>NW_026643180.1:4881810-5532263 GCF_028828445.1 Penicillium paradoxum
TCTCTATATAACGGAATTGGGTCTGGCAACCCGCTGAGTTAGGGCTCAAGCTTCAGCAGTCTGCATATTAAACACTTCAAATAGATAGGTGTATGGGTTTAATTGTCTAGTTATCTAGTGAGAAGGAAGGGCTTTGCATGAGCAACTGCGAAACATATTGGCCTTGGGTAGTGGACCCATTAAACACAGTACCTCATTATTCAACATACCCAAGGCACTTCATTCATTTGGTATAGATGATGCTCTATAAATTTTACTCTCTATATACCATACTTGTCCAAGATTATATCGAGTAGGCTAGACTTCCTATCCTCCTATCTCGAGCTGTCGATAACTGTACATACTGCACATGAAATCAAAAATCAGACGGAAAATACATAGCAAGAACGAAGAAGTGATGTACCGCTCTCTACATGTATCTCACTATGTGATGCAAGCAATGATGTAGTTCTGTACTAGTTTCCACATCATCCTCGTTGGGTCTGGTGCATCCCCAGGGCATCCCCTTGGGGGTCTTGATGTATACTTCATTTCTTTCTTGCGGTAACGGCGACATAATTAGCTTGCTATATATAAATTCTGCTTGTCCTATTGTATGTAAAGCCTCAATGCATAAATTGAGAGGACATATGCCATAATAGCCACCCAGACGTTCCCAATCCACACACCAGCGAGGGCATGTGTGCTCGCCCTCTCGTCTTCATGAGTGTATTAGTGAGTTTGAGGCCGCAGATTGAGCTGTTATAGCTGTTATAACGAGGGCTGATATGGATCACTCCCTCATATTGGCTATATACAAGTTGCTCGAGCCCCCTGGTGGTGTTTTGCGTTCCATCGCGATCTATAACAGTACGAGCCCATACGATTAAATCGCTTACATCGTCGCATTGTTGCCCAAACCGTATCAATCGTTTTGTCGTACTTGATACGCAAATATTTCAAGTGAAAATTCGATTTCTAATATTGCAATTTTTGAAATAGACATCGTGAGAGCCCTTTCAAATCATCCTCTCCATCTTCATCTCCATCCCGCTCTCCATCCTCCTCGCCATCCCCATCCCCATCCCCATCTCCATCCTCTCTTTTCCTGCACACGTATCATGCCATAGATTTCTTGCTTCTATGAGAATCTATTGTTCGAGCAGCAAATCGTTAGCAAGCGATTCTGAGAGGTCCTTTGATCTGCACGAAATCCTGAGTTCGTCTCATTTCCTTCAATTCATTTCTCAGATATGGCGTCCCGCCAACGTTTCCGTTATGGCTATGCACCTAGTGAACAGGTAAAGCCTGTCAACAGTGAGATCCGCCAGTACTTTGATCCAGAGCTTCCAATGTACGGTCCCTGGAGCCTCTGGCAGATCAAGTCAGAACTTCCTTCGACCAAAGAGATCCTCGGAACAGAAAACACCGAAGACTCAATCCAACTCACCCCGAATTGCATTGATGGCCCTTGGAAATCCAAGGAAGATTATATGAAGTCTCATTATGAATTGCTTCGGGAAGATTCTGTCTCGCCGCTTCGAAGAGCCGTAGGCAAGCTTCGGGATGATCCACATATGAAGGATACAAAGGATATCTCCATCTACGAGAAGGTGAGTACTTCGGCCCCATTATGTTTTATCTGATTGAGAGATTGCATATTCTGATAAAAGTTCCTTCTTTTTTCAATATAGGTCTTCATCACCGGCATCACTGCATCCAGATCGGGTCTGGCGTTGCATATCCGATTCTCTACCCGCCGCGCAGGCAAAAACATTGCCTGGACATACTCCAACCGTTTGACTCCTGGAGCAATCGTTGCATTGACTCCCAAGCAAGACGCATTTACTCATAAGTGTGTTGTAGCTGTTGTCGCTTGTCGGCTCCCAGAATATCTCGAGAAGGACCCCCCTGAGGTTGATATATTTCTGGCTTCGCCCGAGGACATGGAAATTGATCCACAGTGAGTATATTTACAACGAAGATGTGGTATCTCTTGAGATAGTGAGTGATACTAATCTCTATGCTTAATAGGCAAGAATGGATCATGGTTGAGCATCGAGTGGGATACTATGAGGCAAGCCGACACACAATGACTGCACTGCAGAAGCTCTCGAAGGAAAGGTGAGTCTCCTCATCTTTATTAGCACAAAGGAAATGATCTAACCCGATCTAGCTTTCCTTTGAATGAACAAGTGTGCAGCATGGAAGAAGACATTGATGCCCCAGAATATCTCAAAACCGCACCTAACATGGACTTCAGCCCATTATCTTACGAACCCGGGCTTGATATTACCAACACGTACAACATTATCGAGCGATGGCCATCCCAGCCAATTGGAAGACTTGACGCATCCCAGTGGTCAGCACTGAACGAAATGTTGACCAAACGGTTGGCTGTTGTTCAGGGACCTCCCGGAACAGGAAAGACATTTACCTCGATGGTCGCTCTCCGAATGATGCTCTGGAACAGACGTCCAAACGATCCACCAATAATTGTCGCTGCTCAGACCAACCATGCTCTCGACCAGTTTCTCCGGAATATCTCTGAATTTGAGAGTAACTGGGTCCGCCTCGGTGGACGGACTACTGATCCTGATGTTCGCAAACGCACCCCTCATGAGCTTAGACATCGTCAGGCTAGGTTGATAATTGAGGGCGGTCTGATGGAACCTGCGAAAAGGAAACAGAACAAGATTGCTGTAGAGATTGAGAAGATTCTGAAATGTCTTGCGCCATCGAATAGTCAGAAGCCAATTGCTGCATCTCTCTTTCGGCAGCACAATCTTCTGAGTAAAGAGCAGTTCGAGTCCTTGAGCGACAGCCCAGGTCAATGGGAGCGATCGAAAACCCTTGCAAATGCTGACCCTTTAACGGCCTGGCTTGGAGATTGCACTAAAGAGTTTCAATACAAATACTCCGGTGACTTCGGGTTCGTCGATGATGATATTGATCTTGAATATGAACAACTTCGGGAGATTGAAGTCGAACATGGAAAATATGAGGATGACTGGGCTTCTTTCAAGACACGTTTTATCCCATTCAAAGTCGGACTCTGCGGCAACAGCATTTCTCGCTACACCGAGGGTACATTGAAAAAGCAGCTCCAAGAGACCGACCTCTGGAACATCCACAGAAGGTACCGAGGTCCCATTTACGACTACCTGCGCAAACAGTTGCTCGATATTCTCCGAGAGGAGGTGTGTCGCCTGGCTAAAAACTACGAGAATACCTCTCGCAAGTTCCAGATTGGTAGATATGAGCGAGACTATTGTGTTCTTGAGGGGGCGAAAATCGTCGGCATGACCACCACTGGTCTGAGCAAGTACAGAGCATTGGTTTCCAGCCTGAAACCCCGAGTAATCCTGATTGAGGAGGCCGCCGAAGTAATCGAGGCCCCGATTGCAGTCGCATGTCTTCCGACGCTTGAGCATCTGATTCTTGTCGGTGATCATCAGCAGCTCAGGGGTCAGTGTGCGAATCACGAATTGGCTGGTAGCCCCTTTCATCTCGACATGTCCATGTTTGAACGTCTGATTATTAATCAGATGCCCTACAAAGTGCTTCAAGAACAAAGGCGCATGCTTCCAGAGATCAGAAGCCTTCTAGCGCCGATCTATGGTAATCTTCTCCGGGATCATGCGTCCGTCGGCAATCAACGCTTCGTCCCTGGTATGGGAACCATTCGATCTTTCTTTTTCGACCACAGAGAGCATGAGAGCAATGATAGCCTGGCATCCAAAGTGAATGACTTCGAGGCATCAATGGTGGTCCAGTTCCTTGCCTATCTTGTCCTGAACGGTGTTCCACCGGAACGTATCACGATCTTGACCTTCTACAATGGCCAAAGGAAACTGATTCTGCGAAAGAAGACGCAGAACCCCGTCCTTGCCACACCATATGTCAAAATCTTGACTGTTGATTCATACCAGGGTGAAGAGAATGAGATCATCATCCTTTCACTCGTTCGATCCAACGAACACCGAGGAATCGGCTTTCTTGCACAGGACAATCGGCTTTGTGTCGCTCTTTCCCGCGCTCGATACGGACTCTTCATTTTCGGAAACGCACAATGCGTTACTGGGCATAGCGATTTCCTGCATGCCGTTGTGGACGCGATGTCCGAAGAAGAGCCATACTACAGGATCGGACGCGGCCTTCCTCTTTATTGCAAACAGCACAGCCAAAAAACGGTGGTCAAAAGTAAGTCATTGCCATCATTTGGCAATATAAACTCCAATCTAACTGGCTTCTAGCTCTCAAGGATTGGGATCGGATTGACGGCGGCTGTGACAAGCCATGTGACAAGCCTTTGCCATGCGGACACTTATGCTTCTATCAATGCCACCGGTAAGCTGCAAGAACAGCACCAATTTCCTTGCGAATACTTACTAACATATATCGTTGATAATTAGCACCAACCACGACTGGCTCTCCTGCAAGCTGCAGTGCAACGAAATCCGGCCATGCTGCGGCAAGCCCTGCATTTGTATCTGCTCCCCGCCGCACGAACACGACTGCCTGTGTCCCGAGGGCAAGCAGACAAAAGTGCAAGTGTACAAGCCCGGAGTCGAATGGGAAGGCTCCTACAATCCAGAAGCCAAGTCCGAGAGCAACGACGACGCAAGCCGCATCTCGTCCAGCAAATCCGCTGCTGAAAAGCCTGCGAATCCGCATGCTAAGAGTCTGCAACGATGGAAGGACTTTGCGGACGGTGGCGCTCGCGTTGACGATTACCGCCGGGCCGGCATTCCATTCAGGGGAGGGCGTGTTCCGGAAGTACCTGCCGCGGTTGAGGCGAAAGCGTCTGCTACGATCAAACCGAAAGCCTTGATCGAACTTAACAAGGATGACCGTCAGGCCGCAATCGGACGTGCGGAGGAGCTCCAGCATACTGCTATAGTCGAGGCAAAGGAACGGGCTGAGAATCAGCCATGTCTGATTGACCTCGAGGATGAGTATGCTCAGACCGACGTGGTGAGCACGGAGGGAAGCCTTCGCTCTGGGCCCGAACAATACCAGCTTTCTACTCCTACTGAGGAGGATCACGGCTCTCTTGCAACTGAGGGAGATGTGACTGCTCCTGCGGAGGGAATTCTGATCGACCTGTTCTAGGTTGATGGGTGGTCTTGCTTTGCTGTGGTGTCTGTGGCGGCGTTGGTTCTGCTGAGTTCACAGGTGAGGGTGAACTCAGCGTGAGGGGGTGGGAATCTGCTGAGATGGGAATGGGGGTGAGATTTGACCAAGAGAAAAGTAAGAAAAAGGAAAAAGACCAAAAAAAGGAGCAACGTCGCATCCCAAGGATCGGCGGACGCTGGCAAATATCATTAGTAGCTAGTGTTGAGGGCTCGAATATCAGAACAATGTAGTTTTATGCTTAAGATGAGTCCCTTCCGAGTTTACTTAACGTCATAAATTATCCAACTGTCGAACGAACTAGAGACTATGATTAACGTAGATATGCGAAGACACAACTATCTAGACAAAATGGACTATAGCCACCCGTCCCACTATGTTAGGTGCAACACAATAGTGTCTGCGCTATCTCTCTTGATAGAGCTTTTTTCAATGTATGCACGAACAAGGGACCTATTGCAAGTTTCGAAACATCCTATGAATGATCAACCCCACTGCGAGCATATCCTTGATCAAATTGTAGGCTCAATGAACAACTTCTATCGCGCAGTCGCCTCAGCACCAATATAAATACTCGCCGTTAATACAAGTAGCATTTTCGACCCTGCGAGTTACTTGGAGTCCATACAATGTCCCTTGATGTATAAAGGGCCAGAATCCCATGCAAGAGACATCCAAGATCTCAGTCCCGCTTCTTTGCTAATACATACTTCGGGAAACATTCTTCCTTTGCGCTATATCTCAATAGGTAAGATTAAATATCTCGATGAATTGGCTCATATTAATATAAAATAGCCTTCGTCTGTGTGCTTCGCTTGTCGAAAAGCAAGATTAGTATTTACAGACAAGAATGGCTGCGTGGCACACTTGCTGAGACTCGTGCACATAGGTAGGCATAATGGACATCGGCATGATTACTTGTTTTCGATACTGGCTTCTGGGGACTTGATCCTACTGGGCGATCAAAAACGATCCAATTAATCTCATCCCTAGAAGAACAAACAAGCCACGAGGTTATAGGTCAATAATTGCATTCCTGGGTATTATCTATGACCAAACACAAGTCAAAGTGGTCCATCCAACGCCATTATAGAATCATAAACACATTAATTGGGATATCTGTGTATCGGTATATACAAACGCCTGAGACACAATATCAACATCAAATCATACTCATATACTGCTCCAAGCTTTGTCCAAGAACATTAATAAACGGCCACTGGGTATTTGTCCCAAACAGCCTGGCCCATAGTTTGAGGACCGCCAATCCCAAAGAAGCCGGTTCAAGATCTGGCGGGGTCTCCTCTTCATCGATATCAATAGACGAATAAGCCTCTTCAACGATGCAACGGGTCCAGCGGAGAATACGGATTTCGTTTTCTATATCAAAATAGTTAGTCAATGTAGTATCAAATAGGAGAGTATAGACATACCGCTTAATGACTGATCTGGTCCTGCTTCAGCAACGGTGAATAACCATTTGCTAAGTAATACTGCACATTCAATGCTGGCGAGTGAGTGCCGCACACTCCAGAAGAAGGCTTGGCTGCGAGCAATGTGATCTATGCCCAAACGTACGGGGATGCTGAGGGCATGAGCTGCGTAGATAAGTGCTGGGATGAGGCGGTAGCTTCTTTCTGGGCGTGGAGAGCGGTGGAGTGCTGTGGCTATTATTGTCGGGTCACGGGTTTCAAGGCGGCGATGTGGACCAAGATTGAGAGATAGACGGACGTATGCCAGTCCTAAAAATGCACTCGAGGTAAATGGGATTGGACCATTTGCATTTTGCGGATCTAGGCTGGATTCTGGGGCTTGTTGCCAAACGGATGTCCAGGAGCGGAGGGCTCGCCTGTGGGTTGGAAGTTAGACATAGGGTTGGGGGTTGTATTCGTGGGTGTAAGCTTACTCCAGTTTATTGAGTTCCTCTGTTGGGAGAGTGGTGGAATGATTCCCATTCGGTAATGATAGTTCGCTTACGAGATGGATTCGTTGCAGCAGCCCATGCAGCAGGATATAGTTACCTAGTGGAGCCGGGATGGGGTCCAATGGCACAGCAGATCGGGACTTTTGTAAGAGAAGAGCCAATGCATCCTGGAAGAACAGCTGTTGGGGACCTCGTTCTCTCTGAGCTGACTCCCATTCGGCAGCTGTACTTGCAACCCATTCCATCGTGGAACAGGGCAGACGTAAATGAATCTCACTGCTACGCAAGGATGGATAGGCATTGTATGCAACGCTATGAACATGGATGAAGCAGAACGCAATCAACTTTGTGCGTCGGGTAGACTCTTGATCAGCCCATTCATACCAGCCGAGGGATGCGCGTGAATCAGAGCGTGTAGTATCTTCTGTCAGGCCAGCATCACGGAGATGTCGAACCAACAACCCTTGAAGGTGGAATGCTTCTTGGACTAATCTAGCATTTTCCCAAGTGGAGTAGCCCATCAGAATAAGCAGACAGCGGGTGATTTCAATCTGCCTCCAAACGCCAGTTCTTTCCGCTGCTACGTGAGGTTGTGTGAGGGCTTTATCGGCAAAGTTGGAATAAGGAGATATTCCCAATGGTACCTGAGAGCTTGAGCTGTAGCTAGCTTTGGTCGAGTAACGGGACTCCCTGGATATCCGTTCAAATAGAACCGCCTTGGACACGTGGAATATTCTCTCTGCGTTGCGGTGTTCAAATCTATACTGAGCTCCAATCGTCATGATGGCAAGAACTACCTCGGGGGCACGTTCATTGATATGAAAAGTTGGAATGTGCATAAACGGAAGATGTGGATGGAAGCCTTCAAAATAGGAAGTGAGATACCGAGTCAATGTGTGGCGAGATGGCAACACGAAATCCGGAATCACGTTGCGAAATTCTTCCAGAGATGCCGCAAGTCGAAAGCGCTGGTCCTCCGTGACATTGAATCGGGATGGCCTCCTTGCACTTTGAGGTGCTTCTAGTTAGTTGTTAGTAATTTTTGAACACAAAGGATAGCAACATTAAGCGCTAAATACCAGAATCAGATAAAGTCGCCAGGCTTTGGTCACCCCTCGGCACCGATGGAAGCCAGGATCTAAATGGTGAATCTCCTCGAGAACCTTCTCCACCTCGGCGTGGCCGCTCATGATGCTCGTGAGTCGGTCGGCCAGTCTCCCGTGCATCTTCAAAGTTAGCTTCATTGGTCTGAGATGTTTCGCCTTCGCTGGGAAGCCACTCCCCGGGCAAACCAATCGAATCCAAGAAATGGGTGAATTCTTGAAAGTGATTCAGATCTTCCGGTAAGTAAGGCATCGGTTGTGCTATTTCGTTGTTAGATCCATGGATTTTCAAGAAGTATTTAACCAACAGAGCACAAAGTATATACCACACGGGGTATTGGACGGAATAAACTTGAGCATCTGTACGATACTTACTTGTGGCTCGATAATCCCCCGGAAGAAGAAGCTGGGCAGCTTGAAGCATATCCGCATCATGTACCATACCCGTACGAGGATCCAGCGCCGAGCTTGAAGCAACTGTAGCGGACGCAGGAAGCATGCCTGCACTATGGTCTTGGTCTAAATAAGACGCACTCTGTGACCCAGCCCATTGGTGCACGACCGATGATCCTGCAAGGGGTCCCCGGGTAGGGACCTAGCCGGTGTATCATATTGCGGCGGGATAGCCGCATGATGATGCACTGGCGGGAAATCCGTCTTCGTCGTTGGCTCGGACGGTACGCTTGGCGAGGTCACTCCATCTTGGTGCGAAATGCGCGTGTGACGTTTCAACAGATCCCTTCTAGTAAAGGCTGCCCCACAGAAGCAGATAAACGGCTTCTCCTTGGTATCTGGTTTACTGGATTAGCATCGCTTGGTGCGGGGTTTTCCCCGGAAATTGCTTACGAGTGCGAATGTGTCGCTCCAAATGTTCAGTCCGTCGGAAGCTCCGACCGCAGTGTATACAGATACGTGCCCTGGCTCCACGGGCACCCCGGTGCGGCTGGGGTGATGGGGACATTGAAACATTGGGGGGATATGGAGAACTGGTTTGGAGAAGAAATGGCCTGAGGGGTTGGACAAGTGGATGTCGATGTGGGAGACTCGACCCCAACTACCCCAACTTGGGGTTCCCCGGGACCATTCGGCCCGTGATAAGCGATAAAGGTGGGGCTGGCTGTTGGAGTTGATATTGGGCCCATGGTCAAATACATTGCTCTCTATTCCGTACAGACCTGGGTAATCCTCATTCTGATCATACTGATCGCTCTCATCATTTTATATAATTCAGGCTACTCCAACTGTTCTCAAGATGTTCCCTGGAGTTGCGGTAGTCACTGGCGCCGGGGGCACAGGTAGGTCAAGCCACGGCAATATGAATGTATGCGACTCACATGCAACAGGAATCGGCGCAGCAACAGCGAAAGCCTTTGCTGTCGCTGGCTGTAATCGAATCGCTATCACAGACATGAATGACAAGTCCCTAGAGCAGTCTGCACAAGCTATCGCATTAGCACACCCCGAGGTACGACTCCTGGTAAAGGCCGGGGACATGGCAGACGACAAATTTGCAGATTCTTTTATCGATGCAGTCGTGCAAGAGTTTGGACGCGTAGATTATGCTGTGAATTGCGCAGGTGTGTTTGGTAAACGCTCGCGCTCGGCAGAGACGTCACTTGAGGAATTTGACCGCGTGAACAACATCAACTACCGGGGCTGTTGGCTCTCATCTCGTGCAGAGCTTAGGCAAATGGTTACACAGAGCGCACTTCCTAGCCATGATGCCAATCGCCCACCTCAGCGTGGTGCTGTGGTTAATATTGCCAGTCAGCTTGGCATTGTCAGCTGTCCGGGTGCTCGTGAGTGTTGCATGGCTAGACAGGAAACACATCTCTGATTTTCTGACAGCTGCGTATTGTGCATCAAAATCTGCTGTTATTGGAATGACACGTGCCGATGCAATCGATTGTTCCAAAGACGGAATTAGAGTCAACTGCGTCTGTCCTGGTGTTATTGAGACGCCACTAGTCACCCAGAACCCTGAGCTTCGTGAAGTCATCACTCCAGCAATCGAGGCTGCACCAATGAAGAGAATAGGCCAGCCGGCAGAAGTTGCTGATGCAATTCTTTTCTTATGCTCAACACAAGCGTCGTTTGTACAGGGCCATGCTATGGTTGTTGATGGTGGATATATCACTCTCTAGTTTTAAGATTAGATCGCGTAATTATTGATGAAATATTGATGACACAACATTTGATAGGGCACAAAGTCGTTAATTCTCTAGGTGAAAGAGTGATTAATCTCTATTTGTAGCGCAACGCATCTTCTTCCAGTCAAAATGAGTCTCCCAGACATGAGCAGCCCGCAAGATCTTCTCCTCTTCCCACAATCTACCAACAATCTGCATCCCAACTGGTAGCATGATCTGGTCATCTACAGGCGCTGAAGCAAGGCCAACTGGTAGTGTTATAGCTGGGTGTCCCGTCACATTAAAGACGGCAGTGTTGATCGTAAGACCCATGCTAGGACTGAGGGAATCCAGTGGGAGTCCTCGCTTCCCGTGTTGAGGGGCAACTATAGGCGTTGTAGGCATGACCAAGGCATCATATTTCTCAAACAAGGCTTCGTATTTGTCACTGAGGTATCGTCCAAAATTGACAGTCTTGCCGTAGAGGTCTGGAAACTTTCGCGCTAAATAGAGACCATTAATGATAACGTTTTTTGTTGACGGGAATGCCCGTTGGAACCCATCATCTGTCCATGGAAGTCGTGCGCGCTCCATCTCAGTCATATAGAAGCCTCTCCGGCCTGTGCTATGGCCCAACAAGGCTTGCGCTCCAGCAACTCGCTGCTGGATAGTCCAGATGGCAGGGCCATGCAAATGCTCGGGAAGAGATACCTCCTCGACTGTTGCACCCAGATCCTTGAACCTGTGCGCTGCTGTCAATACTAAACTCTTGACTTGCGGATCTATTTTACTATGATCAAATCCTTCGACCAAAATTCCAATCTTGAAGCCATCGAGCTTGTTCGGGTTCTGTTGAAGTGCCAGTGCAAATTGGGTAGTTCCTGGCTTCGAGCTACCAAGGGATCGATCGTCAATCCCGTCATAGCCACTGATAACATCTAGACATCTTGCAATATCGAGTGTTGTTCGGGCCAGCGGGCCTGCATGGTCATTCAGGGCATCACCGCTGGCAATCCCAGTGAATGGAACGCGCCCATGAGTTGGTTTGAGCCCAATGCCTGAATAATTAGCGCTGCGTAAGGGCAAAACAGAATATTATATAAGAATATATCTTACATCCACAAAATGAGGCAGGAACTCGTATACTCCCGCCCTGGTCACCTCCAATCGTAATGTCCACCATGCCTGCCGCGACCAGCGCTGCTCCGCCAGAGGTACTCCCACCCGCGGAGTATCCCTTTGCATGGGGATTCTCCACTGTACCCTGAGCACTCGTGTATGAAGAAGTCGAGTGACATAGATTTTCGCACGTCGACGTACCGTGGATATCAGCACCAGCCTCGAGCAACCGTGTTACAACTATTGCATCGGTAGTCGGTGTCCAGGATGGAATGATATCGCTTCCCATCAGTTGGGGCACGCCTGCAACAGCAATCACATCTTTCAAACTGACAGATTTACCTGCAAGAGATCCGCCTTGTGGGTTACCACGGATAAGAAACCGGTGGGCCCAGGCTTGCCCGAAGACCTGCTCTTCTTCTCTTGGTCGGCGCACATTTTCTCGTGGATACTTGATCAGATTTGAATCTGGCTGATAATCTGGCAATGCAGCTACTTCTTCCGCGCAATCGTGGACTGCTGCGAGAAGAGTATGAAAATCTTGCGCCTCGGCTGGGTCAATGGTCAGACCGAGCGGATCGAGGAGCGCTTGTGCATCGTCCGGCTTCACGGGGTTATCTCTGTCTCGACTGTTAGTGATATTATACGATACAACAATGTATCCAAGAGACTCACGCTGAGATACTAGTGAAAAGAACGGACATAGTCGCTGTGTGGCACAGTTATGCCGTTGAAATCCTCCTTGCTGGGAAAACTGGCTGCTTATGAGAACTCGCCATTGTGGCTTCTGTAGTCCTTCGGAGCCCTCCAACACTATCTATTGCGTGATCTAATAGGCTGGATCTGATTGTCTATAGTAGCTCACTGGTGTGCTGATTCGACCCCAAACTGACCCCAATTGTGTTGGGGACGGCTCGGCATTGTGGAGGCCATCAGACAAGGCAGACGTGAGGATTTTGAGAAGAGTGAAACCGGATCAAAAACGATATCACTCGAGTTGTTAAAGCACATGTATTGTCTATCAATCTGCAGCCAGTGGGCCACTAGTGACCCCGACGGGTGAGGGGCTCAACTTCCCCGCATTGAATTTCCCGGTGGCTATACCTGCCTCCAAGCACAAACATCTAATCGATCACTCAGCCGCTTTTAATATCTATCCTCCTCTATTATCTATTATGGCGCCAAAGTGAGTTCTCATCACCTATGGTATGGATGTCGACGCTGTAGCCGGTTGGCTTGGCTCATACGGTGGAGAGGATTCCACGAACGACATCAATCTAAGCTCCATACAAAGTACTGGGCAGGCACTGTTGGAACTCGGAATTTATTGAAGTTGTTCAAGAAGTATGCAAAACGACATGGTTCATCCCCGGCCACTCCCTCGGGTTGTTGCCGGAGGATATGGGTGTCGTCCGCGGCGCAGGACATGAGATAGGCCCGCACGGATATTCCCACGAGAACACAACAGATTTGCCACTAGATCAGCAGTGCGACGTGCTTGAAAAAGCATATAGGATGTTGACTGAAATTCATTGGAAAGCCCCCGCGAGGAAGCGTGGCACCCTGGTGAGGCTCTCTCCACTTTGGAAGCTAGTGTCAACTTTGATCGAAGGCAAGTAGGTGGGAAACCAGCAAAGAAGGAGTCCAGCTCCTCCTGTACTACGGCATCGAGTACGACCACAGTATGAGCCATGAAGACTGTCAGGCCTACTACCTTCGAACCGGCGACAGCGGGACCAAGATCAATTATAAGAAGAAGACAGAAGAATGGATGAAGCCCCTCGAGCATGGAATCCAAACAGGGCTTGTCAAAATCCCGTCAATCGGTACATCGATGATCTACCACCAATGATGTTCATTAAGAGAGCGCCGAACGGCCATGGCTTTGTCAACCCGCGAGATGTTGAAGATATCTGGCGCGACCATTTTGACTATTTCTACCGGGAGTATGATGAGTTCATCTTCCCGATTACGATCCATCCAGACGTTTCAGGAAGGCCTCATGTGCTGCTCATGCATGAAAGGTAGGCAGTGATAGAAAATACGTATGAGTGCCATTACTGAACGTTTAATAGACTCATTGAACACTTCAAAAAGCGGCAATGGAACAGGTTTGCGACGAGTTCAAGAAACTGAACGCTCCTCCGTCTGGAGCCTTGATGTCCGCAAAAGCTGGTGCTATGTTAGAAAAGCGAAGGAATCTAATTCGGTGTGTAAAGAGTACACAGTAGTCGTATTTGCAACGGGGAATAGTGTGGGCATCAATTGCCCGGATTTTGTTATGCTTTTCGATATTTTAGTTGATTTTATGTTTTTATGGGGTGAGTATATACTGCCCGCGACCAACCACAATCCTGACCAGCAGCTCCCGCAAAAGGACCTCGATTCTCATGATATACTTCCAATTCTTAGATTTATACCACAAAAATCTTGATAGCTATCCGTGCTGAAACATAGAATGTGTTTACAGTGAAAGTAGTTTCTGCAGGTACCTGTCAAACCAGCCACCAACGGAATACGGAGTAACCAACGACAGATAAGCAGCTACCCCAAGTCTCCAAATCTACATAACTTAGATTCATCCCAAGCTCCTACAATATAGGTACAATATTTAAGGATTCTCTGGAGGAACTATGTGGGCCCATTCCTTACGACACACTAACAACAACATCGTACTCATACCTGCAATCCCTAGGAGAAAACAGGCCTGACCAGTGGCGTTTCTGGGACTCGACGAAAATGACAAAGTGAATCTGCAATCCATTTTGAACTCGGTGTTCGTTTCTTGACAGTTTAGTGAGGCCTAAGCTACATAGCTACATACATAATGTAGCTCGGCCTGGAGGTACCTAACATCCATGGATACATGTAGCTGGCTATTTCATTTCACCGTGGCGCCAAGCTCGGATCGAATCGAGGAGGCTCCTTGCGTAAATGTACACATAGGTACAGAGCACACCGTAATACAAAAGTGGAATTTGAGTCTTCGTGTCTTCGTGATGACGGTCAAGTCGATTATAGGAGTGTGGCTGTCAGGATAGGCAAGCGAGTTCGCTTGTCTTGGCGTGTTGCCTATCTTCGGTTTCTGTCTTGGCACAGGATTGTGGCTGAGAGATTATTCGGATTGGAAGATACTTGTGAGGGTATGAGTTTGGGATGGATTTATGGCACTGGATGGAGTACATGTATTTATGTTACTTATGTACATGTGTATGGGTTTATTGTATACAAGGCCTACCTAGGTAGTTCCTTCCGTATTTGGAAGAGCCGAGAGGGGAAAGTGCGAGTGGCTATTATAGCGACTGACAATAATACTCCGGACAGGGCTCTATATTCGAGCCCAAAAGATACTCCGTACAGGCCTGGGCTTTTATTGAGTTGATAGACTAGCTGGAAGGGTCTAGCGCTACATAAAAGACTCCATAGTCATAAAATCGCTCGGCCTTATGCACCCCCATCGACTCCGTTTCCGATCGCAAACCCGAATGCGACTCCACGTGCCTTCCTCTTCCTGTCTCTTTGATCTTACTACTTCGGAGACACTCCCTCCTCTTTCCTTACTCTCCACTCAGTATATTCACAACCCGGCCTGCGTATCCCACATAAGATCACCCTCAGCCATTGAACGCCGATCTGATCCCCACCCGCCGCTCTCTCTACGGAGTATCACAATATGGCCCGCAAACTGGCCCTGATCTTCATTTTAATCCAGTCCCTTCAAATCGCTGCCCTCCCAACCCCTCTCACAAACGAAAACTCAATCGTATCAGCCACGGTCTCCCATGCATCCACCAATCAACCCCCGCAGCTGCACCAAAAGCGCTTCTTCTTCCCAGAGACCTTGCCCGACCAGGACGAGCTCGAAGCTATATTGAGAGAGACAGCCATGCGCGAAGCAGGATTCATCCCTTCATCAAAGCCCGAGTCTGAACCAACATCCAACCAGGAATCAGAACCGGCATCGCAGCAAAAATCACTTCCGAATCCGGATGCCAAGATCGGCACGGCTGCTTCGGCACAACCGGTCAAGTACAAGTTGTGCAATCAGGCCCAGACATTCTCGAATCTCGCAGAGGCGTTCAGGATAACTTCTGAGGAGTATGCTATTCTTTGGCCGCCGTTCGGGGTTCTCGTTATCGGCGCTGCCATAGTGTGCTTCGGGACGATACGAAGGGGAATCCGTGCCAAGAAGTGAGGGGATTTGGTAATTTCCGTGTTGGAAGTTGGAACTATACTCCCTCCTTTTTTGAGTTCGTGCGCCACTCTGTAAAGACGCGTGGATACCGGGCCCCCCAACTACCCGTGATTTCTGATCGCTTGGAATGCGCGCTGATATGTGGAATGCAATGCTCTCCATCCTTGCTCCACTCGGTCGGAGGCTTGTTTGGTTACTGTGGGGACTTGGAATCAGCCCTGTTGAAATCGATGTTGGACATATTGGCTGTTTTCACAAATGAAGCGGTGAAATGCTTTCTCGATGTGGAAGTACCGGGCTTAGATTACGGGTTGCGTTCGATGGAATTTCCTGGTCATACCTAAATGACTCGTCTGAATATGCCGTGCAGCACTGCGAGCACTGTCCCGTCCCAAACTCATGACAATGAATTGGCATGTCTGCCTAGAGGAAAATTTCGTGATAGCTGGTTTATTTGGGAGCGAATGGCTAAGAGTGGCCGTCTTCTGCGAAAATTTGGATTTGCGAGGAGCCCCATCACATTAAAGAGGGACCGACATGTCGAGATGAGGTTGGTCTTGCCTGCTTTCTTTTTTTTTTTGGAGACTGTTTCCAGATAGGCACTATCGGATGTTATTTTCCAGTGTCATGAAGCCAACCTAGCTCTGTTCGTTCTGCATCAAAGTGATAACATGTTGCTAGCATAACAGCACGAGCTCTGATAGACCTGCATGATATATGTATGGTACATCAATTCTATGATCATTAGTATGTCCGATCGAAAGTTTTACATATCAAGTGAAGATCGCAGGCATTCTTATTATCTATCAAAAGCATGGATTCAGAAAAGTGTCTTCAAGCTAATTTGAAGATATAATTACAAAATACCAACAAATCCATCCATATATGTTTGATCCACAGAAGGCAGATATGGTTATGATAGCGATGTGCGCGATGCCGTAGAAAAGAAGGTAAAATAAAAAACAACCCAAGACGCCGCACCGGCGTGAGGGAAGATCACCAAGAACATCACGATGATATGATGGAGTCGATAACCCCGGCAGCCGGAAAATGATGATTACATCAATGTCTCTCGCGCTCTTTCTGTTTGTTTTGCATTCCCGATCCAGGGGATGGGCGAGGGCACGTCGAAGGAACTGGCAATAGACAAAGTAGGGTAAACGATGAATATGTACGCAAGGGATCTATAAGATGGGGTAAATGAAGAGAAAAAAAGGGGATGATTTCAAGTGCGGTTGGCCTAGGAGTCATCAACAAGACGGCTCTGAGTCCAAGCGCGCTGGGCTCCGTCTAGAAGGACATCCATGTTGCCGCTGTTATCGCACATGCTGCGGAAAACGCCCTCTTCTTTGTTGATGAGGGTCCAGGGGTGGTCGTATTCAATCACCCGGCCGTGGTCGAGGACAAGGACCTTGTCGTAGTCGATGATGGTCTGCAGACGGTGCGCGATGGTGATGATTGTGCTATTTTGCAGTTCGCGGAGAGTCTCTTGGATCTTGGCGTCGGTAGCATAATCAATGGACGCGGTTGCTTCATCCATCATCAAGACGCGGGGGTTCTTGAGCAGAGCGCGCGCGAGACAGAGCAGCTGGCGTTGACCTTGAGAGAGATTGGAACCGGACTCTGAGACTAGGCTGTCGAGGTTGTGGAAGATGTTTTTGTTGTCAATGACTGTCATTGCGCTGCCGTTCACCTCGTTGGCGTTGTCATTTGTATCCATGGCAGTGAGAGTGACTGAGGTTGCTGGTGTGGCGGAACCTGAGGTATTGTTTCCAATTAGGTGCACACGGCGGAGGGCTGTGAAGATCTGCTCATCGCTAAAGAGACCGAATGGATCCAGGTTGCTGCGCAGGCTTCCTGTGAACAGGGTCGGGTCCTGGGGGACAATGGTGATAGACTCGCGCAGATCTCGCAGTCCAATTGACCCGATGTCGACGCCGTCAATGGTGATCTGACCCTTCTCGGCTTCAAGACCACGGAAGAGAGCGAGCGCGAGTGAACTTTTGCCAGCACCAGTGCGGCCAACAATGCCGACCTTCTCACCAGGCTTCACGGAGAACGAAACTTCCTTGAGAACCGGATCCAGATCGGGTCGATAGCGCGTGCTGTAGCCACTGAACTCGACCGCACCTTGGCTTGGCCAATCGGCCGCAGGTCGAGATTCTTCGATCACAGAAGCTGCTTCCTGATCCACCTCAAGGTACTCCCTTACTCGCTCGACCGAGTTCATGTTCTGCTGAACCTCAGAGTAGAGACGAACAAGCCAGAGGACGTTCTCTGTGAATGTGACGGCGTAAGTCAACGACAGACCAGCGGCACCTGCATCGATAGTTCCAACATTCAGCAACACGAAAGTAGCCGAGAAGAATGAGACCAAAGCACCGGTCCAGTCAACACGAAGAGCGAGCCAGCGGTTGCTAGCCCAAAGATAGATGTGTGGCCGGTTGTACGCGTTGATGCGGCGGTGGTTGTCTACCATGAAGCGGGGACCATCGCCGTAGGCACGGATGGTGACGATGCCGTTCAAGGTCTCACCGAACTGCTGGTACAGCGGACTGCGTTGCACGGATTCCAGACGCTTGAGGTCTCGGGAGGAGTTCAGATAGACCGCACCGAGGGCAGTGTACACCAGGGTGATGAATACACCGGCAATCAAGAAACCTGGCGTGATCCATGAGATCAAGATAACAATCATAATGACAGACGCCAAACTGTGAAGCATGCCGATGGCAACTGGAGCGACCTCCTGATCGACCGACTCGACATCCTTGGAGAAGCGGTTCATCAATTGTCCAAGAGGGGTGGAGTCGAAGAAACGGAACTTCGCATGCATGACTGCCTTCAGAAGACGATCATGAATCTTCCATGATGCATGAAGTGAGCCCCAGAATAGGACTGCTTCCCGAGACAGAGAAATTGCGATGTAGAGGAATCCGAGGAGTGCATATACACCCAAGTAATAACCCACGTTCACTTCACCATCGGTCTCGCTAGGAGTAGAAGCCGCGCCCAGCTGAGGAAGACTCCAGCTGCTCACGCGCCCGACACTTCCAACATTGAATGTGGGGGGCTTGAGATGTGCTACAGCGGCGTATTGCCCGGCATCCTCGGTACCAACCTTAGAGGTGTGGTAAGAGTTTGCCCATTGTCTAATCCAGATATTGGTGGAAACAGAGCCCAATTGTTGCAAGCAGAATACCAGAACAGCTCCGATCCAGTAGTACCACGGCCCCATAGCACGAAGATACATGCTGACGGTCGACCACTTGATGCTACCAGTAGCCTTGGACTCGGATAGCTTGGCCTTGTCTTCCTGGGCTTTGCCGTTCGCTGTTCCGTTCAAATCTTCATCCTCTGATTCGTGATCCGACGGGGCACGGGACAATCCACGGGAGCTAGCCCGGGAAGCGGGCCGAGATTTAAGGAACTCATCACCCAATGCACCGGTAGCGGCGACATCATCGGGGCGGCCCTGAGCGGATACTCTACCGTTCTCAAGCACCACAACGTGGTCCGCCTGGGGAACCGTCAGAGCAACGTTGTGGGTCACCAAAATGCAAGTGCGGTTAAACATAAGGGGTCCGGTAAGAGCCTGACGGAAGATGTGCTTGGCGGTGTGGGAGTCAACAGCTGAGAGACAGTCATCCAACAGCAAGTGGCGACCACTGCTGTAGATAGCGCGCGCAAGAGAGATTCTCTGCTTCTGACCACCAGACAAACTGATGCCCTTTTCTCCAACCAGAGTTTGATCACCAGCATCGAGAATGGCAAGATCGCGTTCCAGAGCGCATGCTTTTAGCACTGCGCGGTAGCGACGCTCGTCATAGGGAGAGGCGAAGATAATATTTTCTTTCACTGTATCATTAACCAACCATGCCTCTTGAGCACAGTAAGCAACACTGTCAATCAAGCCGGTTTCAGGATCCACTGGGAGCTCTGCCCTACTGGAAACCCCGCCGGGAAGGTGGACACGACCCTCGATAAGTTGCATTTCTCCAAGCAAAGCCATAAGTAAAGACGTCTTTCCAGAGCCAGTAGCACCAGCAATGATGTTGAGCTTTCCAACAAGGAACTCGACGTCGACGTTGATCAAACGGAAAGCGTCCAGGGCAGCATCGGATCCGCTCTCTTGATCTTCGGGCTTCACGTTGCCCCAAGATAAGGTTGCCCCTTCGAGGCCAATCTTGGAGGGAGTTCCCGCGGTCGTGCTATCGCACAGTTGCTCATATTTGCCGGTTTCCTCTTCATTGAGGTATTTGTCTACACGATCCAGAGAAACCTTGCATTCTTGAACGTGAGCCACCATATCCGCGAGCTGATCCAGGGGCACACGCAGCAAAGAGAACATGGACAGTGCTGGGAAAGCAATGGAAGGAGTCAACTGCTTTTTCTCGACCACCGTGTACAAGAAGAAAGACATGAAGGTGATGAGAATAGGTGTGCCGTACCAGACGGTTGCGGCCGAGGACCAAAGGATGTATCGCTTGCGCAGTGCTTTGAGTTCAGTCTTGCGCTTCTCACCGACAATATCCTGGAATCGCTGTTCCCAAGCAAAGTATTTGATGATGCGAATGTTTTGAAGGACTTCGTTGGTGGCGTGAATACGAGCATCGGTGCCTTTTAAGATCTGGTTCTGAACCTTGTTGAACTGGCGGGCAATGACAAGATTGACAGGCAACATGAGGGCCATCAAGGCGATGCCAGCAAATGAACTGAAACCCATGATGTGATATAGCAATGTGACTGCCATTATGATTTGAACTGGGACACTAGCCCACAGGAAGTGAAGATAGGCGCCAACTTCGCTCACCTTAAATGAATCGATTGCCATTAAGTTGATGATAGTGCCAACATTTGCTTGCGTGGGTTCCTCTGCTTTGGTGTCTGGCTTGGTTCCAGCCTCGGTATCACTTCCATTCGCAGCCTTCTTCTTACGACCGAAGGAGAAAATCCTCTTTTTCTTATCCTTAGGCAAGATTGGCTCTTCCACAGACTTCTTAGCAGCCTCAACTGAAGCGCCTGCCTTGCGGCGCAGAGCTTTGGCATAAATTTCACCAATGATAATCGCACGGATTTTCACACCCATCTTACGACCAATGTACAAAGATTGTCCGTCTGCCACACCTTGGACCGTGGCGCAGCAGAAAAGTAGAATGGCGAACAACCAAGCAGCATTAGGGGTAGTCGACCGAGGGTCTTCGACATACTCGAGAATAGCCTTGAGAAGTAGACTAGGCATGAAGACGAAGAGATTGGCGAAGACTGTCCAAGCACCTTGCTTAAGAATCGTCCCCATGAAAAATCGAAGCAGCTTCCATGCCAGAGACCCCTTCATTTGTCTCTTGCGGAAGTCTGCAAGAACATTTGCGGCCTTCTGGGACGGAGTCAAGTTCCAAACATCCTCAAGCTCCAATGGCTGGCGATAACCCTTCATAACCAGAGGATCGAGCCAGGCAAATGTCGCAAGAGACAGCAAGCTGGCCGTGGGGTGCGTTGGGGGCGCCAAGCCATCCTCACGCTCCACCAAAACTGGCTTGTTGCCTCTTCGAGTCGTCAGTGCAATAAGCAGCAGGACCGTGCTCAGAGTGAACTGAACGCTGCTGAGAATCATAGCGCGCTGGGACAATGGGTGAATAATGGCGGATCGGAAAACCATGATGTTGAACAGCCATTGGAAGCCGTATAGAGCGGCGGTATGATTCCATAGTCTCGGGGCGGAGAAAAGATTCAGGGTTGATAGAAGGAACCGGACCAGCACCAAGAAAAGGATATAGCCCCACGATACAAGGCCCGCCACGGCAGGGAGTGTGCCATGTCGACCCCAAGCGTGGGTCGACAAAATGAAAATATAGAGCGCAACCTGTCCAATCAGAGCTGTAATTTCAAGTAACACAACTGTAATTTCCCCACGCGGGCGATCGACCTCAACCTGGGACTGTTCCTGTTGTACAGCCTGGGATAGCATCGCATCGGACTCATTTCCCTGCGTCGCATTGGGGACTTCATCTTCGGAATCATCGTTCGGGAGGATCTTGTATGCGACATCTTTTCGGGTGAGGGCATATCGATGGGCGAGGCGAATTAGAACTATCAGCAGCGAGGTGCCGCAGACAGTGAGGGGAAGTATAAATTGGAGGATGCTAATACGCCGTGATTAGCACTTGCTTTTAGAGAAAAAGAAAGAAAAATTCAACGGTTAGGGTTGCTCCGAGTTGCCATTGGTGTAGACTCACTTGCGCTGGAAGCAACGAGACAGGTCGTCAATGGCCCAGACGGGGCCCTGGCATTGCGGCAGCATGCTTGGCGGGCCGCAGAGCTCGCAGAAACTGAAGCTAGCTCACAGACCTCGCGCGACTCGATCACGCAGCTCTTCAGCTCGTAACGAAAATCACCGAGCAATGCGGTATTTATTGTACACCACCCCTTTAGCAACGATATTTCACTTGATTGCTGAACAAAGCTGTCATCGCAGAGTTCAAAATGAGGGTGCCGGGATGAGGGTGCCGGGACCGAGCGCCGTTGGTAAGAGAACAGGCGAGGGTTCCTCTGATCCAGCGACTTGAAGAATCACCGAAGGTATTCAAGATGAGAGAGTGTGTAAGATGAGTACCGAGGGCGGGGGGGAAATCGAGGGAGGAGAAAATGGCAAATGCCAGGGTTCCAAAACCGGCGGTGGACGGACTACGGGTAAAGTGACATGGGCCACCACTGGTTTTTGGTGGTGGATTGAGGTATCGTGTACGGAGTGCTCCGTACAGCTAGTTTTCCGCTATAACAAAGCTTTTATTGCCTAGGACTTAAACTACTTTGGGACTCCGAGGGGCATATCTTTCTCCACTAGTTTCGCCGGTCCCACGGCCATGAGTCGGAGCGATTTCATATGCCTCGACGGTGACTCGACGGGGACTCGACGCGCGATCGTGCTTATCGCAGGTCTCCACTGAGGATTGTAGAGCTTATCGTAGAGTCTTGTGTTGGAGAAATACAGGGTCATGAAGACAAGAGAGAGTCCCTAGGTATACCTACAGAAGGACGAAAACGTCCATGTAAAAAGAACCTTGCCCAAAACTTGGGACGTCACCTGAGCTGCTCTGCGCTCGCCATCTTAGTCAGAGTTGCCACCGAAAATTCAGGCAACGAAGCAGGAGCCCGTCTTCGCCGCCGGACCCTCTCCGTGATCCCGACCCAATCCCGCCTTGTCCTTCTCAGGCTCTCACTGCGAGCAATTTCGAACCGTTGCCTGATACCTACCTATATAAGACTGCATTTCCCCACTTACCATTCCGTCACTCTTCTACTCTCGAGCCCTGACCGTCGCCATGGCGGAGCGTATTCTCATGAATGAATTCAAAGGCCTGCTCAAGGAGAAGTGGGCACATGTCCAGGTGAGCCCACCTATTCTTCAAGTGTTACGCGTGAACACGACTAATAAAATTTTCTACAGTTGCACGATGATGATATTTTCAACTGGGATGTCGCACTGATTGTGACCAACCCGGACTCCATGTACTACGGCGGTTACTTCAAGGCCTCCATGACGTTCCCGTCAAACTACCCTTACGCTCCGCCGAGTATGTTCCCATTCAGCCTCATTCTCCCTACCCGAACATAACTGACCATAACGTCTTGTCCCCTATCAGAGTTCTGTTTCCTGAAGCCCCTTCACCACCCGAACATATACACCAATGGCAAATTGTGCATCTCCATCCTCCACCCACCCGGCGAAGATGAAATGTCTGGCGAGCTTGCCTCGGAGCGCTGGTCCCCCGCCCAGCGCGTCGAGTCGGTTCTGATCTCCATCCTTTCCTTGCTTGACGATGCCGAGCCCTCGTCTCCTGCCAACGTCGACGCTGCTGTCCTACTTCGCAATGAACCGGAGAAATATCGCGAGCTTGTCAAGGCCGATGTCGAGAAGTCTAAGCTTGATATCCCCGCGGGCTTTGTGATGCCTACCCAGGAGACTACGGTTCACGAACCCGCGGAGAAGGAGGACCTTGACTTCTGGGCTGATAGTGATGTGGACAGCGATGTGTTTGGGGGCAGTGACTCTGACGACGACATGGATCAGTCCAGTGGTAGTGATATGGAGCTGGATGGTGATGATTCCGAGGATGAACCCACCGAGAAGAAGGGTTAGAATCACCTTTCCTCATGCTCTGGCGGCTCGTTGCTCAGCAGGAAGCTTCATGTTTCATTTGAGCATTTCCAGCATTTTCGGCGTACTCGTGGAAATTTGTCTTTTTTATACCATAAGCGTTCGGCGGACCATATTCAAACATCATGGATTTTACGGTTTACGATAATAATGCATGCAATACCCTGCTAGCAGAGATATTTGTCTTTCAACACGATCAAATCAATCAATATCGTCTTTTAATTTCAATCAGCCCTAGCGAAATTTTCAGCTCAAACAATACCATACTCATCAGGAAAAGTGGACTCCCGGTCTTTTACCCCCCACACTATCCCCGCCTTTAACCCCGGAGGATAGCTCCTATATCGGAGCCCTGGCCCATTCCGCATCATATACATACATTTACATACATGTATAGCATAGATAGTGTGTATTTGTGACTTGATGTTCAATTCAACCTACACTGCACATAAAAAGCACACATCAATCCAGAAATGGCAACCCAAGCCCTCGCCAATTGGACAGTCTCTCTTTCCTACGACAACCTACCAGAAGAAGTCAACCATGCCGCCGTACGAAGCTTCTACAACATCACCGGTTGCATAGTCGGCGGAAGCACCCATTCCGCAACAACAACAACAGCCCGCAAAGCGCTATCCACCTTCTCAGGACCCCCGACATCATGACTCCTCGGCACAAACACTGATACCGACGCCATGCACGCAGCCCTCTTCAACGGAATAGCCTCACACGTCCACGACTACAACGACACATACCTCGACACAATCATCCACCCAACGGGACCAGTAGCATGTGCTCTCCTCGCCATAGCCGAGACGCTCGACCACCCCGTTCTAGGAACGGAGTTCCTCACCGCGCTGGTCGCTGGCATCGTGGCAGAGTGTAAGGTCGGACTGGCGGTTTGGCCGGCGCATTAAGATGTCGGGTGGCATATTACTTCGACGGTTGGATCGATTGGTGCTGCTGTTGCGGTGGCGAAGTTGCTTGCGTTGTCGGCGGACCAGGTGGCTCATGCGATTGGGGTTGCGGCGACGCAGGTTACGGGATTGAGGGAGATGTTCGGGTCGCATACGAAGTCTTTTCATCCTGGGCGGGCGGCGCAGAATGGATTGGTTGCTGGGTTGTTGGCGCGGGAGGGGTTTACGAGTTCTGTGCAGGCGTTGGAGGCGAAGAGGGGGTGGGCGAATGTTGTTAGTTCTGGTCATAGGCTTGATGAGGAGATTGCGGGGCTTGGGGATGGGAGGTGGGAGATTGCGAGGAATGCGTTTAAGCCGTTTCCGTGTGGGATTGTTGTTCATCCTGTTATTGATGGGTGTGTTTGGTTGCATGGGGAATTGGAGAGGGTTGGGATTGACGTTGAGGAGGTTGAGGAGGTCATTGCGGATGTGCATCCTCTTGTGCTTCAGTTGACTGGGAAGACGGCGCCGAAAGGTGGGTTGGAAGCTAAGTTTAGCGTATTATCATGGTGGTGCAGTTGGGCTCTTGTTTGGAAAGGCCACACCGGCGCAATACGAAGATCACATTGTTGTTGATGAGCGGATTGTGGCCTTGAGAAATCGATTCAGGGCGGTCCCCGATGAAGGCTTACGAGCCGACGAATACCATCTTGCTGTGAGTCAAGGGAGGGAGTAGCATCGAAAAGCATGTGGACTTTGCCGTGGGTAGCTTGGAGCGTCCCATGACTGATGACGAGTTGGCACGGAAGTTCGTTGACCAATGCGCGGCAATCCTGGGGCCAGAGCGCACTCATGAGACAAGCCAATGGTGTAGGGATTTGGAAAGACAAACTGACATCCGTCGAATCAAGGACGTCTTGTGAACATTGCGGTCAGCAAGTGGCTACATTATCTACATCTCGATGAGGGCAGGCACATGTAGCTATTTGTACGCTACAAGCCTGATGAGATACTCTACGATGTGACGGCTAGAAAAGTCATTGGTCTGATGAATCAAAACACATTCTAGATCAGTCCAAACTTGAGGTGGCACATAGGTATGCTACGTGAAGCAACGAAATAGCAAAATGACAATCTGTGTATAGGAGTGTAGTAGCGGGGAGACCCGCGGATTCGTGCCGAAGAATCCAAAAAGACCGAGATAAAACCAAAGAAAATATGATGTGCGCCTGTGTTAATCCATTCATCCATATGCCCGAGTTGTTGGGTTTGTCACCGACATAACCCTAGAACGCCTTTCTAATCTATGCAGAGACAGCACCCTTGATCTCGCTGTAGATGGCACCGAGCTCCCTGTGGAAAGCCTCCTCGGCGTTCTTCATGATGCCACCAACACGTTCCTCAACGGAGGGCTCAGCAGCCTTGGCCTTGTAGCCACCACCAGCAAGGATCTGGGTGTAGTTAGCGGAACCACCACCGTTCCAGGCGAGAAGCTATGAAATTGTCAGTACAAGCTAAAGTAATCGCTGCGACGGGATGGAACTTACGTTGGGGGTGTCAGAGGGCATGTCAGTGAGTGTGCCCTGGGTGGCAACGTTGATAAGAGCGGCCTTGAGCTGCTTGGGGGTCACATCGGCAACGGCGAAGGCAGAGTCCTTGGCAGGGGCCAGGGAGACGTAGTAGGCCAGCAAACCAGCAATGTGGGGAGAAGCCATAGAGGTACCGGAGATGGTGTTGGTGGCGTACTTGCTGCCAACCCAAGTGGAGAGAATGTTCAGACCAGGGGCAAAGATGTCAGTGCACTTGCCATAGTTGGAGAAGTAAGCACGCTCATCAGCCAGAGTGGAGGCGCCAACAGTGACAGCCTTCTCAGCAGCAGCGGGGGAATAGTTGCAAGCATCGGCGTTGTCGTTGCCGGCAGCGACAGCGAAGTGAATACCAGCATCAACGGCGGCATTGACAGCGAGGTCCAGAGTGCGGGAGCTGCCACCACCAAGAGACATATTGGCAACACTTCCCTTGAACTTCTTGTCGCCCTTCTTGGACTTCTTGATGTGAGCCTCGGCCGCCCATTCAACGCCCTTCACAACATCAGACATAGTGCCCGAGCCGTTAGAGCGGAGAACCTTGACGGCATAGACGTTAGCCTTCTTGGCAACACCGTACTTCTTGCCGGCAATAGTGCCAGAGCAGTGGGTTCCGTGGCCATTTCCATCCTCATCTTCATCGCCCTGGGGAATGGTCTGTCCCCAGGTGGCACGGCCTTCGAAGTCAACGTGATCGACGTTGGTACCAGTGTCAATCACGTAGGCATCAACACCCTCACCACCCTCCTCAGCATACAGATACTTGTTGAAGTTGCCGAAGGAGAGGCTCTCACGGTGAGAGATACGTGCCAAACCCCAAGGGGCATTCTTCTCAACGGACGGATCCGTCATATGGTGGACTTCGGAGTCCTTCTCGATGTACTCGACCTGTTTCGAATCTGATTAGCCGCCGACTTTGGGAAGCTCTGCGGGAGGGGAAGAGAATCACTCACATCAGGATGACGGCGGACCTGCTCGATGACATCCTCGTGGAAGTGACCAGCATATCCTACGAGAGATCCAGCAATGTGGAAAGTGTGCTTCAGGCCGGTGAAAGCCTCAAAGTCGAAATCGAAGAGCGAACGCTTCTTCAACTCCATCCGACCGGTCTGGGCGGTGTGGAGGTCCTGCACCCAGCTGTGGTGATCAGAGGCAAGTTTCGGGTCAACATGCTTCTTGAATACGACAATATAGGAGTCTGGAATCTCCTTTGCAGTCATGGAGGAGAGAATAGGAGCAGCCTCATTGTGGATGGAACCTACTGCCACAGGCGAGGCAGCTGCCAACAACGGAAGCAGTGTTAGGCTAAGGAAGCCTTTCATGCTGGGCAAAGAAAGTTAAACACGGCAAGGAAGGAAGTTGGATAAACAATAATCGTAGGTTGTAAAGGATGAGTGAAGGATAAGGTGGATGGGGAAGGGAAGGGGAAGATGAGGAGAAGAGCAGCTTATCTAGGGAGGAGACGGGGATCGATGATGCAAGCGGGCGATTACATACGATTACGCCGCCGGATGACCTGTCGATGTCGATCTGAGTGGAGAACGGGGAATGGGGTAAGCGATACTGTATGGTATGGTCACCTTTGTCTCGGGACCCTTGGAAGTTGGAGAACGCAAGAGTGTCCACCCGCCACGACATACATATTCGATTAAGCATTATGATTCAACACAAGTCTGTCGAATTTAAGTAGGGTCATATCTTCCGGCCACAGACAAGAGGTCAAGAAAGTACCTCGCGGTAGTGCAAGAGGTCATCCCCCCCGGTACCTGGCAGTCTCACCTATAGGGATCCCTCTCGCACGGCCCGGTGTTTCCAAGGCAATTCATCCTCCGAAGTCGCGTGCGTCCAAGGCTGTGCTCGGGTGACTCATTAATTCGCCCAGATTTCCCCCCTGCCTGCATGGGAGCGCCATTATTGGGTATACTCTACCACCCAATCTGCGGAGAAGCACATCACATCATTGGATCACCGGGACCCGTGTACGTCTTTCTCCACATTGCTCGTAGCTGCCTCTTATCGCGCTTATCATATCCTATCAATGATCGCTCGTAAATTACCGTTTCGAGGCGGTACGCAATACGGCCGTTGTCCAGCCCCCCGAAACACCAAGTCACCTGATATTCAACTTTCCCCTCCTACCGTCTACGATAGCTAATTACAGCGGTGGCTGAATATTTGGCATGGGGTCTTTTTGCGGACGAACGCTGCAAATCTTCCCTAACCGCCAGGCTTCCCACTAATCTTGGCGCTAGTACTCTCACATACCAATGCAGACCGATTTACCCGCTATTGAACATTCACGGTCTCTGATGGTCACACGCCATCGGAGCGGACGTGGATAAGATTTAGCTATGGCTCCGCCGGCTCCCCTCCACCCTCCTTCCCCGTCCGGATCGACCGAACGATTGGCCGAAGAGCTAGCTCCAACAATTGACCAGCTCAAAAGTATCGGTGCAGGCACCGCAATCACTCTGTCCCAGGCCCAGTCGACGACCGAATCTCTTCTCCGCCTTCGCCACACGTTCATAGATGATGCACGTCCACGCACGGCTAAAGATGCATTCCGATACCTCCAGGGGTTTCAAACGCTGCTGGCACTGGCAACCCAGATTGCTGAGCTTTATGATCCGTTGAACCAGTCCAATGAGGAACGGAAAGGCCTACTGCGCATATTCAATGATCTTCTTGGTGTATTGGCGGAAAGCTTGAAGGAGCATTTTGGCAACAAGCGATATTTTGCCCGGAAAATACCTGGAGGTGGTATTGCTGCACTTGAACGGATTCTGGCCGCGTTGGTTAAGAAGATAGGCACCACTGAGGGGGATGCACAGCATCTCTACGGCGCCATTCTGGCTGCAGCTCTATGTCAGGAGACAGTAGCGGGCATCTTCATAACCCTGGGCTCCAAGTTTGCCGAATCTAAGGATGTTCTATCTCCGAAAGACATCCAGGATGCCGTGGATCATTGCATTGGATCCGCCGAGACAGTGGAAGTGCCGGAACTACTGGGACCTTTCCTTCGTGTGTGGCTGACGCACTCATCACTTTCATCTGGATATGACGTATTACGTCTGTCCTTGCCAGCTTGTCTCTGCCAATTGGCGGCACAGTCTCGAAGGAACGTGGTAGCCTTGCATGCCACTGAGATGCTCACATCAATCCTACCACTCTTATTCGATGGAGCACGTTCCAGCAGCGAGAAAGCAATATATCAAAATCTCGCTCAATACCTCACCGTCCAGGGTATGAGTAACTTGGAGGATGCTGTCGCTTTGTATCGTGGAGCGCATGAGAATCCACAGGTCCTAAAGGTTCTCTTATCGGCTCTCAAGTCCTCCAAAGAGCCACCGTCAATACAGTTCGATATGTCCCGCCATGGGTACTGTTCTGTTGAGTTCGCAACACTCGGACGGCCATTCCCCCCTATCAATTCCTCGGGATACACTCTTGCAGTCTGGGCTCGTTTCGACGAGTTTGATTCTAACACACATACCACCATCTTCGGAGCCTTTGATGCAAGCCAGGCCTGTTTCATTCTCGCCTACCTCGAAAAAGATACTCGCAATTTTATTCTGCAAACTTCCATTCGAGGTTCCCGGCCCAGTGTGCGGTTTAAGTCGGTAAAGTTCCAGCCAAATCGTTGGTATCATATTGCTGTCGTCCAAAAAAGACCAAAGCCAATGTCTTCCTCCCGTGCATCTCTATTCATAGATGGTGAATTCGTTGAACAATTGAAGATCGAATATCCATCTGTTCCTATAAGCCACCAATCAAACAAGCCACTCCAGATTCAAGCCTTCTTTGGCACCCCCCAGGACCTGGCAATGCGTCTCGGAAAAGGCGTGTCTACTTCGCGATGGTCCCTTGCCAATGGAATGCTTTTTGATGAGGCTTATAGCGACGATATGGTAGCTGTATTCTACAACCTCGGGCCACGTTATTATGGAAATTTCCAGGATTGCTTAGGCTCTTTCCAGACGTACAAGGCTTCTGCAACACTCAACCTACGAAACGAACATCTCCATCCTGGCAAAGAGGAAGCTTCGGACATAGTAACTGCTATTCGGAGACGGGCGAGCACATTGATCCGGGAGAGCTCGATCCTGATCAATGTATCTCCTGTCGCCATTCTTGATGATGACGATAGCAATAATGTCGACGAATCACAGTTGATAAAATGTCTCTCACGGCAAGCAGCAAAAAGCTTACAACAGCTCACAAAATCAGGCGGTAATGCTGTCGCTGTGAACGGTGCTACTCCGTCTATTAATGACGGCCTCACACAGCCTCAAGGAGTCGGGATCCTCACAGGAGATCCTGTTGTTGCCGTACCCAGAGCGCTGGATGATGCCAGTTGGTGTCTGGGTGGCTGTGCCGCGGTCCATCTAAGTCTGATCAAGGCGGCGAGCACCGTGGAAAGCACTCGCATGGCTGTAGAGGCCCTCTATGAAGCGGTACAGGACAATTGGAGAAACAGCGAGGCTATGGAACGAGAGAACGGCTATGGAATTCTTGCCGCCTTGTTGCGGGAGAAGCTTGGATTTCCCATGGGCAATTCCCCGACCGCAATCAAAATCCCTGTGGTCACGTCTGATCGTCAAGAGCTGGCTTCTTTGATGCTTGATCTACTACGTCTGACTCTCACATTTGTTGGGTACGACTTTGTTGCCCCTCATCATTCTATTATCACAAACCCGCTCGCCTATCGTGTTCTACTCGTTGACATGGACGTCTGGCGACTCGGAGAATCGCAGGTGCTTGGATTGTATTACTCTCAATTCCGCATTTTCGCCACTGATAGCAATTACCGCCGGTTTAATGCCAGACGTCTTGCACGCATGCGTAAGTATACGTCCTTTTCTTGTGGCCCTCGCCATTGTTCTTATCCAAGCTCACCGAACTAGGTGTCAATAAGAAGTTGCTGGAAACTTTCAAGGGCGGGGAGATGACCGAGGAATCTCTCCAGCCTTGCTTGTCGGCATTCCGCTCGTTGATGGAAAGCAGTCCCTCTGCCGACCTCCTCCGCTCTTTAGCTCTGTCCATCACATATGCACTGCACAAGCCAAAGGCCCCTACCGGGCTCCAAAAAAGAAGAGCTTACGGTACTTGGCCGCTTCACCTCGACCGGCATCTGCAAAATCGGAAAGCAAGTATGTTCCTAGTGTTACCTTGGGCATTGAAATGCTGCGGCTGTACTCTTCCGTCCTATGTAATCCGCATGATTCCACACCCTTGAGAAAATTTGCCAAGGCTGTCACAAACAAGGTATGTTCATAGTTATTTATCTTCGTGAGATTTGTTGACCAGTTTTACAGTGGCTTCTCTATCTCATGTGCGAGGATGAGCCCGAAGTTGTGGTCCTTGCAGCAAAGATATTGGGCCGTTTATTAGTCGTTCACGGCAGTGGGTACAGTAAGAAGTTTGCAGAGAAGAATGGTGGATACATCATTCTAGAACATCGTCTCAAGAGATGGTGGAATGTTCCTGCCCTGTGGCCCATCTGCTTTTGTATATTGTTTGGTATTGATCATGCTCTGTTGGACCTTGACAAATCATTCGCTCTACCCGAGCTTCTCGGTATTTTCTTGGCTGAGGGCGATGTAAAAATTGTCTACCCAGACATGCTACCGGTCATTGTGAATATGTTGAAGAGCGGGTTGCGGAACTCCATCATGGCTACTGAGGGGCAGGAGAAAACAGAAGCCTCTTTGGAAGAGCTTGCATCCAAATATGACAAGCCAAAGCTGGACTCTTTGGGCATTTCTGGTGGGTTATCATATTGCATGAAACGGGCTTGGTTTTACTGACATCCTCTTCTTCTGATAGACGCTACTCCGTCTGACCAGATTATCCACAGTTTCGTGCTCATCAACTCAGTTGTTCAATTTTTGGGAGAAGCGCGCGCTAGATCACCAAGCTTCCAAGAATTCACCGCACAGTCTACTTACGTACAGGAGCTCCTTTCGGTGCTATATCCCGTTATTGTTGGTGCAGATACCGTTAACCCTGACACCGAACTGAATTTCCGACACAGCGGGCTCAGCTTTGATGATAGCAACCTAGTTCTTCGGCCACGCTCAAATACCAACAATGCCTCGGCAGCTTTGCAGACTACTACGGTTGACTCTGGGAATCCTGAGGAAAGCACTGGCTCCTTGAGACGTGGTTCATCTTTCATTCTGGTCTCTTCCGGTAAATCCAAGCACCAACCTTCCTCCGCACGTATACGGCGGTTCATGAACCCGACATTTCTCGGAAATAGAGATGTTGCAGCTCATCCTCTTATCAAGGCAGTATTCGGGCTTGTATCCGCTGTTTTCGAGGATCAACTCTTGGGACGCAAAGAATTCTCCGGTCTTGGTCTTTACTTGAAGACTCCACCTGGCTTCCTTGAACATCAAGCATACTTTAATTCCTGGATTTTTGGATGCATCCTTGCCACATTGCAAGAGCTGCCTTTGATCCGACCAGGTTTGCTTCATGAACCCCGGACACTCACGAATCTCGGGCGCCTTGCTACACATTTGGCGGAGGCAGTATACGAAGGTTGGTTCATCAACGGGGCATCATCTACCCTTGAATTCATTGGAGCAATTCTAGAGTATCTCCAACGCCCGGACATATCTCAGTTGAAAAGCATTCGTTTATGCAGCCAGGCTATTGCGACGATTCGGTCAACCTTGTACAAAGTTGTCTTGTTCCAATTGTCAGAAGCAGATGACACCGAGACAGTGTCATTGCTAAATCGTTTGAACTATTGGCAGGTGGTACTGCTCTCGGCGGCCGAAACTCAAGGAAAACATCTGCATTTGCTGTGTTATCTGCTGTACACCAAGCTGATCAGCGCAAATGATGATGTCCGCGCGGCTGCTACCCGCTTATGGAGAATCATTCTAGTGCAGGCGCCAGATGATGTAACAACACTTCTCAGTCATGGTTCCCACTACCTTCAGCGTCGATTGGCTGATGGCTTCGATGCCCTGTCGGGGATGGAGGACGAAACTTTCCTTAAATGGATCGATGATCAGCGGGACGACTTGGATGCCTTGTTTTTCGGTGTTTTCTCTCGGTCATGGGACACTTTTGTCCATGAGGAGAACACAGCTATCGAGGAGTCTGTCAGATCTCGAGTGTCAAAGCGCAAAGACAAACTCAGACAATGGGCTCAGATCGAGAAATTCGATGAAGACATGATCAGGAAGCACGATGCTACTCTGCCACACTGGATCTCGAACATCGCAGCGTCCGAATTCTTGAAATCTCAAAGATTCTTGCAAGACCACCAAGATAGCTCTACTTTCATGTGGTCAGCCTTCTCCAATTTATTGCTAGACTTGCGCCGACCGGGTGGTCTTCTGTCAGAACAAAAGGAGAGGAGATGGTGGCTGGATCAAACGGAAGGTCGCAGCCGCATGCGACTTCGTCTGGTTCCTGATGAGTCGGGTGACCGACAAGACTATCAGCCTAAGCGCAAAGCTTCTGAGCCACCAGCTATCAAGATCGATACCCGGATACGTGCCCTTTCAGAGGGCGAGGCTCTGACCGCGCCTCCATCTTTCAATGCGGACCCTGAGAATACGGGAAGTGAATCTCCGAACGGCGATGCCGATGACCAGAGCATCCTGGAAGATAACTTTGAAATGATCGACGACCCTAAGATTGAGCTCGAGGACTACGAAGATAGGAACCGGAAGGTGATGCGATCTCTACAACGCGGAGATCAGGTCCAAAGCGTGTGCAACTTGTCTCGAATCATCGGTCTAGAAGCGGTGGAAGGAATATTGATTCTTGGCAAGGACTGCATCTACATCTTGGACAATTTCTTCCAAAGAGCAGATGGCGAGATTGTGAATGTCTGGCAAGCCCCCAATGAAGAACGAGATCCTTATGTGCGTATGATCTCTGGCCGGGAATCCAACGACCACCGCTCGCAAGAACATGACACGAGGAGCTGGAAATGGTCTGATTTGGTCAGCGTTTCGAAGCGCCGCTTCCTGTTCCGCGATGTTGCACTTGAAATATTCTTCACCGATGGCACGAGCTATTTGTTGACTTTACTTTCAGCACGAGCTCGGGACGACTTGTGCAATCAACTAGCTATCAAGGCACCACAAGTCACCGGAAGTACCGGGCATTCTCGGCCGGAGGATATCTGGCGATTTGAAACTCTCCGCAGTCAGGATGATGCACCGCAGTCTCTCGGGTCCAAATTTGCCAGTGTGTTCGGTCATCTACCAGCAAACCCAGCGACTCGTAAATGGGTCAAAGGCGAAATATCTAATTTCCATTATCTGATGTTGATCAACACTTTTGCCGGTCGTACATTCAACGATTTGACTCAATACCCGGTCTTCCCATGGGTTCTGGCAGACTATACTAGCGAAGAACTCGATCTGAACAATCCTGCCACATTCCGAGATCTGTCTAAACCGATGGGCTGTCAAACACCAGACCGAGAAGCCGGCTTTCGTGAGCGATACAATGCCTTTGCTGAAATGGGCGACGAACAATCCCCTCCTTTCCATTATGGAACACATTACTCTTCTGCCATGATTGTCAGCTCCTACCTCATTCGTCTACAACCGTTCGTCAAATCCTATCTCCTACTACAAGGCGGCTCCTTTGATCATGCCGATCGTCTGTTCTATTCTATCCGCAAAGCATGGGAGTCGGCATCGCGAGGCAACATGACCGATGTCCGAGAACTCATTCCTGAGTTCTTCTACCTGCCAGAATTCCTCGTGAACTCCAACCATTATGACTTCGGTCTTCTTCAGAATATGACTACGGCCATTGACTCCGTAGAACTGCCACCTTGGGCAAAGGGAGATCCCAAGATCTTTATTGCAAAGCATCGGGAGGCCCTCGAAAGTCCATATGTGTCCGAGAACTTGCATCACTGGATTGATCTGGTTTTCGGCAGCAAGCAGAAGGGCGACGCAGCGGTCGAGTCTGTCAATGTCTTCCATCACCTCTCCTATAAAGGCGCTAAAGACTTGGATGCCATTGACGACCCAATGGAGCGGCTGGCCACCATCGGTATCATCCACAATTTTGGGCAAACTCCTCACCAAATCTTCCAACGAGCTCATGCACCGAGAGAAGATCAACGGCACCGCATACCTCGTCTAGATACCCTCGCAGAGTCATTGACACAAATGCCTTTGTCTCTCCTTGATATTGAAGAACGTGTAGCCACGCTATCCATGAAACAAGACCGTCTGCTGTGTACTGCAGCTTTGAGGCTTAATGTGCCACCAACCTATGACTACTACATGGAATGGGGATTCTTTGATGGTAGTGTTCGTTTCTATTCTGCCGATACTCGCAAGCTGCTGGGTCACTTTGAGCATCTTCATGTTGGTCAATTGTCGCATGCCGGTTTCGCGGATTCCCGCACATTGGTCACTTGCGGTACAGATTGTACCATCTCGCTATGGACGGTGACTGCAACGTCCAAGTCAGTCGATTTGCAGCCTATCGGGTCTCTCTTTGGCCACCGAGCACCGGTCACGGTGCTCGCTGTCTCACGCTCTTTCAGTGCTTTATTGTCTGCCTCCAATGACGGACAGATCATGCTTTGGGATCTCAATCGGCGATCATTTGTGCGAGCCCTCCCCGCCGACGGTGCGGTCGATGTACGTTACCTCTGTTCTACCGGTTGCTCTCTTTTACTGATGAATTAGTGTGCCCGAATCAACGATGTCTCTGGGGACATCATGGTCTGTCGCGGCAATCGCCTGACTTTATATACACTAAATGGTATAGTATTGGTAGACCAAGTGGTCTGCGAGTCGGCTGACGATCGTGTCTTGTCCTGTGTCTTCTACGAGGGACTCCAGAATGAGTGGCTGGAGCGCGAATTGGTGTTGACAGGCCATACTCGTGGCGTCGTCAACATCTGGAGCAAGAGCATTCGCGGCGGCCAGTTCGAGTTGGAGTTGATCCGACAGCTACATCACACTGACAGCAGTCGCGACAATGGTGCCAACATCAGCGTGGGTATCAGTTGTATTTTGGCTCTCCCTCTTGTGGTCTATACCGGGGATGAAGCCGGCCGAGTGGTGAGTGCTTGTCCTCAGTTGTATGCAATTGACGAAGCTAACACGATGCATAGTATGAGTGGAACTGCATCCAACGCCGCTAAATTTCCCCGACCACACCCCCTTCCCCTTTCCCATATCCATGGTCAGATTCCAAAACTACCAGGCCTATGTAAAAGCCCATGATAGACAGCTCTAGTGGCCATTTGCGATTTCCTTTTCAGGCGATCCCCGCCAGCCCAAGAATTAGTGTCCATAGCAAAAATGTTTGGAAATCATTGGTCTCCATAAGTAGCCGTCGTATTTATCCGGCCCTCCGGTGAGCATTGCAGTAACCGCTCCAGTAGTGGGCCGCGTTGTCCGGTCTACGATCCTCCGGTTGGAAGTCGGAGCACACTGCGCCGGATTTGGGATTCTCCCCTGTCTGCTACAGAACAGCTATGAGGTCATATAGTTGAAGATCTATGACAGGTTCGTTAGATTGGAAAAAAAAAGAGTAGAGAACGGAGGTTCCAGGGAGTCGAAAAGAAGAACAGAAGAGAAACAAAAGAGCGCCAACAAAACAGCTGTCTGATTTCATTGCGCAGCGTCATTTGCCCCACCATCTTGGGAAACAGGGGGGGCAAGGTACTTGTCTTTGTTATGGCCGGCCCATAGTAAACACAGGTACCTGGCAATTGAGCTGGTTCTGGTCCATGACACCACCCCTCCATCTAAATACCGCGCCGCCCGCCACTCCTCTTTCTCTTCTCCATCCACTTTCGATTGTCATTTCAATTTTCTTGACTTAGCTATTCAAAATGTCTTCTTCTCTCGAGCAGCTCAAGGCCTCTGGCACCGTCGTCGTTTGCGACTCTGGTAAGCTATCACGGTGCTCAATTTGGCTTGAAAACACGCTAACATGAATTTTCTAGGTGACTTCGCCAGTATGTTTCCCAACTTCCTCGACCGCCCCTTGGTTCCAGCATTGAACACTTCGCTAACATAACATGCAGCTATTGGCAAGTACAAGCCCCAGGATGCCACCACCAATCCTTCTTTGATTCTGGCTGCTTCCAAGAAGCCCGAGTACGCCGCTCTCATCGACACTGCCGTTGCCTACGGCAAGCAGAACGGCAAGACCCTCGATGAGCAGGTTGAGGCCACTCTCGACCGTCTCCTCGTCCAGTTCGGAAAGGAGATCCTCAACATTATCCCCGGCAAGGTCTCCACTGAGGTCGACGCCAAGCTGTCTTTCGATACCGACGCCTCCGTCAAGAAGGCTCTCGAGATCATCAAGGTATGTCGAATGGTCTTTCTAATAGCCTCCCGGACAATCCCAAGCTGACTCTGGCCACCCAGCTCTACGCCGACAACGGTATCTCCAAGGACCGTGTCCTGATCAAGATCGCCTCCACCTACGAGGGCATCAAGGCCGCTCACATCCTCCAGTCTCAGCACGGCATCAACTGCAACCTGACCCTCATGTTCTCTCTGGTCCAGGCTATTGCCGCCGCCGAGGCCGGTGCCTACCTTATCTCTCCCTTCGTTGGCCGTATCCTTGACTGGTTCAAGGCTGCCCACAAGCGCGACTACACCGCCCAGGAGGACCCCGGTGTCAAGTCCGTCCAGGACATCTACAACTACTACAAGAAGTTCGGTTACCAGACCATTGTCATGGGTGCCTCTTTCCGTAACACTGGCGAGATCACCGAGCTTGCTGGCTGTGACTACCTGACCATCTCCCCCAACCTCCTTGAGGACCTCTACAACTCCACCGAGGCTGTGCCCCAGAAGCTCAACCCCGCCGGTGCCGCCAGCCTTGACCTCAAGAAGCGCGAGTACCTCAACAACGAGGCTGCATTCCGTTTCGACTTCAACGAGGAGGCTATGGCTGTTGAGAAGCTCCGTGAGGGTATCTCCAAGTTCGCTGCCGATGCCGTCACCCTCAAGCAGCTTCTTGCCCAGAAGATCCAGGCTTAAATTGGGTCATCTTTAATTGTTTAAATTTTGTGTAAATTGGCGATCCACAAAAAAATTTGGAATCGGTAGATACGAATTGATGAACTTATTCTGCTCTCATGTTTCTGCGGTGTTTCGGGGTATAAATTAGACCGAGGGGTAAGCTGCGGAATCTGGCCGGGCCGGCTTACAATTCAGAACCCCGCACCACCTAGCCATTGTTCAGCGATGGTATCATTCCCTGAAGAGCCGACATGGCCATCCTGAGATGTTACCCGAGGTTGTGTCAATTGATAGGATGCCATTCCAGCTTATGGTGTGAGGCAGGTGAGGCAGCACATTGTGCAACGGTATGAATTACATATAACGTCATTGCAGGTATCTACGCAGCAATAGCAGAGGCAAGTCACAAGCATATATCCGTACCAGAGGGGCTGACACCAGTCTAAATGCCACTAAAGACAGTGTATATGCAAGAGGTGCAGCGCAAAAATTGGACAACGGGGGCGCCTTATGTCATTTCCCCTTCCGACTCGCTGCCCGCTTGGGAAGGTGGGGGATGTTTTGTTCCGGTATTAGGTACCGGGTACCAGTGTAGACAGTCCTGTTGATGCGGCAATACTTGTACCCGGTACTTAGTTCGTAAGATATAGAGTCACGTCAACATCATCCACTTATTATCTTCGTCCGCCCACTTCCTCTTCTCTTCTCTCACAATACTCCTCTTCCTCAATCCTTCAAGTTAATCCAATTCAATCTAATCAAAATGGTTAAGGCTGGTAAGTACTGTGCATTATTGGCTTTCTGCAGGGCCATACATAAGCTTCTCCATGTTCCCCATCGTGCGTGGCAAGGGGACCTTGGGTGTGAGCAGATTTGAGCACCTTGTGATCCTGGGCTCAACTCCCAGCCTATCGGCTTGCATCCTCGCTCCAGCTCTCCACTGCTCTCTGGATGTCTGTCAAAGCCCCTGGGACGATGGGGAAACCCGCTGCCCTGATCTTGGGCCAGTGCGGCATTACCCGTATTGGGGCTGTGATGGGACCTCAGGAGCTCGGAGAGCCATGGGAGGCCTTCGAGAAGCCTTCTAGAACAATTTGTTAACCACAATTCTTTCCCGTACAGTTGCTGTCCTCCGTGGTGACGCTAAGGTCGCCGGAACCGTCACCTTCGAGCAGGCTGATGAGAACTCCCCCACCACTATCTCGTGGAACATCACCGGCCACGACGCCAACGCTGAGCGTGCTTTCCACGTTCACCAGTTCGGTGACAACACCAACGGTTGCACCTCCGCTGGCCCCCACTGTATGTCGTGCCTCATATGCCACGGAGCACAGAAAGAATAGAAGACTGATCGCTTCTTAGTCAACCCCTTCGGCAAGAACCACGGTGCTCCCACCGATACTGACCGTCACGTCGGTGACCTTGGCAACTTCAAGACCGATGCTGAGGGTAACGCCAACGGCTCCAAGCAGGACAACCTTGTCAAGCTGATTGGTGCCGAGTCCGTTCTGGGCGTAAGTTTATCTTGATATCTTGTACCTGACATCGTCAAGACAAATTGCTAATTGTTTTTGCTTAGCGCACTCTTGTCGTCCACGCCGGTACTGATGACCTTGGCAAGGGAGGCAACGAGGAGTCCAAGAAGACTGGTAACGCCGGCCCCCGTCCTGCCTGCGGTAAGTGCATCCCTGGTGACTTGTAGAGATGAATGCTAATGAGAAACATCAGGTGTCATTGGTATTGCCGCATAAATGCGCACTCTTTCCTTTTTTGGAGCTTCGGTTCTGATATCCTCATCGTAATTGATGGCTGAAAAGTGCAGGATAACCCCTGTCCAGGATACGATACATGAATGAATGCCATTTTTGACATACATATTTTCCTTGTATATCTGTCATGATCGTGGCATAGCTTCGATCTTCGATCTTCGTAGACTTTCCGTAGAAGCTCGGATCGGCCACTGACCGCTTTCCCCCACAAGTCTAAACACCGGCCACGTTTCCCCTCAGGACAATCTCCCTGTTAACTTCTTTTTCTCTTAATTGTGTTACTCTGAATTCTTGGTGTTTCATTCCAATTTGAAAAAGCGTGTGGTGTAGTGGTTTCATTCAGCATGCCTTTTGAAGCCCGGGTCAAGTCCGTCCTGTCCGGTGACACGGTCGTGCTGTCGCATATCACCAACCCTTCACAAGAACGCATCTTGAGTTTGGCCTATGTCTCTGCTCCTAGATTAAGGAGGGAGGGTGATGAGGTAGGTGCATTGTTGAGATTTATTGCATTTGGCGCACCATTGAGAATCAGATTGTTGCTTGCTTTCCAATCGGCAATTTTTGGTCCATGAGCTCGCTACTTGGAGAATGGCATCAAAGAGCTGTGACTGCAGAAGGCAAACTCAAATTGAAGGGGAAATGCTAATCTAAGAACCAAATTATAGGCCTACGCCTTCCAATCCCGCGAATTCCTCCGTGAGCTGCTCGTCGGCAAAGTCGTCGAGGTCCACGTCGCCTACACCATCCCCACCGGCGCCAAGCGCGACTACGGTATCATCAAGCTGCCTGGCTTTGATGCTCAATTGCCCGATATCAGTGTGCAGGAGGGCTGGACACGTGTTCGTGAGGAAGCTGGCAAGCGTTCAGATGAGTCTGAGGAGACCATTGCGCTCCTAGCGCGCCTGCGAGCATTGGAGGCTCTCGCCCAGGACGAAGGAAAGGGAACTTGGGCTGGTGGCAACGCTGGCCAAATCGATACTACCTATGAGTTGACCGGTGCTCGGGATTTGGTGAAGCGCAACTTGGGCCACCAGTTGGAGGGTATCATCGAGAAGGTCCTGAATGGTGACCGTATCGTGCTGCGCTTGCTGCTCAAGCCCCAGGAGCACATTCAGACTGTTGTCGCCATTGCCGGTATTCGGGCGCCATCTGCTAAGCGCACAACTGCTGACGGAAAGGAGACGGCAGCTGAGCCGTTCGGTGATGAGGCACACGAGTTTGTCGAGTCACGACTGCTGCAGCGCAAGGTCAAGGTTTCTCTTCTCGGTGTTACGCCCCAGGGCCTGATTGTCGCGACCGTGCTTCACCCCAATGGAAACATCTCCCGGTTCCTTCTTGAGGCTGGTCTGGCCCGCTGCCAGGATCACCACTCCACACTTTTGGGTCCGGATATGGCCCTTCTCCGTCAGGCGGAACTTACAGCCAAGGCCGATCGTAAGGGATTGTGGGTTAGCCACACTGGTTCCACAACTGCTGGCGCCGCCGCTGTGGACTACCTCGTCACTCGTGTTCTGAATGCCGATACCCTCTTCATCCGCAACAAGGCCGGCCAGGAGAAGAAGATCAGTCTTGCCAGTATCCGTCAACCTAAGCCTTCTGACCCCAAGCAGGCTCCCTTCGCTGCTGAGGCCAAGGAGTTCCTGCGCAAGCGCATCATCGCCAAGCATGTCATGGTCACTGTGAACGGCAAGAAGCCCGCTAACGAAGGCTACGAGGAGCGCGAGGTTGCTACTGTTGTCCAGGGCAACACTAATGTGGCAGTTGCTCTTGTGCAAGCCGGCTACTCCTCTGTGATCCGCCACCGTATGGATGATACCGACCGTTCTCCCGACTACGACGAGCTGCTCGCCGCTGAGGCTGACGCCCAGAAGGAAGGCCGTGGAATGTGGTCCTCTAAAACCCCCCAAGGCCAAGCAAGTGATTGATTACTCAGAGACTGTTCAGAAGGCCAAGCTCGAGCTTGGTATCTTGCAGCGTCAAAAGCGTGTCCCCGCTATTGTCGATTTTGTCAAGTCTGGCTCTCGCTTCACTGTTCTCGTTCCCCGCGACAATGCCAAATTGACCCTCGTCCTCTCCGGTATTCGTTGCCCTCGCTCTTCCCGTGGCCCCAGCGACGCCGGTGAGCCTTTCGGTCAGGAGGCCCACGACCTTGCCAACCGCCGCTGCATGCAGCGCGACGTTGAGATCGACGTTGAGACCATTGACAAGGTTGGTGGTTTCATTGGCAGCCTATACATCAACAAGGAGAACTTCACCAAGGTTCTACTGGAGGAGGGTCTGGCAACCGTCCACGCATACTCGGCTGAGCAGTCTGGTCACGCCACCGAGTACTTCGCCGCTGAACAGCGTGCTAAGGATGCCCGCAAGGGTGTGTGGCACGATTGGGATCCCAGCAAGGAGGCTGCTGAGGCCGAGCAAGCCGAGGCCGCCAGCGGTACCGGAACTGAGAGCGAAGCCGCCCCTGCACAGCGTCGCAAGGACTACCGCGACGTGATGGTCACCTACATCGACCCTGCCTCGGCGAAGCTCAAGCTGCAACAGATTGGCACCGGCACAAATGCGCTCACCGAGTTGATGAGCGCTTTCCGCTCATTCCACATCAACAAGGCCAACGACACCCCGTTGCCTGGCCCACCCAAGGCCGGCGACTGGGTTGCCGCCAAGTTCACCGAAGACGGCAACTGGTACCGCGCCAAGATCCGCCGCAACGACCGCGAGAAGGAGCAAGCCGAGGTTGTCTACGTTGACTTCGGTAACTCCGAGACTCAACCATGGGCCGCACTCCGCCCTCTCACCCAGCCCCAGTTCTCCGGCCAAAGCCTCCGCCCCCAGGCCGTCGATGCTGTCCTCTCTCTCCTCCAGTTCCCCACTACCGAGGACTACCTCGAAGACGCCGTTGGCTTCATCGGCGACCAGACCTTCGACCGCCAGCTCGTCGCAAACGTGGACCACGTTGACCAGGACGGCACCCTGCACGTCACCCTGCTCGACCCCTCTGTCTCCAAGAACCTGGACAACAGCATCAACGCAGACATCGTCCACGAGGGTCTGGCTATGGTGCCCCGCAAGCTGAAGGCGTGGGAGCGTGCTTCCGTCGATACCCTGTCCAACCTGCGCACTCTTGAGGACGAGGCCAAGGCTGAGCGCCGGGGTATTTGGGAGTACGGTGACTTGACCGAGGACTAATTTCGTGTATTTATTTTTTATTTTTTGAATCTTTGAACTGTACGAGGACGATCTGTACAGATATGGGATTGGCCCTATTATTAACATCCGGTGGTACCCATGGTGCTTGGTTCTTTTTTTTTTGCCGGATTTGTATTTGCATTTGTTTGTGTTGTTCAGTCTAGCATCGAGTATTGAATTAATAGAATACCCTAGGCAGAAATATCCCTTGATCCTGATTTCTATTGTATCCTTGGACCATCGTGGAGGATGGTGAAGCATAGATTGAATAGCCTATACCACATAGGCCTACCTTCATGTTAGATCATGGAACTTTTGACTCTCTTCCATTTTGATACAAAAGCCCGAGCAGGCTTATCATCCGATTTTATAGAGAGTCATCATCATCCTCGGGGGTTTCACTGCTCACAAGATCCCTCAGACAGTACAAATGTTTATCCTGGTGCAAAGCATCCCCACCGGCCTGGTAAGCCCTCAGGATCTCCGAGTTTCGTTCCTCCACATTCGAGACTATGGTCTCAATTGCGTCCGTGGCATACTCCTCCAGGCGTGCCTCATTAGCCTCCTTTGCCTCCTCCTGGATCTCATGAAGTCGCTTGAGCCAGAACATCAGTCTCCATGGAGTGAATCCAATCGGCGATCTCTGGCCAAGCTCCGACTGAATGAACAGCTGGCCACCCTGGCCAACCGTGCCGGAGCAATCATTCCACGAGACGTCCGAGAGTTGAATAAGATTTTGACCCGCCTCTGTGATCCACGCACAGACAGCTGGCAACAACTGTGCAATGGTAAGGTCCCCAAGATTCCGTTTAGGATCCTCAGTATCGGGCTCACTTGTTTGAAGGTCTCGTCTCTCTTCAAGCGTAGCACGGAATAGGATAAGAGCGATCTGACACATCCTATCCTTACCGACACGGGTTGACGCCAGTTTAGCGAGGAAAGACGCAAAATTAAGACGCTGGTCACCTGCCAGTGACGCGCAGTTATCAGCCCAGAAATCGGTCATGTCGGTGACCAAGAATGGCAGGTCGTTCCACAGCGTGCCTTCGGCTGTCCGGGCAATTTCGATGCCGTACACTCCTGACACGGGTCTGGTCAATGGGCCTTTTCCCTGGATGCGGAGGATGTCGAGAACCAGACGATCCTGCTCGGGGGTCTCATGCGACGCATGTCGGCTGAGCTGGTAGTAGATATGCCATAGGGAGTGAAGATAGCCTTCGAGAGAGTCCACTCCGTCACCAATCCTGCAGTACCGCTCGCTGATGATCCCAGTTCGGTTGAAGAAGGCTGCTCCTCGGAGTTCCTCAAATTCGCCCCGGGCTACGCATTCCCGTACATCCTGCTGATCAGAGGCACTGTCAAATGCGGTGAGGTCGGTGCCTTTTGGCGAGGGACCCAGTAGAGATTCACGGAATTGATTCATCTTGGGGTGATGGTAGTTAATGGAGTAGCCAGGGCGTACGAATCAATACGAGGTACGAGGTACGGAGTATAAGAGAAGTGATTGAGACTCTAGCCATCGTGGGACCTTGATGCAATTTATAAGGCTACTCCAGGCAGCAATATGCATAGTCGAAGGATTCGACAGGTTGATAGCCTCGTTGACTGATTTTTGAGTAGTTGTACGGAGTACGGCGTACGGAGTATGTACGGAGTGCTCCGTGTGCGCTGGAAGGATGCCATTTTCTGTGTCGATCACCCCAGTGCAGGGATCCAATCCGATAGGCCTAACCCTAGCAGAACACGAGATGACAGATATCCATGGTGGAAAGTGAAACCAATAGTGCAGATTGATAGTTCGGATTCTCGTAAACCTGTGTCAGGATCCCTGGAGACCCCCAAACCAAGCCACAAGCCAAGCCACCAACAAGCCACAGGCCCCACTCGAACCAAACAAACTCGCCGAAGGAATTCACCGCCCCTTTGCCGCCCCCGCGGGCTTGGTTAAAGGCCGATCTCTCCTCCAAATAAAAATAACAGACAAAAGACACCAAGACTTCACTATGTTTTGGGGTAGCAAAACGCCACAGGAGCCTGAGAAGGACTCGGCGCATACCGAGTCCACACCGAACAACGATCCTTCCGCCTCCGCCTCACAAGCTGCTGGTACTGCATGGCTCGCCGGACACCTGCACCACCTTACACCGGAACAAGAGGGAAAGTTGCAGCAGTTCAAGGCGCTATGTGCTGAGAAGAAGTACTATACTCCTGCTGTGGAACAAGCAGAGGGTGTTGAAGCGAAGCCCGCCAGCCACGATGATGCTACTTTATTGTAAGTTGCGCCCCCGCGTTATACTCCGGGGACGTGAGTCAAACAGGGCAATCAAATACTGACTGGGATCTACGATAGGCGCTTCCTGCGAGCCCGCAAGTTTGACATCGATGGAGCCTGGGCTCAGTTCAAAGACACCGAAAACTGGCGGAAAGATAACGCCATCGAGTCGTTATACGCCAATATTAGCGTGGATTCATACGAGGCCTCTCGGCGCATGGTGCGTATCAAAGTCTCTTGCAACTCCGATAAAAGGCCCATGCTGATCTGTGCGAGTTCTACAGTACCCCCAATGGACGGGCCGTCGCGATCGCCGCGGAATCCCCGTCTACGTTTTCGAGATCCGCCACCTGGACAGCAAGGCTGTTGCCGCTTACAACTCCACACTGACCAGCGGTACACCCGAAACACACAAGTCATCCACCGTCCCTGCGCGTCTGCTGAACCTCTTCGCTTTGTACGAGAACCTTCTTCGCTTCGTGATGCCGCTTTCTTCGGCTCTTCAGCGCCCTAACCCGGAGACGCCTATCGTGACCTCAACCAACATCGTCGATGTCAGCGGTGTTGGACTGAAACAATTCTGGAATTTGAAGACCCACATGCAGGATGCTAGTGTTTTAGCCACGGCGCACTACCCGGAGACATTAGACCGGATCTTCGTATGTTGACTCTGTCCTCAATCTTCGCTTGCGCTTTGGCGTTTAGAGACACTGGAACTGACCCGCTGTTAGATTATCGGAGCCCCCTCGTTCTTCCCTACCGTCTGGGGCTGGATCAAGCGCTGGTTCGATCCAGGCACCACCTCGAAGATCTTCATTCTCTCTGCCGCAGAGGTCTCCCCCACTCTCACATCCTTCATGGAGCCCACCAGCATCCCGAAGCAATACGGGGGCCAGCTCGACTGGACTTGGGGCCAGATGCCCAACCTGGACGAGCCCAGCCGTGAACTGCTCCGCGGTTTGGAGCAGCCGCTCGCCGCTGGCCAAACACGGAAGGATATCCTCAAGGGTCCTGTGCTGTTTGAGGGTGACCACCTCAAGGTGCTGGGAACTGTGGATGGAAAGGAGCGGAGAGAGACCATCCCCGTTCCCAGGACACAGGATTCCGTCTCAGAGCCCAGCCCTAAGCCCGCTGAGAAGGCAGACTGTGCGGCTACCGAGGCCGAGACGACGGTAGAGGACAGCGAGAAGGCTATTGACAACGTGGCTGTTAAGGTTAATCAGTTGTCTGTTGATGAGACGGAGAACCCTGTGGCCGCATAGAGCGCATATTATAGAAAGACAGCAGGATTAATGGTTTCGGGGTTTGTGTGTGGACATACATACTAGCAATGTGACTTAGCACAAGATAATGCAGATCTCAATCCGAGGCATATATTAATGTAGTTATTACATGGCATGTTCTTTTCTGCCTACATAATAATTTGTTATAAGATAAAAATTACATGTGTCTACAATGTAAAGGATCCTAGCAGCAGCTTGGTTTCCTAACATTTATGTACTGTTTTTTCCTCAGCTTACCCCAGCTTCCCCAGTTGTGGATTATGGAAGGCTTGTTTCAGCCCAAACCTTCCTAAAAGGGTATGCTTGATGTAGTGTGCTCCTAGTGTCTCGCCTAGTACTCCGTACTCCGTAGTTGTTCTATAAATATTCCTCGCCAAGGTATATACTGCCAACCTACCGTATCTGTCGAGTTTCATCAGAATAAAATCATCTGAATGGATACGGAAAGATCAGCCAGAGAAATGAAAGTAGGAATTTGTTGATATATAATCATTGACTTCCACCTAGGATCTACAATGTAGCCGAGCCGTTGTGAAGATTCTCCAAGAGGGAAAAGATCATCGATTATCTGATCATGAATCATACGATAGTCATCGGTAGAGGACTTCCTACGAAACATCCAGAAAGGTCGATTCTTGTGACGAATGAAAAATGAGGGCACGAAATTCACATGACTTGGGGGCAAATCCAACAACAGTACGGATTACGGAGTACATCGATTCGGACAAGTTAAGCATCTACAACGTGCATCATCATGCTATCATCCCCACGGAATCACGGAAATACGACAGATCTGTTGAGGCCAAGTGCCAGCTAACGCGCTAAAACGACCATGTTGGTTGCGGAACAGACCCTAACGGGATACGATCAACATCCTGTTCCAGTCCAAAATGCCCGAGGCTCGCTTCCGCAGTGAGCGTGAAAGCGAGGGGGTATTCTTCACATGCACCGAACATCGCCCGTCGCCGAATGGCTGGGGACTGATCGACAATAAGCTCAATCATTTAAACCCACTCCCGCCCCCGGTACCTGGCTAGAGGATTTCCGCTGCTCTTGAGACACAGAGTTCTGCGTATGAAGCAGCCATAATGGAGCGCAATCCAAAAGACTCCATGAAGTCCACCTGGCGGCAACAAGCCCGCTCAGAGTGGACTCTCTCCCACTGGTTCTTCGAGCTACTAGGTATCCACCCCGACCATCTCGACCGGGACATCCCCGTACATCCCAAAGAAGACGCCATGCCCTATGTCCCAGACTGGTCGATGCACCGGTGGGTGCTCACACACGCCGTGATCCCCCTCCTAATCCACCACGCCTACGTGGAGCTCACAGGCCGCGACCTCAGCGCCTGGGGCGCCTTCATCCTGTACTCCATCGCCTTCAAAGCCATCGCCATCCACGAGCTCCGCGTCCTGCGCCGCCTAGGCCACCAGCACGGCTTCCTAGACGGCGACAAGCACGCCCGCGACGGCATACCAGATATCGGCGTCACAAAGGTCGTCCGCTCACTTATGTCGACATCAACCTTCCGTCCAATGTTCACCGTCTTCATCGCCTACCACGCCACCCACCCGCCCTCGAGCATGAGTTTTGCCTGGCTGCCCCTTGAGATCGGACTGTACGGGATTATCCTCGATTTCTGGTTCTACTGGTACCACCGACTCATGCATGATGTCGAGGTACTCTGGAAATACCACCGAACCCATCACCTCACTAAGCATCCGAACCCGCTTTTAACGCTATACGCCGATACGGAGCAGGAGTTCTTCGACATCCTCGGTATCCCGCTCATGGCGTACTACAGCATGCGGTTCATGGGTATGCCGATGGGATTCTACGAGTGGTGGGTATGTCACCAGTATGTGGTGTTTGCGGAGTTGGCGGGACACAGTGGATTGCGGGTTCTTGCTACGCCGCCGTCGACGTTGAGTTGGGCGCTGCGGTGGTTTAATGCGGAGCTTGTTATTGAGGATCATGATTTGCATCATCGGAAGGGTTGGAAGAAGAGTCATAACTATGGGAAGCAGACTAGGCTTTGGGATCGCATTTTTGGGACTTGTGCTGAGCGCGTTGAGAATGTGGAGAGTAATATTGATTATTCTAATCAGTCGGCCATGCCGTTGTATTGAGATTGGCTGGGTGGTTTGATTCTTTGGCGGGAAACCTGGTACGTTGGATCTTACGTTGTGGATGATTCTAAGTTGATCTCTGGGGTTTCCTGTTCTGCTTTGTATATATTCCCGAGGTCGGTGATATCGGGATAGATGTCTTCGACATCATATTTATGAAGTTTTATGAATGAAATGTTTCCTATGACCAATGAATTTTACCTCTGATGGATTAAATTCGAAATCGCTTTCATGTACTACGTAGGCCAAAATGATCAATGGTCACCAAGCATCAACGTTCATCTACGCGCTGCCTATTTCACTGCAGGTAAAACTTAAGATGCTACACGTAGAAGTTGACAAACGACGTATGTATTACAGTCTAAAGCACAATATGACACATTATATATGAGCCAAGAAGATCTAAGCCTTCCACAAGGCATTAACTTGCTTCCTCCGAGTCTAAAAACAAGATAACTATTAGCAAACCCATCTCCAGGGACCATATCAGAGACAGAAGAACATACCATCGGGGCCAACACGGTGACACCAGCTCCGAGTGCCACCACAGTGAGAACAAGCTGGAGCTTGGAGAAGTTCTTGCCGAGGATATCAAATGCCTGGCTGGGCGTGGCTCGGGTGCCGTAGATATCGCTTCCGTAAGCGAGGACAAGACTGGTACTTTCCAACAGAGTGGGACGAGAAAGCACAGCCTTAATACCAGCGACATCGCGAGTGTGCGAGAGGTACCATTTACCATCAAATTCGAGGAAGGGCGCATAGCGGAACAGGCCTTCTTCGGCCTCAGCCGCAGTAGGATCACGGTCAACAGGGCGGCGGGGGTCCAGGACAGGGCGAGGAATCCCGACAATAGAGTTAGAGGAGGGGAGGGTACAGAGGAGCTGGCGAGTGGTGATGCCCTGGCGGGTTTGGGTGACAGCCATGTGGGAGATGGGCTCAGGAATCATGAAAGCCTGGGAGATGACGTGGGGGAGCGGTAGGACAGCAGTGCTCGAGTAGTTGCTGGCGGAGTCGAGAGGACCACGGTCGTTAGGGAAGGGGGATTCGTAGAGTTCCGAGATAACCAGTTGGTAGCCCTTGGCAGAGGACTCAGTGCCTTCAACATCGCCCCAGAATGAGTAGGCGAACCAGTTCTCGGACATCGTGGATGCAATGGGCTGCGTGGAGTCAACACCTGCTTGGGTGGTTGCGTGCAGGATCTTGCCTGAGACTCCGTCTAACAAGTAGAAGCTGGCAGTGTGGGTCTTCTCGTTCACTGCAGTCACCAGAGCCAGGTTGGGGCTGAGGTACTTGTAGAGAACCGAGCGGTTTCCAAGGACCTTGCCAATAGAAGCAACAGGATCATGCGCAGGGCGGGCGGTCGCATCAACGACCTTTTCTCCAGATGGAGGAATGAACTCCCAGACAGGGGTCTGGTTATCCTTTGCAATCCAACCGAGGACTCGTCCATCAGCACTAGTGGTAACCAAGAAGTCATCTTCATTGGCAAATGTAGTGACTGGGGAACCGTCTTCAGTGATACCGACGGTGGTCAGGGAGCTTCCATCCTGTGCCCCAAATACAGCAATCGAGCGGAGCTTGTTGTTGGAAGGTTCGCTGCGGGTGATGATCTCTCCCGTCGAAACATCGACGGTCACAGAGCTTCCATCCTCAGAGTGGACGGTGGCAACTCCTGCTGGGGCCAAAATAGCCTTCACTTCCCACTGTGATGTCTCTACAGCCTGGATACCCCACGAAACGATGCCGTGGTTGCCAGTATCCAAAGCGTACAAACGGCCATTTTTGGTAGCGATAATGACTGGTTTGGCGACTCCAAAGCTGTCAAGGTTGGAGACTTCGTCAGTCAGAATACTACTCAAAATGCGCTTAGGAAGATCCTTCAGCCAGTCAGGTAGATGTTGCAAGTCCCGGACATGACGCTTGACCCGGTGAAGGTATGCGCCGGACAAAGTCTGGTGGCCCTCGACCTCCAGCTCATGAACCAGATCCTCTTGGGCATCAGTCTCGGCCCAGGTGGCTGCGACGGCATCAATGAGACCCTCATGCCGGGTCCATTCGACCTGGCCATTTCGGACAAGTTGCCAATCTCCGTGCTTCCGGAAAAGCGCCGACCTAACAGCCACAGACTTTCCTTTCACAACAACGTCGGAGACCGAGTGGAGAGCATTGTCAGAAGAAGGCTTCTGCAAATCCCAACGGCCCAGAATTCCATGAGAGGTGGAGGATACAACAATAGCTTCCGAATCCGAGATTCGAGTGAAGTAGACATTGGCGTCAATGACACTAGCCGCGACCGCCGACTGACCGCGCAGATATGGCAGCTGGTAAGCCTTGGTCACCTTAGCAGTCTTCAAGTCCACGTGGTAAACCTCAGCCCAGGCTCCAGCCTCAGTTGCATAGTGAACCAAGAAATGGGGCAGAGCGTTCAGCTTGTGAGGAGCGTGAACTGTGATCTGTCGAAGTTCGGAACCGGAGATATTGTCAATGGCAATAGAAGTAACCTCCTTGGTACCAATAACATTGACCTTCAGAGACTTTTGCGACTTGTCGGTCCAAACGATGATGGGCGAGGCGGAGTTAGCGCCCACGTAGAGGACAGATTCCGGGGTAGTCACATCGGTCTCAGAGTTCAGAGTCTGCTGGCGAGTCGGTTGTCCGCTCAATGGATCCAAAGCAGTGACCTTGATCTTGTAGCCCTTCAACAATGCCGATTGGAGCGAAATGTAGAAGATTTCCGTAGACGAGGACGAGACTTGGAACGGAACATCACCACTAGAAGAACAACCCATCAGCTTTGAGACATGTGGAAAGTCAGAGATAATACCAACCTGGTATCCTTATATTCCCAAACAGTCTTTCCAGTGTTGCCATCAAGCCGTCTCACGATTCCGGTACCCTCGCTAGCAACCACAGCAACCGTATCCCGCAGTCCGGACGCGGTAGCATCCTCAAGCTCCAACAGCTCGAGATCGGCGACCACACCGTCAGAGATCCGGTTTTCCCAGCCGACCTTGCCGTCCTGGGCACTCCAGGATGAAATATAGCTACCTGCCGCACCAACAAGGGCATCATTGCCATCCAATCCGCGTAAGAGACCCGCCGCATTCGCGGGAGAGTCCGCCGACCGCGAGAGATTCTGGCGCCATACCAGCGCACCGTCGCGGGGATTCACGGCACCCACAAGGAGTTTGTCGGATAGCGTATAAAGAAGGGAGGCATTCGAGGATGAGGATGGCTTGAGGAAGAAAGTCGAGTCGGGGGAGGGGGAACCGAGAAGAGCGTGGTGGAAGTCAATGTGATTGACCTCGTCAGAGTAGATGGCCGCCGCGGGCGATAGGCACGCGGCGAAAAAGAGCGCCGCCTGGAGCCGCATTTTGACCAGTCGCTCTTATTGGGGCATTGAAGAGGGGAGGAGTGGAAGAGCAAGTGATGGCGTAAATTGGATGTTGTCAATACAAACTTAGCGTCCGGGCGGTGATGAACCCCAGATCCCAGATCCTCAACTGGAACTTCCCCCCTACACCACTGCACATAGATGTCCAACTAAAGTTGACTGAGCAATTATTATTAGGGATAACCATTGGCTGATTTATATATTTTGCTTCATGCACTTTGATTGTTCCATACCTCGACTTCCTCTAGGGGGATTATCGGCGATCTTAGAATAATGGTACAGTATACTCCGTACACAGAGGTCACTCACACATGGACGATTACCTATATAGATATGATAGACTTAATTGAGCACCTCTGTGAAACGAGGTAATGATTCTACTCCATGCCCTGAAAACCATTAATCTCTAAGTAATATACTCGTAGATCCAAGGCCACGACACACTGAGGTCTATCCCAGGAGTATATTTCGAGGGAGCTTAATTTATCACTGGGGGATAGAGAAAGAAAATTCGACTTGATCTGATGGAGTCAAAGTGTTCTTTTGTGAAAGCTGCACTCAAATTTTACATATCTGTAAGCTTGGAAGAATTGGTAGTCCATGCCGTTGTCCTTGCCCAAGTGGCGATGGACCTGCCAGGTACATACATACATCATATGTATTCTAAGTAGATGAAACCAGCTTACTCGAGATGGTATAAGAGATGTTGGCTCCTTGGGTCTTGTGCGATATCTTTTACGTCGTCGTTTTTGGCGTCTTTTGCGATGTTCTATGAGGTCTTTTATGGAATCTTGCCTAGGGATATATCTGATTATATTGTGACGAAGCCAGAAGAGTGTAAATGCTTATCTACGTAGCACCAATACAACTGTTATAAGCCTATTCTGGCTCCATGAGCTAGATACAGCTCATGCCAGGAAGCCAAAAGGACCAAGTCAACAGTCAGAAATAGAGAGCTGATTCAAAGCCCTCATCACCATGTCCTGAGATCCAAAAATCCCACCCATTTCAAGCTCTGGGGATATATAATACGACGGGGACAGTCAATAGCAAGCTCGAAATCCAGAAGGGTAACAAGCCTTCTCTGAATATTGTGCATGCCGGGATCGTCTACTCCAATAGATACAGCACGCAGCGCATTGAGCCCACGAAGACACTCGGCTCTCACATGGCTTTGCTCAGCAATCGAAAGCTCATTCAAGATACTCCATAACTTCTGGCCTTCTCTTTGTTCCATGATTAAAGCATAACCGTTTTCATGGAGCGGACCATGGCTTACATGTCCGGTTGCCAGCATTGTGCGATGGCACATTTGCCATTGTGTTTGGCTGAGTACACTGCCTTAGCACTATACCGAGGGCTTGAAAGTTTCTCATTACAGCTCACCACGATGGGTATAACTGTACCAGTATCGATGATCATACTGTCCCTTGTGATAGTAGGTATGCCCGTTGAAGATTGTGATGCAATAGCTGTAGAGACACTTTCACCTGTCTCATGGTCTAATTCGTCCTGCTGGGATGATCGTATCCCCGGAGGCCCTTGTCGCTTTTCTATATATTAGCCGCTGTATGTTGATTCATCCTTTCATTCGAGATACTTACCTTGAGGCAGTCAAAGTTTGTCTCTTCAATACACCTCAGATCCTCTAACCCAAGTAACTAGAAACCGGCGAATAATCGGCAGAGAGATGGAATTGTGGCATTGTGTCCAAATGGATCCAAGAGAAGAAAAGGGTCATCCGCGACTCTTTTAAATACTGTCATCTCATATGAAAGAAATGCGTAATGGTTAAACGATTTTCTCGTCTGCTCCACTAGTTGGCCTGTGGAAGAGTCAGAAAAGTCTCGATAGATATCGAACGACAAACGAAAGCATACCAATCAGAGGCTCAAGACAGCTATCACCTTCCGCACATTAACAGAATCGTATTTACATTCACTTCCATAGGAATGGCATTTAACATGTCACTAGTTTCTCGGCGAGCAAGGACCAGGAGCAAGGCAGCTAAAGAGGTTACTATAGCGCCTGTCGCCTTGTAACTAGATCAACATCCGGTCTTGCAAATGGTCAAATTAAGGCGATCATAAGTCATGCGATTTACATCAAGCTTGTGTAACTTTTTGGATGATGTTTCGATATGTGTTCCAATAGAGGCAATATATGAATCAAATTTCATGTCTCAATATGTACAAATAGTTCCTGGAACACAACTTTCATAAATGGCTCAAATATACCCGGAAGCTTCGTCAAAATTACTACCCAGACTCAATGGGCACCTGTCCACAGAGCCTGAATACTGGATGGATGTAATTATTTAATCGCGGTTCTTGTTGAGGTAGCCTAAAACGATCATTGAGTTAGTAAGTCATCTTAAAAACGGGCCTAGTATGTAGGAGGGGAATCACGAACTTTCAGCCTTGTTCAAAAGCTTGCTACCAATAGCCTCGAGAGCGTCGTTGCTACTGCCGTAGCTATCCTCGTTACGGCCGGAGCTAGACTTGTTGCCGTAGCTGGAGGAGTCATTGTCACCGTAGCTGGACTTCTTAGTGTTGCCGTAGCTGGAAGAGTCATTGTCGCCGTAGCTAGACTTCTTGTTGCTGTCGCCGTAGCTGGAGGAGTTGTTGTTGTCACCGTAGCTGGACTTGCCGTAGCTGGAGGTCTCATTGTCACGGCCGGAGCTGGACTTGTTGCCGTAGCTGGAGGAGTCGTTGTCACCGTAGCTAGACTTCTTGGTGTTTCCGTAGCTGGAGGAGTCGTTGTCACCGTAGCTGGACTTCTTGTTGTCGTCGCCGTAGCTAGACTTCTTGTTGTCGCCATAGCTGGAGGAGTCGTTGTCACCGTAGCTGGACTTCTTGGTGTTTCCGTAGCTGGAGGAGTCATTGTCGCCGTAGCTAGACTTCTTGTTGCTGTCGCCATAGCTGGAGGAGTCATTGTCGCCGTAGCTGGACTTCTTATTGTCGCCATAGCTGGAGGAGTCGTTGTCACCGTAGCTGGACTTCTTGGTGTTTCCGTAGCTGGAGGAGTCATTGTCGCCGTAGCTAGACTTCTTGTTGCTGTCGCCATAGCTGGAGGAGTCGTTGTCACCGTAGCTAGACTTCTTGGTGTTTCCGTAGCTGGAGGAGTCGTTGTCACCGTAGCTGGACTTCTTGTTGTCGTCGCCGTAGCTAGACTTCTTGTTGTCGCCATAGCTGGAGGAGTCGTTGTCACCGTAGCTGGACTTCTTGGTGTTTCCGTGGCTGGAGGAGTCATTGTCACCGTAGCTGGACTTGTTGCCGGAGCTAGACTTGTTGCCGTAACTGGAGGAGTCGTTATCACCGTAGCTAGACTTCTTGTTGTCGCCATAGCTGGAGGAGTCGTTGTCGCCGTAGCTGGACTTCTTGTTGCTCTCGCCGTAGCTGGAGGAGTCGTTGTCACCGTAGCTGGACTTGTTGCCGGAGCTAGACTTGTTGCCGTAGCTGGAGGAGTCATTGTCGCCGTAGCTAGACTTCTTGTTGTCGTCACCGTAGCTAGACTTCTTGTTGTCGTCGCCGTAGCTGGACTTATTGGTGTTTCCGTAGCTGGAAGAGTCATTGTCGCCGTAGCTAGACTTCTTGTTGCTCTCGCCGTAGCTGGAGGAGTTGTTGTCACCGTAGCTGGACTTCTTGTTGTCGTCGCCGTAGCTAGACTTATTGGTGTTTCCGTAGCTGGAAGAGTCATTGTCGCCGTAGCTAGACTTCTTGTGGTCGTCACCGTAGCTAGACTTCTTGTTGTCGTCACCGTAGCTAGACTTATTGGTGTTGCCGTAGCTGGAGGAGTCATTGTCGCCGTAGCTAGACTTCTTGTTGCTCTCGCCGTAGCTGGACTTGTTGCCGGAGCTAGACTTGTTGCCGTAGCTGGAGGAATCGTTATCACCGTAGCTAGACTTGTTGTTGTTGTTGCCGTAGCTAGAGGACTCGTTGTCACGGCCAGAGCTGGACTTGTTGCCGTAGCTAGAGGAGTCATTGTCGCCGTAGCTGGACTTGTTGTTGCCGTAGCTGGAGGACTCGTTGTCACGGCCAGAGCTGGACTTGTTGCCATAGCTGGAGGAGTCATTGTCACCGTAGCTAGACTTGTTGCCATAGCTGGAGTCATTGCCTCCGTAGCCGGAGCTCTGGTTGCCACTGCCGTAGCTGTCGGAATCGTTGCGGTAAGACATCTTGGTGGGTTGGGGGGATGTGTTTGAAATGGGAAGAGAAATAGTTTGCAAAGGCAAAGATGATGAGGGAAGCTGGAGTATTTAAAGGGGATTCTATCAACAGAATCCAGGCGATCGCCGATCACTTTATTTATCCCCCAGCCAGAAAGGGGGCAGAATAGAATAGAAAGGAATCGCCCCTCTCCATACCCCTCAGTGACAACATCATTCGGACAAGCGAGACGACAAGGCACCAATAATGGCAGCACGGGGAAGCTAGGATGCCAACAGCTCCGTGCTTGTTTGGTGCTCGAACCTTGGGGACCACTTTTCAGCTGAGTCGTCGAGTGAGGTGATATCACCCAATCTTAGAACGGGATATCACGCCATGTGGGAAGAGCGGGGCTGTGATTTGCCTGTCGAACTAGTTCTTTTTTGGTGCCGGACTTGGCCGGATCCAGCATAAGGTTTCCCTCGTCTTTCGGCTGACATGGACGTGCTGCTATAAGCCCATTCCCATTACGTACGAGCGCTGGGCTGATCATGAAAAGGTTCGAGGTCAATGACAGCTTAGGGCTGAACGTCGGGGGGCAGATCAACTTGCACATGGATGTGCCAAGAACTATTTTAGGGGATCAACGATGGAATTGGCCAATCATCGGTGGGAATCTTGGATTTCCGGCTCCAACCTGGGAAGATCTGCTAGATCGCGCTATTGATTTTGGGGCGACGTAATGTTGCACATGTGATCCATGGGTCTGTCCACTTAGTCTCCTTTCGAGGAGATTGGCCGGGCCCAGTGGCTGAGCACCGACTATTGAAGTGGCGATGGACATAGTGCACTGTGGCTGGGCTCGGAAGCTGATTGATCCAACTCGGAGTTCTCCGTTCCCGGGTTCGTACTTTACGTTCATGCAAGAGCGGCTGCATTCATCTTAGTCCAGGACAAATTTGCCGTTATCGTTGACCATTTGGTCCACGCCATAGACTCATTACGAATCTACGCACACAAATCATTTTAAGCAATGGAGGTTCACATCTCTATGGACCTATTTGAAAAGAGCCTGCCTGGGTATTCGCTCCATGTCCCCCAAATATTATTACAATTTTCCACAAGATACTCTAGTTAGAGAACTTCTCGCTGATGTGCTTGCTATATTACCGAATGCGTTAGCGGAAGTCCAGATCCGAGAAATTCCAAGAGATCCAGGCGGGGCCGATCGACACTCACCCAGTGAACTTCTCGTAGGCCTCACGGGCACCGTCGGTAATCTTCTCCTGAGTATCACGGTCGAGGTTGTAACCGGCCTTCTTAACGCCGGCAGCGAAAGCTGTGGAATAGGGGGGTCAGTCAAGAAGTTCAAAGGACAAAGGGATCGTCACTCACCCTTGTCAAGGTAGTCGTCGGTCTGCTGGGGCTTGTCCTGCTGGGGCTTGTTCTGAGCCTTATCCTCGTGATCGCCGGAGGCCTTGGAGACAGCGTTCTTGATGAAGTCCATGATGATTGTAGATGTGTGTTGAGCAGAGATCTGAGAAAGAAATGAGAAAAAAAAAAAAAGGAATTGCTCGGAGATATAATAAAGACGAGATGCCCCTCTTCTGCCAAGCATCCCTTTGGTGGCATGCGCACTAGTGAATTATAGGAAGTTTGTTGGGATCTAGCCTCGAGGGGCGATAAGGAACGGCCGATAGAATGCGGCAGAAATTCAGCTTCTGAACTAACATAGGCACCTCGTTTCAAGCAGATCGTGAGGGATATACAGTGTTGAAGGGACAAAAAAGAACAAGACTCCAGAGAAATGTGAACCAGGCCAAACAAATTTCACACTCCGAAGCAGGCCTTGTTGGCAGACCGCACGGCTTCCTTCTCACCCTCACTCATGGCATCGGTAATCTCCCAGGGAATATGGCCCATACCCATGGCCCGCTGGCCCTCCGGGTTCAGCGAAGACCAATCCATAGTTCCCTTAAATCCTGCCTCGCCGGGGCCACCAGCACCAGGGAAATCCCAGGGAGGCGAATATGCCTGCGCAGCCTGGCGCTGCTTGAGCAGATACTCAACGTTCATATCACACAGCGGAGTAGCAGGGATGTACAGAACACTAGAATCCTGAGTGCCACGGTGCTCTTTATCCACCGAGTGAAGCGAATCGCAGTGCCAAGCGACAAAGTCACCAGGCGCGACTTCCGGCACCGAGACCATTGTCGCCTCCAGATCGAGATGGGGGTGTGTGACCGGGTTATACTCCTGGCAGGCACCAGGCACAGACCCAGGGAATGTAGCATCCAAGTTGGGCTTTGAGGTCTCGACGTCAAAGAAGGGACGCAGGATGGTGTATGCCGTGCTATGGTTGATCATGGGACAGACGTGCAGCGAGCCCTCGCCGGGCTTTGTGTTCGACATAGAAAGCCAGGCCTGGAAGAATCGCAACATGGAGCAAGCTCCTGCGCCGTTGTACAAATCCATGGTAGCATTCAAACGGTGGCGTGCATCCCATGCGTCATACTGCTCCCAATTGCCCTCCAGGATCTTGGTGTACACTCGGGAGTACTCGGGATCTTCCCAACGTTCGAGAGAACCACCATCAATGTGCGGGCCAAGAGTGAACTTTGAGTCGCCTGGGTTACGGATGCGCAGGCGGTCTCCATAGGTGAGTGGGTGGGATGTGGAGACCTTGCTGTTGGGATCGGATGAGTGCCACAGTTGCTGCATGAAGCGTTGTGTGTTGAGCATGTTGGCGTGGCCACGGGCTTCAGCCTGCGAGGGAGTCCAATACAGCTCGTAGACAGCTGGGGAGTCAGCGGGGAAGGCCTTGACTCGCTCCTTGTTGGCAGCTGTGTAGTCGCGGATCCGCTGTTTGTAGTCTAGGGCTTGGTCCTTGGGGATCACATTGCGGACAACCACGCTGCCCCGGTGGCGGATCTCTTTCAATGCAGCATCAGACATCTTTCCAGAGATAACATCTGAATATTCAATTGATGGGATGATCTGTTTTGAGGTCAGTCCTTGGCTCGATCAAGCGGGTTATATGTGCACATACATCACTGCCTTTCGCTTTGATCTTTTGCACTTCCTCGTCCAAGCTGGGAAGCAAACGCTCCCAGCTCTTAGTGAGTGCATCCTTGTTCTTCTCGAAAATTCTTGCCTTCAGCTCCTGGAATCGTGCGGGGAGGGGCTCCGGCTTGTAGTCGGGCCTTAAGCTGGGGAAGACTGATGAGATATCACCTGCGGCCTTGGTTGTTTGGGCCGAGGTAGACGCTGCTCGAACGGCAGACCTTGAGAGAAGATTTGACATTGACATGATTGATATGGGAGTTGATCTGTGTAACTTGTCTTTGTGGGGATCTGCATTGGTGCTTTATATGTGTTTCGTGGGTAACACTATACATTGCTCGAGGCGGAATATTGCCGTAAACAGTAGTCGAGCCGCCGTCGGCAAACCCGATGCGCCAAAATATTACTCAATTGGGTGATTTTCCCGATCATTGCTGTTTCATGACATCAGTGGGTAAGGCTAACCTTAGATAGTAATGATGAGAGATGAAGATCTAGTGGATTTAATGCAGACTGACAGTTGTCGAAAAGGGGCGTGGAGGAAAATTATGCAGTTGGTGAAATCGGAGTATAGCACGGATTGTTTAAACTCACATAACTGGTTAGATTATATGCTCTCTAGTCAGGGGATGAATTGAGAGATAAAGGAGATACTTATGAGACGTTTAGAGACTACAACATATATCTCAAAAGCCGTTAGAGAAGCTCGTGATTACATTAAGGCTATATATGCAGTGTCTATGACACAGCGCTGGCGCATCCCTTCCAGTTGTTGGACATAGATCCCACAGTAATTAGGCTGTATCTTATAAATAGGATGGAAACTAGATTCACTTATACAAAAGAATATCGCCAATGGCTAGACTATATCAACTATGTAGTTCACTGTCCAACGGTCTAAGAAGGCCGGGGCGTGTTGGCCTTCGATTTATCAAATGCTTGCGCGCGCCTCCCAATTCTGAATCAGGACGATGATCTGGTTCGGTGAAGACTTGTGTACGGAGTACCGCTGCTCAATATAGGCCCTGAAAACCGGGAATTGTCGTTACGAACTCCAAGGACTCCCGCCACAGTAGAGAGGCAGGCTGTGATGTCTCTCAGATATCGACTCTGGGGTAAAGGAGAAATGAAGAATACCAAGGATTGGATGAGATGGCAGTCGGTCGACCTCTTCTGAAAAGGAACGGATGCTTGGAAACAAGGCCTGATCTGCAGACATCTGTTTTGCATTTTGAGGTCACCTTGGGAGGAAAGTGATGATAATTCGGCGATCGAAAGAAGGTGTTGTTTTATTTTTGATTCAGCAACGTTTCCCACTTGGGGAGGCACTACCTAGTCCCTACATGTAGGTATCTGAACATGAAAGAATCGAGGTTAGGTGCAGCTCTAGGAGATTGGATACATACGGAGTAGAGAATTGTCCCTGCTAGAAAAAGCAATAAAACATTCCAAGAAAGGGGTTCCCGATATGCCAGGTTATTAAAGCCCCTGACCCGAGTCTGACAGGTACCTAACATTGGAGTAGCAAGGCGAATAGTCCGGAATAGACGAGCAGCGCATCTAACTTTTAAAACGAGGTAACAAATCCATAGACACTGTTGACGAGCTGCGAGCATGTTTGTCGCTTTTAACCATGTGGAAAGGGCATCCCGCCCAGGTGAAGGCATACCTAGCAACCCACTGACACTGAGCTAGGACCAGAAGCCGTTCGAACAAATCGTCAAGGTTTAGGAAGTTCTCCCCGATAGAGACGCTTGATATGGAGTCTTAGGCTATGTGCAAGATGATACCGTGCGCCTAACGCTGACCCAGATACGCGGGCGATTGACTGCGGGCAATTTGACCTAAAGCTTTATCCTAGCATTGAGTCGGTTATAGATTTACCAGGTTACGATGAATGGCCACTTCGTTGAAGAGAACACGCCTAGGTTTTCTAGAGATCTCATTTCCAGTTATCACAATGTCTCCCTATGTGACCGGGGTGTTCTTCATCTGGGCACATAACATTGAGCTGCCCCGCCATAAGAAAAAGCGGAGATGTAGATACCTGCGATGCCTAGGCAGAATGAGGAAATATAAGCCCTATTGGATATAATTCTCGGCCATCGCGCCGGACTCGCTTCACCTGCCTCACACGCCCGGTTAAATGGCTTACCCCGCGAGGTCTTACAGCGAAATACGTATGCGCTGTAAAGGACCCCGAGCATGTCCCACGAGTCCCACCGAGGCGTTTCACCAGCTGCATAAGAGACGTGGAATCCCCATGTAGGAGGTTGTAATCCTGATACCCCATGGCTTTCTCAGTGAAAGGACGATCTGCTATCGTAACTGGAGCTGGCTCCGGTATGCTTCCCATACCCAGGAGTGTTGGATGATATGCTTACAACTCAGGCATCAACCTCAGTTTCGCTAAACTGCTGGTCGAGAATGGTTGCAATGTGCTCATCGCAGACCTAGCTCTGCGTCCGGAGGCCCATGTGTGGGCCGATAAGCATAAGACCGGTTCCCCACGAGTAGTTTTTCAAGAGACCAATGTGATTGATTGGGGACAACTTGAGCGGATGTTCGAGGTTGCAGAGAAGGAGTTTGGTGAGATTGATATTGTTTGCCCGGGCGCGGGAGTCTACGAGCCGGTAGGAGCAACAACAATCGCAGCACCACCACAAACATGTCTAACTAAAATCTACATGGAATAGAATTGGAGCAACTTCTGGCGCCCCCCTCACTCGACCGAAAGCAAGGACTTGCCTTCTGGGGGCCGATACGCTTTAATCGATATCAACATCACTCACCCGATCCGCACGACGCAGCTGGCAATCGCGCATTTCTTGAACAATCGTACCAGTGGCCGCCCGAAGCATATCGTTCATATTTCCAGTATCGCGGGCCAGAATACCAATCTCGCCACCCCGATTTACTGCGCCACAAAACACGCTGTCAGTGGCTTTGTGCGGTCGCTCGCTGACCTCGACAAGAATTTAGGTATTCGAGTCACAGCCGTGGCTCCGGGTTTGATCAAAACACCACTATGGACTGATCATCCGGAGAAATTGAAGATGGTAGATGACAGTACCGATGCGTGGGTGACGCCCGAAGAAGTAGCAGAAGTGATGCTGGCGCTTGTGCAGCAGGAACAGGTCAGCGAGACGATTGGGGACTCGGGGGGTGGGCCACAGTTTCAGGTGCAAGGAGGTACGATTCTGGAGGTGTCCAAGACAGTACGATCAGTCAGTCAGTTTAATGATCCGGGCCCTGGTAATCGACCTGGCAACACGGCATCGGACCATCATTCTGTGGAAGAAGACAGTTATGGTCTCCTGTCTCAGAAGGGATGGGGAATGCCCAAGATATAATTAGGATGAGAATTGGAGCAAATGCACAAGTATTACGTTTGAAATTGCCTGAGCGTCTTGGAGTAAAACAAAAAAGTCTTAGGCACCAGGGTCATGTGCTATCGATAAGGCTTGGCTACGGCCCTTTCTTTCCTATTCCTCGCTCTCTCTTGTCCTTCTTTACTCCAGGGGATAATTTTTTTTTATTAATTCAATCCTTTGATCAACTTGATCTCCGGCCTCGCTGGTAGCGGCCGTTAATGATGCATTGTGCGCCTATCTTCAATCGATAACCACAATCCCAGATAACAGATACTCGAATCATGGAGGAGACCGCGCTCGGAGTTGGCCCGTCTGGGGGCGCTCAGAATACGATGCGAAGGTAGGCCGGGAGAGATATTCTTTATAGTCAAGGAAATTGCTGACCTGGCATTTGTTTAGGCGTAGTGCCCGCGGGCGACCTGGAGATATTGTGGGTGAGGCCAGCTGGTCCAGCAGTGTCATCAACCTGCTTAATACCAGTAAGTGCGAGAACGCGACACCCACCGAACTACAAATTCTGATGCAGTCTGATTATAGTCATCGGTGCCGGTGTGCTTGCAATGCCCCTAGCAATCTCCCATATGGGAATTGTTTTGGGCGTTTGCGTGGTTCTGTGGTCTGGACTCACCGCAGGATTCGGCCTCTACTTGCAATCGCTGTGCGCGCAGTATCTCGACCGAGGAAGCGCGTCCTTTTTCGCACTGTCGCAATTGACATATCCCAACGCCGCCGTGGTCTTTGATGCTGCGATCGCGATCAAATGCTTCGGAGTCGGAGTGAGCTATCTTATCATCATCGGCGACCTGATGCCAGGTGTGGTACAGGGCTTTGTTGGCAGCGAGCCAGGATACGATTTCCTGGTAGACCGCCAATTTTGGATTACAGCTTTCATGTGCGTTTCCTGGTGACATTGTGCCGAAGTGAGGAAGTGCTGACCATTTGACTCTAGGTTGATCGTGATTCCTCTTTCCTACCTCCGCCGATTAGATTCTTTGAAGTATACTAGTATCGCAGCCTTGGTATCCATGGCCTACTTGGTTGTCTTGATTGTGTATAATTTTGTCAAGGGAGATACAATGGAAGACCGGGGACCGGTTCGTGTGGGCCATTGGGCTGGCGCAGTTCCAACCCTCCGAAGTCTTCCAGTCATTGTGTTTGCATTTACTTGCCACCAGAATGTATGTTGTGGAAGCCAAACCCTTGATTACCTCTCTAACAAGCATTCCAGATGTTCTCCATCCTTAACGAAATTGCCAATAACAGCCATTTCCGCACGACTGCCGTTATTCTTGCGAGCAATGGTAGCGCCGCTGCAACCTACATCCTCGCTGGAATCACTGGATACTTATCCTTTGGCAACAGTGTGGGCGGCAATATTGTCGGCATGTATCCACCTGGCGTGTATGCAACCATAGGACGCGCTGCGATCGTCATGCTGGTGGTCTTCTCTTATCCCCTACAATGCCACCCATGCCGGGCATCAGTCGATGCCGTCCTCAAATGGCGTCCGCGAAAGCGAGCCATTGGTGCAGAGGGTTCCCCACACCGACACCCTCTGTTAGGCCCACGCGGCAATCGCATTCCGGAAGCAATGACCGATCTCCGTTTCTCTGTTATCACAACCACCATCCTAATTCTGAGCTACCTTGTTGCCATGACTGTCTCGTCTCTCGAAGCAGTGCTGGCATACGTCGGAAGCACGGGCAGCACGAGCATCAGCTTCATCCTTCCCGGCTTATTCTACTACAAGATCTCCTCGCCCGACTCCCCTACCCACCGCGGACTAATGAAAGAGGACGACGAGGCGGAGGGTGATTTCTTAGAAGACGATGACGATGAAGAGGGTGAAGGCACCCTTGCTCGCTCATTGACCGAAAGTGGCCTTTTGCCCCGTGGAAACCGCCACTGGCGCAAAGCCATTCTTCGCCGCCTCAGCCTGGCATTGGTCATCTACGGCCTTCTTGTCATGGTCGTGTGCTTGATTACGAACATCTATTTCGAAGCCTCGTCTTAATTGACCTCTTCTCACTACACGAATCTTCACTCCTTCCGTTTTGTTGGCCTAGGCTTGCCACTATCATGATTTTTAAGTCTATCATACACCGAAGGAAACCTGTCCCTTCGACTTCTTTTTGCCCGTCCACCAGACTCCATTTTATTTTGCATGTCCTTTGCTATTTGCGCATGGGTTTAGACGTTCGCTGTGGTATTTTTACCTTATTGGGTATTGCTCTGTGCACAGTTTAAAAATTTCATTTCATTTGGGTTTCTCGGGGCGCTTGGAGAAGTGTATCTACTTGAATTGGGTTCTCAATCTTATATTGATCGAACTGCTCATTATGAAGTTGCGTATCGATTGGCAATTGATTTGTTTGAAAAGGCAGGTAAGATAGGACTAAAGGCAGGCGTATAACGAACAGACCGGAAGAAAACTCCAAATGAGTGAAGAAAAAGTGTACAATAGAAATCGATTCGGGCAAAGCGTGGTGCAAAGCAGAAACATCCTCACCCGGAACCAGCTCAAGAAGCACTGAAATGCAAGTTTGTTTGTCCAGCTATTGCTTCCAGACCCAGGGCCTACTAATACCAGACACATCCACCGATGTATGGATATAAGTATCCATTCTCAGACCTGAATCCAGTCCGCAATTAGTTATTGTTGTTAGCACCATTCAAAATCCGCAAAATGGACATGAACAGATTAAGCACATCCAGATAAAGCGAGATCGAAGCGGCAATCTCCTCCTCCACGTGGTAATGGCGCATAACAAGCTGCGTATCAACAAGGATATATCCCGAGAAGATCAGCGCACCCAGCACACCATAGATAATCTCAATAGTACTATTGAACGGGATAAACATAGCCACAAACCCGAACAGGATCATGAACCACAACGCGCCGAAAAGGTACGGCATCCAGTCCGTGAAATCGTACTTCGTCTGGCATGCGAAGAGAGTAAGTGCGACGAAGATACCGAGCGTCAGCGCGAGCGCTTGGATGACCACCCGTCCGTCGTACAGGGATGTCGCCACGCTGATGGAGTAGGCTTCGAGGATGGTGAAACCGGATAAGAAGAGGAGGTTTGTGGGGTAGGACTTGCGCTTCCAGAATGTTGCGAGCATGAAGCCTAGGGCGCCGAAGACGGAGATTATCATTACCCAGAAGTGGGATTGGATCCAGATGCGGTAGGGTTCGTTGAAGAAGGAGATTGAGCTGAGGATGGTTGTAAGGAGAAGTTGGACCGTTCTGGGGATGTGTTAGCATGGTCGGGGGAGACCTTGAGGTATGGGTTTGTGGTCAGCGTCGACTTACAGGATTGAATACACTTTGCGAACGAATTGCATGCGAATGTCAATCGTGCCTTCGGCGACGGTGCCTCCGAACTATGCGATTTGGTTAGTTTCGGGGTTCAGCAGATCGCAGAGTCAGTCAGGTAGAGCTGGGCTTACCTTGAAATCATCTGGCAGGTTGTCATCTTCGCTGCGAGGTGCTGGCTCCGCAGTAGCCTGATAGGAGGGAGGCGCTTGGGAGTAGGACGGATCGTCCAGGAGTCCCGCTGGGGGGCGGGCTCATATCTGGCGTTTGCAGCCATAGTGTTGATGTGAGATATAGCTGATATCTCAGACTCTTGTGTCAGAAAGACGGGAATGGATCAAAAATCTTGACAAAGAAAGGAAGAGTAATCAGTGTCTGGAAGCCTAGAGGTGGAGTTCAAAGTGATGTGAGGGTCACGTGCGATAAGCTAAATTTATGGGGGTGATGACGTAATCATTATGGTGGGCCCTGGGCCCTTCTACTCCAGGTTTACCAGGGCAATATCTACGGCTCTTACTCCTGTACTAACTTACTTAGATTGCAAGATATAGTATAATCGATGGTGGTACTAACTCAGTCATGAGTCGCGGGGACTTGTCGATACTGGCTATGAGAACGATAAAGGGTGTATACAACGCGCAGAGCCTCAAAGATGCAGAGTACTATACCGAATACATGAGAGAGAGTCGAGGCCATTGTAATTTCGGCTCGAATCAGTTTATTGAGATCCGTCTCATAGAACGAAATGGGAACAACGAAGGTGAACTTATGCCCATCAATCTCAAACTTGTTTATAAGGACACTTCCCGTATTCACCAGACCAAGTCTGTATGTGGTTCCCATGGTTGGCGGAAACAAAGTCTCTCATCTCAAGACCAATGTCGAGGCCTGCAGCCTGGAGTGCACTCCTGAGGATATAGTAGAGATCGACAAGGGCTATGGCTTTGATCTTGCCTTCCCGCACAACTTCGTCAACTTGGCTGGCTTTATACCCCAGGTTTCACAGTTCTTTAGATTGGCTAGATCATAATAATATAGTATAAAAACCGGCAATGATATCACACTGATTTAGCAACCTATAGAAAAACAAGAATCATTTCCAGGTAATACATTACGCACCTAGTAGGGTACTAGGTTAAAAATATTACCTACATCGATGCTCACGCAAGGTCAACGAGCTGCCTTAACAGAACACAGCCGGTTATATAGGTTTTGTAGTGGGTGCCCGTAGTAATTCCCTTGCATAGTTTACAACATCAAGAATTTTAGGTGACATAAATATAGAAGCCCGGCCTGGCTCTGAAAAGTACGTTGAGTTTTGATAATTAAGATGTCGCCATCCATGAGAAAAAAGCACTCGATGATGGTACATAGATTAAAGCTCTAATTGCTATACGAGCAAGTTTATACATGCAACAACATTTCTAAAATGCGTCTATATGACAGATAAATACAATGCACCAGTACCAGCCATGTGCACCATAACCTCCCTAAAACCCCCAATCTATGAGGAATTCGAGTTATCCGCACAAGACCAAGCACTCGAGCCACCGGTAGCATTATAGCTATCGATAATGCTGACCACAGACCCGTAAGTACCAGCAATCATCATGAAGGTACCGCTCAAAATGACAAACGAACTCCAGCAAACCATGGCAATCCACCTGGGGGTTCGCTCGGCCTTGCCTTTGTGCCAGTTATCGTACAGCCACATGCAGCCCATGGGCTGGAAGCACATGAATGTACCGAGCAAAGCACCGATAAGCGAGACGAGGCTGTCGAAGACGGGGATGGCGCTGGCGATGACGTAGGAGATCAGGCCGACGCCGAGTGTGCAGCCGATCCAGGAGCCCCAGTGCACCATGGAATTTGAGGTGAGGTGTTCGGAGCCTCGGAGGGCGCGAATGAAGATGAATTTGGCGGGTAGCTGGATTTTAGGTTAGACATGATTTAATGAGAAACATTCATGGGAGATGCTTACGTGGATGAATAGCATCACAGTAACCAATAGACCGGGAATGGCAAAGCCATAACTGATCTTTTTCATAGTCGGGCCGGCAGAGCCAAGAGCAGGCGAGGCAACGTATGAGCCGCAGTAATAGTACACCACAACACCGATGGTAACATAGACAGCAGTCACGGTAGACTGGCAGATAACCAATGACCGAGTGTAGTAGCGAGGGTCGCGCATTTCCGAAACGATTGAGAAGAACGCCGGAGTCCCCGCGTAGGCAAAGACCAGCGAAGCAACGGCCGAGATAGCTTCACTAAACGACGGGTTGGCCACAATTTTGTAGTCCGAAACCCAGATTCCATCTTGGGGGGCGGCAGCTGGGCGATCCTGAACGCCCACGGCGATGGTGACAATGAAGACTAATAGTTGGAATCGGTTAGAGCTGTATCTAGCGATATGGATGTAGAAGCCTTACTTGCGGACAGGATGCAAACCAGACCTATCCATGCGAGCCAACTGATTCGTCCGAGGGTGCGAATACTAGCGAACGCGATGCCTGCGATGGCAGCAATGGCAACGTAAACAGCCGTGCATGTGGCATGGCTCGAGACCGAATTCAGAGCGATGGAAAGACCGAGCATTCCTGAGCCGGCGACGAAGATCCAATCTAGAGCTCAGGTTAGTGACAGATCTATTATTGATTCAATGGTCTACAGAACTTACACAAGCAGAACACAGAGCCGAATACCTCACGGCCGATTGCGCCAAACATCAATTGACCCGCATCGTCGATACCGTACACCGAGCGATGATTGAGCTTGAACACACCCACCATATAATCAGACCATGTTGTAATAACGGCAATAACGAGTAGACAGATGATACCTGGGACAAGACCCAATGTATCAAAAGCGGCAGGAATCGAGAGAACGCCGAGGCCAATCTGGCTCTTCATCATGAGAACCACAGTTCCAGTCCATCCTACCTGCGAACAGTGTTAGATTGGACTCAATTGGGATATTTCCAGACAAGAAAAAAGACAGAAAAAAGGAGAAGAGCAACATACATCACGGTAATTGGGCCCATGTTCGGTGATCTCTCCAAACACATCATCATGTGCATGACTATCACTACGCTGGACATCGTGAGAATGCGAGGGGGTCGGAGACAATCCCTCGAGATCCTTTTCTTTCTTCAAATCAGCCATATTGGTGTAGATGTAACGTCAAGAACGAGCACAAAACCCAGATCTCGGGATCGTTTGCGGGCTCTCGCGCCGCTTATAACCCTCCCCCAGGAATACCGGTTGCCTGACCGATGGGGCGCCGAGCAGCAGATAAAAGATAATTCATTGGCCATGACTCTTTGAGTCGCTTAGGGTCACTCAACTGTGGATAGACTGGTCGCTGTAACGGAAATCATATTGACGCTAATCCGGTTTCAGCCCCTCGGCCTGCACTGGGACATAAGAGGCTCCACCGACAAATGGGGAAATTCGTCTTGATCCTATGAAAAGCCCGCTATGGACGGACCGCCGGGCACCATGACGACAGGCTTCATTGCGTGGAGTTGTGGAGAAGTGCCTACACAGTCCAGGATACCCCATGGGGGAGACGAGAAGAAGTGAATACCGATCAACCTTAACTAAACGTTCGTACGCTGCGCCCCAAAAACGCCTTCCCGGACGCCCCGCAGACAAACCCCGGCCTTGGGGTAAAATGCCGCATTTGATGGGACACGGCTTCGGGGGCGTGGTTTAAAATTGGGGCTTCTTCTTGGTTCGGGGGCTTCTCATTGGGATGTCTTGGTTTTATCTATTCATTGTCAATGATTATCGTCTGTCCACTTGAGCTATCTCTCACGTTAGATAACCGCAAAAGAGCAACGACGTCAGCGCCGTGAGTCTGGGGGTTTCGGAGGGAAAAAAAGAGAAAGACAAAGGGGGTGCTTCCCGGCCAAGCATCCGATCATCGGTTCCCTCGCCGCTCATTTAATTGCGTCCGAAACCGGCCCAACCCGCGACCGACTGAGATATGACGTTCTCGAATAAGAATGTCCCTTCTGTGCAAACCCAACTCAATGGGTCAGGGCTCCGTATCGCTCGTATCAAATCAAGTTCAGTGCAATCGAGGCACCCGAAATAGGAATCTCCTTGTTGGCGAATCTGGGGAACAGAGTTCAAGTTCAACGGAGAACGCCGTACGGAGGACAAGATATTGCCCTACTCCGTACGTACATGTATGTTGTAGGCATCGCTGGACTCACCAATCACCCTGCTGTGGACAAAGGATTGACCCACATGCAGGCCAATCCTTCACAACCCCTATCCCTCTCGCCACTCCAAAGTATATGGCGAGAAACTGAGACATTCCATCCATCCCCATACCCCGTAGAGACGATGACTAGCCCAATCCAGGGCTTCTCCACCCCGGCTCATCTCACTCGCGCGGTTACCCTCGCTGAACCTTACGATTGTCTGCGTCACTTTCACTTTAACGGGACACAATGGGTTTCTCGAAGAGTCGAAAAACAGGGAATCGAATCCAGAATCCATGGCATTGTCTATAGCCCGTTCTGTCAGGCACCGACCGGCCCGGTGCCACATATCCCAGGGTAGTAGGATGTACATCATAGCCCTACTATGTATTGCCAACAGAACATATGGGATCAAAAGTCCCGAAAGACTCCACGAATGAGGATCTACCTAGGTTCAATGATATGAGTGAAGATAACAGTTTGTCTTTCATATATGTGTGTGATATCTTAGGTACTAATGAGAGTCAACTATGTAGATAACACCAACCTCTTAAGATTGCGTATCTCGGTCGTTTTGCCAATATGAGGACATGTACGGAGTACCCCGTAGGGAATATGCTATACAGCGTTCGGGGAACCCCATGTGCAGATAACAGCTTAAGCAAGGGCTATACGATTGGCAGACCTGCACCTACGATACACACCGCTAAACCCACCCTCAGAATTCGCGCATGAGAAAGATATCTACGCCACGTAGGCTCTAGACCCGCCGAGGCTGAGAATCTTCAGAGATGTGACTAGGGAGAGTCACGCAGACGACAAACATGGTGCCCTATGCGGTGCCTGCCCGCCTTATCCTTACCGAGTGCACAATCGGAACGAGCACTCATCCGGTTGACCGCATCTGGCAATGTCTCCGTGGCTGAAGCAAAAGTGCGCGCATTGTAGAAGACAAAAGCACCTCCCAGGCGGATACCCTCCCGGGGAAGGAACTGCCCAGAAAAGCACTCGGGCAGGGATCCGTAGGCGTATCTCACTATCAGGAAGTGGCGGAGAAGAGGGAAAAAAAACCGAAACCCGAGATCCAATATTAATATTTATGCATAACAAAAATAAAAGATATATGCAACATGCTCCAACATATCTATAATTGATCAAAAATGGGGACCCGACAAAGGGGCCGATAGTAAAAGTGTCCCCCCAACAGTTGCCATTGGCCCTGAGACGGCGATTGACAGACTGCTTCTTCCGCAACCTACTCAACAATCCGTCCCATCATGTCCCTGCGCTCCGATCCCGGTCTTGACTGCTGACCTTCGTACGTCTCAGTAACATGCGACCCTGAATCTTCGTCGGTGCTCAGATCGACCTCGTCGTCCTCGTCGGTGCTGTCATCGTGTGCCATATCCTGTCCTACGCTCGCGCTGGACAGATAGTTTGGCAGACGTCTGCGCTCGAAATCCTGGGCATGCGCCGAGGCAACAATCGTACCGACACGACTAATGGTCACCGAAGGGCGGCGGTGGCGGGCGCGCATGCTGGACACAGATGGGGTGCCATGCTCGACGTCGCCAGGGGCCATGAAGGGCGTAGATGGGTGCTGGCTGTCTTGCAGCTGCAAATCCTCCGGTGCGCCGTCGAGGGCTGCAGCTGGTGATGGAATATCATAGGGGAGGGGCACATCGCGAGAAGCGCGGAAGAGGAGGACATTTGTGCAGTGCTCGTTTTCAACACGGAAGATAGACCAGACGCCGCGGCGGCAGACTTCTGAAACGGATACCATGAAACTTAGTAGGGCCGACTGCTGGATATTCCGGATGAAAATTGCGTAGAAGATCCAATTGAAGCGGACGACGACGTCAAGCACCATGGCAGCGTAGTATACCCATACCCGACGGAAGGCAAGGACTTCGCGGAGCATGGGATTCTTGGCGTACGGATTGCCCAGACTCCAGTCCATGATTAGATCCCAGACCGAGGTGTAGACGGCGTTCAAAAGAGCGAAGGTGATGAATGTGGCTTGGAAACGTGTCTGGAGGTCGATGCGGTACATGCTCAGAGTGGCATAGTAAAGGACACCAAATATGTACTTGCCCAAGTTGAGTAGATGGGGGAATGCATTCTTTGTATCAGAGTAGCGGCGAATACATTGAAATGCCCGCCAAACCGAGGGAAGACACTGAAAGAACCCTAACAGCCGAGAGTGCGAGGAATTACACTTGGGCGGGTAGTCCCAATACGAGGCGTATAGACAGAAGAAGAGCTCGATGTTCCCCATGGCGTATGTTTGGGAGCAATACATGTCGCCAAGGAAGAAATCACGAAACTCGACAGGGTAAATTCCGGCGAGCAATAGACGCCACTGTACCAGTCAGAATGGCTAGATCACAACGACAACAGGAAGATTGTTTCATGACTCACATTCGAGAAAGCAAACCATTTGCGACTTCTGTGGTAAAGAACACGAGCCGGCAAGAAGACAATAAAGACTGTCAAGCCAATAAGGACGACGGGCCAGTAGATGTACATGTCATTATACCACGAGAAGTTGAGCCACATGAACAGACCCATTAAGAAAAAGAAGAAAGACGGAATCTGTGCCTGTCAGTAACAATGATCAAAGCTGTAATCGCAGAGCCGGACATACCTCAAGTAGCTGACGCCACTCCAAAGTGTGTCGGGAATCATATTCGAAAACAAATGCGTGGTTAATCTTCGACTTTGTCCAAATCATGCAATCTAAGCAGAAGAGCAACACATGAAAAACGATGAGGAAGTAACCGCCGTAAATCTGGTCGACTGGTCAGTGGGGGCTATGCAATATACAGAAGGGCGGAGAACCAACCTGTAGCAAATAACTAGTCTGGACCTGTGTAGCTACCTCATCCGCGTGGAGATTTGAAGTAGCATCAACTAAGGCCTTAACGGAAAACAAAACTCCACCCATCAACAAAAGGCCAGAGCGGAAAGTATTCGGCGAGAAATCACCGGATTTGTTGATGGTGTGACGAAGTTTGGACACTGCGATTTTGCGATTACCGCGTTCAAAGTAGCGGGCGTACAAGTCTTCGACCGCCACCATCAAACTCTCAATCACTTCGCTTTGTACAAAGGAGGCTTTGTTGACCTTTTCCGACATGAAACGCAACGGTGGACGGGCATTGACTGCTTTGTCATATTTCTTGTTAATCTTCCGGAAAGCCGTTCGATTCAAGTAAGCATATCCCTTGAGAAGCTCCACTCCACGATAGAATTCTTGCAACGCATGTTTGAGCTTGCGTTTAGCGGAGCGATATGAGACCTCTTGATTCGGTGGATCCTGCCGCCGCATGAAGTCCCTCCGGTTGACGATAAATTCCCGGTCTTCGGGATGTATGCCAGGCGTCGCCATCTCCGCCAGTGCTTCCGAGTTCTTGCCAAAACGACCCTTCCCAACAAATGTGTCTTTGAGGAGGGAACCGTTGAGCTTGGCAAATGCATTTGCCCGTTGCTGTGCCTCCGCGTTATTATTTTTGGAGACTTTCTTGGCACCTAGAACCTCCTGGATGCGCTGGTCACGCATGATATGCAACTGCTGTCGAAGGACCCGCAGCTTCTCCGTGGCCTCTTGTTCCTTCATCACGTAGAACGCATCGATCTTGTCCAACTCGCTATCCAAGAAGTGAAAGAATTCGTCCTGACGTCTATCCAGCTCGGCGCCAGCGCTCGATTCTAATTGTGATCGCCTCGCACTAGTGTCTCCCTCCGCAGTGAATACACGCCGTAGGAGTTGCGATGTTCGCTTGCTCGATGACACCCTTGTGAGACTGTCACTTGCGGGACTTTGATAGTTCGCACGTGGCTCCGATTGAGGCCTCCTATCCGGCGAGGGGGCCGGGCCGCTCTGAGACGGTGAAGGGTTCAAGGTTCCGATGTTGCGTCGATCCATGACCGGGGATGGTGTCCGGGGAGCATTGGTGCGATCTGCAGTCTCTGCGTGAGACAGATACTCATCGTCTGGGTCGATTGCCGGGTCTGGTAGTTCAAAGGATGCTGTGTCTGAGCCTGGGATATAGTGTTGCTGTGGAGGAGTTGCAAGTATGCTCCCGTAACTACCAACGTTTTCCGAGAACCGTGATCCCGGCGTGCGAAGCGGCTGTCGTTCGGTCCTAGGCACAGGTGTGGAGCGTGTGATCGATGCGGGCTTGGCATTTCCTCGTTGCGTCGTCAAAGGCACATCTTCTTCTGCATCGAGCTGCTTGTCAGGGTTGGACGATGTGAGGGCGTGTAATGCACCGCGAATTTGCGGGGTGGGATATCGATGGGCTCCGACATGAGGACTGCGTTGTGCCTTTTGCAGGGCCCGAGTGATGGCCTTGACTTTCTTTTTGCCGGTCTAGATAAATCCACGGGGTCAGCACAATTGCGACACATCAAATGTGGCGCCAATAACCAACCTTGTAGTCGAGATACTTCGCCCGCCATTCAGGAACAAGTTCCTGTTCCAGCTCTCTGTGGATTGAGTCAGCCACTGGAATGTCGCACACTCTGTCACGGGGGAATACAAACTTGGCAAATTTCATCCTGGACAACGAACCACCGTCATTGCATACAGTTTCAAACCTGGAGAATGGGCTGAGCTAGTGACATCAAAACTCACACAAGTGCGAGGGGTCAAAACTTTGGGCAACAATGGTGTGCCACGGTCTAGCCACCACTCCTGAGACGAGGTAAGAGTGGATTGGATGGCAAGATCGAGAAGAAGAACCTCAACCGAACGACAAACAAAAAAGAATGCCGAGGCTAGTTACTAAGAATCGAGAATCCCTCCCGAACAACTGCAACGTTCGAGTGAGGGCTTGAAAATGTCGAAACTCTTAGCTGAACCTATACTTTTCGCACGTGTATGAGCTCATCATCATTGGACGCCTGGATAGTCAGGCCAACATCCACTATTGGTCAGCTCGGGACGGTGATTGGCGTCTAAATGGCCGTAAGCGGACCCTGCGGCCCACAAGGCCAGATTCCTAAACTTCGGGAATCCAACAGCCGGGGATCTCCTAGCCTTCTTCCACATTAGTCCAGTTGATGTTGCAATTGCAGCTCATGCGATCAATTCCCGCAAAGAAAAACGAGAAAAAAGCACCCAGAATACATGCAATTAATGGGCAATTCACCCGATGGCCCGTCCCATATCTAAGCTACTACAGCATTGGCATGCAGCCCGGAATGTGGCCGGCGGGTTCTCATGGTGATTACTGGCTAAGAAAAACACCCGGCATCCCTTTCAAAAGCTCGGCGCATTGTTTTTCGTCGGGCATCGGGCTTTCTGCGAGGCAGACGTACGTAGCCCTACGTACGTCTATCGGAACTATGCCATGCCAGCAATTCGTATACCACATCGCAATATCGATATCGGAGAAACATTCAGCGCCTTACTTCACCGCTCTTTCCAGGTATGGGGTTTCATATACTCCGTGTTTTGGATCAAGATCGTTGGATCGGTCATATTTCCTCTTGCTACCTGCGACCAGGATGGTTCATAAGATAGGTTTCATTCATATATTCATTGCCAATGCCGAGAGTGATTCAGTAGTTGCCGCGCTCGTATCGCTCCTCGTACATGTGCTGGGCGTTCTCCTTGGCGTGGTGTTTGGCCTTTTCGCGGTCAACCCAGTCCATGCCCTTGGTCTCGGCGAGCTTGTCAATCTCCCCACCGACGAGGCCGGCGATGAGCTCCTTGGCAAAGGCGTGGTTGGCGGGCTTGCCTGTTCGTTCAAGGATGGGTCAGAAGATTCCTGGGTGATATCTTGAATAGGGGAAGGAATTTGGGTGATCAACGTACCCTCCTTGCGCTCGTGGTCCTCGTAAGCCTTCATGGCGGCGAAGGAAGCAGCACCGGCAGCGAACTCATGCGAGAACTTGCCCTCGTGGTGCTGCTCACCGTTGTACACCTCCTGATGCGCCCTCTCAGATTCGTCTGTCTTGGAATTAGCATGATTCTTGCTTGAGCAGCCAATGGATGTGTATCGCAGGCTATGCAGGTCGGGTCGGGCCCTGTTGCATGCAAGCAGTAAGGGATATGTGCATATCGAGGACAACTTACCCCAGCCCCAAGCCATTGTGGATGTGTGTAGATAAAAGAGTAGGTGGGAAAGGATTTGCAGGAATTCAACTCGTGAGGGAAGAGGATATGAGTAGTGATGAGGGAGGATGAAGGCGTCTTATATCCACGCAAGAGCAGACTACAGAATATCCCACAAGAGCAACGCACATCTATTCCACGGGGTATGTTGTACTGGGTTTAGGGACTAACTTTCTCCCCTCTGTCTCAGCTTGCGCCCCACCAGCCAATCTGCGAGAGAGGTGGCTGAAGATGTTTCCTGCGGAGTACTCCGTATATTGCACGATATACATCGGTGTAGGTCTTATCGCAGGAGTAAATAGCCCGCTCAAGCACATTGGTCCGCGCCTGTGTCAAGACGAATGTCAGGTAGGAGACCAGATCACATTTCCACTGTTACTATATGGTAGGCCCACGGGGCCATGAGAGAGAGGGGCAAATTCATTGCGGTGAAATAGTCGGTCCTACTGCGCTGCTAGTGTCCGACTTTATTGGAGGATCATTTGAAACGATACCCAATGATAGATACGGAGGAGTCTCCTTCCTGGTCCCAGGCACCCGCCGGTGTAGTCTTTGGCCAAATTCCAGCTGCGCCGCTTTCTGGCTCCAGGGGATAGCCCAAAGGAAACCCCATAGTGCACATCGACACAGTAAATCATCGTCTACTTGACAGCACGGTGTTACATTGCACGAGGGGTACATCCTTCAAGGTACAAAATAAGTACAATATCTGCATTACAACCAATCATCTTATGCTGGACACTGGCGTGGTGCGCCCCAAAGTCCTGAAACCACCGTACGCTTTCGCCTTCGGTGTTACGAGAGCTTTGTCTGTGTTCCACCAGAGACTCCAGTAAAGCGCTGATCTGTCGTACCAAAATGCGTCAGTTCAGCCCTACTCCGCTGCAGGGGGACGAATAGGGGAAGGGTACGGAGGATCGGTGTACGAAATGAAATCAACATCCAATTGCAGCTGGTCTTGTTTATGCACGGAGGATTGTTTTCATAATTACGCAATTGGAACTGATCGGTCGAAGGCCAAGACCATATGGGCCCCCATCACCGAGCCAAGCTTCTCTCTAATGCTTGTCCACGCCTTATAAGTCTCGGCGACACCAGCCACGCCAGGTGGCAGTGAATTGGAATGTCAGGATCAGTAGTAATTAAAGGGCTGTTTGATGGACATTCCCATCCGAAAGCAAGACTTGAAGCGGTGCCAAATTGTCATCTCATGGGATGAGTGGATAGTGTTGACCAGTTGCCTCCATCCCATTCCGTACTGCTCAGTGCTCATCGGGCTTGACCTCAGCCCAGTGTGGACACTTCGATAAAAATAGCATGTCGACACTTCGACCTGTTTTCTTACATACGGAATATATCGGCTTGCATCACAAATTCATATGATGTCAGTCAGCTCTGGTTTCAATTCCCGATGTGTAGTTTGTCCGGTTCATAGGTCTTCATCTGTGACTAAATCATGTGTCTATATAGAACTGACCTGCACATACAACAGTGTGCACATACGGATTAGCTGTACTATGTACTCTGTGACTCTGGAATACATGCGAGGAATACTCCGTCTGTCGATTGATATATATGAAGCATGCCATGCGTCAGATCATTCACTTAGAACGCAATAGTCATCTTCGCTCCATGGGCCATGAAATTCTCACTATTGATGCTGATCTTGGGCTAGGCAACCACGATACCAGCTTCCGTATAATGCCCCGCCTAAAGTCAATTAGTTTCCACTGTGAGACCCCGAGTGTCCCTACATGTACGGAGTACGTATTGCTTTGTACACGGAGTACGGAGCACCGTGTTCCTACCAAAAAGAGCGTGCGCATATCTTAAGCTCTGAGCCACACTAGGCACCAGCCACACCCCGCGAAGAGCTGAGCTTCAAGCTCCCCGAGCTTCGGCACCAACAACTTACCAGCACGACAGCAATTGTCTGCCACTTACGGCGACGTCTCTCTCCCCTCTCCCTTTCACAATCACAATTGCCTCACCTCATATCAAAATGCCCACCAAAACCCCCACTCCATCCGACTTCCCGTCCCAACTCACCGTCACCATAACACCCGCACCATCCCCCTCCCCCTCCAAATCCGCATCCCCAGCCCCAAACATCCTCCTCCTACTCCATGGTTTGGGCGACACAGCCGCCGCATTCACAAAATTCGCCCAAGCCCTCCGCCTCCCCGAGACAACCATCATCACAATCCAGGGAACCGCCCCGCTCCCCTTCGACCTCGGCGGCTTCCACTGGGGCGACGATGTCTCCTTCGACTCCGCGACCGGCGCGCTAGACATGGACGCCGGCCTGACGCGCAGCACCAAGACCCTCGTCGAGATTGTGCGCGGCACGCTAGTGCAGAAATGCGGGTACGCGCTACGGGAGATAATGGTTCTGGGCTTTGGGCAGGGCGGAATGGCTGCGCTAGCTGTTGCGCGAGAATTGGGGCTGAAAAACGACGGGGCGGAGGTCGGCGCTCTCTCGGGCGTTATTTCTATCGGGGCGCCGTACGCGTTGTCAGGATCGAGGGCGGGGGATAAGAATCGGTCGCCGGTGTTGCTGGTTTCCGGGCGGGATTCGGTGGCGGTCTCGGATGAGGCGGTGCGTAGGACGAAGCAGGTTTTCGAGTTCGTGGAGGTTAGTCGGTATGCTAGGAGGGGGGATGGGATGCCGGCTAGTCGGGATGAGATGTTGCCTGTTATGCAGTTCTTTGCGCGCAGGTTGAGGAGTAGGCAGGGTGTGCCTGAGGGGAGTATTGAGATTAGTTGAGTATATATGTAGAAAAATTGTATATAAAAAATTGTTCATCGGGAATTCTTGTATCTAATTTGATATAATCGGTTGGGTTATACTGCGTACATGATCATGGAGTAAAAGAGCTACAGGAACTCGGTTTGTTTGCTCTGATATCCAAGAATCACGGATACTCCCATGATCTTGGTTGTGGTGAGAGCATATAAACGAAGCAATCAAGCTCTATGCCCCATTCGACATCTCACAGAATACAGTGTGCTCTCTCCAGCATAGCTAGTGGCATATTCGAGCCACCAAAGAGGGGCTACGGCGCCAATTGCCAACTCACAATTGGTCGGGCTCTTGCATTCGCCAGTTTTCGATCACATCGCAGTCATCTGATCCTTAAAATCCCGTCGTAGAGGGCCATTTCCTAGCTGAGCCAAGCCAGGCCACGAGTCACAAACCATTTCACAAGAAATCCACACCAAAAATCACCTAAAATATTTCCACAGACATACACAAATCCAATTCGATCTCAATTCACAGTAAGATACTCTGTACCCATTACAGGCCTTCAGAATTGACCCAAAAGATGAAATCAAGCTTACACTCACATAGCACAGCATGGCCTACAACCTCTCAATAGAGGTCTTCGGACCCGGCGATATCCCCACGCACCGATCCCACTGGGGCTTCATGATCAACAGGCCCGGAAACCTTGAATTCGGCGATCTGCTCCAAGTCGAGGTCATAGATGCGGACAGGGCTTGGTACAGCTATGCACCCCGCTACGCAACGAAGATCATCGATAAAGGCGCGGCGGGAATGTGCAAGATTGCAGATCTGACGTCTCAGCAACGACACGAGGTCATCAAGGTGATTGAGAAGTCTCCTGCGCCGAGGAATTCTAGGGGACGATGTCAGGATTGGGTTTTTGATGCGCTGCTCTCATTGGAGGTGGATGAGCTTGTTCCTTCTGGGACTTCGGAGTTTTGGAAGGGTATGATTGGTAGACCGGCAAAAGAGGTTGCGGCTGCTTGTGGGACACAGTGGATGGCGTTTTCTTGATATCTTGTATGATGGCCTGGTTCCTGGTTATAGACTCGGTGGGATTAGAAGCGGTCGGTGGCTGGAAGATAGTGGCGTCGGGCTGTATCTATGCAGTCTGGCAAGTTTCGCACTGCTTGAATTATGAATGACGGTATATCGGGGACTCCAAATTTCTAGATACACATATAGGGCTAGACATAGGTTTGCGGGGTTCGATTTGTGGCTTTAGGTAGAATCACTTGCCTAGTGGAATTCAGACTGACTTTGAAGTACCTCTTACTGTCCCTAAAAGAGATCCTTGAGGAAGAGATGTTCTATACATCTACGTAGGTATGTTCAAATATGCATCACCGCTATGTACTTGTGTACAGAACTGCCCAGAAGCCACCAAATGCCCAAAACAGAAATAAACTCCAAGCTGTCTATAAATGCAACCTAAAACCCTAACCATCACTGGAGATCATTTCTTGATACCGATGATAGCCAGATTCCGCGGGCTCTGACCATACTCAAACACCGGCTCGACCCAGCACTCCTTGACAGAGTCATGCTCGCGCAAGAACTGCCAGCGGTCAACCACAATAGCAGCCTCAACAACCTGAGAGCTAAACGCCATCAAACTCCACACCACGCTGAGATTCTTGCGTGTGTGCAAATAATCAGCCTCATACTTCTGTAACTCTTCATCAGACATAGTGCAGATGCGCTCTTTGACCATCTCGCCACGTGTCGCATCCTGGCTCAATTTGACCGTCGCAGCACGCACGTATGCAGTGAAAGACTCGAAAGCGGATTTGCGTAGAGATCCCACGATCAGCGCTATGCCCCCGGCGTCGGAATCCTTTGGGTGCTCTTTGTAGAGATCGTCGGGGACATCAGGCTTAGGGACGATATCGCGATCGAGGAGAACGCGCTGCAGCAAAGCGCGGTAGAAATGACGCGTGAAGAATCCTTCGCTGTCGGCGCGGCCCCAGTTGTGGGGTGCTTGGACGGCCATTGAGCGAGCTGTGATATTGAGTTTGAAGCCCTTCGTGGTCTTTGCTTCGTAGTTCTCGTAGAGCTTGGACATAGGGAATCCGTGCGGATCCCATGAAGACCCAGTTTGTTTGAGGCGGGGATGGGCGGAGCGAAGGATGGGGATTTTGTAGGTTGCCGGACCCAAGCGCTCCGTGAGGAGGTTGTAGCAGCAGCCGATCATGGCGATTGCTACAACGGAAGGGTTCATCACTAATGATCGGACTCCGTGGTGAACGAGGTTTCCGCATGAATGCAAAGAGACAACCATAACCCGGGCATCGCTTGGCTTCTTTTCTGTAGGTTGGATGACGACTTCTTCCGTGCTCGTACGTGTTTCAACCGATGTTTTCGGGTCGACGACGTGGTCGATGATTGGCTCCAGATAGCCATCTTTGATTTCATGTTCAATATAACTGACAGTACCTCTAGTGTCAATCTCTGGCTGTGGCTTTGGTACGTGTGGCTTTTTGTAGCTTGAGTTTGGGCCGAGCACATCATCAGCTTCTAGAGTCATCTCGCCTAGCATGTGGGAGGCAGCGGTATCTTCATCCAATGTGGCAGGCTCCTCCGGCACGGTATTTCCTGGGTCAGGTTTTGTTTCAACAGCCACTTGAGGTACGTCGGGCTTTTCCGAAGTAGTTTGTTCCGGGGCTAGTTCTGGGATGTCGGTACAATCTTTGCATTGCTTCTTTGACTTGTTCGTCTTTGCATTATGCATTCTGGTCTTCTTCTCTGCCTTGGCCAGTCGCGCATGAATATCCATACGATTAGCGCCGCTGATATATTGATGCTTGCGCTCAATGGCAATGATATGTTTATGATAGGGCGAGCTTGCCAACATGCGCCCTAGGTAATTTTGCCCGGAGCCAAAATCGACAATGTGAGACAATGGCTCTCCACGGCTCTCCTTGACCGTCTCGGATAAAGAAGAGACATAACGGGAGAATTGTTCAACCTCGTGTGTTTTCTTTTTGTTCATGCCAACGGCAATATGTCTCGGGAGATGCTGGCCTTTTGCAGGTGAGGTGAACTCACGACCGAGGCTCAATCGGCGGATATTGCGAATGTATTCGAGGAGGGATTCAGGGGGAAATGCGCCGCCGTTCCAGGTTCTGACATTCTCAGAGTCTGTGTTCACTTCTGGTTCGCATAACGGACCAATATCCTCTCGTAGTAGCAGTTGCAATATACTATGAATATCGTGATGCTCAAAGAATGATCGCCAGTCTTCCGGCAGCAGTGACTCATAGAGATCGGGATCGCGGGTCAAAAAATCGAGGATATGTACGCCGCCGCAGACGTTCATGAACATGACCGACTCGGTTGCGAAAGAGAGGAGGGCTTGGACATATTCGTCGGGATCTTGCCACTCGTCGGAGATTGGGAGGGGTTTGCGGGTTGTCATTCTCGATCAAATATCACCAAAAGCACAACTAAATCATCAATTCATAAAACGAGGGACGTTCGATATGTATACTGTGGGGAAAATGTTATCGCGTTTTTTTTTATCACCCCCACCTACTGGATACTGCCAGTCCAATGGAAGCGGTCAGTGCCGCCTTCGGATATTAGCGTTTGGAAACGGGCATTACACAATGTGCCCATGTGGAAGGAATTATGACTGAAATCAAGCTATGTTTAGTATACCTAGTAAGGGATGCTCAAGCAAAATCATAAGAACAATAAGTATCCCATACACCATAACAAGTAAAGCGAACATAATTTAGAGACGAGCAGGCGTAGTCCCGCTTCCACGCCATGTCTTACACAATCCTTGCTGTGATTTTCCAAACACAGGATCATACTTCGGCTTCGGAACAGACCATACTTTCTCAAAGTCCCCTCCACTCGTAATGAAATCCCAATCTCCACCATTATAAGCTCCCATCATAGTATATCCAGACAACTCAATCTCAGACAGTGCTTTCTTCGGGTCTTCGGCCTCAATACCATGTCCCGTCCCAGGACTCAGGAGCTTGAACTCAGCTTCAGGCTTGCAATTGTATGTCTTGTGCGCCACACCGGCAGGAATGATAAACACATCTCCAGCTTCGGCTTCTAGTTCGACCGCGCTGTCCTCCCAGGCAGAGCCGTGTGTGTTTTCGTATAGGTCCTCGGAGGTGTCGGCGACGCCGAATCGGATTCGAGCGGTGCCCGAGAGCACAGCCATGCATTCGTGTGCTTTGGAATGGTAATGTGATAACTGTGTCTCGTTGTAACGGAATATCCAGTTTACTTTCCATCCATTCTCGGTGAACATGTCCCAGACCTCGGCTGTGCTGCAATGGGAACTGCCGGGTGTCCTGGTTAGGACATTCTTATAGTGCAGTAAAGGTCTGGGCGAGTTTGGAATGAGGTCTGTTGGGAATAAGTGGTATTTTCGAATTTCAACCATTTTGTTTGATTTGGAGTGTCGCGTTCGTATGGTGTAACTAGAGGTGTCAAACGTTGGAGTTCACGTCGGGTAGTCCAACTTGATATAACGTTGCGGGGGACCGGCATTATATCCGAGTCCGGATGTGTTCTCTCTTTGGGATTGATCTTCTCGGTTCCCCATTCCAAGTTTGGAATGTCAGTGTCTTGCCACGCCCGAAGGATCTCGGCTTGTTGTAGATTGCGGGGCTTTGGTAGCGTCACAGCCAATGGAACCAAGAGCATAGTACTCAAAAGACCCGAATGTCCTTTTTCGGATACAAATCAAGATGGTTAGAGGAGGTAATTCCGAGATAAATGATCTAGAACCGGTCTTTTTAGGCGTTGGGGTTAGTGATTGGTTGTCGGAAGGCCACCCGACGTAGGTCAGGTAGCCAATCCAAAATGACCGGATGGGATCAGGGGCTTATCAAAATTGGATTGGTTTCCCCGCAATATGAAAAGCTGGGTAAGATGATAGAGTACCGATATAGAACACGGAGTCCAGTGGAATGCGAGTCTTTGGGAAGATTTGGCAAATGGCTTCCCGATTGGGATCGGGAAGAGTCCGATTAAAGTACAAACGAACATATGAAGTTGAATAACACGATGATCAGCAAGAATAGCCCATAAAAGCATATTAAGTCGCATGCTATACAATGATGAACATAACAATTTATTTCTAAATACCACTTTTGCACAATGGCTGCTCTCACAAGATTCATTCATCCATCTGGTTCCCGCCGTCATCAACGATGAGAAGACCGGCTAGATTATGGTTGGCATTCGGCACGCACCGTATCCAAAAATCGAAACAGATGACTCAAGCGTTGCAAATACCGAGACAGTATCTTCTATCCAAGAAACCAAACTTAGTGCAGATTATCACAAATACCTGAGCCCGTTAATCTCGGAGCGAACAGTTGATCAACGACGCCCTTGAAAGGCCATTTTCATCGGCTCCGGAGTCCCTGGAACTCTCATCCCCAATCAATTTCTACAAGGTAGTTCCAAGTCTCGACTCGGTGCTGTACGAGAAGAACCCAGAGATCGGAGGTATCTAGTATGAGAACAAGTACCCAGGCTGTGCATGTGGTGAGTGGCAAGGAATGACACGGAGAAACAACTCTAATGCGAGACATATACGTACTGTTGCACTCATATCAGCTAAGCTTCGATTCTTGGACAGGATGGAGCAAACTCCTCTCCAAAGCCTGGGAAATCTTGGAGTATTGAAAGCGGGTTGCTCAAAAATATGACCTACGGAAGGGTGTCAAGTTCCAGAGCCGCCGTGGTGGAGCTCAGTGGAATGGCAGGTTGGGGAAGTGGTTTGTACAGATCCTCAGCACGGCAAGCGGCGAAATATTTGAAGTCTCCGCGGATTTCTTTACCACTGGTACTGGGTTGCTCAACGAATATAAGTGGTCATCTATTCCGAATCTTCAGAGCTTCAAGGCCAACTACTCCACACTGCATGCTAGGAGGAAACATTTGAAAGAGAGATAAGAGTATATCCATCCATGAGGAAACGTGTGTTTAAATCAGCTGACAGGCATCTGTAGAGGACCCTTGACTGTATCATTGAATTCGTCCAGCGTTCCCTATGGATCCTTGACATTGTGGCAGGTTTAAGTAAAACGACGTTGGCGCACGGCTCGGCACATATCCCTGGAGTTCGTGTATCTGCAACCAAACTTCAAAGCCTAGTACATAGTGGCAATGATGCCCTTCTACCACAACTCCTTATCATTGTTTTGATTAAGGCTCATGGTGAACGAGGCTTGAGGGCCTCAAGTTTTTAAATTATGGATATTCACTTAGAAAGTGATGGTACTCCTGTGTGAATCCTCAATAAACCTAATCTATATCTGATATCAAAATATATATCAACATTTTTTCGACCTCCACTAGTCAGATTCTCTTTAAAATTAGCACTTACACTTATATACCTATTATGACTATAAATTAGAACCTCTAACTCTAACAAGTTAGTAGAAGTGTTAGAATACAGCGATTACAAGATGCTAGTTCAACCCCGTAGATGGGCTATTATGGGGGCCTTATAGGCCCCCACCAATGGGCAATGGGTTGCCCAGGTCGGGCTTCGAAGGTTAGGCCCATAGCCCACAACGGGTTGAGCTTTGGGCCTGGGGTGGGGGCTTTGCGGAAGTCTACACCCTCGAACGCTTTCGCTCGTCATATTCCATTGGAAGATGTGTGGTGATGGGCCATGCAGGGCTGCCCAAATATCAGAGGAGCGGAACCCCGCAGGGACGAAAGTACGTTCTTCCCGGCGTCTCGACGTCGAGCGATGCGATCAGACTTTCACTGTACAACACCGGTCAGGCTGCGATATCTTACTGACCAATAATTGCATTCAACTCCCACAAGCATCAAACTCGGTGAGAGGCTGCATATCACCAAAATGGATGCCACAGAATCCCCCGGGCCTGACACAATCGACATCATCAGCACCGCAGGGACATGGCTTGCTGTGTTCCTCGCCCTCGTCGCTCTTGTCGGCATCCTTGGCCCCTGGTTGGCGATCAGAGCAGCATTCAGCGATAAGAACCGTGCTCTCAACGCCGTGTATGATATGCATGGGGATTATGTTACACGTGGAATCGTAATTTCGGGGAATTTGCGTTTATTCCGACAGACGAAGATCCCTGACCTTGCACCCAAGTTTAACACCAATACACCGGAGATTCCAAAACTGATCAGCGAAGATAACGCGGGCAGGCTTTTGGAATTCAGACAGCCACATTACAACTCCTGGAATACAGGCTGGTCCAAGTTATGTGCATTAATTCAGGCCCAACAAGTGGTGGAAACAGAAAACCATGAACCTACAACCAATCACCCTACAGAAACCAACATTAACATCGACGAACAAGCACGGGGGCCAGGATGGTCCTGGCGCAGGATACTTCGTCGTGAGGAAGCGGATGGTGATATTGAAGATGCCAACGGCGAAGAAAATGCACTACAAAACAATCCTAGGACAGTACCCTCGGCTGAGCCCGTGCCACAGCCCAATTCTGATAAACTAGGAGTCGTACCGGAAACATTCAAGGACATGAGCTCTCTCGGCGGCACCTTGGACATTGTCGAATCCCGCACCGCCGTGGCAGCGAGCAGATACTGGATCCTTCTATTGGGTTTACTCGGAAAGTACTCCAGTCCGGCCCACCGAGGGGCCGCAAGCCGTCTGATTCTAGGCGACTTTCCTGGCGAACGACTATCGAATTACGCGGCTAGCCAAGGCGATGACACCGCCAGTGAGGTCACGGAGACGGACAACCAATCCTGGGAGACTCACGTTTCGCGTGGTCCGTACCAGGGGACTAGGGGTCCAAGTCATGGCGAAAGATATCGAGCCTATCTCAGTAGCCACGGTACGTGGGAGCTATCAAGCGCCCCGGCTAGATCGATAGAAGGATACACGGGATCTTTCCGCGACCTCGGCCGACACAGAGGTAGCTTTGTCAACCAAAGTACAGTCACCTTTTCACCTAAGACAGTGAGCGAGAGCAGGGAAAGGGGATCTTCCAGACTCAAAAAACAGGTATCCTCGATCGTGGTGCAGTTTTGGCTCGCCCACGGCTTCCTTCCGTCAAATACCAAATCCGGGCAACCTGACGAGGTTATTTCCTTACAAGATCCCGTTCAAGATGGTATGAACCCCGGATTGAACGAGCTATTTACAGGAGAGGGGAAAGACCAGCGGACGAAAAGCTATCTCAGTCTGGCTGAAACGGCCAACGTACCTCTCTCTATCAAGAAGTCTTCCATCGCGCTCGGGGTGCCTTCATGCACGACGAAACAATGGATAGCACATGACGAGCCCACTTTGACCACTTTTGACGAGTGGACACAGGTCAAGATCAAAGAAAAAACCATGAATGTTCTAAGGAGTGATCTATTCGTAATAATTAACCGGCTGCTGATGATCACTTGGGATGATTGGGGGTACTTGATATGGAAGTCAAAGTCAGAATCCAACATTTGGACCAATGTTCTCGAACCTGTCGCGTCCGACACTTTCAAAAATGGCCGGTTGATCCGGCCCTTCCTGTGGGAACATTGTACAGAAGGGGAAATCAACACAACAACAGAAGGCCATCGGATTATCCCCGACCACAGTGCGCTCGACTGGAGGGTAAATGCGAAGTTTTATGCCCCTAAAACGGCGGATTATGTCCAATTCGAAGTCGCAGTAGAGACTTGGATCAACAACAAGGAAGCAAAGCTTCCTATCGCCTTCTTATTCATCAATGATCAGAGCTTCCGGAAATCTATCCTCGAAATGCTCAGCCATACTCCGATTCCGACATTAGCCAGAGATCAGCCTTCCGACCAAGAGCCTGATCCCTCAGACCCGGTACGGGACCAAACTACTCAACTCAATCCCACTGCGGCATGGGTTGAAGATGTGGCGCAAGCTTCTAGTGCATCCGAAGGAGGGAGGGCTTCGTCCCAAAGCGCTGATTGGTCATGCAGAAGGTCATCATCTATCGAAGGACCAGAATTTGAGGAGGACGACCCTAGGCTCACCCTGGCCGGACCCCAGACTGAAGAAGACCGGCAGCCGGCAGAACAGCCCCCACAACCTCTCTACCACTTGGGAAGAGGAGTCACAAAATTCAAGTACTGTAGGACTCGAAATCTTATCAAGTGGAAATCCGTCGCGGCGAATGGGACAGAAGCAGATAAACAAGCGTCCCTTCCGTCTGAATCGTCTCTGGATATCAACAACCAACCATCTGGAGACCCCTCTGGGGGCGCAGGGGACGATGGCCACGAAGTTGACATCTCAGATACGGATGTGATTTTCATTGCTCTCTGGGCGGCAACACGGTGTGCAATTTGGATGTCTTCGGAGGACTCCATCCCACTCATCAAATTTGTCAATAATCTTGATCGCTATGTTTGGGTGATCTGAAGCAGAGCCACCGATGAGAATGATCTCGTCGAACATTCCCTGCTCATGATGACAAAAGAAAATGTTGATAAGCAACTGACCTGGTCCACAGTTTGAGTGCTGGTAATCCCCACAATTGTAATCTTTGGCATTGCCTACACTAGCTGTTGTGATGGCTTCCCGTGGTGTTTAGTAGACCTGCGTATACAAAGGGCGTTATATATTATGTCAAGGAAGAGCCAATTCAATGGCCATATTACCTTGCTTTCAATGTTGTTATAAGTTTCTAGATATCTGTCTTCTCTTTAACTAGCTAGGTACTAGACACACTGGTAGGGAAAATGATCTTGTTGCTGGCGAAAGGCGTCCTATTCATCCTCCGCAGGGCTTCGAATTTAATTTCACGGCAATGAATAGTATCAGCTAAGATCCAAGAGATAGAAATATGTGCAGACAACTTCTGCCCGATGTATATGGTCATATCACTGGTGTTTCACATTCTTGGGTTTCATGAAAAGGCTCTAAATTACTAGATGATAATGATGATGATGAATATTTCACCCGTCTAATGTATCTCGCTTGACGTATATGCTCCTGTGTGAGATAGCATCCCAAGGCCAGCATTGAAAACAACTAATGGTGGTGCATCACCGGTATACAAATCCACCCGAGCATCAGTCCTCGAGGCGTCCCTGAGGTTATCCCCATGTGTCCTCGATGTTTGTCCACCTGAAAGGTAAAGCCACAAATCGGCTGCGCAAAGAAGACAAAAGAAGATTGCAAACAAAGCCGACCTGTGAAGTGTCCGGGTTCCGTATCGCAATTTGTTAGATCATGGGCATGCCTAGGGAGGTAAGAGCCTTTGAATGGAGGAACAGTGATGTGTGCAAAGGTAGGAAAGGAGCTGTTAGGCACCCGGGGCGGCAATCCCCGACTATGTACGCCAGCCCCTAACTACCCAAGTAGTGGGCGGTTCGCACTTTTCACCAGTTTGGTTGTACTCCGTACGGAGTACTTGTTTTATTTTGTTTCTATTCAATTCTGCTTCGGAAGGATTTCTCATATCCACTTTATTGTTCGTTTTCGATATACAAAATAGCACGATGAGACGAGTTCTACAGATCCTTGTTTATCGCCTAGTTCACCCCCTAATCGTGTCCGCAAAGGAAGATCGACCGTACAATGCTGCTTTGCCCTTTCTATCAAGCAATGTGACAGGGCTGGATGGTCTCTATAATTGGGTTGGATCGTACATATGTCAAACCCTCTTCCTTGCTTTGCCGTTACCGAATGACTAGTACAGATATTAAAATGCCACCACGAAGGTCGAGTTCACTCCTGAGATCAGGTCGAAACATCAACAATTCCGTATGCAAAGATCCTCTTCGAAGAATGTATTTGTCCCCAATATGGTGACGAAACATTTGCGTTTTCTCTTTTCTACTTAGCCATATTATTCTGTATAGAGCCGTTGCTCTATCCAGCTCCATTGCAAGCTGCCCACAGGGCACGGGGCGTCAGATCCTCCCGGTTCTTGCAGTTATTGTAGACCTCCTCACCTCCATTCATTTTCCGTAGTAGTTGCATGGCTCTAGGATCCCCATTCAACGCAGTAGCAAGATAGTGTAATGCAGTATTTCCATCCATATCCTGAGCGCGGATATCGATCCCCGCTTTAGCAAGTACACGAAGAGTGCTGAGCTGTGCATCCTGCTCGGCCGGAGTCAAAGGAGTCGGGGGATCGATAGGGCGCCTTGGATTTTCCACCACGACTGTTCTCTCTGTATTCAAGTGCAGCGGACTGGGCTGTGCATGTGGAAGCCATTTTGAATCTAGCGTACGGGCGCAATGAACACTTCTTACGGCTTCAGGGATTTCTCGATTCATGGACATTGCGGTAAGTGGGAGTGAGGCGATATGGAGTAATGTATGCCCTAAAGCTGTCGTTCCTGCGCTGGAAAGCGGCATTGGCAGAAGGGATAGGAGATCTGGGTCATGGCGAGCAACTGCCAAGTGAAGTGGATGGATATCAAAGATAGGAGTCCGTAAATTTAGGTCGATATCTGGATGCGCAAGAAGATGGCTGATACAAGCCCGGATGTTGGGATCGTTTGGGTCGCATCGACCCAGTGCAAAGGAAAGTGGTGGAAAGGCAACTGTGGGTGCTACCATTGCACGGTAATTAGGCGAGTAATGATATTTGTTGAGTAGTTTGTCAAGCATGGCGTGTTGGCCATGTTCGATGGCTTCGTGTACAGGGGATGTGATGCTTAGCGACGACGGCTTGGTCTCATCGAAGTCGGCTTGACCAGAAGGGCTGATCCACGCAGACTCATCGGCCCCGGCTTCACGAACCAGAGCGAAGAGATCCTCAAAGCCTAGACTAGCAGCGACTTCTAAAGCTGTGATGCCTTTGGTCATCCTAAGTCGCTGGCCTGGGATATTTGGCTCGGTCCAAAATCGTGGAAAGCTGGTGCGTCGCTCATCCAATTCCGCTTGTGTCAACGGCTGTGCCTGCTCGGTGATTCCCTTTCTCTTTGCGACTGATAGAATATACAGCCGTGTCTGGCACGGGCCATAACTCGAAATGTCGACTTTGGCGTCTCGGCCACGCATGAACCTCGAAGAGTAGTCAGATAAAGTCCAAATGTTGATGCCTGTGGGATCCGCACCACGGGCCAGAAGGAGCCGGACATTTTCCGACGAATTGGCGCGAATGGCGGCTGTTAGTGGTGACTCGTAAATGCTCATACCGCCACCGCCGACATTTGCATTGGGCGAGCATCCTTTAAGTTCACGGAGCTTTCGTCTATGATAGTCTAACAAAGCACGAAGGACGGCTGGGTTGGGGTTGCTGGCGGCCCGAATGGCGGCGGTCTCCTCATTGTCCCCCAAGACGTCGCTTCTGGTGAGTTTATATGACATGGTATGATGGTGAAGCTGGAGGAGAAGAAGAGGGCGATTACTTTGTATTTGACCTGTTCAATTGCGGGGTTGTCTCGGTGATATCATAGGTATTCGCCTAGCGATCCCTTCTGATACTATGAGTCAATCCACCCCTGGGGCCTAATTTCTTCGCTTATAGCTACTACTATATTTATACATCGTCATTGTCATCCTGTGTGTTCTCCTCAGAAACTTCACCCATTGCAGGAGGGCTGAATGCCCGACTCCGCCGATAGCGATCCCAGTCAAAGGACCATTGAATCGGACACTCAGGGCGATCATCTTGATATGTCTGCAGTTAGCCCCATCGAGCTCCCGTGAACCGTCTTCTCAGTTGCTAAGTCCTTCTCATGTAGGTAGTTATTGAAACACCAGCTCGATCCGCACGAATATGCAACAAATGCTACCGCCTCTACCTCAGACGATCACGGATAGATACACTGCTGTGTTGAAGCAAGAGCTCAGCTGCGATCCTTATCTTCTTCCGCTTTCCATGTCCATGTTAGACTAGTATGGTCCAGTGGGCAACGGGGCATTCCAAGATCAATTTTGCAATGACTGCGGTACTGCATTGGCGACCCATCATTCTTCTGTGATACCACAAACTGCCGGTGATGTTGAGCCCTGGGATGGAGTTCTCGCTGTGTGGGCAGGAGGTGTCTTATGGTCCACCTGGAACAGGGCCTGCTTGAAGGACTCTAAAACCAACAAATATCCGCACTGGTACTTGCTCCACTTTTTGTTTCTCAAATGCAGTTGACAGATTTTAGATGCGATCGCGGATACACAAACAGCCCTGGGCGAAATTGAAAGGAAGAAGAGATTGGAGACAAAGCGCAAAGACGATTGATAAAGATCGAAGCAACTTCACAAATGAACATCTCTCCTACTTCATACCATAGGCAGCGCCATTTCAATCAATACGAGATATTTATGACGCACGTAGAAGTGCTGGAATTTGATTGGACCTTTCATTCGGATTATTTACAATCGCTGACCTCCCCACGCTACTACACGGGACCGCAAATATGGAGGCTTGGCTAATGGGATCTGGACACATAGCCCGGAAGGCAGACAAACCAGGGACGCTATTCCCTAGGTACATTAGTGCAGTGAAGTGACATATATATATAAGAGTAGGATGGTTCCTTGTTTGGAGGACCCCAAAATCTTCGAATCAGTTCAGCGTATTTGAGCTTTTCGACGACTTGAATATCAACCCAGATTGGAAAAATGGCATCAAAGTGAGTACTACTCACCCAAGCAGAGGTAGAGGAGAAGGACGCAGTATCAATGAAGAATAGTATTCGGGGCCCATTCACCGAAAATTTACTAAAAGTCTTAACAGTACTCTTCAGAATGGAACTCCCGATATTGTCATCGTGCGGGGAACAGTGGACGATACTCCAGCAGTCCTCCATCTCCTCGATACCGCAGCCAAATGGCTAGTTTCCCATGGAAGAGCCGGGCAGTGGGGAGAAGCATCGTTTTCAGAGAATCCACGACGCATTGAACAAATCAAAGAATTTGCAACAGGCGGTCTTGGCCTTTGGCTCGCTGTCAAGGTTTCTGATGGCACCACGGCAGACCCAAATCAACCCACCACCTCACTCCTCACAACTACGAGCGGAGGAGCTCCGGGGACTATCTTAGGAGCGCTTGCTGTTGGAGACAGAATGCCTTACGTGACCCCTGTCTCAGAGCCCGAGGCTTATGTGAAATTAGTAATCACGGATCGACAATGGGCTGGAAATGGAGTTGGCAAACGCCTTTTGGAACATGCACGAGATCTCGCCAACGAGGCCGGAGCCTCATTACTTCGATTGGATTGCTATGCAGGTGGTGACGGCAAATTAGTCCAATACTACGAGTCTCAAGGATTTGAGCGATCCGAAACCTTGGATGTCGAAGGAAAATGGCCGTGTCAAGTTCTTGCTCAGCGTTTACATGTGAAGGAAGACTAAAAATGCCTAGGTAAATAGAGCCTCAATATAGGGAATCCAGTCATATTGCCATATTCTCGTGTCGGAAGTATTGAGCTCAGAAGTGACCAGGGTATATTGGGACTGAGAGATAGAGGCCGTTTCCAGTTACAAGTCACACTTTGAGAAGGCGGTCTAGGGGACGGGTTTATTTTCGAAGCCCCCAATCAGAGCTCAGATATCTTCTCTGAGAAGTCAGAAGAGAACTGATTTCGAAAACAACTGTATATGAGCAATCTTTATGTTACACTAACGCGGTATCTTCTTGACATTGATGGACACCGAGGAATCCGACCGTGAGGGGCGCGAAGCGCCAAGTCCGCTGGTTAGACGTGCGGTACGTGATCCACAAGCCGACAAATTGCGGTCGGTATTGTGTCGATGACCTATAGAGATGGGGGAAAGACGGATCCGATATAGCCATAGCTAATCAATTCTTTCTCATGCATTTAGTGCGACCAATGTCGACTCCGAAAGGTATGCAGCCCCAAACATTGCAGTGACCCGACACGATCTCATGCTGCCACAGGTGCGATGCGATAAGCGCACGCCATGTGCAAACTGTCGAAGCTCAAATATTGCATGCCGATCTACTGGCGAAGGCCAGAGACCACCAGAGCCCCGTAGACGAGTCTTGATCTCAAATCAGTAGTAAGACCATCCTCTCCCCTGTGAGAGGCCATCACTGACCGGAGCCCAGTGAGAAGAAGATTGATTTGATTGAAGAACGCCTAGCAAGCATTGAGAATACTTTGCGAGAACTAGCCAAAAACACATCGGAGCTGCGAGCTTTGACGGTGACTAAACCGCAGGAGTTCCACTTCGCTCCTTCATCCCAGAAGTCAACCCCGTCGCAGTCTACATCTGTTGCAGGCAACCCTTCAAAGCCCAGAGGTTCTCTATACACTGCAAATCCCACCATTGAGCAGCACGATTCCAGCTCTGGGTTTGAGGGTAGCTCTTCCCTGACCGCTCATGGAGCCTATGCGAGCGCTCTTCTCGAATCGGCTGTTTCCCAAAGCTCGCTACAAGTCTCATCGAGCCCAAAGATCAATGCAGCTCTTTCATTGCTGAAACAGCTTGTCGGAATTCAGAACCAGCGGCGAGAGGCAGACTCACAGGGGAACCAATTCCTGACTAAGAATGCAAGATTGGGGTTGAGGCGTGATTTACATGGTTTGGAGATGCCACCCTTGCCATTGGTTCTGGGCGTATTGAGAAAATGTCAAGGTATGATTTGTTCCAAAGTACTGTCACTACGTAGGTGGTTTCATTTTCTCACTCATCTAGAAACACCTCCCGCATGCTTTGGTGGCTACGTTCCATTCCTCAGCGTGGACTATTTCACCGAAAAGTGCCGTGAAGTATACTTCTGCGTCGACGAATACTCCGATGCAGCCTTTGTTGTGACTAATTTTTGTTTGTATATGATTCTCTTTGAAACGGGCGCCACCGAGAATGAAGCTACTAAGCGAGAAGAATATCAGCACTACATTGAGATGTGCCGGAATAACCTTGAGACCGCGCTTGCCAATTTGAACATCCTGATGCCAGCAACCGAAGAATCGGTCACAGCGCTAGCTGTAGGGGTCAGTGCTTCATCTCTCCGTTTTCTTGGACCTTCATTATGAGGTGTTCGGTCATCTTACTGACTTTACGTAGGCTATGCACGCACTCGAGATTTCCAAACCATCTGTTGCCTGGGCTCTAGCATCAACAGCCATGAGTTTATGCCAGACCCTTGGATATCATCGTTTTACCTCCATGGAGCATGACCCAGTACCAGTGCAACACCAAAAGCAGCTTCTATTTTGGTCCGTATACACAGTCTTGAATATGATGTCTCTGCGGTTGGGACGCGCATCTTCGATCCAGAACTACGACATCAGTCTACCCGTGCTCAATGACAACTGCGGCGTTCCCGAGCCATGGGGACCTGCTTGCATGTTATGGGCTAAATCCGCAATTGTCCAGGGTGAGGTATACCAATATCTGTACAGCCCCGAGGCACTGCAAAAGCCAGAAAGCGAACGAGTCACACAGGCGTACAGACTAGCTGCGAAGATGCAGTCGAAGGTCATGGAACCGTTCGAGGTATGTTCTGCCACTGTTACCCCATGTTTGATGTTGGTGTGTAGTTAATGCAAGAACATGTAGAAATTCATGTCTGAGGTCAAGATGTCCGAACTAGACTTCATGTACCTCTCGACCGACAAGGTCAGTCGACTCTCTGTCATGACCTTGATCTACCGGGCAGTTCCTGCATCGACTGGCTCGGGCGCTGTTAGCTTCATACCTGAATGCATTGAGACAGCCCGAGAAGCCCTAGAAGTCCACCGACAGTGCATTGCCGCTCTGAATGAGACTGACGACTTCTTGAAAATCTCCTACATGCACTGGTAAGTCTCCTGGCCCAATACCAATGAAAAGGCTGCCCGTCCTTGGTTGCAAACGAACCAAATGCTCACAAGTGATCAATACAGGGCCATTCTCATATCCCCATTCGTGCCGTTCATCGTGATGTTCTGCAACGTAATCACAACATCCAACCGCGAGGATCTAGCCCGACTGGAAGACTTCGTTGCCTCGCTCCGCCCACTTAAAAGCTTTTCCCAATCTATTGACCGATTGCATACTCTCTGCTCAGTCCTCGGCACCGTCGCTCGCCTCTACTTCGAAGCCAATACCCAAACAGCCGAAGGCCAAGACCAGGATCTCAACGTTGGTCCGGAATTTGATGTTTATCTGAGTGCTCTTGGACTTGCGCCTTCAAATCCCGTGTATCCCACGAGCGGTGTAAATATCCAGGTGGGAAATCCGCAGGGGTATTTCCAGGATATGCCTGCTATGAATTTTGATTTAGCGCCAGTGCCGCAGCAGGCGAATGAGTTCTCGACGCCAGTTGATTCGTCTCAGGCACAGGGTCAAGATTCCGGGGCGGCAGCGCAATTGGGAAATTGGTTCTGGGGGAATCAGTATATGATGGGACTTTTGGAGGAGGATTTGTCGCAGTTCCATCCTGGGTGGTCGTGAAGATGGCATACTCAATCTTCTATTAATAAAACGCATTTGGATAGCAAGGTCTCTCGTGTCTGGACGACTAAGAGCACCTCAAGCCGTCTGTCATAATACTATTTGACATATGCAGCATCCAAACAATAATCACATCAATTATCGAATTCGACTCCGCCGCATCCTCCGAGATCGTCGTTGGGCAGTGGAGTCAACTGGAACGGTAGTCGCCAGCTTAAGTTGGCATGAGCCAATGATAATGGCTGTACGTAATGCGATCGGGGTCAATTGGAGTCTCTTCCACTTTCTTCGGCCAAAGGAGTCAATCACGATCTACGAAGTCGAGGTGTTTCAATCTTCACTGGCTTTCGCCCTTTTTTAGAGGGAAAATCTTACTCCAACGTCAACCTACCGGAAGCCTTCATAACCACTTGAGGCCAGAAATGAAATTAACAAACCGAACGGATTGAATATCAAATCAATTTATCGAGGTGTCCCATTGGAATTATTCCCAGTATACCTAGGTAGCTGGAAACACGACTGCACGAATTACGATTTCACGACTGTCAAAGAGTACTATCGCCATGATTTCCGCTGGCCTCAACCCCCATCTCAACACAAACCACATCAAAATGGACCCCCGAACCATCTCAGAGCTGGACGAAGTCAAAGCCGAGAAGATCATCCTAGAGTCGCGCGTCCTGGTCATCATGACAGGCGGCACAATTTGCATGCATCCCTCACCAGCAGGCTTCGTCCCAGCCCGTGGCTTCCAGGAAAAATGCATGGCCCGTCTACCAACCTTCAACGATGGCTCGGAGAGCACATCCATAGACGTAGTAGCGAACGCCCACGAAACCAAAGCGTCCCCAAGTCTACGCACGCCAGTCACAGCTTACGGCCGGCGAGTCCGGTACACGGTATTCGAATTCGAGGAATTACTGGACAGCAGCTCGATCGACGCGCGGGGGTGGACTCAGATCGCGCAAACCATCGAACGCAACTACACGCTTTTCGATGGATTCGTCGTTCTACACGGCACAGACAGTCTAGCATATACATGCTCAGCGCTGAGTTTTATGCTGCAGAATCTTGGAAAGCCGGTTGTTTTGACCGGTTCCCAGGCGCCTATGCTAGAGCTACAGAACGATGCTACGGATAATCTGCTGGGGTCGTTGGTTGTGGCGGGCCATTTTATGATTCCGGAGGTGTGTTTGTATTTCAATAATCGGTTATTCCGGGGGAATCGGACGACGAAGGTTGCGGCGAGTGACTTTGCGGCGTTTGATGCGCCGAATTGTACGCCGTTGGCGGTTACGACTTCGATGCGGACGAATATTAATTGGCACATGGTGCATCGGCCTAGGAGTCTGGAGCCGTTTAGTATTCAGACGAATTTGGATACGACTCATGTTGCCTGTTTGCGTATCTTCCCTGGTATTCAGCCGGAGATGGTGGATGCGGTGCTGAAGCTGGATGGCCTGCGCGGGTTGATTCTTGAGACTTTTGGGGCGGGAAATGCGCCCTCTGGTCAGGACAATGCTATGATCAACGTGTTGGCTAGTGCGATTCAACGAGGGATTGTTATCGTGAACGTAACACAGTGTGAGTTATATCTGCGATGGCTTATATCAGTCTATGGATAAACGATATGCTAACATCGTCCAGGCCTCACTGGTAGCGTTAGTCCAGTCTATGCCACAGGCATGAGTCTCTCCCGGGCAGGCGTCGTCGCCGGCCTCGATATGACGACAGAGGGAGCATTGACGAAGCTCGCCTACCTCCTCGCTCTCCCCGAGTCGACCCCGGAATCCATCGCAAAGAGCATGTCCGTATCCCTCCGAGGCGAGCTCACCGAGTCATCCCTACCTATCTTCCGTCATCCAGACGGCGCACTCTCCGAGCGCATCCAAACCCTGACATCCATGGGCTACGCTATCGCGCAGGGCGACCTTGATAAAGTCCAAGCGATCATCAAAACAGAACACCACTGGCTCCTGAACGACGCCGATTACTCCGGCAATACTCCTATCGTAGGCCTCATCTCCGGTTTCCCTGTTTCTACCTCTCTTATCTCTCTCAACTAACCCAATGCAGCACCTCGCGGCAACCTCCCCTTCCCTTGAAATCCTGCACTTCCTCCTCTCGCAAGGCGGTTCCGTGCACCTCCGCAATCGAGCCGGCCGCACCCCGCTCTTCCTGGCCGCCAACGCAGGCCTCTCAGACCACACCCTCCTTCTCCGCAAATCTGGCGCTCACCTGCATTCGGACGAGCGACCAGCCGCCGAGCTCCTGGCGCGTCGCCGACCATTTGTCTGGGGTATGGCGGGTGTTGGGCCGAAAGAAATTAGCCAGCGCGAGATGGACGAGGAGGAATGGGGAGGTCAGAAGCGGATGATTCCCGGGTCTGCGCCATCTTAGACTGGGGTTTCTTCATTGGGTCTTGGGTTCTCCTTCAGGCTCAGCCGGGGTCGTCTCTAAATTTGGGGTTGGGCGCCGTGTCGCGTGCTTCCTCGTTACATGCAGCTCCCTTGCCCAGGTGCCAAGTTTAGGATTGCCTTGCTTCGAGTGATTGAGCGATAGGGGAATTTCTTTCCATTGGATTTTTCTTCTCTTTTTTTCCTTTTTTTTCGGCTTTTTCTTTTTTTTTTTTTTGGGCCCCTCTGGTGAGACTCCGGTGTCTTGTTTCGCTTAGCCGTTCAGCTCGGGGATTATTGCTTCATAGCGCTTTGCATCGGTGTAGACGCGGTAGTATAGACTAATACCTCCAACATATGTTGTCAGTAATATAGCGGAACATCAGATCCGTTCTTACACCATTCCCGCACATTCTCGTGTTTCCATCTTCCCGAGGGTGGATTAGGTGGATATCGCGGATCTGTCGATGACGCCAGAATTCGTGGACTCTGCTCTACTCAACTCCGAACGACGTCCATATTACATGTATTTTGTACAAAGTAATTGTTAGACCTCCGTCCTCGGCCTCCAATACCTCTGTGGCGCCATAATATGGAAATCCTTTACCCGCGGAGAGCGGCCCCTGTCCATAGCCGGGGATCAAAGCCACCAAGTGGGGAAGATAAGGTCGACTTATTTTGCCTTCGTTTTTCTTTCTGTCGGTCTGGGGTTTGAGTTAGTGTAGTATTGATACGGGCGTACAGAGCTAATTCCTGCCAAGCGTGAAGTCTGGGGCAAATGGATGAGGTTCTAGACTGTATACTCCGGTCACCCATACAACTCCAAGTCTCTCCAACTTTGGCGGGGTTCTGTGCAGGATGTGTGGCTTTGGGGTTTTTGCTTTTTTCTTCTGGGGTTGGGAAAGGCGATATATAATCCTTAGTAGACCCAGGTATAGGGATACGTAGGTTGAGGGATGCTTGTCTCATCGCGCATATAGGTCTCATTTGGGGCTCATGCAGCCAGGAAAATGATGTGATGGCATGGGATTTGCGGGGTTCAGGTACATCCTTGAGCACCTTCTTCAGTGGGAAAGAAATTCCTGGCAATTCCCAGAGGTACCTGTTCAACGGACGTATCGGGTGAAATGGCAAGTCGGACAACAGGGAGCACGTCAAGGCCAATGCCCCGTTGCGATTGGACCAGCAGCCCACTTCCTGATATACACCACGTGAGCCTGCCCCTGGCAGACTGTTGGTGGGCAATTTTGGTGCTAGCAAGTCACCTGCGCTATTGAGTTTTGCTCTTTTATTGCCTCTTGCGATGTTGAGCGATTCCGGCGGGTTTGCCAGGGTAAGGTATAGGGGATTTTGGGATCCAGGTAGACCTTGCGGTCCTATATATGGATCTCATGGATCTATCCGCAATAAGAACATTGAAGCAATGGCCAAGATCCGAGTGCCCGAGTCAGGATCTGCCCGTCCAGCTTGCCGAAAATCCAGCCCTGGAGTGGTGCCGATTTACGTAAAAGCCTGTGAACGAGACCGCACTTGGGAGTGGGTTTTTCTTTTTTTTTTTTTTTTTTTCCTGTTTTTTTTTAAACCGATTTCGATGTCATCTTTAGGGGGGAATATCACGCATAGTATATGGGAAGCAGACGTGTCTTTTTTTTTGTGTATATAGTCGAGGGGGGGGGCAACTATATACATTATGTAGCTCGTTATATATAGTCTTATCTTATCCTTTCTGCTCCGCGTTTTCACAAGGAATGGAGTTGTATATTTTTTTTCTCTTTCTCTGCAGATCAGACAATTCTCCATATGACTGTTCCAATCGCATAATCCAGGTCTGATCGCGATTCTCGTTACATACAACTTTTCCAACCTCCCCTCCCAAGGTACCCCACCATTGCAAAAGCCCTTCTCGCCAAGGCTTACTCCGGATTCTCTTTTATCTGTCCCTCCTCCCTCTCATCTGATAACTCCCTTCATTCCCCCTCCCCACCGTTCCTACTGTCAACTTCTCCCCCCCTCTCCCGGCCCCGCCTTCCACCTCCCACCGTCCCTCCCCCGATCAACCCGGATGACACAACCGCAGAAGACCATTGCCGTGGTCAACGGGACAGGCCGACAAGCGGCGTCGCTGATCCGCGTCGCGTCGGCCGTGGGGTACTCGGTGCGCGCGCAAATTCACACCCTGAAAGGCGTGATCGCCCCAGAGCTCCAACAACTGCCCAATGTGACACTCCTGCAAGGCCCGCTCCTCGGCAACATTGCGCTGATGGACGAGCTCTTCAAAGGCGCCCAGCTCGCTTTCATCAACACAACCTCCCAGTCTGGCGACGAGGTAGCCATCGGCCGCGACTTGGCCGATGCCGCTAAACGCTCCGGCACAATCCAGCACTACATCTACAGCAGTATGCCGGATCATTCTGTCCACGGACCGTGGCCCGCCGTCCCGCAGTGGGCGCCTAAGTTCACCGTCGAGAACTACGTCCGCCAACTCGGCATGCCCGCTACCTTCGTCTACGCCGGTATCTACAATAACAACTTCACCAGCTTGCCCTACCCGCTCTTCCAGATGGAGCTTCTGGCCGATGGAAGCTTCGAGTGGCGTGCGCCGTTCGATCCGGAGATCCCACTGCCATGGCTTGATGCCGAGCACGACGTGGGACCGACGCTGTTGCAGATCTTCAAGGACGGCACGAAGAAGTGGAATGGTCATCGGTGAGTCGGAACAAATCACGGAATTTCGGATATCCTCCGATGGCAACCACAGAGTTCCGGCGGGAACCGACGGTGATTCTGTGGCTGCTATAGATTCCCTAGAAAGGACTGAAACAAAGAGAAGAAAGAAACTGACCACACCGCTTGTTTTTTTTTTCTAGTATTGCTCTCACTTTTGAAACACTCTCCCCATTACAAGTGTGCGCTGCTTTCTCGCGAGCTCTGGATCGACCATGCCAGTATGTCCGCGTGCCTCAGATTGAAATCAAGGTCAATATCCCACCAGGATATCGAGAACAGCTTGAAGCGCTGGAAGAGCTCTTTGGACGATGCGACGCACCTTACTTCCCGCAGCCGGAATTCTCACAGCCCGCTGCAGGTTCACCGAAGGGTCTCGGTCCGGCGGGTGGAAAGGGTGCTGGTGCTGGTATGATGCAAGGACCCGGTGGTGTTATCTCGTTACGGGTAACCGACGAGTCCCGACATCTGTGGCAAGGCTGGCGAGATATGGAAGAGTATGCGCGTGAGGTGTTCCCCGTGGAAGAAGAGGCCAATGGGCTTGACTGGATGGTTTGAGTTCACCTCTTCTTTCCGGTCTAGCCTGCGACGTCTTGATGACATTCTCTATCGCTTTTCTTCTTGCTTTTATCACGACAGTTCGATGGGGGCGGAGACATGTGCATGGTGATGTGTTCTGTGCATATGGAACTGCCCTTGCTGTTTTGTTTTCTTTTTTTTTCTTGTGTTTTTAATCATTGCATTCTTGGCGAATGGGCATGGGATATATGGACTTTCATAACTTAACCTCGGTTCTTAATTGGAAGATGCTTGGGGTAGCATTGAACGAGGATTGTTCAGTTTGCTTTTGTGATTTGGATCCGAATCACGGAAAAAAAGTTGTCGTTTCTTTTATTTTCTCAATATTTACTTGACTTTGTGGCTTTTTTTTACATTTTATGGGTTTCAATAAACCCCCATTCTCAACCCCCAAGCTTCGAAAAAGGAGGCAAAAAACAAAAACAGAATACGGAATAAGATATCTCGACTTTGGCTACTGGCCAAGAGATTCTATGTGTTCAAATTTATGACCACGATTATGCTTATCTATTCTTTCGCCTTGGCTGTCTGGACATGCACATATCAGCTTCAGGGGTTCCAAGACCTAGACGCGAGATCATCCTTTTTCTTTCAGTGCCCCAATACCAGGAATATCTCCCTCGTGCCTCTTGACCCCAATTAACCAATCCTGCAGCTCCCCTGCGTCCACATCAAAGGCTTACACGTCCGACACGCAGACCGCTCCTCCGATCTAACTGGATCATGCAGAAGCCAATGAATCAGCTAGAACAACCAGACCAGGGACTCTCAGACCCCTGAGAGGAGGAGCTGCAATCTGAGAGATTCAATCTAAATCTCAGCCAGACGACTCCGTAAAGGCGATGGATGGAGACATCCCGTATCTCTGTCGACCGTGTTGCATTCTCGAATGACTTGACTGCCGTCAAAATAAGGTATGTGCTGCTCATTTATAGTTTGGCTTAGATACTTCCAAGCTTGCCTTTTCCTCCTTTCGGGGCTTCTTTTAGAAGTACGTTGATCTCTGCGTGGCTATATGGTTGTGATAGTAGAGGTACAACGTGACATGACGTCTGGTTACCATCTGGGAACTCGGTGTAAGAGGCCCTGGACATCTGTCACGGACCATATGCTAGTTGGTGGGCATCAATTCATTCAGAGGGTGTTTAGGTATAGACATTCGGTGAACTACGCTGGTATACCAAAATCACAGACCAGTCCTAATACTGAAAGATGATCCTTCTTGTTCAGATCTACCTGTAGCTAGTGACAACTTGTATACCACTGCACAGTACATACGATATACTCCATATGAACTTGCATTGAAGTTATACCCCTCCAGATATTCCCAGCCAAGCCCTATAAATAACAAAGCACTCACATTGGGCCCTCCTGATCCACAAGATCAGCGTCAGAGTTTTCTCGACTGGATGATGTAGCACTCGACACCTGAGGCCGTAGTTTTGCCCCCCACCATTGTTGCCCTTGGGTACACAGAAATACCTGGGTCAACCACTGTGGTACCACGGTACCAGAGGTACCAGCAAGTATCGTCATGTAGCTCCTAGCTTTTAAGGTAATGCGCACCTGTAGCTCCCTTTTTTTTTTTTTTTTTTTTTTTTCTTCCCCGTCTCTTGTCCCCTCTTGACTTCTTTCCCACCTGCTTTTATTTTAAACCTCAGACACACTCTTGCATTTTTTTGACGACACGGCTTTTACGAATATATCATGTCTAACGATCAGTCGCTCCTGGAGCGCATCGAGATGCCTAGCATCCCTGAGGCTGCTATGAAGAAGATTGCCGTTCTGGAGGAGCGCTTCGCTCGCGCTGAGGTTGAGCAGTGTGAGTTTCGTTGGAATTTCCTAGCTTGGTTTCTGTTGTGTGATGGGGGAGGAAATAGCTTGCCGATTCTACTCTACCATTGAAACGCCAGGGAGCAAAATCATGTCAATTGCTAACATACACGAAAATCTCTAGTGCGCCACAGTGTTAAGTTGATGGCTCCCTTGATCCAGCAGCGTAGCGAGATCATCACATTGCCCGATGTGCAGCCCGAGTTCTGGATGCGCGTGTTCGCCAGCGCTCCCCAGGAGATCGACGAGTATATCCTGCCTCGCGACGCCCAGGTCCTCGGCGAGAGCCTGAAGAACCTCACCGTTGAGCGATTCGAGCTCGATGCCCAAGGCAATGGCGAGCCCCGCAGCTTGCGCTTCATCTTCGAGTTCAAGACCGGCGAGGAGAACCCCTTCTTCACAAACGAGAAGCTCGTTAAGGAGTTCTACTGGCGCCAGGAGATTTCCAAGAGCGCCGCTGGCCGTACCCGCACTTGGGAGGGATTGGTGTCCGAGCCTGTCCGCATCAACTGGACCAAGGATATGGATTTGACCCGGGGTTTGCTTGATGCTGCTTGCGACCTTGCTGACGCTGAGAAGAAGAAGGGCGGTGACCGCAAGAAGCTGCCGGAGTATGCTGCTCTTGTTAAGAAGGTTGAGGAGGCTGATGCTGAGGCTGCCGCTGCTGAGGACGCCGATGAGGATGACGAGGATATGCCCAGCCCCGTTGGTATGAGCTTCTTTGGATTCTTCGGATACCGTGGCCGTGATGTCTCCGCTGCTCAGTCCAAGGAGGCTGCTAAGGAGATCGAGGCCCGCTGGGCCAAGGTCCTGCGAGGCGAGGATATCTCTGAGGGTGATGAGGACTCTGACGACGAAGATGAGGAGTCCAGCGATGGGCTGGAGGAGGCTGAGATCTTCCCCGACGGTGACGACCTGGCCGTTGCCATTGCCGAGGACCTCTGGCCCGATGCGTTGAGCTACTACGGTATGTAGACCCCTGGTGGCAAGTGAGATGTCTTCACCCGCTGACTTCGATTGCAGTTCAATCCTTCCAGATTGGCGACGAGCTCGAAGATATGGACCTCGATATGGAAGAGTTCGAGGGAGAGGACTCTGATGAAGAAAGTGAGTCGCGCCCGCGCAAGAAGGCTCGCAATTAATCCATGCACCCGAAACGCCCTAATTCTCCCCCCCTTTTGATGTTTTGCTCTTTCCTAACCCCTTGATTTATGTATTATCACAGTGCAATGAGGAGGATTAATAATAAGACGAGAACGAAGATGAGCGCCGCGATGCAAAACGAGGACCATGTATCTAGTCGGAAAAATGTTAGTTATGAACTTGTGATTCCCATACCATGCCAGTCCATCTCCCGTAGAGATCCAGCATAGACGTAGACAGAACAACCAGAAAGGCGACAATCTTACCCTCATTCTTGCGCACAATGTGTTTAATCCGCGACATCCCGTTCGCCAACTTCCCTCCAACCCGGTCTGCCAGTGTATCAACCTCATCAATCATGACAGCCTGATCCTCCAGTTCACGGCCCATATCATCAGCCTGCTGACGCAGATTCCCAACAGTTCGGAAGACCCCATCAAGCTGCTCATCCTGCTCATGCATAAGCTCCGTCTGGCGCTGCTGCTCCATAGAAGCATAGTAATCATCGCCACGGCCACCGCGCTCCTCTTCTTCAAGCGCAGCGTCGAACTCAGTCGGGTTGGGCAGCGTATCAACAGCCGAATTCGAGACCGTCTGCTGCAGCTCCTGGTGCATCCTTTCAACTTCATCGCCGACATCGTCAACGAGCTTGCGCCGGCGCTGCACCTCCTCTAATTCCAGTCCATAGCGGTAGGGATCTTGTTCGATTGCGCGCACGCTCTCGACGAGGTCGTTCAGGTCCGCTGTTAGCTCTGTTAAGATTGCCTCGAGCTCGGAGCGCGCTTGCTTCAGCTCTGGGTTCGACGGACTTTTGGCCAGCGACCGGATGCGGAGGTATGAGGAGAACAGTGGACGGCTGGTTTGTAGAGTTGACACCACGTCGCTGGGATGGCGGTTAGGTGCATGCGCTGCCTGGGGGCTTTGGGTGGCTTACGCTTGGACTTGTAGGAATGGGTCTGCGTTTTCCATGGCTGCGCTATGGGGTATCCGGGTGTGTTGCTTTGTAGACTCGGCCCCGGTTTGGTCCACGGGTGAGCCTGGATCCAGGTGCCCGCCCGGTGCTGACTCAGGACTACGGTGGACTGTTGGGATTGTTGCGCCGTTCAGGCAGAAAATTGCATACGTCATAGTTATACCGCCTTAGGTGTGATATTGGAATCTTATCATGCTACATGTAAATGGGGGGCTATCTTTTAGATTTTGCGGAATACGAAGAAGGGATATATATCTTTCCGTCTGTTACTTTAATGGCATGGGAGCTCTGCTGGCGCAAGTGCTGACTGAACCCCGCAAGCATTCTAAGGAAGACTTAGTCTTGGGGCTACTGGGCGTCTAGCACAATTGATATTTTGATACCTCGGTACTGCTAAAGCGCGATAAATGAACCTTGAAGTGTTTGAGCTGGACACAGTTGGTTGCTTTTACTGTACAATCATCTGGTGGTATTCCCAGCATGTACATAAGTGTCACTCTAGGAGACGAATGTACGGTGGGACATCATGGATTTTCTACGCTTCAATTGGCCAGCAACACATATAAATAATCGCGATCTGTAACCTCTTGGTTGAAAGTCGCCCGCTATGAACGAAAGTGATCCAGCAAATGCCGTGCCTGTTCTAATATTCCAATGGGTACAGAGTGTCCAGCACACATGTACTTGAGGTGTATAATCTATCTTACCTGAAAACAGTGGAATATACACGCAATGGCAGAAAACGGCATCCGATGGAGAAGAGAGGCATATTCACGCCTTGGGTGGCGCAGGGGGATACCATGTGCCGTCGCTCAGCCAGACCCCTGTCGGGCTGTATGTGCCAGCCTCTGAGCCTCTCAAAAATGCGAACCGGAAGAAGAGATCTTCGGGTTCGTCTTCAGAATTACTATCGGCCAACAGGATTGATTGGGGTTCAACGCTTGGGTCAACATTGCGATTGACTAGGCGAGGCGGATTTGTCTGGAGCTCCAGGCCATCATGACCATGGCGATGCCAAGTGAATTCTCCGCGTTTGTCTTCATCGAGATAACCGCGCCAGCGTTCAACGTCATTGAGAAGAACTGATATGCCATCCACCGCCAGATCCGCCATACGCTCGTGTTCCCACAGAGCGAATGTGATGTTACCATTGCCACGATAGGTGTGATTCGATCCTAACTCTGGTAGGGAGATATTCACCGATGCGTTCGTGATATTGGGGTAGGTAGCACCCCACCAGCCATGAATTCCGTCTCCAATCGGCACTTGTTCTCCCAAGGCTGCCGGGGTCTCGATGATCGAGGCGAAACCCCAGCGAGCAACTCCGTTGATAAAGAGGCCCAACAGCAAGCCTTGGTAGACGAGCGAGGGGCGAGTGGGGAAGGCAGTGCCAGGCATGAGTAGGATGGCGAGAATGTAGTGATGAATCCTAAGGCGAAGGCCGGGAAGAGGAAGCAGAATCAAGATAATGACTCCCATGGTGCAATATATCTTCAAGTATCGCGGGAGCAGGCCGCCTTGTCGGATTTGCCAGGCTTGGCTAAGGATAATCGAAATCACAATCGGGATAACGAGGGCCAATGCCAGCTTTGCCCCAGGTTGTTTCTGAATGTCCATCGGCGTCAAACGCTGCAGTGGGATCAACCGGGCAAAGGTGTAGTTGTTCAAGGCTCCAATGAACAGCGGGGGCAGGAAGAGGAACATCTTTGAAAATTGGTAGATGGGCGAAGAGATCGGATGCAAAAGTGGTGCCGCGCAGAACTTATAAAGTACGTAGACGACAAACGACGCCGGCAGCAGCCGAGATAGAAGGCTGGACACAAGATCGGTCAAGAATGGATACGAGGGGGGATCCCCAACAAGTCCCGTATGACAAAACACCATGAAAAACGTACTGAAGAATAGCACAGGCGGTGATGTACAAAAGAGCCAGAGAACTCCAACAGCAGCAGCGGTGATTCCCAGGAGCGTCCACCGAGGATCTGACGGGCAGCTGGCTTGTGGCGAGGATAATTGGAGGAAGCTAAAAGCCTTCGGGAAGGTTGACGGGAATCCGGCAGATAGTATACCGTGTTGCTTCACTGAAGGGAAAGAGTGCGCAGCACCCTCAAGCTTGACTACACCGCATCCGCCATCGTTCGAGATTGCACCGACATGTATGGCGGCCTGGCACACAAAACTATCCGCACGGTAGAGGGCTGGATCGGATGAATCCGGCTGTGGTCCTCCAATGACTAGCCCTTGGTAATTGTATGTATGATTTCCCACGATGTGAGGCTCCAATAGTTTGGTGTCACGGCAGTTGGCAGGACACCGAAAGGGAATGGTGGAGGAAGAAAACGGACGGCAATCGTTTCCATTAACACCGCAACCATTGTCAAACTCCCTAAGCCAATCGCAAATATGTTAGGCACTTTTCAAGACGGATTGATCTGGTTTTACTTCGAATGTACGTACCAAAAGTTCGTCGAGCATGACAATGTTTGAGGCTGACCATACCCTTCGATATAACCGGAAGAACGTGAGTGCAATAAAATCAAGAACCAAGGCAAGAACCAAGACGCATAAAGCAGTAATAATAATACAGTCTTGTATTTGTGCTTGGGTAAAAGACGGTCAAAGTATTGGACTGGGAGTTCTTGGACTCGCGGAAACAATGGTTTCAATAGAGGCGTGTGCGGCGGATCTGGGCCTTTGACCCAGTTGGCGGTCGCGCGCCCAACCTTTCGGAGCGGTAGCGGCACCCATCCCCAGCGGAATGATTTCGATGACTCCCGTAACCAGACGGGCAGTGTGCTGCCTGCCTCGACGTCGGGCGGCGGCAGGTCTTCGGAAGCCTCGGGATCGGCGAGACGCTCGTCATCTTCAAGGAGTGGAGCAACATATAGCCTGGCGGCCTCCTCTCGACCCTCTCCAAACATGATGAAGGGCTGACTCGCAGGGAAAGAAAGGTGTAGTTGGAACAACTACAATGAACGTACGATCGGGTACGGAGTACAAATGTATGATGTCGGTGGTTGGTGGCTGGTGGGCGCTAGCGTTGCGATAAGCAGCGAGGATCTCCAGGGCTCCGTTGATTGGTATGTAAGGCGGAGGATCACCAGGGACGCGACCCTGAAGCGAACAGAGCAAGGTACCTGTGCTCGACCTAGAACATGAAAAGATAGGATAACTAAATACAAAACAAAAAGATATGGGAAGAATACGGAGAGGGACAAGATGTGAGATGAGATCTGGGGAAGACAAAAAAAGTGGACATCCACGTCAGGCAACCAGGCACCCAATCAGATCCACACGCGTGACGGTGTGGCAACATGATCTCTCTGCGTTGACAGTCTGCCTTGGATGACCATGTCGATTCGGAGAAATTCATAAAGATTGCGCTAATGCAGGGAAAACTTACGCACGCGATCAGAGCGTTTCAAACCATATCATCGTTCCATCCGTGCTTTCGTCCTACACTGTGCGACAACAAAACCAGCCCTGGGGGGGATTACAAGTCCCGTTACTGAATGAGGACGGAATAGACATGATTGGTGGCGTTCCTCGGGGCACTCAGCGAAATTAAAGACACACGTGTGCCTTGGCAGGCTACTAAAATTGCCCTAGGAAGTTCTAAGGTTGATTACTGGCCCCAGATGTGGAGCCTTCATCGCAATATCAACATTGTCATCGCCATTCACCGCATCGATCTTTTCCTATTGCCAGACCATGGACCTTCCGCCAGTGAAGAGGACCATCTAGTGCGCATTCATGGGGCACAGATCATCCAAATGTCCCCAATAAGCTTTCTTGCATAGGCAGCCGACACAGGGACTGCCAAGCCCCACGAGACACAGTCATGTTGATTCGACTTGTATACAGACATATAGACATTCGCAGAGTCTTGGATTTCCAACGCCATCCGCATATCATACTCCCCAATCAATCTAGATAGTTTCATGAAGTAACGAGTGCTCGGCTATCAATACGAGATCCACTGCCATAAAAAGGTCAGAAGAATACATGAGATAAAAACGTCATAAGACAATGCCATAATGCATGAAGGCCAATCAATGAGACATTCAACCCAAATGGTCGGATGGAGATTCGATCTCATTGTCTTGTATGTAGGTTTCCCCAACCCCCAATCCCTTTGGTATGGAACCGGTCGTCCGGTCTGGGAACTCGCCGGTAGGAGGTGAAGTACTAACAACGAATGAGACAACCTTTGGTTCATCGTTGGTTCATCGTCACTTCATTTGTCTTCTAAGTCCTCTCCTATGGCTGCAAGTAAAGACATATTGCAATGGTATATTATGAGTAGCTGGTGAATGATTAGATTGCGAGTAATCACCCAGGTAGACCTCGACATTGCGAGAGCAAATGAAGCCCATGTTGTCCCCTGGAGTCTTCTCCCAATAGTCAAGTCGGTGGCCATAATAAAGCATGGCCGAGTTGAAACATGATATTTGTACTCGACCGATGCCTGTCTATCTCTCATCTAGGCTCTGATGTGGCATCAAGGAAGACTAACAAGGCCGAGTCGCATTAATATCTTCAGAGACGGACAGTAGCCGGGGATACATACATACCTACCTAGGTCCCATCCATCGTTGGCATAGGTGAATTTAGCAGTGGATCTAGACGCCTTCAAGGTATGGTCCTTTTCGGAGAAGACTGTCAGCACTCGGTGTATGCTTGGCCCTGATGGCTCAATTCTTCATAGTAAATAGCATCGAAAATCTCTCATCCCAGACTACGACTACTATTGTTGTGCAGGATCCTGGCTAGACAGGTCGGTCTCGCGAGTTGGAAGAGTGTCAGGCCTAGCAGGGCATTGGAATTGCTGCCACAGAGGGAAGGAGCGACCCTTGAAGTGAAGTCATATGTTGAGACGTGCGCGCCTTCCTAAACGGGGACCTCAGGGTCTATATAAACCCCCTTCTCCCCCCTCCCCCCCTCTTTTTCTTTTTCTCTTCTTCATCTCCCCAACTACTATTTCATCGATCACCCCTGGTCCATCAACTTTTCCATCATCAGCTTGGGTCCCACAGCTTCCTCCTTCATCTCTGCATCCAGGTCCCCTCGCCTCACATCCTCTTATCATCTGACTCATGATGCCCTTGTCTATTGGTAAGTCTACGTGCCCCCCTTTTTCTATCACAGACTTTCATTGACCAAGTCTTACTTGCAGACCAAAAGTCACATCAACTTCCATGCTCTGGCTTGCCATCTCTTATGTCTACTACAAGTTGTAAGTCTCCATGTCTATAAGGCTCCATCCTTCCCTCGACCGACCTTGACCCTCTTCCACCTTCCACCCTCTCCCGCCTTCCACCTTCCATCCTCTCCCACCTTCCATCCTCTCCCACCTTCCATCCTCTCCCACCTTCCATCCTCTCCCACCTTCCACCTTCCACCCTCTCCCACCTTCCACCTTCCACCCTCTCCCACCTTCCATCCTCTCCCACCTTCCACCCTCTCCCACCTTCCACACTCTCCCACCTTTTGTCTGATCTGTGCATGGAACAGTCTTTCCACCCGGTCTTCCAACACCTGGAACCACTTAGTCCTCTCGCCACCTATGTCTTTGTCCCAGATGGCACAAATCAAGGTATATACTTGCATCAGTCTTATGCTCTCTGCACCAAGCAATTTTCTGCTTACTGTTCATAAGTACTCTCATCTGTATAGATTGGGACTGACACTGCCACAGCGCTGAAACAATCCCAGCTTTCAATCCATGTTCTTCAATCTTCAATCTTCAATCTCCAGTCTTCAATCTTCAATCTTCAATCTTCAATCTTCAATCTTCAATCTTCATTCTTCATTCTTGATCTCCAGTCTTCATTATTCTTTCTTCATCCCCAGTCTTCAATCTTTGTTCAATCTTCTTCAATCTTCAATCTCCAGTCTTCAATCTTCAATCTTCATTCTTGATCTCCAGTCTTCATTATTCTTTCTTCATCCCCAGTCTTCAATCTTTGTTCAATCTTCTTCAATCTCCAATCTCCAGTCTCCAGTCTTCAATCTTCTTCAATCTTCTTTCTTCATCTCCAGTCTTCATCTCCAGTCTTCATCTCCAGTCTTCATCTCCAGTCTTCATCTCCAGTCTTCATCTCCAGTCTTGATTATTTATTGTTCATCCCCAGTCTTCAATCTTTGTTCAATCTTCTTCGAACTTCAATCTCCAATCTCCAGTCTCCAGTCTCCAGTCTCCAGTCTCCAGTCTCCAGTCTCCAGTCTCCAGTCTTCAATCTTCAATCTTCTTCAATCTTCATTCTTGTTCTCCAGTCTCCAGTCTTCAATCTTCAATCTTCTCCAATCTTCTTCAATCTTCTTCAATCTTCATTCTTGTTCTCCAGTCTTCAATCTTCAATCTTCAATCTTCTTCAATCTTCTTCAATCTTCATTCTTGTTCTCCAGTCTTCAATCTTCAATCTTCAATCTTCATTCTTGTTCTCCAGTCTTCAATCTTCAATCTTCAATCTCCAGTCTCCAGTCTCCAGTCTCCAATCTTCTTCAATCGTCATTCTTCATCTCCAGTCTCCAGTCTTCAGTCTTCAGTCTTCAGTCTTCAGTCTTCAGTCTTCAGTCTTTCTCGGTCAATTCTCTTTCCAACACCATCCACCGACGCTCTCAATCCATTCTAGCAACTGTGCCGTGGCGGGTCTCAACAAGACTTCAGGACAATCGGCACAGTCTGCTTCGACAATTCCTTCCATCCACGCTCCTTCCCACCGATGCTTTCGAACCCTTTCAGCAACTGTGCCGTGGCGGGTCTCAACAAGACTTCAGGACAATCGGCACAGTCTGCTTCGACAATTCCTTCCATCCACGCTCCTTCCCACCGATGCTTTCGAACCCTTTCAGCAACTGTGCCGTGGCGGGTCTCAACAAGACTTCAGGACAATCGGCACAGTCTGCTTCGACAATTCCTTCCATCCACGCTCCTTCCCACCGATGCTTTCGAACCCTTCCAGCAACTGTGCCGTGGCGGGTCTCAACAAGACTTCAGGACAATCGGCACAGTCTGCTTCGACAATTCCTTCCATCCACGCTCCTTCCCACCGATGCTTTCGAACCCTTCTAGCAACTGTGCCGTGGCGGGTCTCAATAGGACTTCAGGACAATCGGCACAGTCTGCTTCGACAATTCCTCGATATCACGTCCTTCGATCCACGTTCTTTGGTCTTCGTTCGGCGATCCTTCTAGCAGCTGTGACCGTGGCGGGTTTCAATGAAATTTCAGGACAATCGGCACAGTCTGCTTCAACAATTCCTTCCACCCATTCTCGTCCTTCCATCCATATTCTTCCGTCTACGTCCTCCCGTCTACGTTTTTCGATCCTTCCCAACAGCTGTGGCCGTGGCGGGTTTCAATGAAACTTCAGGACAATCGGCACAGTTTGCTTCGACAATTCCTCAATATCACGTCCTTCGATCCACGTTCTTTGGTCTTCGTTCTCCGATCCTTCTAGCAACTGTGACCGTGGCGGGTTTCAATAAAACTTCAGGACAATCGGCACAGTCTGCTTCGACAATTCCTTCCAAGCACGCTCCTTCCCACCGATGCTTTCGCAACCATTCAGCAACTGTGACCGTGGCGGGTTTCAATAAAACTTCAGGACAATCGGCACAGTCTGCTTCGACAATTCCTTCCAGCCACGCTCCTTCCCACCGATGCTTTCGAAACCATTCAGCAACTGTGACCGTGGCGGGTTTCAATGAAACCTCAGGACAATCGGCACAGTCTGCTTCAACAATTTCTTTCACCCGTGCTCCCTTCCAGCCACGCTCCCTCCCACCCACGCTTTCGAACCCTTTCAGCAACTGTGCCGTGGCGGGTTTCAATGAAACTTCAGGACAATCGGCACAGTCTGCTTCGACAGTTCCTTCCAACTACGCTTTCCGACCGAAGCTTTCGAACCCTTCCATCTACGTCCTCGAATCCTTTCCAGTAACTGTGCCGTGGCGGGTTTCAATGAAACTTCAGGACAATCGGCACAGTTTGCTCGGACAACAATTACTCCCATCGACGTCTCTATCCAATATCCTCGGACGCTTCCCAGTAGCTGTGACCGTGGCGGGTCTCAAGACTTCAGGACAATCGGTACAGTCTGCTTCGACAGTTCCTTCCAACTACGCTTTCCGACCGAAGCTTTCGAACCCTTCCATCTACGTCCTCGAATCCTTTCCAGTAACTGTGCCGTGGCGGGTTTCAATGAAACTTCAGGACAATCGGCACAGTTTGCTCGGACAACAATTACTCCCATCGACGTCTCTATCCAATATCCTCGGACGCTTCCCAGTAGCTGTGACCGTGGCGGGTCTCAAGACTTCAGGACAATCGGTACAGTCTGCTTCGACAGTTCCTTCCAACTACGCTTTCCGACCGAAGCTTTCGAACCCTTCCATCTACGTCCTCGAATCCTTTCCAGTAACTGTGCCGTGGCGGGTTTCAATGAAACTTCAGGACAATCGGCACAGTTTGCTCGGACAACAATTACTCCCATCGACGTCTCTATCCAATATCCTCGGACGCTTCCCAGTAGCTGTGACCGTGGCGGGTCTCAAGACTTCAGGACAATCGGTACAGTCTGCTTCGACAGTTCCTTCGAACTACGCTTTCCGACCACGCTTTCGAACCCTTCCATCTACGTCCTCGAATCCTTTCCAGCAACTGTGCCGTGGCCGGTTTCAATAAAACTTCAGGACAATCGGCACAGTCTGCTTCGACAATTCCTTCCAGCCACGCTCCTTCCCACCGATGCTTTCGAAACCATTCAGCAACTGTGACCGTGGCGGGTTTCAATGAAACTTCAGGACAATCGGCACAGTCTGCTTCAACAATTTCTTTCAACTGTGCTCCCTTCCAGCCACGCTCCCTCCCACCGACGCTTTCGAACCCTTCTAGCAACTGTGCCGTGGCGAGTCTCAATAAGACTTCAGGACAATCGGCACAGTGTGTACCAACAACAAGTCTCTCTATCGACATTCCCACACCTTTTCCAGCAGTTGTGACCGTGGCGGGTTTCCATGAAACTTCAGGACAATCGGCACAGTCTGCTTCAATAATTCCTTCAATCCATGCTTTCAATCCACGTCGTTGAATCCATCGTTTGAACCCTTCTAGCAACTGTGACCGTGGCGGGTCTCAATACGACTTCAGGACCATCTTTGAATCATGAACATTATCATCTCAATCACTATCAAATCAGTCAAAAGTGAAACCGAAGAGACCGGAGGAGAGGGGGAGAAATCAAAAGAAAGGAAGGAAGATGAAAGATGCATAGTCAATGGGAAAAGAGAACTCAATTTTGGTAAGATTTGCAGCCCCAGTTCCAGGTTTCTTCAAAGCTAATCCAATATCACAGTTTCCTTCCAGTCCCACTGGGGTTTTTTCAATCCCTTCCAATCCAACCACGACCGTTCGTGCAACCAACAGACTTCATGATCTATCTTCTTTCAGGAGGTGTGCAATTGACAAAACGCTACACATTTCCAAAACTCGATATCTTCTGGTTGAGATTTTCTAGTGACACCAAAAAATAAAAAATAAAAAAGCTTTCACTTCTCTTTTCACTTCGTTACATTTCACAAAAACCATCGCTTGCTTCCTTCATCCTCTGAAAGCACCCAAAATGAAGACTAATACATCCTGATTTCAGACATGAACGACAAAACACCAATCACTTTCTGATACACAATATACTCTGCAACATCAAGGAACCTTGCAAAGTTTCTGGGCAGTCCCTGTGGCTTTGAAAGTTTATCCCACCAGCATACTCCTGGACAGCCTCAAACGAAAACAAAGGCCCACGTCCGAGTGCCACAGTTCTGAAAAGATTATTGGCAGAGGGTCATGGAATCACTCGATGGGATGATGTCACCTTGAGACACAATCAATTGGCCCTGCTCTTCATCATGGAATGGACTTTACATCTTGTGACCGGAGAAGAATACGGAAATCCTGGGATGGGGAATTTTGCTTGGGATTGCTGGGAATATTGAAGGACGTGGGACGATTTCGTTGACTACATGTACTGAGTGCACTCAACCAATAATTGCTGGTATTTGTTGGATTTGAAAACCTCAACTCCCATCCATGGAGGTTATCGACATTCTTGTGTCGACACTTGCCACTCACGATCAGAGTTGGAAATGGGGTTATTCTTCGGATGAAGTGGCTTTCAGTTTTTCTATATTTAGTAGTCTTTTCGGTGGGACAGCGAACTGTTCAATGCAAAAGAATCAAAGCCGTTATCTTCAATTGCACAGCCTTAAGACTCGTGAATAATTTCACGGCACTGTGATTTAGGTCGACTCGTACATATTAAAAGAGATGCCTGTGTGCCTTGATGCCTGAATAAACTGTGGGGTCAATCCGAACAAAATAATTAAACCCTCCCCCCGCATGAGCGTAAAGCTCCCTAAACAGCACAATGTCCCTAATTCCCGAGAATCAAGACCTCGCCGAAGAAATTGAAGCGGTCAATGCCATCTATGAACCCAATACAGTAACCGTGACTCGCACAAACCCCCCGCACACGGCAACCAACAACACCCTCGACCTAGGAACCCCCATGCACTCCAACAATGTCCACACCACAGTCATAACCCTCCAAATCCCCGAACAGCAGCACATATCCTTCATTCTTGGCTTCGAGGCCTCATACCCAGACTCCCGACCCGCAGTACTGGGAACAGCATCCACTGCCGCCCGCGGGGAGGGCAAGATCGCCGTCGATGTATTAGAAGATATCATCCGGCGAACATGGCAAGCCGGCGCCGTATGTCTATTCGACGTAATCAGCGAAGCAGTCGACGTGTTCCCCGAATTGAGGATCGGCCAAGACGAAGTTCTGGGACCCTCACAGACAGCGACTGTGGACGAATCTACGGAAGCCTTTGAATCGTTGTCGCTGCGCGATGCGTTCGGCCTCGATACTCCACCGGACTGGATCCTCTCGGATGTTGTCACGGAGAAGAAGTCAGTTTTCGTGGGTCGGGTTGCGCATGTCACATCCCTAGCGCAGGCGCAGGCTTTTCTGGATCATCTTACGGCCACTGATCGCAAGGTTGCGGCTGCAACGCATAATATTAGTGCATGGCGCATTCGGGAGAGAAAGAGTGGTGCGGATGAAGAGACAGTTGTTCAGGATTATGACGATGATGGGGAGACTGCTGCTGGAGGGCGATTATTGCATGTTATGCAGTTGATGGATGTGTGGAATGTGGTGGTTGTTGTTACGCGGTGGTTTGGGGGCATTCATCTTGGCCCAGCTCGGTTCCGGCTCATTAATGATGTTGGTCGTGATGCTTTGGTTAAGGGTGGCTTTACAAAGGACAAGGAGGAGACCACGGGTCCGGAAAGGGGGAAGAAGAAGGGCAAGAAATGAGGGGACATTGATTTCCCTGATCATTTTTGATGTTTGTGAGTCTGTACCTCAATTCATTCACATGGGATAATCTGGCCCTGGGGAGGCGAGCAATATGAAACTTCCCGTGTCTACCGTACCAGGGTGCTTGATGAAACCTCGAGCAGGGCATCAATGGCACTAGCACTGCCAGATACGCCTTTCCTTCTGGGGAAGTGACTGAGACTACTCCGCACATGTCGATCTGATGATTCGATATTGCTCACAGTGGAAGAATGGTGATACTTGGCTCACTATGCGGTCCTGTCGGGCAATGCAATGCATGGGGATCCGAACACCAGGATTTTGCCAATGGATTGGTCTTCGCGTTGGAAGCCACGGCGGCATGGGCAGGTTTATGGCTCACATGCAGCTGCAACAAATCTGCTTCGCTGCTCACAAAGGACTCGGTCAATGTGACGGGTTTATGGCGTACCTTTCGAGTAGGCAACGTTGGAAATAACATGAGACAAGCCACAGTAATTCTCTGCTTCGACGAAGTTACATCCTGGGGAATACCGAGTGTGGAAAGACTTGATACTGCCGACTACCGAAGAGTAGGAGTTATATCCCCTAACCTAAGTGGGTCGTTCGGTCCGCTCGATTGGAAATGTCTCCCCATCTCCTTTTCAGGGTTTCCAATATCTCAATGTCTCCAATAATCATCGGTCTATGTATTTCGTACTCCGTAGAAGTGGAACTGAGTTGCGCCAGATATCAGCACACATGCAAGCCGATATGCAGGGTCTCCTACGGAGTACGGCATTTCGCTAACACGCACCGAGTAAGACTGTTATGGGGCGCCTGGTTTGTATGCACTGCTTAATTTTGACGTTATATGCACCGCAGGCGCTTCGATCGAAATAGATTGAAGTAGCCATACACATGCAAAGGGCGAAACCCCGGAGGAGCGACGAGTATTACAACATGGACACATGTGCTACCGCGGAGTCACAGCGACACGAAGTACGAACCTCAAGCCTCTCGGACTTCATTTCCAGATCTCGAATGATCCGAACAGTGTGACATGTTCCTATGAAATTGCAAGGAGTGTCTCACCCGCCAACCCGGTGGTTCCCTGCTATATCCAGACTTGAAGAGTTCACGGCGTAGTCTATGTGAAACAGGTCTCAAAAATGTGGGAGCACGGAGCACTCCGTAGAGGAGTAGCCACTACTCCGTACTCCGTACTCCGAAGTCTCTTTTATTTGATTTCTAGCGGAAATCATGCCTGCTCAATCAAGTGCTAGAGCAGTTGGTGGAGCTGTCATAATGATCCTGGACGTTTATAAAATTATAACGTGTCTACACTGCGATAGGATGTACGGAGTAGAATGTGACGTGGTGACTGAAACGCGATCAGAGTTTGACGCAGAGAACACGTTAAACCAGCGTCATTGAGAGTGCACACCGTTTGGACGTTTAGTCTCGAGAGTGTTAAACTGGGCGTGGACTTGGCAGAGGGGAACAGTTGGGCTGCACTCCACACTCAACTGCCGACGTGAGATGGCATCTGGCAAACAGAACATGCAAGATTTCGTTGGTACTTTTTTTTTCTTGTTTACTTTCACGGCGAGTCGCAGGGCTGCATGATATGCGTTCTGGATTCCCGTACGGAGTACTCTTAGGTTGCAAGGAGGGAGGTCCAACAATCACACTAGGGGGAGGGTGAAGTTCTTGCCACCGAGAATCCCATAATTGGCAGTCGACCCGCTGAGAAAAGCCTGGGCGGCTATACTGACAGCCAATACCCAGAGTGCTTCTGGGCCAGCGGTTGATGGTGCGACAATCCAGGGGGCTTTGACGTTGTACCTTGCGCCAGTGTGGGCGGTGGTTGGTTACTCGCCAGCCGCCCAGTCCGGCGGATCGATGCGAGGTGTCTTTCCGATCGTCCCACTGGTCATCTTTGTTTTGCCCATTCGCTGCATCTGTCGTGGTTTGCAAGTTGCCAACCTCAGTGGAGAGCCAAAATGGGGACTTCTGAAACGTCCCAGCTCTCACCTCCGTTTTGACCCCACTCTGAAGCCTGAAGTACAGGTCAGCCAAACGGATGTCTCTGTCTTGACCTATGGAGATCATTTTCGTTGTGTGTCTGGCTGAGTGCCATGCACGTAGTATCGGTCCATTCAGCGCCTGAGATCCGGGATTCTACTTGGTGCTGCTGGGAAGGCCCGAGAGTTCCCCATGTCGGGATATATATACCTTTAACGCCTAGCTGATCCGGACTTCTTTTTTTTTCTTCTCTTCAAGGTCACTCAGTCTCTTCATTTCTTAGCTTCCCGGTTCGACATCCAGGCTAGTCCTGTGTTACTTTCCTTTCTCTTCTCTATTTTGCCTCTGGCAGGTTCACACATTCCTTTTCTGGAACAATTCTTCTCGTCTTTGACACAGAACAATAAAGAGGCTGTATCAGTTCAATCGACAAAGAGGTTGGATTTAAGCTCATCTTTGAGTCATATTGTTTCATACACTCTGCTACAAAGGTATTGTGATTGTCTGTTTCATGGTTACCTCCGATCTATTGTTGCGTCTGATTGCGGATCTATTGTCGGGAGATTGGTGATCAGATCTATTACACGACATGATGCCTAACGTCAGAGATCGTGGAGTTCATCACTATATCAACTGCTAGATCCCATCTTCCTTCTTGGCCTCACCATCTCTGTCATCCTGAAGCTAACATCCCACGACAGCTCCTCGTTCCTTCCGAAGCCAAGGTCCATTCCTTTTGACCATTTTTGATTCCATTCGTCTGGCACGAATCGAATCCCTTTGCATCCTTCTGTCGAACCAAATTTCAAGAAATCTCACAAAAGTCCAATCAACCATGATGTTCATCCAGTCCACTGTGATGGCTGCCCTGATGGGCCTCTCTATGGTCAATGCCCATATGGTCATGACCTCGCCCTTCCCTTACAGCGAGGATACCCTCAACAACTCTCCTCTCGCCCCAGATGGCAGTGACTTCCCTTGCAAGCTTCGTGAAAACGCCTTCCAGGCCCCAGCCTTTGAGACGATCATCGGCATCGGCGAGTCCTACCCTCTGACCTTCAAGGGCAGCGCTATCCACGGCGGCGGATCCTGCCAGGTCAGTCTGACCACTGATCTCCAACCCTCCAAGTCCTCCGAGTGGAAAGTGATCAAGTCCTTCGAGGGTGGCTGCCCTGCGAACATCGAGGGCAACCTGGCCGCTAACCCTAACGCTCTTGGTGCTTCCACTTTCAACTTTAGCATTCCTGACGGCATCTCCGCTGGCAAGTACACTTTGGCCTGGACTTGGTTCAACCGCATCGGCAACCGCGAGATGTACATGAACTGCGCACCCATCACTGTTTCCGGTGGTGCCTCCAAGCGCTCCCCCGAGGAACTCGAGAGACGCGCTGCAAACTTCCCCTCTATGTTCGTCGCAAATATCAACGGCTGCATGACCAAGGAGAATCTCGATATCCGTTTCCCCCAGGCAGGTGACTATGTCGAGTACGCTGGTAACCCTGCCAATCTCGCCCAGGAGGGTTCCGAGGCTTGCACTGGCGCTGCTTCCTTCGGCGGCGCCGGCAACACTGCTTCCTCCAGCTCTTCCAGCTCTGACTCTGGCTCTAGCTCTGCCTCTAGCTCTGGTTCCTCCGGTTATGACTCCGCTGGTGCTGGTGCTGCTGGTGCTTCTGGCGCTGATTCTGCTGGCTCTGATTCCGCTGGCGCTGGTTCCGCTGGCACTTCTTCCGCGCCTGCGGGAAGCGCTCCTACCCTCTCTGTCTCAGTGTCTGTCGCTTCGGCTGTTCCATCAAACGCATCCGCAGATTTTGAGCCCGCCCCCACAGCTGCTGCCCCAGCTCCTGAATCCAGCTCTGAGTCTTCCGTCTCCGAGTCTGCTAGCGAGTACGGCTCCACTTCCGGCTCCAGCTCCAACTCCAGCTCTGAGTCTTCCGCCTCCGAGTCTGATGGCGAGTATGGCTCCACTTCCGTCTCCAGCTCCAGCTCCAGCTCCGGTGCCTTGACGGGTGCCTGCAGTACCGAGGGTCAGTGGAACTGCATCTCAGGCAGCTCATTCCAGCGCTGCGCTTCTGGCACCTGGACTGTGTCCCAGCCGATGTCGACTGGCACCGAGTGCAACGCCGGTCAAAGCGCAGAACTCGTTGTCGCTGCCTCCAAGAAGGCGCGTCACATTTCAAGCATGCGTTTCCGCAAGCGCAACATCCACGGCTCTCACTTCTCTTAGATACCTGGCAACAAGATCCGCTGGCCTCGGATGTTATGACATTTCTTCATCACTGGATGATATTTTTCTGATGATATTCTTTTCAATTCTTTCTTTGTGCTTTGTTTCATCCCTTCTTTTAGCTCCAAGGTATTCGTACTGGGCTGAACCCTCTTAGATTTCGGTACAATTTATGTCACTTTCATTCTGTACATTTAAGGGGCTAGGAAAATAGGACATCTCATAAGTCTCAATATGAACATAGCTTGGCTGTACTTTGTATCAGTTGAAATAGCAACGCACTTGGGTATTGTATATATGGCATTGTCAGCCGAATATAGAGGTCTGTACGGAGTACTGCTTGGGCAATGATGGTGCCTGTTTCACGTCCACTCGTAGGTTTGTCCCCGTCGTTCTTGGATGACGTTCGTAGATGTCGTTGCGCACTAATGAGACTGGTATCCAAAAGGGCAAAAAGATTGAGGAGGCTCTCCTCCCAGAAGCTGGCCAGGTTTATATCTGAGATGACCCTTTCGAGTTGGTAATAGGTAGGTAGTGTTGACAATGTTCTCATTTCGGACCATCTGCCAGATACACATCAGACCCACTTGTGGGGTTAGCACGTGATCTTTAAGATTAGATAAGTAGGCCAGTGCGCTAAACCGTGTCTAGTAAGAAGGGCTTAGGGTTTGCCGCCCCACAGCGAAATCTCAGTAAGCGAAAAAATCCACCGAGCTTGAAGCCCCCCGAGTCAGAGATTGGATCTTCAACCTCACATCGACACCGACCAGCAACAATGGCCTCCCGCCCGACTGTCTCGATCGCCACGGCTGAGGGCAAGCCCTCCGGGGCCTCCCACCCCCTTCCCTCTGTGTTCTCTGCTCCTATCCGCCCGGATATTGTCCAGTATGGCTCGCCACGAAATTGAAGGATTCACAAATCGATGGAGGGGAAGTGCTGACGGTCGCTCTACAGGCAGGTTCACACCGGTATGGCCAAGAACAAGCGCCAGCCCTACGCCGTGAGCGAGAAGGCTGGTGAACAGACCTCTGCTGAGTCCTGGGGTACCGGTACGTGAAATTGGCCCAATTTTCGAGATTGGGAGAATCAGATCCGAACTCGCAAAGAGATTTGCGATCATCAAATTCTTCGGGATGGAGAACGTAGCGCTGACTAGATTGTTTCGATTGATTAGGTCGTGCTGTTGCCCGTATCCCCCGTGTCTCCGGTGGTGGTACCCACCGTGCCGGCCAGGCTGCCTTCGGTAACCAGTGCCGTTCCGGTCGTATGTTCGCCCCTACCAAGGTCTGGCGCAAGTGGCACCAGAAGGTCAACGTTGGCCAGCGGTATGTTGAATCTACGAAGAATTGGAACGCCCGGGAAAGAACGACAAAGAACTAATAATTTCCCGCCAACAGTCGTTTCGCTACCGCCTCCGCTCTGGCTGCTTCTGCCTCCCCCGCTCTGCTCTTCGCTCGCGGTCACCGTGTCGCCAACGTCCCCGAGGTTCCCCTCGTCGTTGACTCCAAGGTCTTCGAGGGTGCTGCTCTGACCAAGACCAAGGCTGCCATCGCTCTCCTCCAGGCTGTCGGTGCCGGTCCCGATCTCGTCAAGGTCCAGAAGTCCCGCAAGATGCGCGCCGGTAAGGGTAAGCTCCGTAACCGCCGCTTCCGCCAGCGCCGCGGTCCCCTCGTTGTCTACAACCCCGAGACCGACGGCAAGGACCTCGTCAAGGCCTTCCGCAACATCCCCGGTGTTGAGACCTCCCCCGTCTTCTCCCTCAACCTCCTCCAGCTCGCCCCCGGTGGTCACCTCGGCCGCTTCGTCATCTGGACCTCCTCCGCCTTCCAGGCCCTCGACCAGGTCTACGGCACCACCACCACCCCCTCGGCTCTCAAGCGGGATTACCTCCTGCCCTCCAACCTGGTTGCCAACGCCGATATCACCCGCCTCATCAACTCTTCTGAAATCCAGTCCGTCCTCCGCGCCCCCAAGGGTGAGGCCCGCACCAAGCGTGTCAACGTCCAGAAGAAGAACCCTCTCCGCAACAAGCAGGTCATGCTCCGCCTCAACCCCTACGCCGCTGCCTACTCCAAGCAGAAGCTTGGCCAGCAGACCGTCGAGGGTGGCAAGCCTACTGCTCCTGCTGAGACTTTCCTCGCCACTCTCTACGAGAACTAAGCGGGTTTCTCTCTTCTGCTAGCTCTTTGTTAACGGTTGGTTGGCAAAATGGTAGTCAGCAAAAATGAATTCAATGCCTTTTTTGCAATACCCATGGGTCTATTTGGAGTAGTAATGTGATCGGTTCTATGTTCTTATTATGTGGCCCTCGAAATCTCTGTATCTTGCCTGGTAAGTCTTGTAGATGTGTAGGTTGGGTGTTTGTTTTCTGTGGTCCCATGTATCCTTTGGATCAGCTCGGTATTCCCCATACATCTGGCGATGATCTTCGAGAGATTGGCGTCGGCATGGATCCATGGATCCACCGGGGCTCTTTGGGTACGATATGTAGATGCTTTTGCCAACGCTCACGAGGGAAACATTGATGTTTATCTACAGGACATTTGTCTTGGCTTATTCACATATCGTGCCTTCAAGGCACCGGCCATCCGCGTCATCCGTCCGAGTATCGTCCTCTGTGTGGGACAGTGTAGGTATGTACCTACATGCTCGGGCGTTGGGTGTCACAATCCAACGAAGGAGCCTCAGCATGTCTCTCTTACAGGATAGGTATCAACATCTGCAGCACTTCATGCAATTGACACGATTGTCTAGTTTAATTGAGCGTAGGACTGGGGCGGGGATAGTCTACAAGTGTATATGAAAATATGTGCTCAAAGGATATATATCCGCAACTCATCGACAGTGTTACAAATCTACAGCACAGGCTTCCGAGTGCTCCAAGGATGATGGCCATGGCATAATCGATTCATAAAGTTCCTCAGTAGACGCTCTACGGTTAGACGTAACGCTCTCCGGCTAGACATACGGAAAAAAGCAATCCACCCGAGGCAGTTGTAGATGGAGACGATACAGTCTTTCGTTCTATCGGCAGAAGCAAAACCGGTGGCTTAAACCTTGAAAGTCTTCAACCGTACACCTATATACAGAAGGACCTGGGTATGTATACTCCGTACATACCCGTACAATATCCCAACAAATCCCGCACGCCCTTGGAAATCGTCAAGCACAAGGAACAATGCAGCACCCGAGATATCACATGTTACAAGCTTCTTCAGTGCCCAATCCCAAGGACCTAGGTAATATAACGCCGATGCACATGGAAACAAGTCCCAATGCATAACCTATGCCCCGAAAGCAAGTGAAACATACAGCATCGCTTGCAAAAGGTTCCTGGACTAGCGCGAGTATCCCGACATGACAGCTACACCCACAAATAAACAAAAGGCCGTAGTCCCGCCAGTTCGATCATAAGATATTTATTATTAGTTTCTCGGTTGATCTGTTATTGGCCGAGAACTCGGTAGCGAGGTATAGCAATTTCTGGCACTCGAAATACATACCGGACAGTCTTACTCTTACTCAAGCTGAAACGTCGCGGAGATTTGAGAAGCGTTGACAATGAAGCAGGTTTATTTTATTTCGCGGAATACTTCACATGCGAGTTTTGTTTTGCAATTTATTTTGACTTTGTCTATTTTTTTTGGGGGCCCCGTTCCCGGTGGTCTGGTGCGTTGAGGTGGCGCTCAGAGGCATGAAAGGAACAAGGGAAAAAAAAGTCCAAAAAATAGCAGGACAATGGTATAGAAGCAGAGTTTGCGCCGTTCTCCCGACTGAACGGGTTGTAGGGGTTTCTGTCCCCCTGGGTAGAGACCGGTAATGATGACTCCGTCGCATGCAAAGCGAACTACTCCGTCCATAGGACTATGGTACCTAGGTACGGAGTAGTCACGGAGTACGGAGTACAACCTTGGAAACTAAGCGAGTCGGAGAACCCATACAAAAGCCGATGATCGTCTAAGCGAGCTCCGGTTTAGTACAGTCGGGCACGGAGATCAGGGACGTGCGAGAGCGGATTGCCAAGAACACCGTCAGGGTCCGCGGCTGATAGTCGGAGGTATCTGCGCCCCGGGGCTTCAATAAGGATGTACAGGAGCGAACAAAATGTCCTTTCACTTTTTCTGCACAGCTATTGACCCGAGTGGAGGAGGGTTAGAGTGCTTTTATGATTTGATGACGTCGGGGGATGTCTCAGTCTGGGTTCACACTTGTGGGCAACAATAGGTATTACATAAAAAAAAGACTGGGGTATGATTGATAGATCCAAAGATCCGTATCTTGGTATTCCTCTAGTAAAGCGATAGTTCCGCGCAGGTAAATTGTAAATGCAACATCGATCAGGTACACGGTAACCGAGATCCTCGATCGGAGGGGAACTCGCCGCCCCGAAAGGGTTACGTTGAAAAAGCACGCAAACGAGAAAAAGCCAAAAAAAGAAAGTAAGAACGTGCAAAGGGCAGTTTCGGTAAGATCAACCGAACATAAGCTGCACGAGCAAGGAGAGACTGTACTCCGTACTCCGTACTCCGTACGGAGGTATGTGCCTACTGCATGGATATATGGGATATCCTTTCTCACCAGCACCGGAATGGCTGTAGTGCACTGATGGGGTGTCTCTATTCGCAGATCACGAAGCGGGTGTACTCTAAGTATAGACATGTCTCACCTAACACGAATCGGTTCAGGGGTGCGGACCAAAGCGCCTTGCGCTATCGGGAGTCAATCCGACACTAAGGGCTCGGTGGATGCAAAACATGAGCTGTTGCAGTAGTAGAGTTGCAATCCAGTAGGATGGGCTAGAAAGGCCAGGAACAAAAGAACACCGTGGCATTTTGGCTCTATCCATTGGGATGGGACGTTGATTTTTCTTTATTTTCCAACGCATCACGCCATACCATTTTTGGGTCACTCCGTAGACTGCAGGGGGATATATTGCACTCTGTTCCTGAATCCTGTGTAAAGATCTGTCTGAGATTCTACGGAGTGTACTCCGTGTAGCTTGGAAGATATACATAGCACGTCTGTATGTTCTGTATACTGTTGTGGATCGGTATTGGGTCGGAGAAACTTGGTTCCGTTGAGCATTGGCTGCTCCAAACTGCCGAGTTGGAGTTTAACGGGAAAGTCCCGAGGCTTGGAAAAGTGAAGAGAAAAAGAAAAAAAAGAAAAGAAAAAAGAAAAAAACTCAATTAAAGAGCTTCGGACGTCATTCCATCGCAGGCTTTCCCTAGAAGAGCAAACGCACATCCGCGTAGGGGCTGAGCTCAAATGGGACGACGATCCCCAGTGACGGCTTGCAGATCAGATCGCCAACACTTGAGACACCATACGTGGTCAACTCCGGAGTGCATCGCCGTTGGACTAATACGACATAAGCCAGGCGGAGGGTGGATTTGCCTGGATTTGGCGTTCTTGAGATGCCTCTAGAAGGCCATCCCTGCAGGACTAACATGGCAAATTGCAGTATGTATACATAAAGCGCCTTGTAAAACTCTGCGCTAAGCACACCTTGGGGATTTTACGGGTATCTCATCGTATCCCAATATTGAACCATAATATAACCTCAGACGGTCTCGGCTTTGACGCTCTATGGAGTCTCGTAGTTCGGAAATGGGCACAGAGATATGGAGAACTTGAGAGGTCCTCATCCCGGTGCAAAACCGTAGCCCGCTCCACTTGCGGACCCAGGTCGATCTTCGCAGAGGGCTATCCAAAAGTGAGATTAGCCCTGTGGCCCCGATGGGAGGGAGGACTTGCCCGTCTAGGCGTCGAATCGCCCCGCGCCACCGGCCGAAGGTCCCAGACCCAACGTATTCGCGGCATCTTACTCTTCCGAATCAAGCTCATCGCCTGTTACCCGTGTCTTTCTCGTGCCATATTTTGCTTCACGGATTGCCTATATAAGACCCAAACGATCGTTGATGGCTGATCTCCGTTTTAGCAGGTGGCGTTTCGCGATGCCTTCTGAATTGCCCCATGGATTGCATCCACGTTGGAGACGCGGCAAAGCCCGAGCGTTCTCTATTGGCGCACGTCTCAATTTTTCAAATGCCTAATCCTCGGACATGAGATTGGTCATGCTGCAGAAAGTACTGCAGGGTGGGGACTTCAATGTTGCTTTGTGTCCAGAGGGCGAAGACTACCTCCGTACTCCGTATACATACAATCCTTGATCCCTGTGGAGGATTTGCCATTAATATAAAGATGCAGTAGGCCACGGATGAACCGGGCTTTGGTACTATTTGGCTCATACCCAAGCCGCCCTATAATGATGCCTCTCCGTATACCCTCTCTCTTCCACATAGTCTCCCCATTGCCGTTCCAGCAGATTACGCCATCATCTCTGGGATTAGTGTGAAGCCCGAAATGCCGATATCATTTGGTACCCACCGTAATAAGCCCTAACATTTCTTGTTTCTTTAATTTCTCGAATTGGTTTAATTTCTCAGTAAATTTCCGGTACTAACGTACATAGTAACCTCCCCTATTCCGAATGTGGCGTCTTTGGAGCCGCCTAAAATGGGCTTTGACTGTCTCATTCCAAAAAATTTCCCCTGCTCTCTGCTTTACGGTGAACTCTGGATATGATTATTTCGACCTAGACATTTAATTTCAGAAGTAAATAACCCTTGCAATCGCCAAGTATATGGGGAGTGGGTAATTTTGATGTACTCGGAATACATCTGGGCATACATCTAATACTGTGACTCTGCGACTCTCTGCTTTGGCCCTTTTTTGAAGCCGATAGCTGCACACCCCTCCTTTTTCATCCCTCTTCATATTGGCACCTTGGGAGTTCAATCTTTCTTCCTTTTGGATTTGGAGCGCTTTCTCTTCTGTATCCTGGTTTCCTCTTTCTTTTCTTTTTTTGGGGGGCTTCTGTCTCTCCCCTGAGGATTTCTTGATCTGCCCTACAGGGGGGAAAGCTGCTGGAAACCGCGGATTTCGATCGGGCGAGAAGAGCAAAAGTCTCCTCGTTCTTAGTCCTGGGAATCTACCGCTCAGGCGCTACGTGAGGGTCCCACTGACCAGTGGTAGGCGCTTCCTTCGAGGCTATTTCGTCCATAGTGTGTCATCGGCGCATCGATCCTTCCTCGTTTTCATTGTCGGGATCGGATTCCTTTGGTTCTTTTCTCTTTTATATTCAATCCATGCGGATTTCGGGCTTCAAAGGCGTTGATTCCTCCCGAATATCCTTGTTGAAGGCCCACCCGCACCGTGCCGCCACTATCCTCTTAGGTCCCTGATAGTCTGAAACCGAGATCTCGTTGCCAGTTGATCTCCCCACTTGTTACCTCGACTATTCTCACGGTCAGCGTGGATCCTACTGGGCTTCACGAGCAGGCCTTTCTTCATTGTCTATACTTCGGCCCGGTTTTCCGTGACTCCGGAGGACGCCTGCAGCTTCATAGACCCTCGTCTAAGCCTGCCAAATCCTTGGATGCTGGGACGAGCTACTGGGATACTGCAGACACCCTGGCACGGAAACTATGCACCCAACACCGTGACTGTCTGGTACTACTGCGAGATGCTGGCCATTTAACTCAGCTTTCATTCCTTTCCCCTTTGGTTTCACCGACAGGCTATGCGAGTTGACGTGATCTCGACTACCTCAAGCGCTAGATCTTTTGTCTAAAACTCGCTGGCCATCTCCGTACAGATTGTGTCCTCTTGTCATCCCTGCCCGCCATTCGATTCCAAACTTGCAATATCACGACCGAACTATCACTCTTTACTTCTTCTGCATGGTCCCGATTTTGTTTATCCTTTTGTCAAACTCACCAAAAAGCTTACATTGGTACGTGCAAAGCATCTACTTTTTGCCGAAGACAGATCAAAGAAGGGACTTGTTGCTAAGTCGCCCGGCTCCTTTCAATAGGTACCCCATTTTGTACACTACCTCCTTGGGACCTGGAAATCACACGGAGTCGAGAACGAGCCAAAGGAAACCTCACCGGATCATACCAGACCAAGCGCATTACTTGACAGTATACCTACTGAACAGTACGAAAACATTGAACACAAAAGCTTGCCACACTGGCTGTTACTTGAGTCTGTTATGTAGACAGCCAGTTTGTGTGAATCACCCTCACTCCTCACCATTCATATAATTCAAACGCCATGGCAGCAACTCCAGGCTCAGGACCAGGATCGGCATCTGGTTCTCTTTCTGCCCCCGGTTTCAGTTCTGGTTTAAGCCCACGTTTATATGTTGGACCCTTCGGTCGTATGTTACCCACCACCGATCGCCCATCCTCGGAGCAGCAATCCGAGCTTTCAGCTAATTTACAAGAATCCGGAGATCCCCCATATCAGCTCCCGCCCCCCCGTGTACCGACCAGTTTACAATTTGGATCTGATCCTTTCTCACGGCAGCAAGATAGCCCCCAGGGCAAGGACAGTGCAATACATCATCAGAAACCAGAGCAACTTCCCTCCGTGAGACATATACTTACTCCCGTACCGGGTCCTAATTCACCACAATACCCTCCACCATTTGTAACTTCGACACCCCACAATGGACGTCGGGAATCTCCCTATCCACCTCATCATCAGGATCCGATCTTCCAGCTTTCGCCAACCCCTGTACACGACAGAGGCCGCTCTGAATCTCTCCCACAACCGCATACCACTGGCCTGCCTCCATTGTCGCAAGTAGCTCTACATGGCCATGGCCACGGAGGTATGAGAAATCACGTATCTACAAGGAGCGACCCGTCCGCTGCGTCTTTCCCACACGGGCAGCTGCCATTCCACACCACGCCCTCCCACGAACAAGTACCTAGTGGGGAGTTATCATCACCGGAAAGTTCAACCCGGTCACACAACCAGCCCATTCGGCCTCATGTGGTAGATGAACGAGTTATCGACGGGGAACTTTGCTTCGTATACGCAGACGGATCGTTCTGTCCCAAATTCATCGACGGAACACCCGTGAACGCTAATTGGGGTGTAACAAAGGCTGGTAGGCCAAGAAAACGTCTTGGGCTTGCATGTCTGACATGCCGCGAGAAGAAGATCAAGTGTAATCCCAACCCGACCCCAGAGGCTATGTGCGATCAATGCCGAAAGTCTGGACGGGAGTGCAGGTTCGAAAGTGCGTAAGTGTGATCATGACCTCTGAAGAAAATGAATACCCGAACCTCATTTGTTGGGTCAATGCTAATATTTTTCCAGCCCGAGGGGTAACCGTGCCCCCCTGAGAAGAGGATCAGCAGGGCCATCTGGCAGACCAGACCAATATTCCGCCGCGAGTCAGAGCGCTTTAGACGTTTCCTACTCATCTTACGATATCACTCGAGCCTCGGAGAGTGCAACCTCTCTTCCTGGCACTACCGGTCACTCACCGATGTCAGAGGCCTCGATGCTCACGCCATCAGGTCAAGAACCCACCTATGAAACCATGGCCGATGCAGACAGAGCTTTAAGATCTCGATCCTACCGCTTCCCACCACCTCTCGCCGGCGCAGATGGCACCTTTGGACGACCCTCGGCATATATCGAGACTAGTCGTTCGCCCGAATACTCTGAAATCCTGGGAGAACTCAAGGATAACACCTCGGACGACCCACTCATGGCCTCCTGGCACTTGGACCCGTACGAAAGTGACCCGGAGACGACAACGCACTATACTGACTGTTATTTCCTGCATGTGAACAATGGTTTGTATCATATGTTCCCGCATGGACGATTCGGTGTATGGTTGAAGACGTACCCCACCAAGTCTGCCGAAGACAAGATGCTTCTTTACTCTATGATGTCTCTTGGATCCGTCTTTTCAGACAGGCCAGACAAAATGACAGCCATGAGACGATACTCTCGCATAGCACGCTTTGCTATCAACAAGAGCCAACATGCACTCTCTTTGCAACTTGCCCAAAGCCATATCATAATGAGTCTTTGGTACTATGCTGCAGGGTCACTGGTTGGGTCTTGGGACTCGATAGGCGCGGCGGGAAGGGCCGTCTTCGGGCTGCGCTACAACGTGGAAGCTGGAGGCGTTGTCGTAGATCAAACCCAGATTTGTGACTACGGGTTACATCCGCAGGCTTTGATTGAGTGCCGACGGCGAACTTTTTGGATCGCATTCGTGCTTGATGTAAGAACATGCACACCCTCTGACTTAGACTTGAATGTTGGTTACTGACCAACAAACAGCGCTTCTCTAGCCTCTACTCCGCTTCTTCGACTTTCATATCGTCGGATGCGGCATTGCTGAGGCTTCCATGCCGAGAAGAAATCTATGAATCTCAACAATACGCGACGGTACCCTATTTCCAATCCTTCCTCAACTACACCCCAAGTTCCCCCAGCAATGACCGCTCCACACTAAGCCCGATGGCCTTTTTGGTCGAGATCATGGCTATTTGGGGGGAAATCTCCCTCCACATAATCCGTTTACCGCACATCCCCCGGAATCATATAGTCGACTCGCCGAAGAATTCCACATCACCATCGTTCAAAAATCAAGCCAATGGATGAACCAACTCCCCGACTACCTCGTATTTTCCCACATAAACCTGGAACGAAGCATTCGTCAAAGAAAAGCAGACACTTTCATCTCCACTCATCTATTCTACCACGCCAGTTTGATGAAACTATACAGACACGCCCGCTACCAAAGCTTACAACCCGAAGTTCTCGGCCGGTACATCCATCGCGCTCGATACCACGCCGTCGAGATCCTCCGTATATCTCTCACCTTCGACGAATACGCTAAGGACATTATTCAATCCCGCCATAACATAGAGCCCTCTGTATCCCATATGACTTTCCTGAACCCCTTCCTCGGTTACGTGATCCTATCGGCTGTCGATGTCCTCAGCTCCGCTGGTCTTGCTTCTCAACTGAGCGAGTGTATCTCATACACTAGAGGCGCGCTCGCCACAGTCCAGGAACTGGGCCGCTACTGGGATAGTTCTTTGCAACTAGTCTCAGCTCTCCACAGACGTCTGGGTCTGATGATTAATTGTCTGAACGAGCGCAGCGCCTTCCCCGAGAAACAGGGCTTTGCTCTTGATGGCCCATCACTCGAGACTAAAGTCCACTCTGGCGCGTTGCATTCCACCCCGCCGGGCACTCTGGGCGAGGATCTTTTCACCGGATCCATGCCCAAAGAAGTCCTTTTGAATGCTCTGCGACTTGACAAGACACTCATCTCGGAGAGTGGTATTGCCTGGATAAGAGATCCCTGAAATGGGAATTCTCTTTCCCTCTTCTTTCTCCTTTTGCAATGGCTGGAATCTCCAAGGACTTCCCACTGCTGGAGCCCCCCTTTTTTTTTCTTGAGATCTTTCACATTTTTATCCTGTTACGATACGATGAATGCATGTCGATCATGGCGGTTTGATTGACTTGAAAGTACTATGTGTATAGAATGGATTGTGTATGACTTTCTTCTTTTCCCCCTACTACTTTTATCTATTCTACATCTCTGTATTATAGGATATCATTACTTTCTGGATTTATCCTTTTGTGATAGTTCTCTATTGCCTTCTTTTTTGTATTTATATTTACGGGATTTGATTTCGAAGAGAAGCCTGATTAACGCAAGGAACTGAGGAAACTCAGAGAGACTTGATCGCACTTTCACAGTTTTTCCTGGGAGAAGACTAGATATAGTGTCGGTTAGTTGGATTGAGAGCTCCTCATTTTCATGACAAGCCGCGCCTAGCTGATCCCCTAGTAGGCCAGTCTAGTAAGTCCAGTATCAGTATCCTGATTTTGCCAGCAGGAAGTAGCAGTAGGGTTTTATATGTCTTAAGTGCAACGTGCCTAGATATTGTATTGAAGTATCTTTCCCATGGGTTTGTAGGTATGAAGGTCCACATATTTTCACTTGATCTTTGCTTAATCCACATCTATAGATGTAATTAAAAAGCCAGGTGAAAAGACAGGTGGAAAGGGAGGTTAAAACCAGATATCACCATATGATCATTCCTAAACCAAGTCTAATATATATAGCGAGCTTGCTATTGATTCTGACGTGACCGAACAACATATCCACCATCATTATGAGGATCTGGAGCGCTGGCCTATGCGACAGCTCGGGATGAGATCGAGGTCCCCAAGGCAATATTGATTCGGTGAGTGCTGCACAAATATATATTTTGGTTCTACACCCCTTCATGTATCATATGTACGCAAGTGCAATCTCACCGAATCTTCTGCTTATAACTTCTTAACCAGAGCTGATCTCCACAATACAATTTCCATTCGTGGCAAACATGCTATCGACCCAAAAGGCTGGCATGGGATCTCGCTTTTAAGGACGTCAACCCGATCGTGACTACCCATATCGACGAATCTTTTATATGGCGAGAAAAGTTTATGGGTACCTCCAGATAAGCACAAGGCATCCAGAAAGAGGAGGGACTGGGAAATGCATTACAGGGGATATGAAGTTGGATTTATGAGCACGGGAACCAAAAATAAGGCCTGATACTTGTTTACAGTACTATTGACATGAGACTACCTAGGTAGATCGCGCTATTTCTCTAAAAATACATGTGAACCCGTGGAAGCTGGGAACTTCCCTGCATATATGAACCTTCCTTCCGCCGGATCCATCAACACGGCATAGTGAGTATCCTCGTTGACAATCGGATATGAGCATAACCACCCCAACATTGTTCCAAGTGTAATCGATACCTCGGACTCAGAGGGATCTTGCCACCCCATATCTGTATTCCTTTTCCATCGAAGATGTGTTGGTTGTCTCTGTGGAAGAGCAGCTTCCTTGACTCGGCGTCTCCTCAGTTCTTGTTGGAATGATTTGTGTTCTTGCACTCTGCGATCCCATTTCTTCTGCATGGACCTTTGCCGCTCTTTGCTCTCCTCGATAATCTCCGCCATACTCTGAGTGCCATCGGCCACTCGCAGGCCTGTATATCCTTTATCGTTTGCGATGGCTTCAGCTGTGATCTGGCTGGGCTCTTCGTCGTGGTTGGTTGTGATGAGGAAGGAACTTGAGGTGCGCCAAGTTGCTATTTTATGGTCTTTCTCCATGGCCGTCGTTTTGGAGCCATCGCAGAAGATCAGGTATGCAGCCGTGCTGCGCATCGGCGGAACTTCGACGATGATGTCCCATATTGTCGACGTCACCGAAAGTGGATTCTTACTAGACCCAACGGGTCCAGGAATGATAGTCTGCCGTAGCATGGATGTGATGGATTGTCGAAAGCCGAGCAGAACGAGCAGATAGTTCCAATAGAAGCCTCTATTTCGACTCGAGTCATGCACAGCCCGGAAATTGAGTGAGACACTGAGACCTTTTCGAACGCCCGTGAGCACACCCACGAACCCAACGTATGTTATGCAGGTCGCTAGCACTTTATCGGGGTGATCATCGCGAACAAATTCCAGCTGCACGATCAGATCGCGCAGTGGATCCATTCCCCAGTCCAGCGTGCGGAAATGCACCATTCTCGTCCAGAGCCCGTCCAGCATTCGCACACCGCCACTCGTGCATCCCATCAGGAGATCGAGCACCACGTTCAGACAAATCAGGAAATAAAGCTCGATCCCAGTTACTTGGCTGATGCCTCGGATTTCGGCGGTTTCTTCGTCATTGTACAATCTGCGCAGACACATTCGAGCGAGCCAGTGGACTGGCTTTGTGGGGATCTTGGGGGATAGAGTGTGAATTACGTCGTCGAATATCCCCGTCACTGATCGCATTCTATCTTTGTATTGTCGGGCCAGGGATTTGTAGCGCTCTTCTGGTGGGAGAGACAAGTTGATTCTGAATACTGGGGGGCCTTTGGCCCCCAGTTCTTTTAAACGCGCGGCAGACATTGATGTGATTTGATGATACTTCGTCTAAAACGCGAAGTAGAAATGTAGTTGGAGGTTGTAGAAATATGAGATGAGGTAGGGCTGAGTGAGACTTGAGAGGTATTTCCTATTCACGAGTGTTGCCTGGCAAGTCGACAGCTGATTGAGTCTGTATAGCCTGTGAGAACCTCAAGCTTGGAGAAAGACTTGATATAGCAGAGAGAGACGATGTGATCTGGGTTACACGAGGTTCCCCGAAGGAAGAACTATTGCCTAGAATTCTGCACGTATCCCCGAACACCTGAGACTCACCTTATATGAGCTAGTTGTTTGTTATGACTCCCACTAGGCTGACGTATACGGAGTTTCTTCTAACTGAAAGGAGGTCTAGGGCTCGACGTGGCTCGTTTTGCCAAGACGTAACGTCTATGAAGCTCCACCTGCGCCTCATGCTTCAGGTACCCAACCGGCATCTCTAGCCCCAGTTGGGTGTTGAGCTGGCATCTCTGCTGTCGTGGTTTTTGTTTTTGTGTCGTGTTCTCTGTGGACTATATTGCCGAGGCAGTGCAGTTCTGGCTTTGAATTGCACTGATCGGCAGCTCTATCTTTGAGGAACTGATGACAATCTCCAAATTCAGATTCACAACGCAGACTATCTGCAGACTCAGTGGAGCGGCATGAACTCAATTGCCCAAGAGTTCGAGAGACAGACGATCGTCACTGCAACGCCTCTCCGTGGCCCAAGCTGTAATGAAGTACGGAGTACTTCGCAGCGATCCTCGTCTTTACTCGGCAATAGGCTTCTGTCATCTATTTGCTTATCAGTGAAGTCAATGGAGATGTATGTTTTAGCTAAAGCAGTTGGCTAACTGTGTGTATTAGTCTACTCAGATAGATCACCATCTATGTCTTAATAACTCCCAGTTCGATTACCTCAACCATTTAGGCCGAACATCCGAATGGATTCGAATTATCTAGATGCTTCAGATAACCCTTATGTTTATTTCTTTGCGCATGATACGCAAGGGGCCAACGCAGATCCCTCGATTGTCCTGGAGTGATATTTGCCTTGATCGCGTTTCAGTCAGACTCAGCCATCGTGGTTGCATTTGGGTACGGAGTACGGAGTAGGGATAGACAAATTATGCGAGGCTAGTCGCCTTATGCATTGAATGGATCTCCAATTTTTAAATCTCTAGATCTTCCAAGGCCTTTTTAATGCGACCATGAAGGTGTTGCAGGAGAAGGGACCAATAGCTACATGTTCACGGGTATGTACATGCGGCATCACAAATGCAACTATGAGGAGCCAACCAGAGTGAATGGGTTGCTTGCAATAAGAAGCACATTGTGACCATCGAATTCCCAAGTAGAAAATGAATAATACACATACTTGCTTCTATCAGCTTGAGACCGTTATGGAAGTACTCCCATACTCCAGAGCGATCCACTTTAACAATCGCCTGCGGGGATTCGGAGACGCGGAAAGTTTCTCCGACGAATTTACGTTTCCCTTCACATTGTTACCTTTCATTCACCTCGTCTAAACTATCCCCAAGATGGGGCTGATCTAATATATATATACATACAACTGAGAATAGAGCGCGCAAAATCACCATGTCCTCCTTCGAGCAGTTCCCCGGGGCGCAGGAATTCCGCGCCACCGTGGAAGATGACGGACTCGACGCCGACTACAGCATGATCGGCGAGTACCCGGAGGAAGTCGACTATTATGTCCTGCTGGGCCTTTCGCGCACACCACCCCCAACAGACGCCGAGATCCGGTCCGCATACCGCAACCTGACCCTCAGCTTCCACCCGGACAAACAACCGACGCATCTCCGCCATGCGGCTGAGACCCAGTTCAGACAAATCCAGGAGGCGTATGAGACGCTCATTGATCCCAATAAGCGCACTGTATATGATATAGCCGGTGTGGAGGGTGTTCGGAAAGAATGGAGCCCGTCTGGGGCCATGGGGACTAGTGGAGAGGCGCACAAGCAGGATGTTGGTGTTAGGGCGATGTCGCCGGATCAGTTTCGTCGCTGGTTCTTGAAAACTATGAAAAAACGTGAGCGGAAGGCTGTAGAGAGCTTGGTCTCCAGCAAGGTATGTGTCTTCTTGGTTGATCACCTGACTATGGGAGGGTGCAATGGTTGAGCCGTTGCTGATAGTCATCGCGCATCTAGGGCGGTATTACTTTGGGAGTCAATGCATCGTCTATGATCTCAGTCGACGAGGATGAAGATGTCCAGTTCCATATTCCTTCGCCGCAAGTGAGCACATATGGTCTTTCGTATAATTTCAAGACGCCGGTATCATTACCCCAGATTTGGAGCACGTCGGATAACGAAGAAGAATCCGATGGCACGGAAAGCAGTCCAGGAGAAGATGCGGAGGAAAATGAACAAGAGGACATGCAAGTGACCTTGAATGCGGGCATAACTGGAGGCTTGGCTCGCCCGGTGAAGACAGTGTTAGTAGAGTACGAGGATGGGACGGAAGGGGAGGAAAAGGTATGTTGTGCCAAACTTCGATCTCTTGAAGCCAAAACATAGCTGACCGATTTTCAGTATACAATGCCACCAATCCTGGCAGCACAGAATATCCAATTTGGCGCCTCTGTGACTCCCAACTTCAGAAACATGGTCGGAACTAAGGGAATCTGGGCTAAACGCCCTTTCTCTTTCCTTACTGACTCTCAAATCACCTTTGACGCCCTCATTCTCCCTAATCCAACCTTGAAAGCGAATATCTCTCGAGCCTTCCAGCCCGTCCCCGGCACCAAACCGTTCCAGGTTAGCGTGACGAGTATACACACACGTTCCTTAGGGGAAACACCACCTTCCTTTGAAGTTCAAATCTCGAGAGAGGTGGCTAAGAGGAAGATCGGTGTTCTCACATGGTCTAGTGGCGCCGTTGAGTGGCCGGAATTCCTTCTCAACTTCTTCCCATCAATCGGAATGGGAGTACAGAGCGCCATGACATCTGCAACCGAAGTGAGCAACCTGCAACTGGGTTTAATTTCGCTTCCTGATCAGGGGCAAGGTACAGTGGATTTCGATGATGACGATGAAGAAAGTGGCGAATTAGATGAGGACGTGCAGAATCTTCTCAAGAAGAAACGCAAGATTAACCAGTCTGCCGAGGCATGGCAGACCCATCTCCAGGTCACTCCTGGGGGTGGTGCATTTGTCTTGAACTATTCACGGAATCTCTTCTCCGGGAAACCCGCTGATGATCCCGTGAAGACTGAATGGAGCTCTGAGGGATACTTCCCGATGCCGGCCATGGACCAGGCGCGTGCCATCCGACTCGAGATCGCTAGTGTTATTGGACTCGACATGTCTCTCAACTGGACCATCAAGGGCGTACGTCGAGTTGGCGAGTACACCCGCGTTGGTCTCGGCATTGGCATCGCAGACAAGGGTATCATGATGACAGTCTCATGGAGCCGACTTGGTCAAAACATTAATATTCCGATCAATGTCTGCCCGGCCAATGAGGCAACAAGCGGTGCTGCAGCACTGACTGCTATCTTCCCTTGGCTAGCTTACTGCGCGATTGAATTCGGCTATATCCGACCGCGCGATAAGAAGAAGCGTCGACAGGCAGCCGCCCGCCGCCACCGCGAGCTAAAGAAGCTTATTCCCAAGAAGCGCGAGGAGAGTCTTCAGGCCATTGAGCTCATGACGGATCAGGTGCAAAGGCGCCAAGCGCGAGAGGAAACACAAGATGGCCTTGTCATCGTGAAAGCCGAGTATGGATATATTCCACCAACAAACAAGAAACCCAAGAATGGGTTCACGGAGCCACGGGTGATTGATGTTACTATTCCTGTTGCTGCGCTGGTTAACCGGGGCCAACTGGTGATCTCTGGTAAATCCATCAAGGTAAGTTAAACTCTCCTGATTATTTTGGGCCCAGAACACTAATACTAAATCAATGTATGTAGTTCCAAATCTTGGGATTCCATGACCCTGCGCCACTGCTGCCCAAGCGATTGAAGATCTGGTACAAATTCCAGGGACGGGATCATTTTGTCGATGTAAGCGATAAAGAGGATATCGCATGCCCCATGCGCACGCATTTCATTGCCATTTAGGTATATTTCAGACTCATTTACTTGTTTGCAATATGCTTGAACTTTGTTTCCATGTAATTATAGCATTGGGTCGTTCATTAGCGACTAATCATTCTAAGCTCAGAGCCACTCTGACATTCAACGTGTACTCCCCTTGTATCTGTAGAAATTTGACCAGATGGAATGTCGGACGATTGGTGAACAGACAGTCTATTCAAGGACTCAGGCCTAGAGCTTGGAGTACGACAGTTGACGTCAGAGGTCTTGGCATTTGAATACGGCAGCCTTTACAGACAAAAGGTGCAGGTCAGTTGGAAGGCTTGGCATTTGAGTACGTCTCCACATATAGACCAACCGCGCAGTTCGTCCCGAAAAGCCAAATGGAGCGACACCCCAGGATCTTTCATCATCAACGACGAGTGTACAGCTCTTGAGTTGCTCACTGTCAAAATGTCAACATCTATTGCATCTGGGCTTTTCAAGTCCCTCCCCAAACCAAAATACACTGGCGAGGACGAGGAGTTGCCACAGCATGCACAACCCCGTGGTCCGCGCGTGGTGGGCGCCGACCAGCTTGATGAGACACAGGTCGTCCTACGGGTGAGTTCTGCCTTACTCTATTGTTATACTGGCACAGTAACTAATTGGGTTGCTTCTATAGAGAACCGGACCCCCGCCCTATGGAAACCGTGCAGGATGGCGACCTCGCGCCCCCGAAGACTTCGGTGATGGCGGCGCGTTCCCCGAGATTCTAGTTGCACAGTATCCCCTTGACATGGGTCGAAAGGGGACATCCGCGACTTCAAATGCGCTTGCTGTTCAGGTCGATGCTGAGGGCAAGGTCAAGTATGACGCAATCGCCCGCCGTGGACACGCCGACAACCGCACCGTTCATGCATCGTTCAAGGATTTGATTCCGCTCCGACAGCGGGTGAATATGGGAGAGATCTCTTTGGAAAAGCCATCGGAAGAGGAGGTCCAGGCTCAGATGGAGAAGACCAAAGCTGCGCTCGCAACCCTGGTTGAAGGAGCTGCATCGGCGCAGAAGCCAAAGAACGTTAAGGGCGGACAGCGCGCCGAACCGACTTTCGTTCGCTACACCCCGGCGAACCAGATGGGCAACAATGGCCGCCAAAACGATCGCATTATGAAGATTGTTGAGAGACAGCTAGATCCCATGGAGCCGCCCAAGTTCAAGCACAAGAAGATTCCCCGTGGCCCGCCCTCCCCCCCCGCCTCCCGTTATGCATTCGCCGCCGAGAAAGCTCACCGCTGAGGATCAAGAAGCTTGGAAGATTCCCCCGCCTGTGTCGAACTGGAAGAATCCCAAGGGTTACACTGTGCCGCTCGACAAGCGTTTGGCTGCCGATGGCCGTGGGCTGCAAGATGTCACCATTAACGATAAATTCGCCCAGTTCGCCGAGGCTTTGTTCACAGCGGATCGACATGCCCGTGAAGAGGTACAGCTTCGCGCTCAAATGCAGCAGAAGTTGGCAGAGAAGGAGAAGGCACAGAAAGAAGAGCATCTCCGGATGTTGGCACAAAAGGCTCGCGAGGATCGCGCTGGCCCCAGCCATCGCGAAGTGCGGGCCCGTTCTCGCTCTCGAAGTGTCAGCCGCAGTGTCTCTGTATCATCGAGGTCTGCTACCCCCAGCGAGGATGACGAAGCTGCTCGAGACCGCGCAGAGCAGCGTCGTGAGCGACGACGGGAGGATGAGCGCCAGCTGCGCCAGTCTCGCATGGGCACAGAGCGCCGTATTCAAACCATGGCCCGGGAACAGAACCGTGATATCTCTGAGAAGGTGGCACTTGGTCTCGCCAAGCCAACACAAAGCTCCGAAACCATGTGGGATTCGCGTCTGTTCAACCAGACCAGTGGCATGCAATCTGGTTTCAACGAAGACAACCCCTACGACAAGCCGCTGTTCGCCGCGCAGGACGCCATTAACAGCATTTATCGTCCACGTGCCCAGGCTGATGCCGATGATGATGAGGGAGGAGAGGGAGAGATGACCAAGCTTGAGAAGACCAAGCGTTTCGAGGTCTTGGGACGCGCCAAGGAGGGTTTCCGAGGCGCTGCTGAAGCTGAGGTAAGTCCTGGTCTAATATTGAATCTTTTCATTGCTAATATGTTTATCTACAGGAGCGCCAGGGTCCTGTTCAGTTCGAAAAGGATACCGCCGATCCATTCGGTATTGACAACATGATCGCCGATGTGACCTCGGGCCAGAAGCGTTATGGAATCCAGGAAGCTGAGAATGATGACCGCAAGTCGAAACGCCCGAGGGTCGACGACGAATGAATCCACCCTTATTAAATCTTGTTCCATATGTGACACTATGTTTCCTTGCGATCTTTTCTGGGCATCGGAAAAAAATATCCTCAATGCATTGCGGGCGTTTTTGGCAGTCTGATTTTTACCATGTTGTTTCTCCAAGGAAATCGGAATTGAAGCGAGTCAACCACACTCGTAATGGTCAATGGCAGACGCTATTTTATGTGCAGCTATAAATTAAAAGAGCGTTTAATCTCACTTGCGTGTTCCATTCCATCCTTTAACGCTTCTTCTCTAGAATACGGGTGCATACATGTAGTGATGACTACCTACTGTACTAGAGAACAACAGTTGATACAGGGTGGTGCAGTACATGTTGGGACTTACACCAGAGTAGATGGTACCTAGTCAAGAAGATAGAATGTTTATTCTACGTGTCTACGGCTTGTCAAATGTATTCTGTGGGACCGTCAAAGCTATTGAGCTTCATCGAGGTGACCCTCAAGTATTCTCAGCTAGGACTTGGCCGTTACTCGCACAAGAACTGGGTGGTTTGATCTGGTATTGACGCATGGCAGACAACAATAAGTGTTGAAAGCGCTGTGCGTGCGAACCCTCTCTGCCGACGCGATCTCGAGTGGGCTACAGGGAGATGGTGGAGAGGGGGATGGAGAGAGGAAGAAGAGAAGAGGAAGAAAGGAAGAGGAGGACCTTTTATACCCATCCCACCCAGCGCACCTTCCTAAAATGGATGGGTTTGATGTTTGCTCTCCTGCCTCGCGCTTGCTACTTCGGGACATACCTCTGGCTCTCTATCTCTTCCCTTTACCAGGCCATGGATGAGTATTGGTTATTTCTCTTCGACTCAAGCCTTTACCTCGAATGAGACTGATTTGACCCAGTGATGATACTCCGGTTCTATTCCTATGTAGCTATTTAAGACAAACGACAACTCCGACACCTTGATGCTCACTCAGTTCTTCACCTTCTTCATATCGGGAGACAGCACACTCTCCAACCACTTGTAAGCCACAGGCAGACTGTCAGGGTATCCCATGTGCACCCTGTTCTCGAAGAAGCGGGCCTCCTTAGGACCTCCATGGTTCATAAGCACCATGCAGTCTTCGATCGGGACAACACCATCATCCACGCCCTGGAAATAGTCAGCGTTTGTGGCTTGCAACATACAGTTAGATCGGGGTACATACGTTGAGAAGCAGTAGGCGACAGTTATCCCGGCCTGCAATACCAGTCTCCACGAGCGAGAACTTCTTCTGGGCGTTCTTCACAAACTCCTCCACATTGTCGTAGCCATACTTCTCCGCCATAGCAGAAGTAAGCCTAACACACCGTCAGTTTACTAACATCAAAGAATAAGACACCAAGACTCACTCAAATGGATACTCATGATCATTAGCCTTCGACAACCACTCCGGATCAAACACATAGTGCGATCCAGGCCCATGAGCAACAGCCCCAAGAAGCCGCTCGCGGTGCACGACAGACGCCCGAATAGCATAGAAGCCACCCGCACTCAGCCCCCAAGCCGCAACCCGCGACATATCAAACTCCGGCCGACTAGCCATGTAATCGAGCACGCTCGACCACAGCCTATCGGGCGACTCAGGGTCCGCTGGATCCGCAGGCGAATCCGCCGTACCGGGAATCTCCACAATAACCGTCGCCCAGCCGCGGTTGATGATCTCGTGGCTGCGCTGGCTGTTGTCGGGTCTATAGCCATCTAGTCCGGTCATGAGGAGCACGACGGGAACGCGGTTGCCTCCGCGTGCCTCCTCGGGAATTCGCACGTACAGTGGGATCGTGGGCCCATCACGACCGGCGCGGTGCGTGTGGGGGATCACTTCTTCGGTGATGATTGGGTTCCATAGGGATGCTGCCTTCAGGTACACTTTCTTCTGGCGATCGAAGGCGACGCGCTTGATGGATGTCTCTGGGCGGGTTGCTGGGCTCACGTAGGGGAATCGGGAGATGCGGAGGACGACGGCGGCTCGACGGTAGAGATCTGCGGCGTGCTCGCGTTGGCCGTTGTTTAGGGCTTCGTCGCCTTGGTTTTCTAGGGCTGTTGCGGTTGGGAGGAAGGCTTCTGTGTAGGCATCGGTGTCGGCATCGTTGATGTGCGCCTGGTCATTGGTGTTAGTCTTGTTGGTGGAGGTGTCCTGGTTAGGGCAGTGCTTACGGCGATGAGCTTCTCGAAGATGGGCTCGAAATCTTCCAGGGATCCATCATGGAATGGGTAGATGGATTTGGTGCACTGATAGATATTAGTCTCTTTGCTTTTCTTTGTTGATGGATTGAGACATACAGGGAATTTCCACTTTTTCTCCCACAGGGCCTTGATCGACCCCTGGTGAGGGTAGACAGTGTCGAACTTGTCTCCGAGAATCCAGCGTGTCATGTTGATAGTGTTACGGATAATGCAGACTGATGGGCTAGGCAGGATTTGTTTCCTTTCATGAACTACATATATGTGATATCTTGCGGCTTTTGGTATCAGTGGTGCTCGCTGGTAACAGCTACTACCTAAGTGCAGCGAAGACAGGATGATGTCGTCTCAGATGCAAACAGTAGACAGCCAATTCCATGAGCTTTGGACTGAGCGGGATCGGCAGCGATCTACCGAGTGTCCGCTGGCGATCTTGGTGCCTTGACGGGCATGGTTGCTTGGATATCCGCATGCGGATGTCCAAGATCGTGAATCGAAGGAATGTCGGATGTCGGATGTCGGTCATACCTCGGGAGTCTCAGATAGTCGGGTAGCCGACTGCGACTGCGGTTTATTTGTGGCATTTGGTCCCGTCACTGGTTTCGGTGTCGTGTTTCGGCGTCGTGATGCAGCTTGCATTGAAGAAGTACTTCCTCTATGTGGAATGACTATATGTACTCTACAGGAATAAAATGCTGCCAATAGGTCGCCTCTCATTTTTATTTTATAGAAGAGATATAAAAGTAGCACTTAGACAAGAAAAGAGTTAAACATGATTCTATAGATAGCTTCGAGGTTTCCAATAACCTCAAATCCAAACAAACACCGAATGCCCAATTTATCCAATTCCATTAAATGTTAGCTCCGCCATTGCAGGGAAGAATTTGACCTGTAAATGATTAGCCATGTTTTCACAGTAAAGTCAGCATTCCAGTACTCACCGTTGATCCATTCTCCAGCGGGACTGGCCAAGAATGCCACAATGCGGCCAATATCCGCAGGCACACCACAGCGCCCAAGGGGGCTACCATTAGCCAGAGCGGTCTCAATCTCCTCAATCGACGAGCTTTGGTCGCAGCCGGGTGCATAGCGCCACGCGTTGCTCATCCACATGTCACTCTTGACACCGGCAGGGGCAATCGCATTCACAGTAGCCTTCTTCTTGCCGAAATCGGCAGCAAAGCATCGAGTGAAACCCTCCACGGCGCTCTTGCTACCGGCGTACAGCGAGTGGCCGGGAACACCCAGACCTGCGGCAATGGATGACATCAACACAACGCGTCCGCCAGGCTGAATGTGGTTGTAGGCGTTCTTCGTAACGAAGAACTGCGCGCGGGTGTTGAGGTCGAACACCTCGTTGAAGTCGTCCAGTGTAGTCTCGGCCAAGGGCACGAACTTCTCGGTTCCCGCGTTCGAGACAACAATGTCCAGTCGGCCGAAGTGGTTTACCACCTGTTGGAAGAGGTTCTCGATCGACTCGACTTGTGTCAGATCGGCTTGGAAGGCTGCGCCGTGGACGCCATGTGCCTGGATCTGTTGCACCACTGCGTCGGCGGTCTTCGAGCTGCTGGCGTAGTTGATGGCCACGCTTGCACCCTTCTTTGCGAGTTCCAGTGCAATGCCTGATCCGATACCACGGCCACCGCCAGTCACCAGGGCGACTTTGCCGGCGAGCTCGGGTTGTGCGGCGTTGGGGTTGGGGACGACCATTTTGGGTATTTTGATGGGAGACGGGAGGATTGAAGAACGTGAGGATTGAAGAGTTGTACAGGAATCAGAATGACATTGGGGATGGGAACCGTAGTCTAATATTGAATCTTTTATTGTTAAGATCCATCACACTGGGTGGTACCTGGCCGCACTCGGCTGGATGTTTTGGTTTCAGATTCCATTATTCACCACTGCCTGTTGCAGCAAGTGGGAATCGTGTCCGAATCCGTCTGCAACACACTATGTTGGTAGTCGTAGGGCCCACAGCCCTGGAGTAGTTCCCTGGCTCTTTTCAGGTCTTAGTTTGTTCTGGTTGCTTGCGAACGAAAGTGTAGAGTCTTGGCCTTACCTCGTACCGCATTCGGAAAGACACGAGTAGATTGGCTGCATAATCTATCGCACGCCAAGCGATTGGGTTGCATTCCTGAATCCTCGTGTCTGGTATACATACTCCGTACGTGTTGAACCCAAATCCGGGAGTGGTCGCTTTGGGCAATTCTGTCCGAAGCAAATTTGGGATATACTCGCCCTTCACGCCTCCCAGCTCTAGTCAGCGCTCAGAACGTTTACAAGAAAACACGACTGGATAATCATGTCTCCCGCTGTAATGAACAACACGACTGAGCCCAACTTGGACATCAGCTTCCAAGGTGTGTCTCAATGCGCATCCCCTCACCTACAACACACTGACACCAATAGACTACCTCATCCTCTCAAAGCTCGTCTTCGACTGGGCTGATAGCTATGATACCAAGGTACACATTCTATCGCATTCAACATCAAGCCGACAGTTGCACTAACGATACTCTAGGACTGGGACCGCCTGCGCAGTATCATTGCCCCTACACTCACAGTCGACTACACTAAGATCGGCCTGAAGAGATGGGATGACATGGCCGCGGATGACTACATGGCCATGATGTCCCACCCCGGCTTCCTGGGTGACCAGACTATCAAGACCCAACATCTGCTTGGACAGACCTGGTGGGAGAAGGTTTCTGACACTGAGGTTATCGGGCACCATCAGTTGCGTGCTGCGCACCAGGTCTACGAGACCAGCGAGTTGAAGACCGTCAAGCTACGCGGTCACGGTCACGCCACAAATGAACACTATTATCGGAAGGTCAATGGTGTCTGGAAATTTGCCGGGCTCAAGCCTAATGTGCACTGGAATGAGTTGCGCTTTGATGATGTTTTCAGGGGTCTGGACTACAAGGGTCATGACTAGATATCCTTACGATTCCCAAGCTTTTGAGTGAGGACATGATGTAGTTCCACTTACATTTGGAGTTCTGTTTACCATATTCGATTTTCTTCTCGTCTTGCAAGTGGTTATACTTTATGGTATAGCAATAAATTCGTTATGTCCAGCTATTGTAAGGTCTTGATTAATAGCAATCATAGCGATGATATCAACTCAGAATGTCGAGTCTGACGGGATATCCACGGAACTAGACTCAGTACAGTGATCATAGCTATCATCATCGTCAATTGATGAACGCAATTTCCTCTCAATTTGTTCCGTCAATGTCTGTTCATCCATTTCTGATTTCATCCCCTCTACCATTGTCTTCAGAGTGCGGCCCACCAATGATTGAAGGTGACCGTTATGTGGGTTCTGTCGGGAAATCTCATGGAGAATCTCAACAATCTCATCGGAGTTGTCGTTGTAGACTCGATGACCATAATTATGGTATAGAACCTTTTTAACAGCGGAAGCAGTGGCATTGAGTATCCTCTCTGTGTTCTCCTTGGCGTATTCATCAAGAGGGTCGTAGCATATGATCAACTTGGCAATCTGTTGCGTTGCGAACACTCCCATCCAAACGGGGAAATTTTGATCGACAGATCGTGACAATTTCCTTAGCTCTTCACACACCAGCATCCTCAGTCTCTGGCTTCTAGCGCTATATACCAGTCGGGCTGGCATACCTTCATTTGCCGACTCGATTAAGTCAAGGACATATTGGCCGGCAGGCATCTTCATCAACAAAAGAAACCCCGAGTCATCAGAACTTGTCTCCAAACCAAAAGTGCTTGCTCTATACCCCGTTTGAGCGGAGAAGATTTTTGAAGATTCTAAGTCTTCCGTCATTCTGGCTTTCCCTTTCAATATCTTCGAGGAAAATTGGCTACAGCCACATTGCTCGAGAGCTTTGACACTGGAGCTCGTTGGAAGACCTGGAGAACTGCCATGATCTGAGCCCAGGGTGTCTGTGCCCCCGTTTTTGGTCATTCCTGGGCTTTGAATCTGTTGGACCGGAGATTGAATCGGGGTCCTTTCGTAGAATCTGACCATAAACGCTGTAGAGTGGGATTTGCAATCGTAATATTCCGTTCTTCGAGTATGGTAAGCCTTGAAACTATCACAAGCATTCTCTGGAAACGTACTCTTTTATCATCCATGGATCTGCGAGTAACTTTCGGTCGATCTCAGCGAATTCCCCCCAGCCGATTGGCACATACATGCGTGGGGTCTTATAGGGCCTTCGAAATAATTGGACACAGAACGGGACATCGAGTCCTGGGTTCTTGCCATCTGGTCTTGCTTGCTTGTTTTTCGCTGTTGCCCAGTATATAAAGAGACCTAGTCGGTAATACTCGGACTGGAGCCTCTGAGGCCTCACTTGCTCGCAACAGAACGCTTGGTCGTCTGTCATTTCGGAACGGAGGTGACAAATAGAGCGGACCTAGACCTGAAGATTGATGTTCGGAAAAACTGTAGCTGCTAATGCTGTTGAGCTGGTCATGGTTTGCTCATTGATTGCTGATCTTGGGTATAAATGATGATATGCTGAAAGCCAATTAAGCTTAGTTAGATCTTCCAAAGTTTGAGCCCCGATGTTGGGTCTGGGGTTGAGGGTCCACAGCACATCATTGCCACTGGATATCAGTTCCAAACACCATTCTGCATGGATTCATTGTCGTGCATTGGCTCGTTAACACATCCATTAGAACAGGGATGATCAGAACAATAAGCTCTGATACCCGAACCTAGATGGTTCACGGCTTTGACCCTGACAAAGTGACAACATATGGGCAGCTCTGGTGTTTCTGTCACCTGCCTTCAAGGGATCTCGCGAAGATCCGCTCCTTCCCGTTTGGGTCCTCGTCGCCCACCCCCCGTCCTCCCATCGCCATAAGCTCTCCCAGCGACATAAATACCGGCCTTTCCCCCCTTCTTCTTCTTCTTCTTCTTCTTCTCCTCCCCATCTCCTTTCTGCTTCTGCCCTCCACCTCAGGCATCCACCCCAGGCACCAACAATGATGGCCTTAAGACTTTACATGATAACATCCTTTCCCTTCCCCATACATAGGATGGACACGCTAACTTGTCTTCAGGACACGGTGGTGGGGCATCCACAGTGAGGGACATGACAAAACGATAACCATCTATCATGGCCTTGTTTACCTATTCATCCATCCACGTATCCATTCACACGTCGATTTGATCTCTTGTTTGATCTCTTGCTTGATCTCTTGTTTGATCTCTTGCTTGATCTCTTGTTTGATCTCTTGCTTGATCTCTTGTTTGATCTCTTGTTTGATCCCTTGTTTGATCTCTTGTTTGATCTTCCATCCATTATGGCTTTTGCCATGGCCACATCCATCCACCATGTCTCCTGTCCTCTGTCCTCTGTCCACTCTCAACTGTGCCCACCATCCGCCATCTACCATGCTACACATATAGGATAACATTCTTTTATTCCCCCACCCACATATGATCAACTGGCTGACTTGTTTCTAGGACCCGGATGGTGGGATCACCATGGTGATGACTAGGTACCTAATATTCCACCATGCCCACCATCCGTTATATCTTATTAACCCCCCTTCCCCTTGAGCAGAATGAATTCGCTAACTTATTACTAGGAAGCATGATGGTGGGAACTTCGGTGACAACCAAATCCACGGTGACAACCACATCCACGGTGACAACCACATCCTCGCTTAACCATTCTCTGCATGACTGTCTATTCATCATCGACATCATAGACCTCCTGTTTTGGATCTTTGAATGTCAGCTCTAGCTTCTTCTTGTCCATCATCAAGCAAAACAAACCTTCCAACACGGTCTTTACATCTTGAGCTTTCAACCACCCAATCATTACTCATGACCACTGTTCACCGTTCACCGTTCACCGTTCCCACCATCATGCATTCTTTCACCACGGCCTTCAATCTTGGCCTTTTCATCAACCACCATCCACCATTTCCGTCATCAGGGGCTTCTCCATCATGTCCCTTTTATCTTGACCATCGTCCATCATCATGGTCCACCAACGGGCTTCTCCATCATGACCCTTTAATCTTGACCATCGTCTACCATTGTCCTACCATCCACCTACCGCCATCGTCCACCAACGGGCTTCTCCATCATGTCCCTTTTATCTTGACCATCGTCCACCATCCACCTACCCCCATCGTCCACCAACGGGCTTCTTCATCATGACCCTTTCATCTTGACGTCCCATCATCGTCCACCATCATCGTCTACCATCATCGTCCACCAACGGGCTTCTCCATCATGACCCTTTAATCTTGACCATCGTCTACCATTGTCCTACCATCCACCCACCGCCATCGTCCACCAACGGGCTTCTTCATCATGACCCTTTTATCTTGACCATCGTCCACCATCGTCCACCATCATCGTCTACCATCATCGTCCACCAACGGGCTTCTCCATCATGACCCTTTAATCTTGACCATCGTCTACCATTGTCCTACCATCCACCCACCGCCATCGTCCACCAACGGGCTTCTTCATCATGACCCTTTTATCTTGACCATCGTCCACCATCGTCCACCATCATCGTCTACCATCATCGTCCACCAACGGGCTTCTCCATCATGACCCTTTAATCTTGACCATCGTCTACCATTGTCCTACCATCCACCCACCGCCATCGTCCACCAACGGGCTTCTTCATCATGACCCTTTTATCTTGACCATCGTCCACCATCGTCTACCATCATCGTCTACTATCATCGTCTACCAACGGGCTTCTCCATCATGTCCTTCTTATCTTGACCATCGTCCACCATTGACAACTGTCCACCTACCATCATCTTCTACCATCATCGTCCACCAACGGGCTTCTCCATCATGTCCATCTTATCTTGAGCGCCCACCATCATTTACCCTCATCGGGCCCTTCCAATATTGGCCTCCGCATCAACCATCATCAGCTTCTTTTTTTCCCACTACCAACGAGCCTTCCGAGGTTTTCGTGTTGCTTTTCTTTTTCTCATGTTGCTCTTTTTTTCGCCTTTACCACCATCGCACTATCCATCAATTTTGAATGTGACCACACACCAATGACCTTTTGACCTCACACCACCAACAAGCCTTTCGATCTTGACCATTATCCACCAAGTGACCTGCATTTTGACAGTCCACCACTGACCAACCGTTCTCTCCATCTTGACCACCATTGACCATACCACCCATCCAACAACTCGTCTTTGTATCCTGACCGTTGTCAACTATGACCCCCTGGTCCACCATCTACTGAGCCCGCCATAGGCCTCGCAGTTTGCCCACCAACTATCATTGACCATACAAGCCATTCAAGTCATTCACCAATGAGCTTTTGCATCTTAACCACCATCAGCCATCCAAATTCCCATTGATTGGTCTTTGTCTCTCAACTCATCGCCATGACAACCATACACCATGGAATTTCTACCATACGCTCGTCCATCATCCACCACAGTCCACTATGATCACCTCTTTCCGGTTTCTGAGGATGAACATTATCTCACAATCCTTCGACCCTTCAACACAAACATCCAAGGTTGTCCCCTATCAACCCTTTCTATGCAATCTGCAAACAAACATGGCCTCGCAAAGGGTCTTGGTCGGCCAGCCATCCACAATAAACCACATCATCACGGTCAATCCAGCAATTGAAGATGTCATTGTCTAGACGAGTCACCCTGCACACTTGGTCGGGAACATGGAATACCTTTTCCTTCACATTATCTTTTAATGTACTATCGCCCTTATTCTTTCAGTCAAATCGGTCAGGTGTTCACATTCAAGATTTTCCATAGCACAAGAATCAATTTATTGAACAACATTCCTATCCTATTTCAGAGACCCCAAAGATATCAGAAGATTGCCAATTCAATCAAGAGCTAACGAGTAGCAACATTTCAAAGCATCAGTAGATCATGATATAGCTACATGTCTCAACAGTTATCATTCCCACAGTCTCCACAGTCTGGATCGCACATCAAGTCCTGATCCGACCCATCACAATGGTAACCACCATAGTCATCCGCAGACAGCCCAGAATCATAAAAGCCATAGTCCTCAACATCCAAATAGCTCTGCTCCACGATACTATCTTGGACAATAGCTTGTATCTCGGACGACGAGTATGACATCGTCTCGTCATCTCCCGAGGAACTCTCGTCGACAGCCTCATCATCAAGAGTCGGCGAAGACACACCTTGATCTTCAGAGTCAGCCTGCTCACCATCTTCAACCCCATTGTTAGCTTCATCATCATTAGATAAAGGTACTGCAAGATCCTGTCCAGGATCCTCACTGTCAGAATCACTAGACCCAATCTCCACCTTCGTCAAAGACGCCACATCCTTGTCGGTAATATCCAAATTCCCCGTCCCCCAATCAGATCCCCAGTCAGATCCCAAGTGTGATTCCCACTCGAGGCCATATGCATACTCATATGCCGAGCTGGCTCGGGGGCCATTAGATCTCACAGATCCCCATGCTCGCAAAGCTGATCTAGGGTCGAAGCCAGACTGGGTTTTGGATTTGAATGCATGCTCCAGCTTCTTCAACGGCTTGGCGATATTCGCTCGCCAGTGGTGCGAGTTCGCATTTTCGCCCCGCTCGTATAGGTTGAGGTAAAAGGTTTGGCTGTGTTGATTGCACTGGAAGGTTTGACGCCTGATACATGATACCTGGGTATGAGCAAGTGGGCGGGAAAGAAAGGGAGCAAACTCACTCATTTACTTTGGCGAAATTCGCATTCAGGATCCCTTCCTCGGAGAATTCTTCGAAATCGCCGGGCTTGTCTGTTGCTACGAAATACCGGACAGACTCTATCGGGCCCTCGGTGGCCTGTTGAACTAGCTGGATGCCGAGGCTGGTATTGGGAGGGGGAGTTGAGTCTGGGAGATTAGTTATTGTGATTTTTGCCCATTTTGTGAACTCGTTGAAGGTGTGTTCGTGGTCGGGCTTTGGGGCGTTGATGGGTTGGACGTTGGTACAGCAGAATAACTGGGACATTTTGGCCGTTTGATTTGCGTGTTTGTGGAATGAGTGTTGTTCTACGTTGGTGATCTTTTTTCTTACTTTGCTAATATGAGAGTTTATTGTACCGACGATGAATGAGCTCGTCAGGATGTGCTAATATTGACCTACGTACTAGCACAGGTGACAGGTGTTTACAGGTATCGTTACGGTTATTCTCGAAGTAGATACCTATCATGCCACTATTCACATCCATGGAAGTCGGGGTCTTTGTGAAGAGTCCACAGTTGAAGACAGTGGAACATCGATATAGTGTGCGTCATTCGCGAAAGATGCTCAAGAAAGATGATTAAATTTACCATTGACAATAACACAAGAAAAGGATTTGGTATACAAACATTTTATAGAAAGCGCCAAAAATTCAAAACATGCCAGTATCAATCAGAAATCCTCGAAGCTGTTGAGGATGGCACCAGGTCTGAGAGAGAATTAGCTGATGAGCACGTTTGAGCTTGTTTTGTTATGGACTTACCCAGAGCCGGGGGACCATTTTTGGCCATTGCTTTTCTGGTCGGGACCAGGACCGTAGATCTGCTCCTGGTGGATCGTGAAGTGGTGGTCGTGTGGTCGGTTCGGGTTCTCGATGTGAACGTTCGACTCCTCCGTCATCCACTGACCGCTGGTGTCTTGGGTCGTGGTGTGGGTTGACTCGTGGGGGTGGGCTAGAGGCTGGTTCTTCCAATAGTGGTGAGGGTTTCCATGTGGCTTGGCAACAGGTGCGGGCACGGGAGCGTGCTCTACAGGGAGTGCGGGAGACTTGGGCTTCGGGACAAGTGTCTGACTGTGGGCTGGCCGGCGAGTAGTGGTCCTGGTCTTGGTGCTGGGCTTTGACGATGATGGAACTGGTGCTGGGGCGGAGGCTGGGTTACTAGCCACAGGGACACTGGGGACAACGCTGGTGTGTTCAGTGGGAGAATACAGAGCGCCGTGGTTGTCGCCAGTAACTTCGGTTTCGAGTCCAGTCATGTCAAGCCCTTTATTACCAGCGGCATTACCACTCTGGGGCTGGGGGTAGGCCGCGCAGGCATCATAATGGCTCTTGGGAGGGGCCTTCAGGCTGTCTGGGAAGGTCTCGGGCGCCTCGATGAGAGTGGCCATCAGACCACCTTCGACGTGCCACTCGATGTGGCAGTGAAGCATCCAAACACCGGGGTTGTCAGCGCGGAAGCGGATAACGGTGTGAGCGTGGTTCTCGACCATGATGGTGTCGCGTCTAATTGGGGTCGCAGAGATGTTGCTAAAGAGACCACTGTAGTAGCCCTCATCGACTCCATTGCGCTGCAGGACCTGGAACTGGTGGCCATGCAAGTGCCATGGGTGCAGATTGCCGTGGTTGTTGTTGATCACAATCTCGACAATATCGCCGTATTTGACAATGAGAGGATTGACCTGGCCGTATACTTCGGGGTTGGAGGCGAGCTCGGGACCGACTGTATTAGCAGTGTACAGGGTCGGGACCTTAGGAGCGATATATGTCTTATTGTTGACAGTGAAGCGTCCAATGCCGTTGATGACAGTAGAGCCGGTGTCAAGAATAATCTGGTGGTTCACTGGCTCCAGCAGAGGCTCGCGGTCGGCAGGCACAAACTCGAGCTCATCGACAAAGTCGAAGCTGGGAGGGAAAACAGGAGGCGCGGGCAAAGGCTTGGACTCGTCGTAAACCAACCAGGCAGTGGCATTGGGATTGTAGCCTGGGGGGATGTCACGACGTTCATAGAAGAACATCATATTTACATCCATGGTATCCCAAATGGCAAAGTTCTGGCTGGTATCAGATTTCGTCTTGATCAAAACACTCATACGCTGACCAGTTGCGATGCGCAGGAATCTGTCTCCCACAGGGAAGGGCTCAGTGTAGACGCCATCGACTTCAACAACAGTCATCTCGTGGCCATCAAACACCCAGGTATGGCCGGGGAAGTTTCCGATGCAGACAATGTGGACCAGGTAGGTCTTGTTGGGCAGAACCTTGATCTTCGTGTCGGTCGCGTCATTGATCAGTGCCGAGTCAGGCAGAGGCTCTCTGCCGTGAAACGCGGCCTGGTTAGCCTCAGAAAGGTAGGAATTGAGGAGATCAGGCATCTGCTGATGATACCAGTCACTCAGGGTGATCGTAAATTCATCATCGTATTCGAAAGGGGCATTAGGATCATGGACAATCAAAGGACCACGGAATCCATCAGGGTATTGGCCCATGTCGTGCGAGTGGTACCAGTATGTTCCAGTTTGGTCGATCTGTAACCAGCATTAGCATATACACAGCTTTCTCAGATCGGGGGACTATCTACATCAACTTGATACTGCATGCGCGAGCCAGGAGCAATAGGGCACTGGGTGACTCCCACAGACCCATCCATAATCGCATTTCCAAACTGGCGGAATCCGTGCCAGTGAATACCAGTGGACTCATTTCCAAGGCCATTGTAGACATCGACGATTAAACGGTCGCCCACATCCACATCAATCTGTGGGCAAGGCCATTGGCCATTGATACCAATGACCGGGCGCTCAAATCCATCAGGGGCAGCATTAACCCAAGTGACGTTCCAGTCGAGGTATACGTCCTTGGCTGCGGCCAGGCCAGCCCAAGTGGCTAACGCCAACAAACCAAATCTTGTCATTGCGACGATATTGAAGGAATGGCGTTCGACCCGAATCAGAAGGATAGTCAAATCCTCCCAAGGAGTGTGTTCGAGGCCGGATCAAAAAAACAAAAAAGAAAAGGTATTAGACCGTGGTTGTCGAAATCGGCGCAGGTCGGCCGCTGTGCTGGATGGCCAAAGATGAGCCGGAAAAACAGGCCTCTTTATCCATGATCAGGGCAAAAACAAAGAACCTCCTGTCGATCTGCGCCAGGGGCCCGAGTATGTTGCTCGGATCGGATCTCATTTCTATGCTTGCCGATGTGCCATGGGTGGTGCCCTTCATTCAGAGCCCTAGGAAACTAGAGCACATAGCAGGCAGTCCTCCGTACTAGGTTCGGTTCTCGGCCGGTGTTGTTTACCATCGAGGAATGCCCTGTGTATGCTCAGAGGGGTGGAATGTAGATAGTTCACCCAGCTTGGTCATGAATTTTGATATGCCACGCAAGGGGGAACATACTCCAGTTGGCAGGTTTATATCGGGCAGTTTCAAGTACAAAGTACAGAGTAAACAAGGGGAATATGAAGTCGAATTTTAATAGCCAGATTAGACAAAGTGTGTGTTCACCTTGTATGCAGTAGACATCTTCGGAGTAGCGCGGTGATCGACAACGACGAACCCTAACTCGCAACAGCATAGGATAGGGCACAGCCTGGACCACTGAAGATCGTTGTAACACACACACGCTGCATAGTCTATCTCGCATATGAATTTATTGGCCCGATGCTCACAGATATGGGTTCAACTGCTTCTAGTCGACAGCGATATCCCAGGTGTGTGACGTTGCACCAGCAACCACTTCAAAAGCCCTCTGCTACAGCGGCAAAGAAAAAACCGCTCAGATCACAAGTGGCCAATGCATTGTGCTGGAGGTCCGTACGCTGTCGTTATCGCAGAGGTTAGGCCCGAAAAAGCGGGGGATGTGCCAGGATTGGCTAGAAGCAGACCCTCGCAGTTGGTGTCTTCATCTGCTGCAGTTGTATCTTGCAGAAGCAGCAGCAGAAGCAATAGCAGCTGAAGAGAATGAGTCAGGGCCAGTCTGATCGGAAAACATCGGCGTCCCCACAGGAACAAGCTGCGTGTCCGTGCGCAACCGGGCCTATAGCGCCCTCGAAGCTCAGATAAGCTGTGGAGTAGAATTTAGTTGAGGAAATTGAGTAAAGAGATAGCAGACGGTGGAGAACGGAGTCACAGAGGGTGGTGAAGGGGGAGAAAAGTGGAGGGGAAAAAAGGAGTTCATCAGAGAGGGGTATCTCTTTGTCTTTTGCCTTTCTTCCCACTGCACGTTGAGTCTTGACCCTTGAACGCACCCTATATACTCGGTCGATGGCGTCTCCTGGCTTCAAATAGCATCATCGAATCTCAATGGCGTAATAGTTTGTGGGGAATATCCGGTTCTAACATCCAAGTCATACGGCTTCGCTCTCCCTGACTCAACTATATCCAAAAGAAAAAAAAATACCATGGATCAATCGCTGACTCTCATCGATGCACAAGTCCACTTCCTCGTGAGTCATTCATGTCAGTCAACCTCAACGCCTGCTAACCCCAATGCCAGGAGGAGCGTGTGGTACTGGTGCACATTCCGTTGGAGTTGTACCCCTACTTCTTGAAGTCTGTTTTGAGACTGATCTTCGATGAAACTTCGTCACTTGAAGACGAGAACGACGACAATGCAGTGGATGATGATGTCGAGAATATCTCAGAGCAAGACTCTGCATATAGACCACCAGCATTCATGAACGTCTCCATCACCCCAGTCGAAGTGTCTGTCATGTGTCCTCGACGCTTGATCGAGAAGTACTTCATCCCAGTCATGGATCAACTTGACCAACTGGATGCCTCTCTCCGGTCTCGGCTAGTCGTGAGCGAAAAGGACTATATCGCCATGCAGGTTCTCGGCCAGGGTCTCGAGGCCGGCAAGCGAGTCTTGGAACTGACCAGTCCACTTGCCTTAGCAGGCATGTATGTGAACTTTGACATCCTATATCTCCAATATAACACCCTTGCTAACATCCTTCAAAGCTCCATCTTCTTTATCTCAACCTACTTCTCCGACTATATTGTATTCCCTTTGCAAAGCAAAGCAAACGTAATGACGGCCCTCGAAAGCAGAGGCTTCCAATTTGACACCGAAACCGCATCCTTCGCCACCAACCCCCTCAGTCCAAGCGTCGAAAGAAGACTCAGCGACCTCATCCCCCCGAGGACACCCCCACCCTCAACTCTAGGCGAGCTCCAAACCCGCACCTTCGCCAACCTCCGCAAACACCGAATCACCCCTTCCGTAGACGCCACCCTACGCCTAGTCCAGTGCGCCGCCCACCACGAGTACCACTGCCAAAAGAGCTCAATGTCCATTCTCCGCGACGCCCTCACGACAGTCCTGCTCGTTGACGAACCACGCTTCCTCTCCCTAACCCTCGCCGCCCTCGACCCAGCAGCCTCCCTTCTCTTAGAGAAGCGCCTCCTCCCCCGCTTCGCACGCCAATCCCCTCACGAAGACGGCTACGAAGACGGCTCCGGTCTTCTCCTCGGCTCTAAAGAAGATCACCTCGTCCCTATCACCCTCGATCTCCGTGATCTCCCTCTCGAAGCCTCCGGCATCGTCTGCGGCGTCGCCGGCCGTCTCGCCGATGCCGCTACGAGCCCGCTAATTGGCACAGGTGTCAGCGTCTCTGCATCTGAGCCCCTGGATTCTCTGGACACGCGTCTAGCCACCTTCTCCGTCTCAAGCAACGCCACCCCATCTCACATTCTGCACCCTTTATCGCAGACCCATCATCTCCAGCCTGATAGGGACGCCGTCGCTGATGCAGTCGAGATTAGTTTCTTGAGCACTGCTCGTGCCGGCACAATTATCGTCGGCGAGGATGAGTTGAGGAGGGCGATTGATGCGCTTGAGGCGGAAAAGATGGAGTCGCAGACGCCTGATCATCTGCGGGAATAGGGGGTTGGTTTTGATGTCGGCTTTATGACTTATGCTCTGATGTTTGATGTGGTGTTCGGATTGCTCAGAAAAGTTTTTGGCTTTTTCTTTCTTTTTTTTTTTTTTTTTCGGCCTTGTTTTAATATTTGTATATTAAATGTTGCTTTATGGGGTCCGGTCATGTTCGCTCTCATCTCTCTTGATGGTATCTATGTACATATTTGCTGGCTTAATGATATTCTTCACTTATGTGATCAATCTTCTAGTATCGCAGGATGCCTCCCTTTTCTTTTTCTATGCGTTTTCTGTGTTTAATAGGGAGGTTAGGCTATTGGACAGGTAATACCTTGGGTATTGTACGATATTTCCCAAACGGGGGGTTCAACTTTCTATTTTTGTTGGAGCTCACGCAACAACTATATATATTCACCACGACAACTTATACAGGAAGAGGTGGGATAAAAATTAAAAGTACCGAGCAATTGGTTGTTTGTTGCTTAATTTCATATGTCATTCAAAATGCATATAGACTGGACATATAAAGCACCTAGCAGGTCTAGTAATGTGCCCAATGAATTGTTTTGACATCAGCCTAGGTAGCTACAGTCTACATATAGACCAGCTTTTATTGGGATCTGTTGTTCGCAAGGTACCGCTTGATAGTACCACAGTTTTACCCAAAACAGCACCATAGCCTTCCAAGTGCGATGTGCGCTTTATCCAGTTGATCAACGCCGTGTTTTGAGCGACGGGGATTGCAACAAGGCAGCAAAACCGCCATAGACACCGAGAGGCTGCGCGACAATTGGTATCAGATGCGCATACTGGGGTACGGTGGCATTATGTAGCGCGTGGTGCTTGACGGACTGCATGAGTGGATGTTGACGGAGAACCCAAAGTCCCGCTCAACAGGCCAAATGCGCCTTGCGTTGTTCGATCATGATAGCTAAGTCCGAGAAAATCCAATCTAAGCTCACCCATAGACTCTGACAGTACCTAGAAAAATAGTCAGCACACGAATCGCCAAAATCTCAAGCCAACAGAACCCTTACCATCTGAGCATCCAGCAGCCCAATTGCCGCCCCCCTCATTCCACGCCACACAACTGACAGCCTTCACCATCCCCCCAACAGACACAGCCGCAGTAACCTCCCCATTAAGAACATCCCAAGCAAAAGCCGCCGCCCCATCCCCACCCCCTGCCTCACTCCCACTCAGCACAACCGCATCCCCCCTGCGCAAAAACAGACCGCACCCGCAGCTCCGCATTGCGATACACATGTCGCGTCCTCGTCATACCCGGCCGCGCAGCCTTCTCCCCCCCAAACGCAGTCAGCAACTTACCATCCAACCGATCCAGCATGCGAATATACCCATCCAGCGTCGAAACCAGCAACGCATTACCATCATCCGAGCAGCGCACACTCGTCACCGGATGCGCGAGGACATCAACAGTCGTATTTCCCGTTCGCACATCATAGACCCGCGCGTGGCCGTCGTAACTTCCACTCGCTATCGAGTAACTGCCCATATGCACATGCAGCGTTGAGACCGTGTCGGTGGCTTCCGTGAGCGTCTGAATGGGTTTGTAGCTCGATGCCCGCGTGTCCCAGAGGTTGATGGTTGTATCTGCGCTGCCTGAAAAGAAACTAGTCAGATATGTTCTTGCTTGGACAGCTGTAATTCATACCGGTTACGACTACTGAGTCGCCATCGCCTGCGAACTGTACCGCTTCGATGCGGCCATTATGGCCCGACCATCGCCGTGTTGTGACTCCATTTTCCACGTCCCAGAGGAAGGCTTGTCGGTCGCCGCCTACACTGGCAAAGCGGGCGTTGTCGCCGGCGACGGCTACGTCTAGGACGGTGTAGCCATGGGCTTCGTATTTCTGGATCGGGGTTGTTGTTTGGGGTGTCGCTAGGCCGTTGGAATTTGCGGGAACTGCGCGCGAGAGGTGGACTGATCGGTCTGAGGAACCTGTGAGGATGTAGGTGCCTCCGGAGCTTGAGTAGGTTACCGCGTTGACCGCGCCTGGGAGGTATTAGCATTTCGGCCTCAGGACGTATTTGGGGAGTGACACGACGTCTAGGTAATTAGGGCTCACCATTATGTGTTTTGAGAGTGTGGATGGGCCTGGTTGGGAATATTGTCCGGGGCATGGCCGTTGAGTTGGGGTCAAAGTAAGGAAATTGGTGGAGTTGGGAAAATGCGGGATGGAGCTCGGAGCTTCAAGTCCACCAGTTCGGGAAATGGGCCGACATTACGAGGTAATTTCCAGACTTTGAAACTGTGACCCATAAGAATTAACTCTGTATTTCACATTACGGAATACAGAGGAGGTTATTATCAAGGTTGTAGACACACCATCGCTAGCTACCAGCGGTAAATGGATATAACAAAAATGAACCAGCCCTTCAGACAAAGGTGCTTCCAAGCGCGAACGACAAGACATAGGGTACTCAAAAGAGAACAAAAAACAAGAGCACGGTTCGACTCCTCCCCTTTTGAATGATTCGGGTCGATTCCCGGTGAAAATGCAACATCTTAACGACGTCCGTGGCTGCGAGTGCTGGAGCCTTGGAGACTCTCGATCTCCTGCTCGAGAGATTTGATTCTGTAATTTGTTAGTAATGCACAAATCACCCAGGCAAACTTTCAGAACATACGCAGCATGGGTAGCCTCGAGATCCTTGTTGAGGCGGTCGCGCTCGGAGATGAGCTTCTGCTCCCACTGGCGGAAACGCTGCTCCTCGACCTTGACCTGCTCGGTGAAGCGCTTGCGCAGAGTTTCCTCTTCCTCCTTGAACTTGGGGTTGTCGAGTTTGCGTGGCCGGGCCTCGCCGAACTTGCGGGTTTCCATTTGCTGGGCACGGTAGGCCTCGTAGTGCGATTCTTCCGTAGTGTGAATGAGGTCAAGCATGTGAGTGCGGATCAGGATCGAACGGAGTTTCTTGAAGTCGCAGTGATCCTCGTTCTCCACCTCAGCGACACCCCAGGCGTACTGACGACCCTTGACAACACGGCCATCGTTGGCCTTGACATCCTTCTCGGAACCGATGACGGCGAAAGGCATAGCAGCCATGAGGCTGCGGGCGTGGGAAGCGGCGTGCTCGTCGTCCTCCTCGATAGGTGGGGTGTAAATCTTGATGCCCTGGGCCTCGATAACAGCGCGAATCTAATGTATTGTTAACTTCGATTTCCGAATCTGATCCTTCTAGTCCTCGGTTCACTCACTCTCTCCTTGTAGCGGACGAGATCTGCGTGGCTCAGGGTATCGGCCTTGGCAACCACGGGGATCAGGTTGACACGGGAGCTCAGGCGCTTCATCACCTCGATATCGAGAGGCTTCAGGGTGTGTCCGGTGGGGCGAATAAAGTACAAGCAAGCATGAACACGCATGTCGATCTTGTCACTTCGGCGGGGCTGCTGCTCCTGGAGCATGTATGACTCGTGCTGGTCATCCAGGAATTCGATAATGGGCTGCCACGAGTCACGGTTGTTCACGTAGTCTCCAAATCCAGGGGTATCAATGACGGTGAGGCGGACTAGAAAATCGGCCGTGATTAGCTACCAAAACACAGGGGTCGAAAGCTCCCTCCACAAAGGCAATTGGGCCGCACCTTTGAAGAACTTCTCCTCGAGCTCAGCCTTGGTAATCTCAATCTCCACGGTTCGATCGACCTGCTTCTGGTGGCGGCGCTTGTGGTCGGCATAGTTCTTAATGGTGGTGGAGAAGAGAGTGTTGATGAATGTTGTCTTTCCCAATCCCGACTCTCCGGCAACCTGATGGAGGCTCCATTAGCATCGGGACGCGTTGATGATTGTCCCAGAAATTGCAAAACACACCATAATAGTGAAGGCTGCACCCCGCTTCGCGACGATCTTGTGGCTATACAGCTTAATTAGAACCTCTCCTCGCATCCACCGTAATCAAAGGCACACACACCGCTGGTTGGGAAGCTATATCGAAAACGGCAAATTAGCTATCAGGGTTCAGGGAGAAGTTGCTGGCTTTCAAAAATGCTTACATTGGCAATGCCAATGGGCGAGGCGGTCTCTGTGGTGGACATGATGGCTGATAGGGGGGATTAAAAACAATTCGGGATCACAACAAAAAAAGAAGATGAAGAAGAGGCCTCTGTAGGGAGTAAGACCAGAAGTAAGAAGAAAGAATAAGTCGACTCCTGAGAGGAAAAAAGGGAAAAGGAGTAACGCAGGTCGTGAAATCGGATCTCTCGAACTGCCCGTCGCTGCTTCCCCCTGAATCTCCTTTCGTTTTCTGGAGTATACCTCACCTTGCCTATCTGGGTTTAGCGTGACGCACTAGTACTGAATGGGCCCGGAGTCGGGCCATAGATGATCCGCAGGGTCTTATCACGGTAGCTTGGAATTATCTTTAATTTTTTGATCATTGGGATCGCCGACTGCCAAAATGAAGACAGACTTCAAGGTACGTACTGTGGTCGAATCTTTGATCGCATACATTTTACAGCAAGCCCCAGTCATAGAAATTTGTACTAACATGTTCAATTTTAGTTCTCCAACCTTTTGGGGACGGTCTATCGCAAAGGAAATCTTCTCTTTACTCCCGATGGAACATGTTTGCTCTCACCCGTAGGCAATCGAGTCTCAGTCTTTGATCTGGTGCAGTAGGTGTCGCTTGGAGTTCTTTCGTTCTGCGAATTGGGAACACAGTCCACTTACAATTGCTGGCATAGAAATACTTCATACACTTTGCCCTTTTCGCACCGTACAAACATCGACCGCCTCGACCTTTCGCCGAAGGGTAATCTTTTGTTGACTGTGGACGAGAATGGCCGCGCAATTTTGACCAATTTCCAACGGCGCATCGCCATTCACCACTTCTCATTCAAGGGACGAGTGTCTGCGCTCAAGTTTTCCCCCTCCGGCCGACATTTCGCCGTTGGTGTGGGACGGCGCCTGCAGATTTGGCAGACACCCTCTACGCCCGGGACTGAAACCAATGGCGAGATTGAGTTCGCACCGTTCGTTCTACACCGGGATCTTGCCGCGCACTTCGACGACATCCAAAGTGTCGAGTGGTCTAGCGATTCACGCTTCTTGCTCACCGCCGCTAAGGATCTGACGGCGCGAGTATGGAGTATGGATCCGGAAGAAGGCTTTGAGCCGACCACTTTGGCTGGACACAGACAGGGTGTTGTCGCAGCTTATTTCAATGCGACACAAGAAGTGGTGGGTGCTACTCGAAATCTTCTGCGCTGAAATGCCATACTAACTACATATAAAGATTTATACTGTCAGCCAGGATGGTGCGCTTTTCCGCTGGGAATATGTCACAAAGAAAGACGAGGAAACGATGGAAGATATTTCCGACGCTCGATGGAGGATTGTGAAGAAAGATTTCTTCATGCAGAATGACGCCAAGGTCAAGTGTGCTGCGTTCCATGCTGCATCAAACCTCCTAGTGGTAGGATTTTCCAACGGCCTCTTCGGACTCTACGACCTGCCAGAGTTCAACATGATCCACCTTCTGAGGTACATTAGTCTGCAATCTTATCTTCCTTCTCATGGGAGCTAACATATTTCCCTCTAGTGTCTCACAGAGCAACATCGATGTTGTGACGATTAACAAATCAGGTGAGTGGCTAGCATTCGGATCGTCGAAGCACGGTCAGCTGCTGGTGTGGGAATGGCAGTCCGAGTCGTATATCCTCAAACAACAAGGACACCTTGATTCTATGAACGCACTGGCATATTCGCCGGACGGTCAAAGAATCGTCACGGCTGCTGATGACGGCAAAATCAAGGTTTGGGATGTCAAGTCGGGCTTCTGCATTGTTACATTCACCGAGCACACTAGTGGCGTGACCGCATGTCAGTTCGCAAAGAAAGGAAATGTGTTGTTCACAGCATCTCTGGATGGTTCCATCCGAGCATGGGATCTCATCCGTTACCGCAACTTCCGAACCTTCACAGCACCATCCCGACTTTCGTTCTCCTCGTTGGCTGTGGATCCCAGTGGAGAGGTGATCTGTGCCGGTTCGCCGGACTCCTTCGACATTCACGTGTGGTCCGTGCAGACTGGTCAATTGCTTGACCAGCTCTCCGGCCACGAGGGTCCAGTCTCCAGCCTTGCTTTCGCTGCCGATGGCAACCACCTTGTCAGTGGAAGTTGGGATCACACAGTTCGCATCTGGAGCATCTTCGGACGGTCACAAACCAGCGAACCTCTCAAGCTTATGTCAGATATTCTCAGTGTGGCTTTCCGCCCAGATGGACAACAAGTTGCTGCCTCTACGCTAGATGGTCAACTCTCCTTCTGGTCAGTTGAAGACGCCGTCCAGCAAGGTGGAGTCGATGGTCGCCGTGACGTCTCTGGAGGACGTCGGGTGGCTGATCGCCGTACTGCTGCCAATGCCGCAGGCACCAAGTCTTTCAACAGAATCACTTACAGCGCAGACGGTAGCTGCATTCTGGCTGGCGGTAACAGCAAATATATCTGTTTGTATGATGTTGGAACAGGTTCATTGATCAAGAAGTTCACCGTCTCCGTCAACACCTCGATCGATGGCACCCAGGAGTTCCTGACGAGTCGTGATATGACTGAAGCCGGTCCTCGTGCTCTTATTGATGAGACTGGTGAAGCTTCTGATCGCGAGGATCGTGCTGATAACACCCTTCCCGGCGCGAAGCGCGGTGATGCCGGTGCGCGCACGACACGCCCGGAAGTGCGCGTGACGTCTGTGGATTTCGCACCGACTGGACGAGCATTCTGCGCCGCATCTACTGAAGGCCTGCTGGTCTACAGCTTGGATACAGACTTTGTCTTTGATCCCTATGATTTGGACATTACAATCACACCCTCGAGCATTCTTGCCACCTTAGATGCCGCCAAGGAAGCTGCCGTATCCGACACCGTGGATGAGGAAAACACTTTCCTCAAAGCTCTGATCATGGCCTTCCGATTGAACGAACAAAAGTTACTCCGTGTCGTATATGAAGCAATCCCTCCGTCAGATATTCCCCATGTGGTTCGGTCCGTGCCCTCAGTCTATCTACCTCGCCTTCTCCGATTTGTTGCACATGCCGCGGAAGAGACACCCCATCTTGAGTTTAATCTCATGTGGATTGAGTCTTTATTCAGCAGCCACGGGCGATACTTCAAGGAAAACACAGGTACCTTCGCAACTGAGCTCCGTGCTGTCCAGCGGGCTGTCGATGATATCCGCGAGAACCTCAAGCGGTTGACCGAAAAGAACCTTTACGATCTCAACTATCTGCTTTCAAAGCCTGTCCTCGGAGACAAGAAGACAAGCAAAGCTCTGCTAGCCATGGAAACCGAGGATGCCGAGGTTGATGATCAGATGGTCGATGCTGACGATGGAGAGGGTGAATGGGTTGGCCTTGAATGATTTATATGGGTTTCTTAGTGTGTGTCTACTTGCATCTGAGCCAGGCGTTTTGTATATAGTAGCAAAGACCAAAAAGGGAAATAGACCGCGGCCTTCGCGGCCTTGTGATTAATACTCCAAGTACCGCTCCAGAGCTCTCTGAGACCTCAAACGGGCCCTTTGTCCATCTGTAGCAAACGCTCTCCATATAAAATAATCAAAAAAGCGTTAATACTATCCGAATGTCTGCTGTACCACCCTCTCTCTACCCTTCTTCCTCTTCTTACCATCCAACTACCTCCATAATCTCCCGGTCCCAGCATCCCGGACAATCCAAGGCTCCGGAGAATCACTTATCTAAGTACATCTTCCTCGCTGTCCCAAGACAAAAGCTTCATCAGTCAGTCAGCTCTAGATGGCCGGGTTCGCTTTTTGGCCCCTCGTGGGCGTGTTGGTCGTGGTCTACCTACTCTGGCGAGCACCGGCTTCCAGTTTGAGGCAGGTTCCCACGGTCAGGTACAAGTGGTATCTCCCGGATTTTCTCAACCGTATTCTCTACTATCCTAAAGCGGCGAGCATGATCAGTCGAGGATATCACAAGGTGTGTGGTCTACTTGTATTTGGTGATCCAGCCTTATTGACCAGCATCTGCATCTAAGTACAAGGATACTCCCTTCCGCATCCTCACAGGCGATGGAGAAGTCATCGTTTTGCCTGTGAAATACCAACATGAACTGAGACATCTGCCGCCGTCGAAACTCAGTTCTTTACATGCTCAATACGAGGTAATCCCATAAGCTGAGAATGGTGCTACGTTACTTCCAGAATTTAGGGCTGACCTACTTCGCAGAATGCACTGGGAGAGTACACCAATATCAGAATCGATACTCTTTTGCCTGCCCTGACTGTGCGAAAACGGTTAACGCCCAATCTAGGTACTGCCATCCTTTGGGCTTCTTATTTTCGACGTTACGCGAGACTAGGAGCTAATATGCCATGTGTCATCGTACAGTCCATGTCATTCCCCGGGTTATCGACGAGCTCAGGGTAGCATTCGATACCGTCCTCGCAGGATGCGAAGGTGAGAAATATGCTGCTTTGCGTGACAGATGATCAGCGCTAGTATACTAACAGCAAGATGCCGAGTATAGACGATTGGGTCAAAATCAACCCAGGCGAGATGTCCACGCGGCTCATCGCCCTCGCAACATCCCGCGTAATGGCCGGTGACATCCTCCGCCAAAATGAGGAATGGCTGAATATCGCAAGCAGCTATGCCCACAACGTAGGCATCACATTGCTTCTTCTCCGCCCAGTTCCCAAGTATCTCCGTCCCATCGTCGCGCGTCTCCTCCCCTGCATCCGGCATATGAAGGAGCAGCTTCGCTTCGCGAAAGACCTCTTCATCCCGCTAATCAACGAACGCAAGCAGGCGCAGAAGGCTGACGGTGCGGCTTCCTCCAAGCCAGACGACTTTTTGCAGTGGATGATGGATTTGGGCGAGAGCGAGGGGGAAAACCTCGACCCGGATTCCCTGGCGCATCACATGCTGCTTCTGGTTACACTGGCTGTCACGCACACCAGTACTATGGCGTTGTGTCACTGTCTCTATGATCTGATTATGAAGCCCGAATACATCGAGCCTCTGCGGGAGGAAATGCGTCGCACCCTGCCCGATGGCTGGTACAAGGCAACTCAGGCTTCGCTACATGAGCAGGCTCGTTTGGATAGCTTCCTGCGGGAGTCTCAACGCTTCGGTCCGCCCGGTGAATGTAAGTTTTGTGGATAATTCCCTTATAACAGCGCACAACAGTCATAGACAGGGAATATGAGATATGAGACTTCATATCATGTTCTAACCCTTGAGCTGTGTAGTATCCTTCCACCGCATCGTGAAGGAGCCCATCACACTCAGTGACGGTCTCACTTTGCCAGTCGAGACACATGTCTGCTTCCCTTCAGGTCCCATTAGCAAAGACGACGCATTCATTCCAAACCCATCAGTCTTCGACGGATTCCGCTGGTGTCAGGACCCTAGCGATCGTTTTGCCCTGACTCCTGAACTGAATGGCAGCACTGAGAAGGGCCAGGCTGAGAAGCCTGCGTCTTCTTCACACTTCGTTTCGATCACACCAGCTCATATGCATTTTGGCTTTGGACGGCAGGCCTGTCCCGGTCGGTTCTTTGCGGCTAATACCCTGAAAGCAATCTTGAGCCGTATTATCCTGGACTACGAGTTCAAGTTTGTTGACGGGTTGGAGGGGAAGAGACCTGCCAATCTTGTGGTTGGGGAGCATATTCTTCCCAGTATGAGTGCTGAGATGTTGTTCCGCAAAAGACCTGTTGGGCTTTGAGTAGATGAGTGTATTTACATTGGAAGATTTGCGGAATGATGCTTGGACAGTTGGAGGCTCATACGTTGTGCCATACTTGGTTGTTGGATGATGTGGCTCTTTGACAAGAGAGTGAGCTCCAATTAAGAAATACGAGAATCAAATCTTTGGTTTAAATTCCATCTTGCATTCATCTTCAATGGATATAAGCATTGCCGTGACATAATTGTCTAGACTGCGCCAATATCTAAAGATTCCATATACATACAAAGTTCAAATCCAATCATTTCATCGTAGCTTCCTCCCCAAATACCTCTTTCTTCATTCACTGGGTATTGGTTTGGGGCGCACCTCGCCCACGGCCTCCTCTACCACGGAATCCATTACCACGACCGCGGCCACGACCACGTCCTCGATCCATGCCTTGCGGCGGCGGGACGTTATTGTAGTTTTGGGGACGGAAGTTGGGGTTGTTTTGGATCACACCTTCATTGGGATCGCCGTTTTCCATTGGGATGTATCCGCCACGGCCACCTCCACGACCATTACGAGGCCCACGGGGAATACCGCCACCGTTGGTGTGGGGACGGAACGGAAGAGTGGTTTGTTGCCCGTTGTTAAGACCTCCACGGCCTCCACGGCCGCTTCCATTACCCTGTCCGGAAACTGCTCCTCGGAAAGAGCCTCTCAAGGGCGGGGGAGGGGCTGCATTTCTCAGTTGTCCCTGTCCGTGAGGACCAGAGGGGGCACCGTACCCGGCAACAGTCAACGGGGTTTGCGTCTGCTGAGTTTGCTGACTGGCCGCAGCGCGGGAGCTGGTGATGAGCTGTCGGTTGGAAATGTTGAGAACGGAGGAAGCTAGAACAGTTTGGCCACGGAAAGGCGAGCAACGACCGCCGAGTGTCGTGCCACTCATGAACGACACATCAAAGACAACATCAAGCAGAAGGGTTCGCGGGGTTCTGGTGAGACCGACGACAGTACCACGTGTAGCAATTGGAACCTTGCCAGAATCTTGGGCATACACAACTCGCTCGCCAAGCTTGAAGGTTTGGTTTCCGAGACGGTGCTCAACATCGGCAGGACGAAGAAGGGCGCTTCGGGGTACACCCCGAACCTTCTTCGGTTGCATGTCTGGCTGGGACAGATTGAGACCATCGGCATCCTGCTCAATCAACATCACAATATCCGAATCAAGTTGCTCAGCATCGAGAGGCACTCTATCGAAGTTCTTGGCTTCTGCAGATTTCAGCCAGTCTTTGATTTCCTTCATCTTGAGCGCAGCAGTTTCCTCGGGATAGAAATCAGTTGGGGAATAACGGTCGCTCTGAGGGTTGCGCTGGATGCCAGCAATGAACTCGGGGAAGTTGATCATGTACTGCTGAATCAATTCCACTGCTTTCTGGCTGAATTCCCAGCCAGATTCTCCGCGACGGGAGTATCCAAGAACCTTCTGTTGCTTTGCTTGGAACTTCAGGTTCAGACCAAGGTTCGCACGCTGGCCCTCGATATCGACAGTAAAGGAAGATGTGATCTTAGCTAACACCAAAGGATTAAGGCGAAGGCTGCGTGCCACAGCGTACGAAGGCATGTAGGGACAAAGCTGCTCAGCGACTCTGACACGCTCTCGACCGAATTCTGGCTCCCGGCCTTTCACGGCCGCGATCAATCCATTCACTTTTCCATCTTCATGTCCCCCAACATGCACAGGTCTTCCATAATTGAAATCACCCAAGAAGAAGGCACGAGAACCCTCGGGGAATTCCTCCTCGATGGCGACAGCTTCCCGTTCAATGAAACGCTGGTCGGGATTAATCACATCATCGACAACCACCTGGAGAGCGTAGTCCGTCTCTTGGCCGGGAATCTCAGCGAATTCTTTGATAGTGGCACCATCATCTGTCTTGGTCATTCCCTTGAGGAGTTGAATGTGAACCAATGATTCCACGTCTCCGATAATGATTGCAAGGCGTTTGCTGTAGACACTCTCAATCTTATTGGCCTTCCTTTTCCACTGTTCGATTTGCTGAGGGGTGTGGGGGATGGATACAGGGTGTTGTTCTCCTGGAGGGAGGATATAATCAAATAGCTCATCCGAGACACGAACCACGAGAGCCTCCTGGAGGAAGGGGTAGCCCACATGGACACGCTTCCCAAGCTTCTTCTTGGCTACTTCAATGCTCGACCGACTTCCCGGGTCGAGTAGTGTAACAACTTGACTCTCATTGCGGCTGTCTTGCTGGAATACGCAGACTCCATGGAAACCTAGTTGACCGTGGTGCGGCAATGTCTTGATACTAGGGAAGCCGGCAAGAGCTGCCTCGCCTAGATGCACGCCATCCATCAAGCCAGCGTAAGGCACCAGCCCATCCATGACAGGGAGGTCAAAGAGGTTCTCGATACAACGACAGTTCGGAAGGTCTGGGAACACGCCAGGCATTGAAGACGGGTAAACGAAGTTCACATCTGGAGAGTAGGTGAATTTAAGTGATGCCCCAAAGTCGTTTCTGGCTTTCTCATCCGCGCTGAGTTGGTTTTCTTTCGTTTTGAGCGCCGCTAACAGCCTCTTTTCGTCAATGAATGGGATCTTGACGACGGCTTCCCACTCCATCTTTTTCCCGTTCATGTCGAGATCGAAATCACGAGGGTAAAAGTCATAGATAGGGGATTCGGCCGAGGTCATCAGATCCCAATAGGCAGTAGGCACAATTTTCTTACTACGATCGGGCAAGACACCCATGAGTTGATCGAAAGGCCGGAAAGGCTGTCCTAATTTGAAATCCATGTCTGCGCCAAGGCCATCATTCACATCTGTTCCATCGTCAGCTATTGAAACCCCACAAAAAGAATTCAGTGCTACTAACCAGAGATCATAGGAGCATAGTGGTACTGGAAGAACCAGGGCCACGATGCAATACCACGGTAGTAATAGTATAAGACCCACTGTAATCCTTGCACATAGTTCTGCGCCAGCTTCTTCATTTCCTCCTTGTTGTCAAGGCCCCAGCCGAACTTGGTCCGATAATAATTATCTTTCCACTCGAGGAACTTAGCATCATATTTCTCTTGTGCAGCCTTCTGCGCTTCCTCGGCTGTCATTTCCTGAACTTTGGCTTTCTCATATTTTCGAATGATACGCTGTACAGCCACCGATGCCTCCTCATCTTCTTCCTCGTCATCGCTATCGCTTTGGGTCTGAGGCAACGAGAGCCTCATGAACCGATCACCATTCTCATTGTCGAGGGAAGACCAGGACAGCCGGAGCTCATCCGCAAGCTGTTCAACGAAGGTACGATCACGAGCCGTGAGGGTAGCAGGGAGGTCCAAAGGCCCGGAAGCCTTGTCAGACCGGTTCAAAACGTACTTCTTGACCGTCTTGAGGATCTCCTTCTGGGAAGGGGTGAGAGTAAGCTCTTTCGGCTTCTGTTGCGAGAGTGAATCAAGGCTTGCGCCCTTCTTTGATTTCAACCACTGAGCATCGGAGTTTTCTGCCTCGAAGAATCGATATTCCACGGCGCTTAGAGCAGTCACAAGCATGCCCAACCGTTGCACGTTGATGACACCCTGCTCATTGATGTAGCCGCCCATCTTCGGCAGCACCTCCTTGTAGAGCTTAAACATAAGGGCAAGGGCACCCTCGTTGATATGTAAATTTGGCAGGTTCGGCAAAAAGTCGTTACCAACGAAAAAGGCCATCAGAATGAAATCATCAATAACACGCTCCATATCAAATGGGAAACCCAGAACACCTTCTTGTTCTAGCTCTTGGAATTCTAACTCCAGATATTCCCGGACCATGCTCAGATGCAAAAGATAAAAGTTTTGATGTTCAAGTTCTTTAGGCTTCTTCGACACTTGGCGACCAAAGGTCACTTCCTCTCGAAGAAGGCAGAAGTGAGGGTCATGGCTGAGAAGACCCAACATGATCAAGTCGGCATCCAGACCGTAAAGACAATGGCGGACATTGGATTCGTAGTCGGGCTGCGCTTTCGAGCAGCGAATGTATTCCATAATCTTGTGCTCGCCTTCTCCTGGGACTTCGTGGCCAGAGAGCACAATTTCCACGCCTTGCCAATCCGTATCCTCTGAGATTTTCTTGTTGATGAAGTATTTGAGTTGTTTCGTCAATTTTTGCATGAACTCGGTACCCGGAGTGATGCAGTTGCTGTCAAAAGCATCTTCCTTGGGCATCTCGAGGCCCTGCTGAATAGCCTTCTCCTTTGCGGTCTCTGCATCCAGAGCTGTACGGAAACGACGGGCACGTTGTTGATTCATCTTAGCGCGAGGTGCGACACCATCTACTGCCATGTAAAACAGCTTCTTGGGCTTAATCTTGCCAAATAGATGTTCAATGTAATTGAAGATGGCGATGAACATTTGATCTTCCGTCATGCGAAACGTCGGGGAATCGCTATCACTATGCGTGCAATTGTGAATAATACCGTTCATGTCGAGGTATAGGCTGTCGAATTCGGGTATCCGGCTCTCTGCGATGAGCATCGAGATTGATGGATACCGCTCACTCAGCCAGCGGAAGAACTTCGGAACACCCATGATGAAGTGTGGGTTCACCCAAAGGCAATAATGTCAAGGGAAAATTCGGTAGGTGCTTTATTGTGAGAGTCGAGAAAGTGTAGAGGGGTACTCGTAAAGGACTGCAGTAGAGTTACTAGCGACCAAAGGCGGAATCATCCAATGAATGAACCTTGGATGATACACTGCGCCGATGTGTTCTTCAAACAAATAATAGGGGCGTACAACGTAAGGACGTTAAATAAGCAGGAGGGAACAAAAAAAAATAAAATAAACGCCCAATAGTGTTCAGATGTCTATGATGCAAGAAAGCAGGTGTCCCCACGATCTGAAGAAGAGTCAACGGGAGCTGCTCACCGCCTCCCAGGTAGGACTAGCGCCATTGTACAGTCTCCCGGGACTCATTAACGCGCTGATGCGCGTAGCTTCCCTCTACCAATTCCCCTCTCACACACTCTCTAAGCGGTTCAAGTCCTATTGTCCCGCATTTTCAACATATTATCTGGCCCACACGATCTTAGAACCATGGATCATTATGAAGACGACGCTGGTCAGTATTGATCATCTTGCGCTCGACGTGAAATCTCAATCTAATTAAGGTCTAGCTGCTGGTGATGAGCATGAGAAAGACCAGAATGAGGACCAAGACCATGCCGATGAGAAGGCAATCAACGAAGGTAACTATCCTTGGCTTGTTTTTTTTTTTTTTTTTTAATTTTGTCAATTGCATTATATCTAATTCTATCCACTGAGGGCAGAGTACAAGACATGGAAGAAAAATGCGCCATTCCTCTATGATATGATTTTGAGTACGGCATTAGAATGGCCAACTCTCACAACTCAGTGGCTTCCAGATAAGCAAGAGTACGCCCCCAACACGCCGCTAGCTTATTTAGCACTCTAACCAATTTCCTCTTCAGGGTACCGGATAAGCCTTACTCAACCCACCGTCTCCTCATCGGCACACACACCACTGGAGATGCGCAAAATTATCTTCAGATTGCGCAAGTGCAACTTCCAAATCCCAATGCTCCCAACCCAGAGGACTACGACGAAGACAAGGGAGAGATTGGCGGCTATGGCGGGGGCTCAAAGAAGACCCAGATGGAAATCAAATTCAACATTGTTCAAAAGATTGATCACAAGGGCGAGGTCAACAAGGCTCGGTATCAACCGCAGAACCCCAATATCATTGCGACAATGTGCACAGATGGTCGAGTAATGATCTGGGATCGCTCAAAGCATCCTAGCTTGCCAACCGGCACGGTCAATCCTCAAATGGAACTCCTGGGCCACGAAGCCGAAGGGTTCGGACTTAGCTGGAACCCCCATGTTGCTGGTCACCTTGCAACGGGAAGTGAGGATAAGACTGTTCGACTCTGGTAAGAATGCGAACTACCAAGGACTGAAGTTCGATGTGAAAAGCAACTAATTGAACCGCCATAGGGACATTACCACATACACTAAGGGCAACAAGGCAGTTCGACCGAGCCGCACCTTCACCCACCACTCCTCCATCGTCAATGACGTTCAGCATCATCCCCTCCACTCCTCCCTCATCGGAACCGTTTCTGATGACATCACGCTTCAAATTCTTGATACCCGACAGGATGACTCCACTCGTGCGGCTGCTTCCGCTGAGGGCCAACATCGCGATGCTATTAACTCCATTTCCTTCAACCCCGCATCCGAGACTATTCTGGCTACTGGTTCTGCTGATAAAACAATTGGTATCTGGGATCTACGTAATCTCAAGTCGAAGCTCCACTCCCTCGAGGGCCACACCGATTCAGTGCAATCTATCTCATGGCATCCATTTGAGGAGTCAGTCTTGGCAAGTTCCAGCTACGATCGCAAGATTATGTTCTGGGATCTCAGCCGAGCCGGAGAGGAACAAACTCCTGAGGATGCTCAGGATGGACCACCAGAGTTGTAAGTGACCTCTCTCTTTTCTCTCTTTGTACCATGAATTTGAATATTTAGCTGACATTGCTCTCCAGATTGTTTATGCACGGTGGACATACCAACCGTATCTCGGACTTCAGCTGGAATCTCAGCGACCCTTGGGTTTTGTGCTCGGCTGCTGAGGACAACCTGCTCCAGGTATGGAAGGTGGCAGATGCAATTGTGGGCAAGGACTTGGAGGATGTCGCTACAGACGACATCGAGGCATAATGCTTTTTCTGCTGAAACTGTACGCTTCGGTATAGATGAGTTAGGACTATCATGAGTAATCGTTCAACCCTTCCAACATTCACCTATCCGATCCCCATATCTTTGCACTCCTTGGGTAAGGACCATGACTGTCAAGTAGTTACCTGGGGGAATAACTGTATATGAATTTGGGCAGTAGATCAAGAGGCATTCATGGGTCTCATAAGCCCATGCAACCAGTCTATTTCAGGTCTATTACTCCGTAGATAAGTTCAAGCCATACAGTTCCTGCAAACCTTATGTTCTTGATGACATAAAGGCAGCGTACCGTCACACTACTAAGCTCTTCTAGGCACATCTTGGCAGTACGATCTCTCTGCATGAGCCTTACCTTCTTTGGTGAAATCATGCACTGACAACTATATATGGATACCTAGCTTAGGTACATATGTCTACAATGATCACATTACCTAAATACATGCTGTGTACATGTATGTAGTCCGTAGATATAGCAGTGTATTATTCAGATCGGGATATATATGGATATGGTCATTCCCCGGCCAAATTAGGTTTTCCGAAAGGAGTGTATGATTGAAATTAATACTAGAATGTAGCTCATTTAAGGGATCTCTCTGTCGGAATATCGGAATATCAGAAGACTTGCAAACTACCCACGTAGCAGCGCATAACCTTGAGCGTCGGCCCCCGAAGCCCGTTATCAGCCCGCGGGGAGCTGCGCATGTCATCATCGGCATGGACGCTGATTGGAGCTGACATTTGGTGGGGGCGGTGATGAGGGGGAAAAAGAAAGTTAGCGTTGCAGGGAAAAAAAAAGTGATTCATATTCTGACTGTATCATCTTAGGTGCTCTATTCCATACTCCATCTATCTCGTCTTTGCCATATCTTCATCATGGGTTCTGGTTCGCCTACAAGCTCCAAGCCCTCAGCTATTCCGTCCCACATGCTGAACGGGAGCTCCCCGCTTCAACGTTCAACGGGCAGCCGGGATGCTCGTGAGCGCGAGAGTCTCAATTCATCAATTCGTACATCTTTCGAACCACGAATTCCAATTGAATTTGAATCCCCTGAAGCCAAGGCCCAGGCTGAGGCCGAATCCGAGGACGAAACTGAGACCGGAGCAGACCCCACACAGTCCACTTCCAGTGTGTCTGTGCCAATTCGCAGTGTGGTGCCAGTGCGGTATGCATCCAACAATATCCATGTTGCGGCCATTTTTAAAATTCCACCGATTGCTAATACTGGGTGTAGCCCTACATTGAATGATCCTCCCCGCGATCCCCGGGATGAGGGTGGCCCATTGACCCCTCCTACTACAGTCAGCCGCCCCGCCAGCCCCTACACATTGAACCCACCTATCGACTTTGATGGTCTCAGCTGGCCTTGTAAGTGATCTGCCCGCATCGTTGAACACCAATTTCTTAGTATATTTGCCTAACCACTGTGACTCAGGCCCCGGAACTAGAGAGCGGAAGGAAGCGACACCGGAGGAGACCGAACAACGACTTACAAAACTGTCCGGAGCTATCCGAACAATCCTTGAATGCATCGGCGAGGACCCAGAAAGAGAGGGACTTCGCGAGACCCCCGAGAGATATGCCAAGGCCATGCTCTACTTCACCAAGGGCTACGAAGAGAATGTGAGAGACCTGGTGAACGGCGCTGTCTTCCACGAGGACCACGATGAGTTGGTCATTGTCAAGGACATTGATGTCTTTTCGCTTTGCGAACACCACATGGTACCCTTCACCGGAAAGGTACGAATCGCTGCATTTTCTTTTTTAGTTTTTCTTTTTTTCCCCCTTTAGTGATAATCATTCTAACCTCACCAGATGCACATCGGATACATCCCCGACCGCCGCGTCCTTGGTTTGTCAAAATTGGCTCGTCTCGCAGAGATGTTCTCTCGCAGACTCCAGGTTCAGGAGCGTCTGACCAAGCAAGTTGCGTTGGCGATTTCTGAGGTTCTCAAACCTCGCGGTGTCGGTGTCGTTATGGAATCTTCCCACCTGTGCATGGTGATGCGAGGTGTCCAAAAGGTTAGCAGCACCACGACTACCAGTTGCATGTTGGGATGTATGCGATCGAGCGCCAAGACTCGCGAAGAGTTCTTGACTCTACTGAACCGCAGATAATGACCCAGCTCACCAACCACCCATACCCAAAAATAAATTAGGGTGTTATTTACGGATTCTTGGAGTTTTGGCGGTGACCTTTCAACAGGTTTTTGGGTGGTTTTGCTTTTAATTTCACATGTTAAGCGTGGATTGGTGTTTCTCTGTGTTCTCATGTTTTGATTTTCCTGCATATACTTCGGCAAATCTTTGCCCTGGTGTCTTGCCATGTTCCTTCGCCCATGACGCTTGCACCCAACTTTAGGGCTGATGGCTTCGTGAGTAATGGCGAACGCCTCTTCCTCGACCCGTGATGGGCCCGAGGGAGAAAAACAAAAAGAAGCCCCTCTCACTCTCTATGCCCTGTCATACTAACACGAACCCTCAAGAGGCCTTTGCTATACAGTCTATCGAGGTCTTACTTGATAGCACTGGCTAGGCTGTTTCAACACTTGATCCCATGCCGCTTACGAACATTCTCGTCGGAAGCTTTTGGGAACTGTTCACTTTTGTATACGACTTATGTATCAGAATCAATGTACAATCTCTTTCCGAAATCTTATTGATTCATGTAACACTGAAGCGGTTTTCTCTGCAGTTTCTGTATCAACACTCTAGAAAATTGTCGACTGATAGGCCTGGCATCGATATACACAGGGCTCCACGGTCTATATACGCTCGAGAGATTCGACCGTCATTCAAAGCACCTTTACAATGCCCAAGTACCTTTCTGCATTCATGGGTAGGTAATTATTTATCCATCAAGGCCCCTGGCTGTTTCATCGGCGGGCTCGATGATGTCGCCACGGAACCTCCCAGGGCAGAGGCCGCTTCCAAGGACTGAAGCTGATTATCTCGTCAACGACTCATCCAACTACATCGGCCAATCGTGGCCTTTCGCACGACTCATACTTCCAAGGTTGCCCACGGCGATAGATCTCTCGGCGAATGATTGGATCCCATATACGACGACTAATCGTCGCCCGCGGCGATGGCTACGGGGACGTCCACGTTTGTATTTATTTATCTTCCTCCTTCAAGATCCTTTCTTCTCTTTCATCTTTCCCTCACAATCCACCTCTTTGCTGAAGCCTTCTAGTTCCTATCGGTTTCTCATCTATTGCTGGCCAGCTTTTCTTCCGAAAAATCTGCATTCTGTCTGCAGGCTATTGTTCGCATCTACGTGCATCTCCCCGTGATTCTTCTTGTGAATTGGACTTTCCTAGGCATCCGCCACCATCACGTCCATATCTCACGTTTTCTCCGTCGTCCAGACATCTCTCCTTATCACACCTCATCAGCTGCCGCACAGCTGAGATAGGGTGTTATCGATATCATCTGCTTTTGTAAGTCATATGCTAATTGATTCTGTCCTCTCTACGGGTACTACGTGCAATGCCGGGTCTTTTTCTGAGGCACTGCTATGCTTGATTGACACCTTGCCATCCTACACCTGAATCATGAACAATCCTGATGTATCCTCAACACCCATGCCTTCTGTGAATATTTTCTGTCCATATTCATGAGTATTGTTTTGGCAAAATCCTTCATTTTGCCAAGTTCTGTTCTCACTGGAGACAGATTGAGGCTATAGGCATTAAGCCGGCTTTAACCTGCTATTTGCTTTCCATTTGATGCTGTTTCTTAGCTTTACTGGAAGATCTGGTGGTCGTTATTCACATTAGCCGTTTTTTCTGTTGTTAAAAAATATTGCTCTGGTTCATGCACACGTGGTTTTTGTTTGGTGATTGTGAAATTGGATACTAACTTGTTTGCTTTATGCAGGATTCCACTCTCATAATCCCAATATCCTAGGGCCTTCCAGATCTAGGAAGATAAGACGATATCCAAGGTACGTTGAAACTATTGGAATATAGCAAATATCGAATGATATGACTGACATGGGGTCTAGAGCTGATTTACCGAGAAAAAAAAAGAAACAAAAGAAACATCTCAAGGCTTTTTAGCCAACAAAAAAAGGCATTCCTTCCGACCCAATGGAGGAACACACCCCATCTTCAGATGCTTATGGCTTCTCAGGCGGCTCCTCCGGCGGCTCATTCCAAGTCGATGCCACTGACCCTGCCAATGAGCCCATCAATTCCAATGCTACTGCCGAAACTGGAACCTCGCTTTTGCCCTACCAGGTCCATGAAAACCCCGAGTCACATACAGAAAACAACTCTGGATCTGCTCCTCGCAGCGATGTTCAACTTGAATCAGCTACACGAATGTCCGCCGAGGCCTTCCATAACCCGATCCAACCTGAGGGATCATCTACTGAGTTGGCTATGTCCTCCGAAATCAGCCCGTCACTTCCTGGAACAAGCCGCGCAGATGACAACGCGTATGCTATGGCTTCTCGTGCTCCCTTGCGGTCTATTAGTTCCAACCCTGGCCCTCCTGATCATCTTCTCCCTTTTCGTCCTCCCTTACCCTATCCACTTCCTCCCCTAGAAGGAGGGTCATCGAGCGAGGCGAATCCCTACATTCCTTCAAGCGCTCCTAGACGGGTTCCAGGAGCACCAGTTCTGTATTCTCCAGAAAGAATGATTCAAGCATGGATTGTTCGGCAACAACTCATAGTCGGGATTCGTCCGGAAAACCTCCAGCCCGTGGCAACTCCACGCAGTCTTCAGCACCGAACACCTCCATGGATCATGCTAAGTGCCAATGGTGCTCAGATTATGAGACTTGAACCTGCCAGATTCCGGGGTACAATGCTTCCTATGCCCTCTTATCCTTGGATACGACGTAGTGTGCCTCCAGAGTCCCATATCACGCCTCTTCAGGATACACCCACGGCGCCTGTTTCGTCAAATGAACCCGATACATCGCAACTGCCGGCTACTCTGAGCTCACCTGTCGCTTCTAACCCGCCGGCTGCGCCACCTTCGGCGGCTACTCCAGACTCGGCGGCTACTCTGAGCCCAGGTGAAGGGGGCCCGCCTTTGGGGGCTAGCTTGGGAAATCCAGATGAAAGTGCTGCTCAAGGTACCGTGCAAGATCAGACCTCGGATCCGCGTGTGACGGCATTCTTGCAGCCACTCAGGCTACATAATGCTGATGATTCGAACGAACCTGGTCCTGTCCCACCTCCTTCCCCAGCTTCCAATTCGGGAAACCCACTGGACGATCCTTCCGCAAGTTTGGTGGAAAGTGAGATCACAGGTCCGCGTATGAATGACCTCGTGCAAGCTCTCAGGCTGATGAACCCTGATGATTCGGATTCGATGGCTTCGGAAAGGGAGGCGTCCTCAACTTCATCTTCGGAATCAGAGGATGATGGTGAGAACCCTAATGTCTCTGCTCCTGGGACTCCCCATGCCAATGGGGCTGTGCCTCTTGCGATCACTTGGCCGGGCGACGAGGACGACGAGGACCCTGATGAGCAGCCGGCGCCGGGCCGGTTTCCCATCGATGGATGAGAAGACTACGCGGTTTGTATGAGTATTTTCTGGGGTTAATGCTTTTTTCATGCTTGCCTAGTAAGCATGAAGTGATGATGAAACGAGGAGAAACGAACTGTGAGAGTGAGAACCTTGTCAATCTTCGAGGAGGAGGATGGAGTAACTTACAGGAGTATGTACAGAATAAATATGTATGAGTACAACCATCTTTTTCCGGCTTGTAGAAGGTGAACTGCCGTCCCATGAACCGATCAACATTGCCTTCGGCTGTATCGGATCAGAAGTGTCTATTGTGACTTCAAGCCGTTTATGTATTTTCTCACAGACAATGAGGGTCATAAGGATATAGTAGACAAGCTAACCCCGCTCTATAGGGCTCACACTCAAGGATAGAGGCTAGAACAATTTAAACATACGATTTGTGTACAATGATGACAACAATCTGCTCGTAGTAGCGTTCCTTGTTGCCCTAATTTATGTACTTCGGAGACAATATGACACCACGTGATCACATGTGACCCCACGCTCAGTTCCGGCACTTGGAACTTCGACCTGCCCATGACATCAACCTACCTCTTGCTATCTTAGTTCCTCGCCTATGCGACGTGGCGTATGCCCCTACTGATCACTCAGAGATGATGTTTCTGTTGAATTAAGCTCCCTGGAATTTCTGTGGAATATGCTTTTTCCCCGGGTGAGAATGGCCGGTTGTCGTGTCCCAGTCCATCCCGCTCGATCTCGGCCTGACCTTCAGCACGGCTTTGATCTCCTTTCAACCACACCAGCATCATGAGGCGTTGCTTCCTATTAGATTACAAGTTATCAGCTTCTGGTCATGGAATTGGTCTCGCTATCTAATGTGAGAGGTGGGGTTGGCTGGGCGCGCAAGGCCTAGTGGCTAGCATTTCACCGACAGGCCTGGGGGCTTGCTCACCCTGATGGACTGGGATGGAAACAACTTTATTTTTGAGTTCTTGTTACCTTGAACGTCTCGTATATTGACCCCCTCATTCGGTACACCCCCAATATTGTTGCCAGCCTTACCTGCCTGGCCAACTAACCTGGAAACCCGGATATCACCAACGTGAAGTTGCACGCGTGTGTGGCGGAACCATAAAGACACCGAAACCGAGAAGGTCGCATTAGAGATGCCTTGCTATAGGTGGCCCGCCTATGTTTGATCTCTGGTCACAGTGGTATTTGTTCCCCGATAGTCAACTGTCTGTCTTTCTGTTGTAAATTGCGACAACATCTCGTTTCGACACGCATCAATTTTGTCCGTGCATGACGACCAGAACATTGGCAATTGACCAATTTACAATTACAGAACCTCGGATATCGACTGGCTGACAGTGATATCAGGCCGTCGAAGTTGTTTCCATCAAAGAGCCATGGCATGTTAAATCGACGCTCCAAATTGACCAACAGCTCGATGATTCCAGGAAGCGAATGATAAGGGACCGCGTCTATTGATACTATGGTGTGACCTGATGTTCCAACACTGGTTTCATTATGTTCACAATGGTGCCTCTTGGATGTTGGCCCATCTGGCCTTGTGCAATACGTAGATAGTTCTATTCGAGGGACAAGCCAACGCAGTCTATGGCTTTGCCAAAGGTCGGAAACTGCTGGACAGAAATGCAGGACAGGCGAGCACAAAGGAGAGACCCTGTGCGCCAGCAACCTGGCTAGCATGTTGCTCCAAAACTTGGGCACCACCTGATCAGATGATCATGTGCTGAGCGCCAAGACTCGACACATTCGACGCTTGAAAAGACTGGTGAAGCAAAGCTGGGTTACAGTTTGCACTTGTCTACAGCTGCACACCAACATTCCACCATCGAATCAAGTTGTAGAGCCGCAAGATCAGTCAGCAACTCCCAGGGTATCAAACTTTGGGAAGCTCACCTTCTACCAAGTAGTCTGCCTTTGTTTTACTGGAAGGGTGAGACTGTGTATTCGATAAATCTGAATTGGTGCGTATGCCCTATTCAACACTCCCCTTACTTATGTCCTCGTTGTTCACAAGCGCTTGATGGCAGTGTGCTTCAGAGTCCGGAAAAACCCTCGTTCCGGGTCCCCCAAACCCGAAAGACTTCCGCCTGCGATCGCGGACACGCTTGGACAACATCGCTCCCTGCGCCTATTCATCATTATCACTAGGTCGAGTCTTCTTTCAAGGACTGGCCTCATTGATAGCCTTCACTTCCCCTGATTGAACCAGATGCCGTTGGCGAAGTTTACATGGCTGGGTCCCGTAGGAGTCCGGTATTGAGAGATCAGTGGAGTGCTGACCCAGACCGCGATCCCCGTGCTATGGACAGACGCAGAGGTCGAGGGTCAGGCCGCGATCGAGGGAGAAGCCGAGGTCGTGATCGCGGTCGTGGGCAGCGGCCCAATAATCGCAATTTCGATCGCTCTGGGCGGTCGCCACCACGCGCGTCCCGCTTTGGCCCTGACTCCTCTCACGACCTAGGTGATTTTGCTCCAGATCGATCTCCTCGTGGCTCTCCTGCACCTCCAAACTTCCATAACAATCGTCGACCAGACTCAAATGTACCTGCATCACCAACTGGTGACTGGAACGCCCATCCCCCCGGACATTTCGAAAGACAAGCCCCCGGTCCTCGAAGAGAGGAGTCACCGGGCGGCCCTCCATCCAAACGGCAAAGAACTCGAAGCCCATCTCCACGTGGCCGCTGGGGCCCCCTCCCTCCATCACGTCCAAATTATCCCAAGTACGGAGAAGGACGGGACCGAAGTCCCTCATTCAAGAAGCGAGGTGGCCGCACCCAAGGTCGTGGTGCTCCAAGGCGAAGATCGCCTCGCAGGGGCCGGGATCGACGCGGCAGAGACCGCCGTCGCCCAGACATCCCGCGACCAGGATCACCAGTTCATGACCGGGGATTCCATCCTTCGCCCGACCGACGGTCCCCTGGGGGTGACAACTATAGCGACCACGGATCCCATTATCGGTCTAACTCGCGGCACTCTGTACGGTCTGCAAACTCGAGATTTTCGGCATCATCTCGCAGATCAAGGCGTGATTCAGCTATGAACTCAAGCCGACCAAATCAGGCACTTGGGGACGATGCTGCTCGATCCCCATCTCCAGCGCGCCCCATTCCGAGCTTTGACTCAGATAACTTCGGTCCTCCCGGGGAAAATTCGACTAACGTGCGAGATGGCTTCCCAATGCATGGTGTGCGCTCTGACGTGAATAACCAGCCACGCCGTCAGCCATCTCGATCACATCTCGATACCCGACCATATCCAACCTCCCCGCAACATCCAACAGCACCAGGCTCATACCATGGCTCGCCACAGCCGACCTCGCCTTACTCCGGCGGCAGAGGAGGCTGGTCTGGTCCGCCGTCGTACCCTGGAACTGGGTGAGTGATCATTGCGTTCTCATTGGGTGCTCACCGCGTGCTCATTGAGTTTACATCTTACATTCTAACAGTATACTAACATCATTCTCAAGGCATGCCTCTCCTTATCGACAGGACAATTACCCATCGCAATCTGGAAACTATTATCACAACCAAGGTCATTTCAATGGCCCTAGTAACCATCACTCTCCTTATGGCGGGCCCCCTCACCGAGGAGGCCACTCTGGTGGTGGTCATCGAGGAAACTTTTCAAACCAGGGCCCTGACCGCCGGTTTTCTGGTCCCGGCTCTCACACATATCACAATGGACCCCCACAACGCGGCTCGAGAGGACACTTTAATAATCTGCAATGGACTGCATCTGGAGCCCGAGGCCGTGGGAGACAACACAGCCCTCACCCGGCACACGGCCATGGATCCCAAACTCCCAATCGTCCCGAGACTCACAACGACCCGCAATCCCCTCGAGATGATGAACATGATACTTATTCCCGGCCCCCCAACCGGGAATTCCACGAAGATGAGCACCAGACACAAATCCAATCCGCGGGCGGAGATCACCAGTCCATGCCAATCCCGACCCGTGAATCTAATGAAACGACTCCTGCAAACAAGGGTGGAAAATTCAGCTTTGCTTTCAAGTCGAAGGCTGCGCCTTCTCCTGCCCCGAAGCCAGTACCTGATCTCGCTCAGCGTATGCAACAGGTCCGCGAGCCGGCCCCTCGTGCACCCGAGCGTGCACCCGAACCACCACAACAGCCCCGCAACCGATTTACCAATGGACCGTTGCCCAAATTCAAACCAGAACCAAGAGCCGATCGCCGCGATCGGGATCGTGGACGAAACAGGGACCGCAGAGACTTCCGTGAGCCACAAGAATTCCGCGATCCTCGGGACCGAAGAGACGATCGCCGGTTTGATCCACGTCGTGATCGACGACAAGGAGAGCGACCCCCAGACAGGCCTCAAGACTGGCAAGATCGCCGCCGCGAACCTTCGCCAGAACCGCCAAGAGAAGCACCTCCCAAGCAAATACGGATCGTTACTCGCCCCAAACCACGCCCTACGCTTCCAGAGGAATTTGCCAACGCCGAATCTGTTTACTACCGAAAGCCAGGCAACGAGTCTGTCATCGGCGCAGGCACATACGGCAAAGTGTTCAAAGGAATCCATGTCTATACCCAGCGTAAGGTTGCTCTCAAGAAGATTCGAATGGAAGGCGAGAAGGATGGTTTTCCCGTCACAGCTGTACGAGAAATCAAGCTGCTCCAGCATCTCCGAAACCACAATATCGTCAGTCTCCTTGAGGTCATGGTCGAGAAGAATGAGTGCTTCATGGTCTTCGAATATCTCTCACACGATCTCACCGGTTTGATCAACCACCCCACCTTCTCTCTCACTCTTTCCCACAAAAAGGATCTAGCGAAGCAGATGTTCGAAGGTCTCAACTATCTTCACCACCGTGGTGTTCTCCATCGCGATATCAAGGCAGCCAATATCCTAATCAGCAATCGTGGATTGCTGAAGTTTGCCGATTTTGGCCTGGCTCGCTTCTTCTCTAAAAGTCGTCAACTTGACTATACCAACCGAGTTATTACTATCTGGTATCGGCCCCCTGAGCTTCTCCTGGGTGAAACCCGTTATGGCCCTGCCGTGGACTTATGGAGTGCTGCATGCGTTTGCATGGAGATGTTTACTAAGAAGGCTGTTTTCCCCGGCGAGGGTGGCGAACTGAGCCAGATGGACAAAATCTATAATGCTTTGGGTACTCCCACCAAGACTGAGTGGCCAGACCTTGTGGAGATGCCCTGGTTCCACCTGATGCGACCCACTGAACGGAAAAAGCGTGTCTTTGAAGACATGTACCGTGATGTGCTGACGCCCAGCGCGATGGATCTTATTTCCTCCATCTTCCGCTACGACCCTGCCCTCCGACCAAGCGCTGAAGATGTCCTCAAGCATCCCTACTTCGTATCAGAAGAACCAGCTCCTCACCCGCCAATTGAGTATGTCACCCAATTCTCCTTATGTCTACCAATTATAGCTGCTAACTTTTGCCCGCAGATTGGAGCACGTCGAAGGGGACTGGCACGAGTTCGAATCCAAGGCTCTTCGCAAGGAAGCTCGCCGAGTCGAATATCAGAACCAGAAGGATCGCGACAAGCGCAAAGCCGAGGCTTCCGTTCCCAGCACTGATCGGGACTCTAAGCGGACCAAGCAAGACTCAAGTGACCTTGCCTCTGTTCCATGATGACTGTTCATTTGCTGGTTGTTTTTCACTTGCTTTCGCTGTTTTACTGCATCTAACGTGGACCGGTGGAATGACATGCATTTACTTTTTAACGAGATTCACCACCTTTGGTACTTGGGATTATTCCGGGCTTGGTTTTATTTTGTGACATATTGCCCATTGATCGATGAAATTCTAGATCAAACACCGAAGTTATTATTTGTATCAGGGGCCTGAGCCAAGTAGACCCATATATTCTGTATGTAGTATCAAGCGTGAGACTAGGGCTTTGTTGATTTAGAAGTATGTTATGGTCAACAAGAGATACTACGTATACAATCCACCTAGGTGCCCCATGAACTCGTCAGCCACTTGTTTACTCGCACAGACATGACAACCATGGTACATTGAAAGGCTCAGACTTTGCCTGTTGACCGCATGCCCAACCAGCGCGTGAGCCCGGAGGCCAAAGTAGTACGGCGGTTGAGACCTCGGATTACCAGAGAGCTCAAAAGAGTTTCTTCATTGCAGATTCAGGAATGTAGATTGGATTGCTATTGAACAAGACGTACCCTATACTAAAAACATAAACAAAAGAAGCAATTGGTAGAAATTGGGATGTGTCGTCAATCAGGTCATCAACGTGTCATGGGTTGCTCGTAAGCCCTCGTGATGATGGTTTTAGATGCGATATAATTCAATCTCGACACACTCATCGGAAACGCCAGGGCTGTAAAAAGAATGAGACGCCAGCGTTGATTTGAGTTGGTGGTCTTGAGAGAAGAAGAAGAAAAGAAAAAACATCGACCGAAAAAAGTCGAAGAAAAAGGGAAAACTGGAAAAAAGACGGTGCGGGCTGCAGGCGAACGTGGCGCTGATTGGCCAGGAAGCTGCTCCTCCAACTGCAGTCGTCGAGTCTCCGATTCATCGACACTTTTCCCTTCTGATTCCCCCTCCATCGTTAATTTTCTCTCTCGCTATACCCTTTTACTTTAACTTATTCTCCTCTATACCGACATCTCCTATTCAGCTCTCCTTTTTTTCACTTCCCCACGCATCCGTCGATTTTCTTCTTCCTTCGCAGAATTTCCGCCTCTTTGTCACTATACTACGTCACTGAGATAACAGCGCGGGCGTCTCGTTTCTTTGTGTAACGCTTCTTTCGGATCCTTCACTTTCCCCCTGATGACCGTTCGTGTCTCAGGCAGTCTTCTCACCCGCCGCGATGGATAATGCAAACCTGTGGACCCGCCGGACCAAGTTAGTCGTGTGCCCCTCCTCACCCAGGTGACCATTGTAACTTACGGGGCGTGTTTCTGTTTCATAGCTCCTCCAAGTTGTCACTCTCAACATCTGGGGCGGACGCCAAAGAAGGCGGCGCCCGTGTCGAACTGCCCCGCCCCTCCAAGCGGTTCGGACCTGACAGCTCGCATGGCCGCTCGAATCCATTTAACGCAATATCTCCACTATCCGGCGGTGTCTCTTCGCCATCCACCAATGCTTCCTCCGCTTTCGGTCTGGGGTCCGGCGCATTCGCTTCGTTCGGTGCTCCGAAGACACCCGGTGGCTCCGAGTTGAAAACACCCGGAGGACGGGAGGTACCAGTGGACGACGATGCCACCCGAAAGGCCTTTGACAGTCACTCCCTCTCTGCTCCTGGCGAGCACCCGTTGAAGTCTACGTGGATTGTCTGGTACCGCCCTCCGACACCCAAATACTCCGACTACGAGAAGTCCACCGTGCCGCTCGCTTCGATATCCTCCGTAGAGAGCTTCTGGGCGGTGTACTCTCATTTGAAGCGACCTTCTCTTCTTCCTACAGTTTCCGATTACCATATCTTCAAGAAGGGCATTCGCCCCGTCTGGGAAGACGAGGCGAACAAGCGAGGAGGTAAGTGGATCGTACGTTTCAAGAAGGGCGTGTCCGATCGATACTGGGAGGATCTCCTCCTGGCTATGGTCGGTGATCAGTTTGCGGAGGCCGGAGATGAAGTCTGCGGTGCCGTGCTGAGCGTCCGAGGCGGCGAGGACGTTTTGAGTGTCTGGACGAGGATTGATGGGGGGCGCAACATCAAGATCAGGTATTTACCCATATCTCCATTTTATCATCGCGTAGTATATCTAATTCTGCTGCAGAGAAACGATCAAGCGCCTACTAGCATTCCCGACAGACACCAACATCATCTGGAAGAGCCACGACGACAGTATTGCACAGCGCTCTGCCATTGACCAGGCTCGCCACGAGAAGACCGTAACCGGCACAGGTCACCAAGAACGGCGGCGTACAAACCAGGACGACTCGGACAAAATCAAAGCGGCTGTGGCCCTATGAACGGATCCAAAATCCCAGCCTGGCCTTGAGCCCTGTATAGTAAACCCGAAAAAAAAACCTTCATTCACGAATCATTGGGACGCGTTTGGGTCTTAGGGGCGGCGGGGCAACGAGGCGAACTCAGCGGTTTGATTTAGTTTATGTCTTCAGTGAACTCATCTGTGCTATGTGTTTTTTGTGTCTGCCGAGCTCATGCGTGATGTTTTCCTTTATGTATGCAACATGAATGCAGTATCAACTGCCATTGGTTTTTTCCCCTCGCCGTATTGTCTACGCATACTGCTCGCTAGGCCCATGGTGAGTTACATACGTCTCGGTATGAAGTAGGGTTCTTTTACTTTGACACCATTTCTTTTAGCGCTCGGGGTTCTTCATTCGTCCTATTGGATTGAGTGTAACCAAATACCTCGGAGAAAGAATTCCCTGGACATGAATACAGCAATTCATATGGAAACCAGAAACCCTGATCAAAGGTCAATTACTGCCTAGGTAGTATTGTTCATCTTATTGAGCTGTTCTTCTGATGCGCTTGAACATGAATAGTCCCTATGACCAGAATAAAGTATTGAAGTATAGAAAGGCAATCAACCGATTGTAAAACGAATGCATACATGTAGGTAGAATGTATAGAACGGGGCTATAGAAAAGGATTGCTGCCTAGACCTTCAGGTGTCCAACATTACTGACCGCCCTAGGGCCTAGATGACGATGCGGCGTAGTTGCGTTCCATGAGTGGGAGCAAAGAAAAAAAAAAAAAAAAAAAAGACAATAGGCAAATGCTCAATTGATATGGTATTTGTGCAATGCATCAGATCAAAATATTGTGGCTCCCTTCATGCCTGTGTTTAAAAGCCTAGCAGATCTCCTCACCAAGCTCTCCCCACGACGCAACCGCCAACGGTCCCAAGATCAACGATCTACTGTACCTACACAACCTCCGCCCTCGACCCCTCCCTCTTGTCCAGCTGGATCTGGCCGCTACCCTCTTACCCTACGACCTCATACCGAAATCAACGATCCGGCCGAACCCACAACTCCCCGGAACGCTGATATCGCTGCTGATCCCAAGGTGTGTTATCCATATCTCCATGCGCGTAGAGCGCATCTTTGCTTTAGGCGCGGTTCATATCTTTTTTTTATGCGCCCCTCTACGCTGGATCTCCAACGTCGTCATTTGACTTGCGGATCCGCTTCTTCGTCCCATTATATGCCATCTGCAGCTGTCGAACTCGAGACTGATCAATCTTCTTAGGTTATTGAAAGTTATGTCGATACTCTTTCTTCTCCACCAGGATCCACAACTGCAAGTGAACGCTTGCACACACGTTTTTCGAGCCCTATTCTAGGTTCATCCACCCGGTTAGACATGTCCCATCGCAACCCTCAGCTTTCCCCTGCCGGCAGGCAAAAGCTGATGCCTCCCTCCCTCTCCAGACCGGGTGATTCGTCGCCCATGTTGGACAAAGACAAGAAAAAGGATTCCCGGGATCGGCAAGATGAAGCTCGTTTGTTAGGAGCTAGATATCAGTATGTTCTCCCATTGAGTGCCGAATGGTTCGAGATATTTGTGCTGACCGGTGGTTGCTCCATTCTTTCATAGTGACTCTCAAGCTGTCAAGATAAAGCCCGGCGCAACATTCTTATCCAAAAACAAAAAACCAGGAGTGAGATCCAGCCTTTTTCTTTCATGCCTATGACATTTTGTCTGATCCTCAGCTACAGTCAAACTTCGCGTTCTCCCCCCGCGATAAGCTTTCACAGCATGCCCGAAGCAGCGGACCGGTCCGTGCGAACGGGGAATCAAACCGGCAATCTCCATTGATGAGACGAAAATCGCCCCAACTGGGCCATGCCTTTGAAGAATCTGATCGTCCCATCAAGAAGCGGCGTCAGAGCGAGACCAGCGAAACCATTGATCTTACTGCCCCGGTATATCCAGCCATGAATGGATCAGAACAAGGATCTCCTCAAGCTCCTGCCATTCGAAAGGGAAACCGCCGCAATCGTCGTCCTGAATTGAAAGACCCCGAGAGTGGGGGCAAGGCAGCGCAGGGCTCCCTCCGTCCTCAACTTGATCAATTCTTTTCTGGTGACTCCCGGGATGAACAATTCACAGAGAACGCAGCCCAGCAACGACGAACTGCCAATGCCGCAAAATTCGTGGATCCCCGCTTGTATCGAGCCAATCGCAACCCAACCCAGACTGTCGAGTCCGTAATTCCGGACAGAGATGAGATCGGGAAAAGGAAGGTTAGTAGAAATCGCACTGCACTTCCTTCTGATCAACTCCCTCGTCCTCTCAACGGCAGAGAAAGTCCAGACGAACTTCAAGGCGATATCACCACTCACCCACTGCCGAAATCCTTGCATGAAAAACAGCCTCGAACCACCCGCCAACCTCAACCCCAGACTAGCGTTGAAACGCCGACCCGAAAACGATCCCCAGCAGATATCCGTCCTACTGATTTTTCATCTCCATCGCAAGGCGCAAAGAAGGCCAAGCTTGCTGGCAAGACTCCCGAGAAGCAATGGCTGTCGTGCAGGTTCCGAATTGGTGCATTCAACAAGACCTGTCAGATGAGAGAATTCGCACCTATCTATTCGACCAAAAAGGGCCTTGAACTTCGCGAAGATGTGCTCGGCGATGGCAACCAAATCTCAATTCTTTTTCACCAGTTCAGGCAAATTTACATGGGCCAGGCGCCCAGCCGAAAACTCAGGATTCAACTGCTGAAAGGTTCCGTCGAAGCCGGCGACCAGCTCGATATTGAGTTTTGGAGGACCGATGAGAAGATCAGCTTCCAACGAGTGCTGGGACAAGCCAACGTTGCGACCATCAGCAAAGACATGTATGACTTGGCAGCCAATTCTCACATCAGATCACAGTTTGCTAACATTGTAACAGGAAATGGATGGACCAGGCCTTTGCGAAGTATGCGAGCCAGTTTCTTCACGACAGCGAAGTGCCTCATAAGCGGCCTCTCGATGAGCAGGTGGAAGATTCCGATCCTCTTGATGCTCATCCTGCCCCACGACGACCCAGACTTTCGGATTCCCTGAGAGATGGTTACGGCGAATTGGGCAATGATCATTCACCTGAAACCAAGCGGCCTACCCAGAACAAGAAAAAACTAGCGAACGATAACGTCGAAACTCGGAAATCTGCCAAATACCAAAAGGATCACCCGACTCACAGCGATACAGACACTGGTGCTGATATCCCCGTCGAGGCCCTGGACTCTACTGGAAACCCACCGGAACGCGAGACACGATCCTCTACCCGTCGTTCCACTCGGAACACTGAGCCGTCGAATGGAGCCCTCGCATTGAAAGAAAATACAAAACCGCGTTTCGAGGATGATTCTTTCAGAAAGAACTGGAAGCAACCCTTGGTTTATCCGCCAAATGGCAAGAAAAAAGCTGAGGTGAACCTCGGGGATCGTGATCGGTTACGCACAGACGATTTTCTCAATGATAACCTCATTGCTTTCTACATGCGTTTCCTTCAAGACCATCTCGAACGTACCAACCCGGAGGCTGCGAAGCGCATTTACTTCTTCAACACTTACTTCTTTGCGACTCTCTCGAAGGACTCTCGCACCCGTGGTATCAACTACGCGGGTGTGGAGAAGTGGACGCGCAATGTAGATCTATTCAGTTATGACTACATTGTCGTTCCCATCAACGAGAATGCTCATTGGTACGTTGCTATCATTTGCAACCTGCCAAGTTTGGCTCTTGATTCTGCCGACCGCATCGAGTCGGTTCAGACACCAACCCTGGAGAAAGAAATCTCCAGTGTCTCTGAGAATGAAATTCATCAAATTCAAGAGACACCTGAGCCGGAGCTGAGACCAGAGTCAGAGGACGCCTCTGAGGAAAGTGCGGAGAAGAGTGACGACGAGCTGACGGGATTCCAAAGGGAATCTGAGTCCATGAAGGACCTTGGCCCCACGGAGATCGGGGTATCTGGTGACGGAGCCCAGGGTTTTGCCTTTGCCAAGTCGACGGCAAGCAGCGGCAACCCACCTCCACCGGCCAATCTCTCCAAGTTCGCAGCTCAAAAGCTTGCCCAGGAACACGCAGCTGCATCGCAGTCGAAAGGCAAATTCTCGAAGAAGAAGAGGGCAGGGCTGAAGTTGGATCCCAATCAACCAACGATTGTCACATTCGACTCACTTGACGCGCCTCGATCGCCCACTATCAGATTGCTCCGCGACTACACCTGCAAAGAAGCGGCGTCCAAGCGTGGCGTACAACTCGACCCAACCGAGATCAAGGGCATGCGAGCGCGCGATATCCCTCTTCAGCCGAACTACTGGGACTGTGGCCTTTATCTGTTGACATACTTGGAGAAGTTTGTCCAGCACCCTGATTACTTCATGGCGAAGGTGCTGCAGCGTAATATGCGCATTGATGAGGACTGGCCTCCGCTAGGTGCTGGTCTTCTTCGGGATCGATTTGGCAAATTCCTAGATGAACTGTACATGGAACAGAAGAACGCCAGTGGACCGATCTTGGTTGACAAATCCCCCGTCTCATTTTTGCTTGGCCCGCCACTCCCTTGCCAGGAGGAGATTCCAGGTGTTGATGTGGTACCCGAATCCCAGCCCGACACGAATCCTTCCAACTCAGACCATGCGACAAGTGCAAAGCCAAAGGCCAAGAACCAGCGGGAAGATTCAACTGCGGACCAGATGCACCTGGTTCCTACTGAACAACCTCAGTGCCCAGATAAAAAAGCAACCAATCCGTCTGCAGACACACCATTACAGAGAGACCCTGTTCACCAACTAGAAGAGGGACCCATCATTCAAGTGCCTGGTACACCACCACCGACCAGAAAGGAACGTAAGCAAAAAGCCCTGCGAAAGGGCTTGCGAAAGGAATGAATATTGCACTACAAGCAAGATCATACTGCCTCTCCCCGAAGAAAGAGGTTGTTCAACCGTCAGGAAGCCAGGAAATGCCCTAATCTCCTGGCATATCACCTAAAAATCCAAACTCGAAAGTGATGAAGTTGCCGACCTCCCTTTGCAACAAGGGTTGGCAATTGATCAATCAATTACTACAAACCTGTTGTGCAAGATAATTTGATCTCTGAATACAGTACCGGCTGGGCCGGGACTCACTATCTACATCATGAACTGAACATGTTCTCTTCTTCTTCTTCTTTTTTTTTTAGCGTTTTTACCCCGGATGCGTCATGACATGTCCAGCACGGACATTGGTGTCGGCGTTCGATATGAGGAGAACGGTGATTTTTTCATTGAGTGTCAATACAGACATAGCATAAGATACCATGGTCTGCGTCGCAATGAAAATCTAATCTTTATGTGCAAATACATTGTTATCTCTCATAGTAACATTGAGTATAAGCCCGAAGTATATAGTAAGCAAGAGATACAGATCCCTGGATAAAGCTACCACTGGCTTTCATCCGCCCCAATCCACCATGCCATCTTGTCCCTCTTGAACGATTCAAAATCCCACTCTGCATCCTCGAGCATATCCCTCCCAGCAGTGTAAACATAGGCCACAGCTGCGACTTCCTCCCCCTCGTCCGCACCCTTGGGATTCACTGCATTTAGCACATCTCGCAGCTGGGTCTCAGAAGCAGAAGCCCCCGTCTGATTACTACCATGATCCAATGATCCCTGCAGAGTGCGCACGACGACGGGTTTCTTCTCATATTCCGAGCCCTCGAACCTGTCAAGTCGGTGAATATCCCCATCTGTCAGCCCCGAGACGAGGGTTCCTATGACTGATGTCTTGACGTTGGTGCTGGGCTCAGATGAATCCGTCTCTGAAGTCTGTTTGACTGGCGCAATGCCTGGATAATCTGCATTCTGCACACGATGTCGCCGGTACCCGTGAAGAACGGCGGGCTGGAACCGGAGCATGGCTTTCTGCCAGGGCTCTGGATTGGCTTGGCCGTGGATTACTCGGTGTAAGACTTGGGGGGCCATGAGAAGTCCTTGGTATACTGTTAGTCTGACTTTCGATTTCGTATCTGGATCTTGGTGTTACCGTAAAAGAAGAGGACGTGATCGCCCATTTTGTACTCCGTATGTGGGGTTGGGATGGAGGTAGGGTGGTTGTTGGGTGAGAGGTGAGAAGAGGTGTTTCAAAGATAACGAGATGCTATGCAGATATGAGAGGTACTGTATCGGCTTGGTTTATATGGTATATAAAGAGAAAGTAAAAGCAAAAGGGAAAGGGAAAACGATATAAAAGCTGACTCGAGCTGAAGGTGATAGCCCTCGGGACGCTTATAGATCCCGCTTATCGATAAGGCCCAAACATCCAAACAGGTCCAGCTGGCTTCATCTTTGCCTCGACGACCAACACACCATGCATTCCTCTTTGAACCGCATCCAGGCTGTATTCGGCTTCTTCACTACAGTCGCGCTGGTTGTCAGCGCCCTGGCAGCCGTCTCAGTACTCCTGTTCCCAGCAGACGAGACCAATGCCTCCGTGCAACTAAAGAACGTGCAGGTGTAAGTGAATCGCGATCTTCATATTCCTTCGCCCCTATATTCTACGGCGACTGCAAAGAGAAACAAATTTACTGATTGAGAGTCATTGTCCGGTGTAATAGCGTCAAAGGCCGGCCGCACTACTACTCGACGAAACGCGAAGAATACGCACAGTTCCGCTTCGATCTCGACGCCGATCTGAGCCCGCTCTTCAACTGGAACACAAAACAGCTCTTCGTCTACGTCTATGCCACTTATTCCTCATCCGATAAGCCCGGCTCGCAGGTCCGCGACTCCGAAACAATCATCTGGGATACCATCATCTCCGCACCACCGTCGCCGTATTCCTGGGATGTCCTGAAAGACAAGGTCCTTGCGCATGTTCCTGAATCTGTTTCTTCGTTGGCTGCTTCAGCTGCGAAAAGGAACGCCAAGCGCCATGCTAAGCCATCCAAGTCTGTCAAGAAAAAGAAGGACGCTCCGGCGCCCGGGGTCTTGAGGCTGCGTGGCCAGAAGGGCAAGTACCAGGTTAGTGATATTACCGGTCGTCTTGCGGAGCGCCAGAATGTCACACTTCATGTTGGCTGGAATGTTCAGCCGTGGGTTGGGGCTCTGTTCTGGGCGCCTGGTACTGGTGCCGTGCCCCGGACTGCAGGCACAATTGTCAGTAGTGAGCCTTTTGATTTCCCTGAGTTGAAGGGGAATAAAAAGGCTGCTACTGAGGAGAAGGCTAAGGAGGCCCAGAAGGCTAGTGCATAAGTCATGGCTGAGACCATTGAGATTGGGAGTTGGGATTCGCTTTTTTTTCTTTTTGGTTACTTTTCTGGGCTTACGCTACAGTGCCCATCCTATACAGTCGCATTTTGAAAATGATACATGAGAGTATTTAATCAATCTGGTGTGAAAAACTATCCTGGGTTCATTTCTTCTTCCAAGGTGGTAGTCATCTGAAAGAAAAGGATCGACGCTATTGATACAGCAAAAGTAAAGACTCGCTTAGGTTCAAAGTCACAGTACATGCTAGCTACCGGAGCATGTGTCATCAAGCATACTCGAAAGAGTTCCGATTCATCGCAGGAAAATCACAGGGTGCCATAATTTCGGTCTGCGTGTGTGTGATGATGGCCTCCATTCTGGATTCGGTTGGAGTAAACGCCGGGTGCGGGCCTTTGAGTAGCACGGGTGAGTGGATCACGATTGCGACGATCATAATAGACATATTCCAGATAGAAGGCGTGGATGTGTCCGGGAAAGTAGCTGGGAGATGCCGCTGGTTAGCTTTCGAATGTGACGAGGTTGATGTGTATAGCTGTTTCAATACTCACCCGAGGATTGTGAGGCAAACGTTGATCCAGAAGTCAACGCCGCAGCCTGAGATCAAGAAGACACCAAGTGGAGGAACTGTTTGATCTGTTAGTACATAGAGCATTGCGATGGGGACTGGATAAGCTGATGTGGGGATTGCTGTGGGGATGTTTTGGCATGGAAATACTGACTGAATATGGTGACGATAATCAAACATAGCATCGAGCAAGTGCCGGCCATGATTGCGTTGGGGTTGATGTTAGATTCGAAGGTTGTTATTCAGGGTCAGATCTGTTAGAACGATGTTGTCTGAGATCGGTGGTGGCCAGGAAACTGAGAAGGGGAATGATAAAGAGGAGGATGAAGATATAAATAGGAACGTTGTCATCCACGGGGGAATTGATGCGTTTCATGTTGTTTTTGGCCACGACGTCAGAAGATCGACTTGGGACTATGAGAACCTGTAGGGCTGAAGGCAGCTGTGAAGCTGATTTGACCGCATAGTCTATGACGTCATCCCGAGCTAGAGGGCACCGCCACAGACAGAAGATGTGGCGGTGTTTGTGTACGAAGGCAGGTGCAGTGGACGGCAGGTACGTTGCACGGACTTGGAGAAGACGTGGAGGTACTGGGAATCAATTTCCTGTAATATTCCCAGTCTGAACCTCTACACTGCATCAATTGCCGCCCGAGTCGTGACTTGCTCGTTCTTGTTGCCAAGCTTCGAGATCTGTAGGAAGGCATCCACTCCATATCCTTCCAGGCTGTGTAACTCTAAGCTGCCCGCCCAATACTCAGCATAAACTCGACCCATTGGGAGTCCCATTCCTAGACGAAGATTGGGTGGTCGTGACGTCAATGTGTCCAGGGATCCCTCGTGGTATGTATCCCGGTTAATATGTTTGAGTTCGTTTGACACTTTCAACTCTTGCATTGTCGCCGCCATTGCAGGGACCTGTCCGAGATTTTCCAGCCGGGATTGCGTACGAGGGCCTTTGCTGAAAGACCATAGATATGGGAGAATCTCTCGAGGAATTCCTCCTCCCTGGTCCGATATGCGCATGATCACATGCTGCGGCGTCTCACAGACGAGCACTTCGATGGGTGGTGGCGTTTCCGTCGAATCATGATATTTTTCCATGACTGCCTGGACTGAATTGCGGAGAAGCTCCCCGATGATATATTCAAGGTGGCTCAAGATATACGGGAAGGTTGCATCGACATGGCCCTTGACAGTGATGGCGGGTATCTGGTTCGATCCAGATATATTCCGCATCAATTCCTGTGCAACCTTCCCACATCCCTCGACCACCTCCTTAGCCTTGCATTTGAGGAACACTTCCCCCACGAAGTCTGCGTTCATATCCATTCTGTCGTGGGAATCCGGGAAATGCCACGGTGAGTTGAAGGTCTCGGTCAGAGCTAGGTGCTGTTCTGCGATGACTCGGCGGGAAATTCTCTGCCAGAAGGAATACTCGTCAGCTATGAAGTAGATAGAAGGGTGGGCTTTACATACCGCTCGGAGAAGTGTGTTCATCAGCCGGTCCATCTCGTCCGCCGGAGCGAGGTTGCGACATTCCAGCACTCCCATTGCCAGGTTGGGAATTGCAATCAGATGCTCTCTCAGCATTTCTTTGAGAGTATCACAGAAACGATCATTGTCCTCCAGGCTTCGGATTTCAGGAATCACTCGGAACTTCTCAAACGCTTTGTAGTAGAGCTCGTATACAATGGTGAGATGGGGGTTCGCAACCACAACATAGGGCAGCTGCTGGATATCTCGCAGACGATGTGCAAGGCTATACAGCCACAACGATCAGCATATTCCCAATGACTGCAGATTATGGCCCTACCTACCGAGTAGGAAGCTCGGTCCGCACATAGTTGGCGGAGCTAATGAGTCGTGGTTCGGTCAAGGTCCGACCAAAGAAGGTCAACTGGCGGAGACTAATAGGTCGAATAGCTCGCTTCACCCATCTGCCATAGCACTCAAATCAGCATCGCGATTTCAAGCTTCAGGGAAGTGAGTCATCCGTACTCATCTATCGCAGAAACTGGGCGCCATGGCGGCGGGTTATAAGCTCCAGAAGAGAAGCGTTTGGGCGGAGATTGAAGGAGCTGCCAGCTCCTAGCTGGATTATGCAACCTCATTGTGCCCCCTTCACGTACTCAATGAGTAAATAGACCATATAGAAACTCATTATCATGCGCACGCGCGCAGTTGGGACTTCGAGAGTTTGGGAATGCGGGCGGTGAGTCAAGCATGTGACACCGGTCAACACACCATGGGCTTTACCTTTCGACTGCAACGTTGATTTTCTCTTTTGGATGTTGATATGATACCCCGGATACATATATATATACATATATATGGGTGTATATGGATCTCGCCAAATATAGCAACGGTCGGAATCGTACGATTTGCATTCTCGTCTCTGCCCGAAGTTGCCTCGGATCTGAGGGACTCTCATCCGCACGGGCTAAGACCGAGTGGATCAGCTCGTGCAGCATTGGAGACATCATCTGAGGGCAGATCTGACATATTTCGGAACATTCATCAAGATGTAGAACGAGGTGCCTTTTGAGAGTTCGGAATACTCTTAGCTGTAGCCATATACGTAGGATAAATAGGAATATATAGGACTAATCCGAATAGGTCTTCAGGGCTTTCCATTGTACACACTTATACCGTGCATATATTAATGCACCACTCCAATTACGCACCTTGACAGACTTACTCATTTACCTCAGTGAATCGAGAGCAAAGTCAAACCCCAATGAAGACTTTCCAGGCGAAATAAGCATCTAGTCAAAAACCAATCTCACACTCATCTCAAACCCCAGGTCCAACCAACAATCGCTGCCGAGCCTCGAGGCTCCGCCACCGCTAGCTCCGGCCCTTATTATTCTGCGGGTTCAGCAGAATTTCCTCCACCACCAGCCCTACAGTATATTCCTCCCCTGCATTCTTCCCTTTTATTCACACATCTTCTACCCAAAATACAACATTTGTCGCCTTCCGGAACGGGAAGGCGCTTTCCGCGATGGAAAACGTGAGAGTTTCCCCGACCGTGCCCCTCGCTAGTGTCGTCATTGGACTAACCCTGTTCTACCAGCTCGCGGAGAACGACATGCTTGTCGACGATTATGATCAGTATCCTGCCGAAAAGACCGATGTCGTCGTCGTCTCCCGGTCCGGGTCCGATGAGCCCGAGTCCGCACCGACCGCAGATGACCGTACGTTCTTTGTTGTTTCCCCTTGCCTATAATCACAATCATGAAGGTGATTCGATACGTTCGCTGGACAAAGTGAGGTGTCTGGCAAGATCACCTTCAAGCTATGCAATCCATGTTTGTTTGTCCCAGTGTGGTAGCTGACCAAGAGCCTCGATGGGTATAGACGCGGCTATGATGGCTAAGGTTCTTCCTCACAACCCGGACCTCGAAACCCTAGACGAGGCCTACAACTCATGGCGCCTGTCAGACTGGCGGAAGATGGATCGCAAATCACACGGACCTATCTTCCAGTGTGGTGGCTCCCCGTGGTAGGTGCATGAAATCTCTTAGCCTGGATGGCTCTGTGCGGTCATCCGATCTAACTCGAGAATAGGCGCATCCTCTTCTTCCCCTACGGCAATCAGACCGAGTATGCTTCATTTTACCTCGAACACGCGTGGGAAGGCGAACCCCCGGAGAACTGGTACGCCTGTGTGCAGTTCGCGCTAGTGTTGTCGAATGTGAACGATCCTTCCATTTACACACACCACGGTAAGACATTCAAATCTTGGGGAATTGCGCAGTCAGAAAGCTAAGTTGGATCTAGTCGCAACCCACCGGTTCACGGCCGAGGAGGGTGATTGGGGTTTCACCAGATTCTCCGACCTTAAGGCCCTGTTTAGTCATGCGTGGGAGGGCAAAAGCGTCCCGTTGGTGCAGGATGATGAGGCCATTGTCACCGCCTATGTTCGTGTTGTGAAAGATCCCACAGGCGTCCTGTGGCATAGTTTCCAAAAGTGGGTTCTCTTCGGATGATTTTTCCGGGTGAGGCTAACGTGTTCATTTGTAGCTACGACTCCAAGAAGGAGACCGGAATGGTGGGATTGAGGAATCAGGGAGCTACATGCTACTTGAACTCACTCTTGCAGTCGCTCTATTTCACAAATGCTTTCCGCAAGGTATGAAACATATCGAATGTTTCTAGACTAACTATGAGAACTAATGGAATTCCCAGGCTGTGTATCAAATACCGACCGACCAGGAAGCTTCCCGCGAGAACAGCGCGTGGGCCCTTCAGAGGCTCTTCTTCAATTTGCAGACAAATGAAACTGCTGTTTCCACGACTGAGCTCACACAATCCTTTGGCTGGCAATCTAGTCAGATTTTTGAACAGCAAGATGTACAGGAGCTTTCAAGAAAGCTTATGGAACGGTTGGAACACAAGATGAAAGACACTGTTGCTGAAAAGGTTTTGCCAGATCTGTTCGTTGGGAAAACAAAGACATACATTTCTTGCATCAATGTCGATTACGAGTCTTCTCGCGTAGAAGACTTTTGGGATATTCAGCTCAATGTTCGCGGTAATAAGACCCTGGATGACAGCTTCAGAGATTACATCCAGGTTGAAACATTGGAAGGAGAAAACAAATACGAAGCTGGACAACCATATGGCCTGCAAGACGCTAAGAAGGGCGTCATTTTCGAGAGTTTCCCTCCCGTGTTGCATCTTCACCTCAAGCGTTTCGAATACGACCTTAACCTCGACATGATGGCTAAGGTCAACGATTATCACACATTCCCTATGGAGTTCGATGCTGCTCCTTATCTTTCCGAGAGCGCCGATAAGTCTGAGTCTTGGGTTTACCAATTGCACGGCGTGCTCGTGCACAGCGGTAACCTTGATGCTGGGCATTACTATGCATTCCTCAAGCCCACAAAGGATGGACACTGGTATCGCTTCGACGACGACCGAGTCAACCGAGCTACTGAAAAGGAAGTTCTGGATGAGAACTACGGAGACTCTCAGCAACGCACGAATGGAGTCACCGGAGGCCGATCCGCCATCCGCACAAACAACGCCTACATGTTGGTTTATGTCAGGAAAACGAAACAGGACGATGTGTTTTTCCCCGTCACCAAGGATGATGTGCCCTCTCACATTGGTATGTTCAGAGATTCCAGTGTACTTCTAATTGATTCATTGGTCGGCTAATAATTCGATAGAGAAGCGATTGTCCGAAGATCGGGCGGAGCTGCTGCGTCGAAAGAAGGAGAGAGAAGAAGCACACCTCTACATGAACGTTGGCGTCCTGAACGATGATTCGTTCAAAAACCACCACGGCTTTGATCTCACTAGTAATGACCTACCTGCGGAGGATCCCGCACTTCCTAAGCAATACAAGGTCCTGCGTGCCAAGAAAGTCAAAGAATTTGCACAAGAAATTGCCGATGAAAGAGGCCTCAAGGCGGAATCCATTCGATTCTGGGTCATGGTCAATCGCCAGAACAAGACCACCCGACCCGATCAGGTGATCCGGGATCAAGGAATGACCCTGGAAGAGGCATACACCAAATTCGGCACGAAAGGCCAGCTTTTCCGGTTGTGGATGGAGGTGGCATCGACCGGTGCAGATGGACAGCCTATTCCATGGCCTGATAGTGATTCAATCGTCGTTTTCCTGAAGAACTTTGACATCACAGCCCAAACCTTGACTGGTGTTGGTTCTGTCTACGTCAACAAGACCCAAAAAGTGAGCGAGCTGGCCCCAACAATTCTCTCCAGGATGGATTGGCCTGCGGGTACAGAGTTCATGCTCTTTGAAGAGATCAAGCATAACATGATCGACGTTATGAAACCCAAGCAGACGTTCCAGCAATCCGAAATTCAGGACGGCGACATCATCACCTTCCAGCGAACAATCAAGGAATCGGAACTGCCAGCCGCGGCACTTTACACAGATGCCCGGCAATTCTATGACTACCTTCTGAATCGCATGGAAGTCCAATTTGCCCCAATCAAGACGAACGAAGGGGACACCTTTTCTTTGGCTCTCAGCCGCAAGATGACATATGACCAGTTCGCAAAGAAGGTTGGTGAGCATCTCCAGGTGGACGAGACTCATCTTCGATTCGCGCCCGTGATGGCCAATACCGGCAAGGCCAAGCCTTTCCTAAAGCGAAACATCAACCAGAGCCTTTCTCAAATCCTCAACGGTCAATATGGTGCTTATGGGTACACTATGCACCGAGCAGACGCTTTGTACTATGAGATCCTAGATATGAGCTTGAGTGACTATGAGAGCAAGAAAAATTTCAAAGTGACATGGCTCCCAGATGGTATTGCCAAAGAGGTTCGTGTCTTACGCATGCCCCATTGAAACCGATCCACGATCATGGCAAACGACTAACATTTACGCAGGAGAATGTGGAGGTCTTGGTTTCCCGCAGCGGCACCGTGGCAGATCTTCTGTCAGCATTGCGGCAAAAGTTAGAATTGGGTGATGAGCAGATCCGGGTGGCCGAAACCCACAGTGGAAAGGTTTACAAGGAGCTTCGAGAAGAACAGAACGTCGCTGTCATCAACGAGTACGCCACACTCTACGCCGAAAAGATTCCAACGGAAGAGTTGAAATTGGATGCCGAGGATCGCGTAATTAGCGTATTCAGCTTCGATCGCGAGCCCAACCGGACACACGGAATTCCATTCAAGTTTGTTGTGAAGCCCGGAGAACTTTTCGCGGAGACCAAGAAGCGTCTTTCGGCACGCACACAGATCAAAGGCAAGAACTTCGAGAAGATCAAGTTCGCCGTGGTCCCCCGTACATCCTTCTCGAGCGCAAAGTATCTCGAAGATGGTGAGTACCTCTGCTTCAATTATCCCCGCACTGTTTTTACCTCCTTCATGCTGACTGACGCTTCTCAGGTGATATCTTGTCGGATGTAGCAGCTGGCGCTGATGATTATCTGGGTCTTGACCATGCCAACAAGAGTCGGAGCTTCTGGGGCAAGAGTGATGGATTCTCCATTCGTTAAACAAGTGTTATAGTTCTGGCGCTGGGGTTCACGAGTTGAAGAAGGGCTGTATGCTGCGATACGGTACATGAGCAGCGACCGCCTGATGCGATGATCATGCCTTTTTTTCGTTTCTTTTCTTATGTTTTCTGTATCCAGCCTAAGTAGAAGACAGTCCCATCTATATGATGAGGGCAAATAGTTCATTCGTCCCTGTGTCAAGTATGATTGAGCAGTAAAAGGCCCGATGTATGTGGAAGTTTGTTTGGATGCAAACAAGTCAAACACCGGAGGTCAACCTGGAAAGCTGGCCAGAACACCACCTCCTGAAGCGAATAACATCCCCCAGTCCAACGGCATCTTCTCGGTATATCTGCACAATGCGGTTCGCTCTTCTTGCTGGCCTGGCCTCCCTGGTCTCATCCGTCACCGCAACAGCCCTCACCTACAGACTCGAGGCGAACGAGAAAGCATGCTTCTACACAAAGGTTGACCAGACCAACGCCAAGATAGCCTTCTATTTCGCGGTAGGTTCCATTGACTATCCATCCGATACATTCAATCTGCAAATATCCTCTTTCTCATATCGGAGGTATGGGTGCATATGGTGACGCCGAGTGCTGATGTGCGATGCAGGTCCAATCCGGCGGTTCCTTCGATGTCGACTACTCCGTCGCCGCACCGGGCGGCAAGATCGTTTTAGATGGAACAAAGGAACGACAGGGTGACTTCGTCTTCACTGCACAGAGTCTTGGTGAATATACCTTCTGCTTCAACAACGAGATGTCCACTTTCGCCGAGAAGATGGTCGATTTCGAGATTGCGGTACGTTCCATATCCATCTAGCTCAAAGAAGCAGGCAGCAAGTACTAATGAACTTGCAGGTTGAGAACGAGCAGCGCGCCCAACTCCCCTCTCGCCAGGGTGCCAGCCCCGAACAAACCAGCAGCTTGGAGGAGTCCATCTACAAGCTCTCCGCTCAGCTCTCAACTGTCTCCCGCAACCAGAAATACTTCCGCACCCGAGAGAACCGAAACTTCAGTACTGTACGCAGTACCGAGCGTCGGATCTTTAACTTCAGTGTGATTGAGTCATTGATGATGGTTTCCATGGCCGCGTTGCAGGTCTTCGTTGTGCGCTTCTTCTTCCAGGGCGCTCGGAAAGGTATGTTTTCTTCCTTTCCCCCATTGCCGCTTGGACATGAAGGCAGTAGATGCTCGTTTCTGGGCTTTTATGGTCTTGCTGGGTGTTATATTTGGAGAATATTTAGTGACATTAATTTGCAACAGGTTACGTGTGATGTATGCATGAGCATGAAGAATAATATGATGCATTTTACTACTATTTCTGGCGTGTTGTTCTAGTTATTTTAACTGCAAAATCTATGATGTTGTCTGGGTTTGATCAAAAAAATGGAGGGAAACCTTGATATGATAGTTGGCGTTGAGCCATGGTGGTCCGTTCATCGTACAACGAACGATGGCAACCCAATTTCGGAGAATATATGACTTCACAGGCCATTCGTACTGGGCCTGGAAGCCTACAGTGTATTAGGGGAGTTGAGACTTACGGGGAAAATCGATTGGCCCCCGGGCAAGACCAAGAGGCACTGCAAAAGCGTAAGAAAAAGCAAAGCTGTTTGAGACGCTCAATGGTCCACGTTCTACGGAGTACGCGCTGCGCTCCGCTCAATGCTCCATGCTCGAGGGTCTGAAACCGGTTCCTCATCCCAGCAACCTGGATGTTCCATTGTGGATTCGAGACCGATGTCGACCTTTTTCCTCCCCGTGTATGATGAAAGAGGTAACTGCATGGTTGCAACCTCGAAATGCTCAATGCTGACAGGGATGGAACCGGTTTCTGGCAGAAGACAATCTCTAGTCGTGTGCACTGTCGCCGACCGAGACCGATGAGGGATCCTTGATATTCAGCGAAATATGGGAACCCAGCGCGATAGGAAAGGCAATATCGCTCGTTGCTACACGACCGCAGGGATATAACCGGTTTCTCTGGGAAGCGGTATTTTCATCCGAGAGCCTAAATGGTCTGTTGCGGAGTCCAGACCGATGAACGACTTTGTCAACAATATTCTCTGTCAAGAAGTGTCATGTCGGATGACGGCTCAGTCGGGGAATCGGCTACAGCCTATGGGGCACAATATCCTCAACGCATTCTCGCAGGAATTGAACAAGTTTCCGAGTAATGGTCTAGTTCAGAAGGAAATGGTCTATTTTTTGAGACCAGGGAGTGGAGCAGAGGTTTCCGCACATCGATGAATGTTGAGCTTCGCGCGACAATCCGACGTGTGCAAGAGATATGGTGTCACAGATGGCAAGCGCATATCACCAAGGAATCATTGGACGCTAATGCATTGGCTGCCGTCGAGCTACGGAAAAATCCATTTTTCGAGACGGATTTATTCAAAACATGTTGATCAGAAATGTACCCACATTGTACGATGGGCGCATGGCCGAGTGAGATGTTGAATAATGTTGTGGAGTGATATCTTTGTCACAGAATACGACTAGGGACGTTGATTCTGTGAGAAGAATGCGAATCTTATGACGTGAGGCAGCATTGTAGGATATTAGAATGCTTGCAGTGACCTCATATACTCGCGGAAACGTATGCCTTTCGGTCTCCTTTTGCGTATGGATCGCCATTGAAGGCTGGGTGTGATATCATCTAGGATGTACTGGTATTGATTCATCTCCAATATCTGACTCCCTCAATTGATCGGCAGGCAGTGCGTTGTGTTCGTGTCGGGGCAGTCCGACGCTTGTCATATCCCTACGAATTCACAGGAATGATAAGATAAACTTCAATGTGACAAGTAAGGAAAGTGGACTGCGATGGCCTGGCTACAAAGTCGATACGTTGTATGTCCTTTGGACTTGAGCTGACGAATCTGGAAGCGCGCACTGGTATGGTCCGTACCATGCTGTATGTTTGTCTTGAAACGCCTATGAAAATTTTGACATGCTCGGCCGTTGGTACAATCTCCTATGCTGTCATATCGATGGGGCCAAATGCTCGAGGTACGGAGTGGTGGCGGGCAATCCCCATGAGTCTGGATTGCATCTAGTAAGGGGCTGGTTCACAAGTGTCATGCTATGCAAACTGTACGGAGCACGGGGTACGGACTGTGCGTCAAGTCTGATATTAACCCTGATATCACACAGGCATCATAGCCCTCTTCTCTAAATTTTCTTCACGGCCTCTGGCGAGAGGAGGACTCTGCAGTCTACGACCTTTGGGGTACGACGAGTCTTGTATGTTATAGACCCGCTTCAGTTAGGGGAGTTTAGATTGATTCTTACTCGAAACGTTGAGAAGGAATGCCTGGTCGGAATACCACATGGCCAATCAGAACTTTACACAATATCATATCTAGATCCATTGTTCTGCAATAGCTTGCCTGACGTTATGTTGCTCTGAAATGAAACGTCTCTGGTGGCGAAGCAGAGTCTATACGCTGGATGTTGGGAGCGCCGACTTCGCGTTAATGTTACTCGGCAGCATCTTGGAATTGAGCGTCATCAGTAAGAAATGCTCTGATATAATGGATTTGGTGTCATGCCGATCGTACAGTAATTTGCCTCCCCCGCTGGCATCAATTTTCGTCCCGAGTCCGTTGGATGGCAAAGACTGATCTTCCCAGTCCCCGTATTTTTGTATGCAAACATCCCTGTCACTGGCTCCTATGCGGGTTACTCATTCCGGCCAAGAACTTCCTCTGCCTTCGGTCACTGCGATCTAAAACGAAGGGTTTAGCGGAACTCTGTGTTCGGTCCCAGTTTGGTCGCTAACATCGACCATGATCAGCCCATAGCTTTGGGATTTCCTGAATTGAGTACCTGTATGAGCGTATATGAATCATCTCCCTCGATCTAGACAGAGTTGCAGCCAACTAGGATAGGTAGACTCATGGTCAATATACAAATTGAGAGTCACAGTCTTAATGAGGGCTCCCTGACGTCAGGTGCCATGCTGCCTCAGGCATGAACCCAGGCGGCAAATTGGCACATTCCCAAGTCTTACGCTCATCTCCACATCTCCATCGCCCCGATTGCTCGTGTCTAGTATTTCCGCAACGAATGAAACTCATCCAAGGGCCAAATAAACCTCCAGCACTGCAACTATGTCTCCATCGTGGCTGTAAGTCTCCATGGACTTCGTGGGATCCGTTTCGGGCCCATAGTCAATCTCCGGAAGAGGAACGTTCCACTTCTGAAAACCGTCAAATCAACGGAGAGATATAAATCCATTTTTCATTTCCATGACCCGCGATGCTCTGTATGGTTCCTGCAGGGAGTGGATGTAGCCGATGGACATCGATTGCTCGGATCGCCCCGATGCCTCAGAGTATGACGACATGGCTCCATTTAACCTGAGCCTCAGCTCCAGCACACTGTTTTTCTCCACGCCGCAGACGCGTTTGCTGTTCTGCGTCACATAGATTACTTCGATATATGGAGTACATCGATTTGGCATGCATGTTGGGCTGACTATCGGTTTAGTTTGTACGGAGTACTCACCCGAAGCTCCAGGTCACTTTACCCCGATCCACGGAGGAACGAGTTTACCATTTCTCTCAAGGACTCCACCGAGGATATCCACATTTCTTCCGCGAGTGTCGAGGACACCCTATCCCGTAGCGGTACAGAATGTGAGATGGGCCTCGACGTTCAAAGAGTCATGATGATTCCAATTATGATTCGTCCTATAGACGTCAGGCGAAGATCTGCAGGGGACCGCACTCTGGTTGTGCCGATCTCAGAACATTTTCAGCTCTCAATGGTCCATCCATTCATCCACATTCCCCAGTGACCTCATCAGAGTACTCTAGCCCATTTGTGGGTGGGCCAGCTGATAATATCGCTGGTAGAGTTCACCACTCTTCATGGCCATGTGGAGATTAGTTTTTTTTCATAACGTCCTCTGGGATAACTGAACTCCACCCCATGCTCTGCCAGGTCGACGGTCTCCTACGGTGTACATCAGACGTTTCGCAGACTGGGGGTACTCATGCTTATTATGATGTCGCCTAGGAGAGAATATTCCTCCACCTCTCTCCCCCTCCCCCCTTTTGGCCAATGATGTCACCGTACTCCGCTCGGTGTAATCGCTTGATTATCTCGTGTGTCGACCATGGGCGTTCTCAGGAGAAATGAGGCCCTGTGTTGGCCTATCAGAGAGTGCAAAGTCGGGTGCTTTTGCCATCTTGATCACCCACCGATGTGATTTCATACAATCCCTTGTGGAGCCTTGGATGTCTTATATATACCCTTACTCGCAAAATGGGTCCGATTGTTCTTCGTATCTATGCCCTAACTTCCTGGAATTGCCCCATACAATTTTTCGTATCCTTGGCCCGTTGGACTTCCACGCCTTCGTACAAACGACACATTATCTTGCCTCAGCCGCAACCATCAGTATCATTACTATCCAACACAACCAGACAACCTGGTTAGACTCTGATTTGTTCCGACATCCCAGGTAAGCATACTTGAATTACCTGAGAATACAGTACTCCATATCGTTCCGGATTATTATTATTCACGACACCCACGGCTTCAACCCCCACCCTTGGCGATCGTCCTAGACATCAGCTTCATGCCTCAATCGTCGCATATCACAGCGTACAAACGATAAACTCATCCAGAAGCTAGCGCACAGCACTTCGGGCACTGATTTTCATCTAGGCCTGCAACTTAAGCTAACCCTCTGACCTGTTAGACATTTCCCACCATGACTCACGCCGCTCAAATGCATCAGCCCGCTGAGAACATGCAGTCCATGTTTCCAGCGGACTCTGGTGGGATAGATAACATGGCCAGTGAGACTCATGTCGACTCTTACCGGTCGCTGGATCCCGCTCGTGCCTCACTTGAGGATTACAACCGGTCTATGCTGCAATATACTCAGCGTCAAATGTCTTCCTTTGTTGACACGGATGACTCTCACCGTGGCAACGGCTCGAGCAGTCGCAGCAGCCAAAGCAGTGGCCAAAGTGGTCGCAGCAGTGCCTCGAGTGGCAGCAATAGCAGCAGTCAATCTCACGGACCTCCCACCTCTGTCAACAATGCAGCTCACCTTGCCGGCGCCAAGGTCAGTTCTCGTGACATGGCCGGGACTAATACCGTCAGGTACTAAGGTTGCACCCTGTCTCAGGGTATGTATTTGTTTTCGGTTCACTCGCTCCAATATGCCAAAAGTCTAATGGGAGATATTCTAGCGGTCCCACTCTACACAGACCGTGACCTGGCATCATGATGATACCCTCACGTTATTTATGATGCAGCATTGGCGATGGTGTCCTTCCCGGGACCATCAACAGCTGGGTATGTTTTAGCCAATGCCTTCCTACAAGCAGAATTTTCTGCGGAGTTTTATGAGATTCGCGCGGGAGAGCGTGCCTGCTTTCAAGCGATATAGCGAATTTTTGCGGTTTGATTTCCCGGTGCCCTCGACTCGAGGTCACTGCGAAATGGTCCCTCTTTTTCCGCCCCTTTTGTTCGATTTTTACTTTTGCATAGCATTTCCAGGATATCGATTGATCCTTAGCGTCCTTTCTCTGTCGGTCGACTTCGTCGTTGGCTCTCGGAGCCGGATCACGCGTGGTTTCACTGCGTGTATTGCGCCTCATCAGGACCCTTGGTCGTGAATCATCGCCATCCCTCCTTTCACGTCCCCAAATTACAAAAAAATTGCCCAAATAGAGCAAGTCGTCTTGATGACTTGACTCTCCATCCTTGCCTTCTTCTTTCTTGTCGTTCATTTGGCTCATTGTCATTTGGCTTCTCATCATTTGTGGCTGTTTGGGCGTTGCTCCTTGGACTTGAGAGCAGTCTACAAACGATATTTCATCATCTCGAACACTTTCCATACACTGTCCACTTTTCCGGGGTCTGGTTTTATGCTAACCTTATCCCCATGCGCTTAATGTTCCTTCTGCGAAGGAATATTGGCCTGTACATTACCTGTATCTGTACCTTTTATCAGCGAGCGAGCGATCTTTGCCTTTTTTTGATTCTTCGATGAACCAACACACTCTCCGAGTCGAGGATACTGGACTGTCCCTCGAGAGAAAAAGAATACCCTGTTACGATGTGACTTGGCCATGTTGGCCATTGATGACCTGTACTATTATGCGCGACAACTGGAACATTTGTCTTTCTTCTATCTGTTGTCTTGGGTTCCTGTCTTTTTATGGCTAGAGACTGGTGTCGTAGTATCGCGTAGTGTAAAAGAGGCATGATGTTAGGTCCAAAGCGCAATCTACGACATTATGTTTCCCAAATACACTCCCCCGAGTTGGTGGCTGAAACACGGCTGATCTTCCGAGGCAAATTGACGTCAGATCAACCGTGGCATTGTGGCTTGCATTGAACACGGGCTTCCCAATGCGACACGTTGTAATTGTGTCGTTTAGGTCTGCTGCATATTGTCTTTGGTCTGACCGATGGCTGTTCTGCATGGTACTTTGGCAGGATGCATATGCAGGATCTCCTCGGAGATGCGGGAAATCTTCGTGTATTAGACACGGGGTATCCTAGGAAGTGGCATATACATCTACGGGATGTAGATGGACTTCCTTGCAAATGATATATATAGAAGTTGGAAATACGAGAACTAAAAAAACAGTTGACAGTATGGCGACGGTCTGATGCAGAACCAAGGTCAAGTGACTACCGCGTATATATATTCACTGCATACACGCATATTTTCCCAATTCAAACTGTTGGAACTCAACTTACTAGCAGTTTGAAGCTAGCTATCTAACCAAACAAGTCTCTCTAATCAAACGGAAAGCTACTTGCAGTTGTTCTGTTGGCATTGGTAGGATTATATACTTCCGATGTGGTGTTGATATTGTCATCAATAGATGGCAACTGGATAGTGTCCGTGATCGCTCGTTTATTCATTTCCTCTGCTCTGGTCAAAATAAGGAGAAAGAATACTCCGTCCAAGCTAATTTACCGAGAGGGTTTGAGTGCGAAGAGCTGCGTGATTAATGCACCCCTTGCATACATCCGAATGGGAATCCAGTTCATCCACAGTGAAGTTGAAGTTGGCCCTCAGGTGAATTGAGAAACAGCTTGGAATAGCTGATAGTTACTACGTTTGGGAGAATATCGGACGTGAACATTCAGTGTCTCTACTGCACTGGCCCAAATAGGAAGACATGACCCTTGAACGGCGATACCCAAGAGACAACATCAAGGCCAAGAGGAGAGCCCACATACCAGAGCTCAAAGTCCGAGATGCTGGTGCTGAGCGTGCAAATTCTAGAGCATCCAATGAGTAGCAAATGAGAGCTGGGCCTTACCTTTTCAAGCAGAGGGATGAACCCCCTGGAATCCCGGGATTCGACCAAAGAGCCGAAGGAAGGGGGAAAGCAAAGGAAATTGGCTCCGATGCCGTGTGAATTACTCCGTCCAGTGGCTGGAAGGGCTACTCATCTGGAGACTCTCTGCGTTGGAAACTCATCTCCTCCTTCTCCCCATCGACACTCATCGGCCACGAACGACAACATCGTGCGACAACCAACCCGGTCTTCTTCCACTCATTCCTTTCGGTCTCGTTTCTGGAGGCCCATACACGCTCTTTTAGTCGCTCTCTACTTTCACCCTCATTTCAGATATCCTAGCCATAGCCATCCGCAGCGTGATAGCACGTCTATACTCTCGGTACCTACACAACCACACCACACATCAGCAATCCAGCAATAATGCATTTCACAACTCTGCTCACCGGCCTTACGGCCTTCCTTTCTGTCACTACTGCTATCCCTATGGCAAGCGAAAGGCCAACCCCTACACCCTCGGTGTCCACCCCCCTCATCTCGCCAACCCCCTCGGGCTCTGCCTCCGCCTCTGCTTCGCCTTCTTCCACGCCCAACCCCTATGAGGCTTACACATGTCCCAAGGATAAGTTCAAGTCGTGCTGCATGTCTGTGCAGCAGACTGGTAAGGATGTTGCCAAGTCTCTTGGCGAGCTGGTCCCCATCCTCGGTGGACTGCAAGTGAGCTCGTCTCTGTCTTTCCAATGTATGTTTCCTCCACAGCCTACATCCTCGTCATCACTTACTAATTCCATTGACTTTCACAGGCAAGAAAATGCCTGAGAGAGAAGCTCCTGGTACCTGCCACGGACATGGATATTCTCCAATGTGCTGTGATAACAAGGGTGATGTAAGTGTCGTTCTTATCTCTCCGTCTTTCTTTTTATAGCATGTCTTTGAAAGAAGAATACCTAACTGACCATATCTCTCTTCTAGGGAACGCTCAATGCTTGCAAGCCTTTCGGGCAGGTCAAGAAGAACTACTATTCTCACCAAGGGCAGAGCTCTGAGACTCAGGCTGATATGATCATGGACACTCTCACCTAATGTCAACTATCCGATAATGTCGGGGGTTTGCGACATGATTTGAGAGTGAGGACGTACACTTCTGTAGACTGGAGATTGTAAGCAGAGCACGGTAGAAACTTTTTGGTTTCATTTCTTTTTAATTCTTCGCCCATATTACTTCTACACTTTTGATTCTTGGGGATCACGATGTGTAGTTCCGTATAAACTTCTTATATACAATTTCACAGGTGATTATCTAGTCATTTGCCACAGACACCCCCTACGGACTGATTTCGTTTCTGTGGTCAACTTCCGAGATCATTCATACGTAGTATATGCCATGCACTAGGTCATATTCAAATGTATTGAAGTTTGCCGAGTATTACTATATTACTATTACATGTTACCTCACCTAGTTATGCATTTGAACTTATCTCGGGAATTTGTCTCTTCGCGGAGTGTTTAGGGCAAAGCAAAGATAAACTACAGCCTCCGAGAATGGACCCTACTGGTGAATGATATGTACGGATTGCGAATGTTTGAAGCTGCCTCAGTACTTTGGACCTGAGATTTTACTGTGCATGGTGGATATGATGGACAAACAATGAGCAAATAAAACATAGTTGAGTTGAGAGCAATGGTTCTTATCTCCAACAAATTACGCCTCACATGATCCTTTCGGGGCCTGCCCTTGGCGCTTGCCCTCTAATCATACAAATCGCAGAATTGGGAAGTCTTCGCACGCTCCTTTCCAGCAACTCAACTGGAATCGAAGAACTCTCCGAAATAATCATACATAGCTTCATGTGCACATGTTCATTACCAGCGGCGGCCACCTTGAGGTGGTCGCCATGCGCCGCCCTGCTGGCCCCCTGAATAAGGAGGAGGGAAGTGATACTGGCCGGGAGGCATGGCCTGTCCCTGTCCCTGCCCTTGTCCCTGTGGCATAGGCATAGAGGAAGAAGGTTGGTGGTTGTAGGGAGGAGGGAAAGCCGAAGATTGGAAGCCGGGTCCGGGCTGGGGATAGGGCATGTTTGGCATGTGCTGGGGAGGAGGCCAAACACCGTAGTTAGTGCCGGTTTGAGGAGGATAACCAGCATTAGGAGCCATGGGATGGTTCGGATACTGTCCATTTGGGTTATGAGCACGGGGGAAAGGGGCGGTGGGGATGGGGGCATGCTGAGGTTGGTGTGGGGGTGGGAAGTGTGAAGTGGACGGTGCTGGTGGCGTGTATGAGGGACTGCTGGAGCTGTCACTGTAGCGCCGACGCTTTGGAGTTCGTTCTCCACTTTGGCTCAAGCTTTCGCTCGAAGAGTCCCCGGAGTCTTTGTTCGCCTGCTGACAGGATTCAGGGGTCCATGCATGGTAGCGTTCGCCAATGAGACTGTCGCGAAGGACCATCTGGCCGAATTCATCGGTATCTTTATGCCCATTATCCTCGAGGTCACGCGTGCCAAGGAAGTTGTCCACTGCAATGAAAAAGCCCTTGAGAGTGTCTACTGATTTCCCTTCGGCAGGACCTGCTAGTAAGTGAATTGGTTTGGTGTCACCGGGGTGAAGGGGCATAGTCGAGTTGGGAATGATGTGAGGGAAAAGATTGCCCGAAGCAAGATCGCACCAAGGGGTCCATGGGTCACCATGAGTAGATGGCACAACAAAGGGTGCATGCTTTCCAGACTTCTTTGCTGGATTTGCCTCCTCGGAAGACGGGGCTAACCCCATGCTAGCCGGGGTAATCACAGTTTCCCTGAGTTTCGTGATCAACGCAGGATGGAAGTATCCGTGCTCGGACCAGAGATCCAGTAAATCATCCAGCCGCTGGTGATGCCGAGGGTTCTTTTGGCGATCATAGGCTGCTGCGTGGCCCACCAGGTTCACGATATGGGGCTGCAAGGACCCGCTCACCGTGGGGAAGACTGTTGCGAGTTCTAGGTGGTACTTGCAATGGTGGAGCAAATCATTGAGTAGATAAAGTATGTGGAGTCGTCGACGCTTGGGTGAGCCTTTGGATCCAGTGGACTGGGGTTGTTCGATGGAGGCAGCGAGAGCCTCCAAGTAATTGGCCAAACCTCCTACCCTACTAGACGAGAAAGCGACAAATCGAAGCAGCCATGCTTTACATATCTATTTGGGACATATGGTGTTAATGACTGGAAAGTGAGGGGTAATAGAGGCGATAACGGCTCAGACCTGGATGTTTGTTGGAGAGCAATGCGACAACACGCGCTCGAGGAGGGTGTGAAACGCGCCTATCTCATCCTGGGACACCGAAGTAGGATCGGGCCTCAAGAGGCGCGCTGCGAACGCAGCCTTTGGAACCACGATCTGACGATTCTCCATGATTGATAGGAACGACGGTGTCGAAAGGAAGAGACATGTCTCCAGGCTGATGTTCCCACTCTTTTATCGAAGCTGCTTATCGCACGTGATGATACCTGAGATGTCACGAGGATGTCGGCAGAAGGCGGCGTGATATACAGTTTACCGGGTCTGGAAGGCGGTGTGTCGAGGATCTTTGTGTCTTCTGTACGACTACTCCCTTATCATCATCAGCCAATGCATCATTATTATTGGTATTGGTCTAGAAGCTCATAATGTCATTTTATATTACAGAGAACTAAATCCGTAGTGATAGGCATTGGACCATTGTCAACCCATCACTGTTGGTCTATGCTCTATTCTACCATGCACCCTACTCCGGACGGTGTACATGTTTTCCCCTTCAATCTTAGGTATCAGTGATTAAGACTACCTACGCAGGGTTGTGTCTTGCTTCTTGCCATACTTCTGATATTACATCATGGCCTTTGTTGTTGGGCTTGGGTTGAGGATCAGGAGTGCCACGCCACCGTCATACATTACATTCACAGTCACTAGGTTGAACGGAGGAGGATCTCATTAGAATACCGTTCTATGCCGCGATAAGCACAGCGATAGTATCAATAAATTCAAAATAGAATTAAGTGAATTAGCGGTAGGGCAGTCTGTTCTCAAGAGACACCCGCCTGGGCGCCTTGCCCTCATCTCCAGGTTAGTGATCCAGAGCCTACAGGAATACCTATCAATGCATAGAACCTGCATCGGAGCCATCATAGCCGTCCTCGTCCTCACTAGCTCCCGGCAGCGCAGCGATACGAGACAGATTCCACCTCAATTGCAACAGTTCTATTGAAGGGAGTGGCCGCTCCTTGGGATCATCTGTTGTGATTTTGAACACATATCCGGATGTGATTGGCCTATCAGTTTGGTTATGGTAAAGCTGGTTATTATCCCCAGCACCGCTTTGAGGTTTGTAGTAGGGGTCACTGAAGATGTGCTCTGTGGTTGGTACACGCTGGGATCGCTTGATAGGGATATTCAAGGGCCCATCCTCGACAAAAGGTAGCCAGTGGAATGCAATGTGTATCTCTGTTTTTTCTGCATTCACCGATACAGGACGGAATGCGCAAAGGGCAAAATCCCAGTATTCGCGTGTTTGCGTATCCACAGTAATCATATTATACACTCGCTCAGTATCAATCGCGCCTTCACTCAGAAGCTGTGCTTTCCATTGATGCACGTGGCGTGTACCCCAAAATGCATCAAGCCACACCCAGCAGCCCCTACAGTCAAGGTAGTCTTGGCTGGTTCGGTTCAGTCCATTTGGCACAATATGCGCATTGAGGCTTCTGCGCTCAGGGTCTTCAAACTCGGAAAAGATGTGGTGATCATCAGTAGGGAGCTGCTCAGCCATGATGAACCAAGCTGGATACGAGGTTTGATCACTGAGTGTAGATGGTAATGGTGGATGTAACTGATGGAGGAAACGGAGGGAGAAAGATAGGAAAGTCCGTCTATATAGTTCCAAGGAAGGTTCCGGGCTGCATCTAATATCGTCATACTTCTAAGTCTTTTTAGGACCTCTCCCATATACACCGAGCCTTTTTCTGACTACACCTATAGTTCTAAGGCTCTCTAGGTAAACGGGTCTAAAATTTGGTGATTGACTTGGCAGATGAAAAACCATATGGAAAGATGGTGGAAAAGATAGGTGAGAAAACCGGGAAAACAAGCTGGAGATGGTACGACATGAATATCTCGAAAACAAGCGCAAAGAGGGCTATATTCGATTAGAAAATAATATATGACCTCCTTCACTATTCTCAGGAACAGCGGATTTGCGCATAGATTGGTGTATACTTGCTAGTCACTTCTGTCTGCGTTCGAGAAGCTTAATGTTAACAACGTTTCTGAATGGAGATGCGACACATATAACAATAACTGCATATACTGGAAAGAAAACTCGACATATCGCCATGTCGGTTCCTATGGACCATACCACACCTATCTCAGATATTTGCACGCCCTTTAGGTTCCCATGCTTCATCAAAACCAGTAGAACGGACCCACATGGGTCTGTCCCCCTTCTCAACCGTGGCGTCAACAGCTGTCGAGCAGTTAGTAAAGCAAACAAAGGATGATGAAAGGTCCTGCTTACCGAGATTCCCAATTCGAAGCCACATGTCTCCCTTTATTGGCATCTCCGGGATTTTCTTCTCAAATTGTTGGCACACTTTCTGACCATGGGCTAAAGCCCGTGACAGCTTGGCTAGATGTCCATCATCATCTGGGTGAGCGATGCTGCGTGCGAATATCTCTGACCACTCCTCCTTTATGGGATAGTTGGTTACTTCATCCAGGAGGAGATCCGGCGATGCGCGTGAAGTGTACATTAGAAGATCCATGCGTCCCTTCCATTCTAACATGCGCAGCTTGGATCGTTGGTCCAAGAATGGAAGGTTGATGATCTTAGAGAAGAAGATCGATGAATTGACACAGTGGATGAAGAAAAAGTCAAGTCTCATCTCCTTGGTCGGACGCTGGGCGGCACTAGTATAATAGACTGAGGAGATAGAGTCGGTAATGGCTTCTCACTCACGGCGATTGGAAGTTCGGGACATGATATAGTCTTACCGACTGTATTGATCATATCTGCCAACCGCTCCTCCACTTGATCCTCAGAGACAGTAAACTGAGAAGCATACTTCAACATCTGTTCCGGTGCTCTATGCAGCACGCCATCCCTGATCTTGTTAACATCAGACCACCGAACACTCTCAACAAGATCCTTATCGTTCCGGATCTCATTTAAGAGCTGAAACAGCGACTTCTGGCCGGGCTTTCCGATGCCACCCGCCATCTTCTCTGCCGATAGGAAGAATTGACGGCCAAGCCAGTCATCATGCACAGCCGTCTGGGCAAGGCCCTGGGCCACGATGGCAGGCTGGTTGAACTCAATTCCGAAACCGAGCTGGATGAGTGGATGAACCAGACCTGGATAGATCAGCCCGAATATCCAAGAAAGGTTGATGAAACAGAGCATACTACTTACCACCATAAAGTCGACATATCATACTCTCAGCCCGCTTATCTTCCGCAAAGACATACTCCGCCAGAACCGTACCGACGCCCTTCGCAGAAATCTCACCCTGGAAGAAAGCCAGGAAATCAGGATAATGCTTCTCCTTCCCAAAGCACTCCATAAACTTGGCAGGATCGTGCATAGACTGGATAATATCTTGGTTCGCCGGTAGTGCGGGTCTTTGGTAACTTTTATTCCGCTCATAGCAAGCCTTGATATCCTCTGGTTTTGCGCCTAGCGCAAAGATAGTAAGGACATGGTGGGGGATGTGATCTATATATCTTTATTAGAGAGCATGAATATCGGGGAACGATTGTTATTTCCACATACTATGGAACCCTTCATCGTTGAAGAAGACATGGTGGTTTTTCATGTCCTCCTGCAAGACCTCGCTGGCGGTCCGCGCAGTATCTTCCCTCGCTCCTGAGCTGTAGATGCCCGAGTCTGTCTCTACTGACAGATGGATATTGGTAGAGGTGGCCATTTTGGGTGGAATGGCACGGGAAATATTGCTGGCGTTGGAGCTATGCGAGCTATATTGTGCGGCTAGTCGCCAAAAGGGTAGATGAGATGGAGATACCGAAGACGAAATAACCGTCTGAATCGGCGAAGGTAGACTCGAACAATGTAAGAGCAACCGAGACTTGTTTGTAGCTGTCGGTCTGGATCTGAACAGGTGAAGTCTGTGAGCTTGAACACGGGGTAGCATGTCCTTTATATAGCTTCACCCATCTAGCAAGTCCTTGGATAGCAAGAGATGAAGCCGAACACCTTGTGGAGAGAGCTAGACAGGTCTGTGAAGAAAACCAGATGCATCAGTGAGCCTATCAGGGTTGTGCAATTACTCGAGCACCGAAACGCCGGAGCTGAAAAGCGGAGAACCCACGTCATACCGATCGGTCAGCATGAGCTAAATGCCCTTTTCTAGACCGGTCTTTCTGACTGATTGGATTCTTCTACGGGGGCTAGAGCTTAGAGGGTTGAATCTAGATTGCTCTATAGTACTAATGATCTTTTTTTGTATGTATTGTTTACAAATGTGTGATTGATCGGGGGTATCTGTCATTCTGGGGTGCAGTAGACCTCGGGAAAATTCAAGGAACGCGGCTGAGAAGGAGAAAGAATAAACCAAATATAGGCATTTCTGCTTTTACGCACCAGTCTCCCTTTCCTTCTTGCGACGTTGCCGGTCGCGTTCCATCTTCTTGAACAGCGGGTGGTGTCCGGCCTTGTCCTTGAGCTGCTTGTTCCTGCTCTTGTTGTATTCGATATAGGCCATGTCGTCACCACCAGCCAGACCACTGAGAGTCGCAGCGCTGCGTTTAGCACCCCCTTTCTTGGGTGCAACTCGCTTGCCGGAGCGCATCGAGAACAGATCATCATTGACCTGTTCGACGTCCGCGGATGACTCGTTCTGCAGCATGACTTCTTGCAGAAGCTCGCGGCGTTCTGCTGGTGTTGCATACGATAGTCCTTCAAAGTTGTCTATGCCCTGTAGATGGGTAATGACCTTGAAAGCATATCCCTGATCGATCAAAAACGCCTGGCGCTTGGCCGAGTAGACCATCTCATTGGTGTCCTTGGAGACGAGTGAGTAGAAGAAAGCATTAAAGCCCTCATCGTTTCGACGCTTGGCTCGCAGAATGCGTCCCAGGCGCTGTGCCTCCTGACGACGCGAACCGTAGTGAGACGAGATCTGAATCAGGCAAGTGGCCTCAGGCAAATCGAGCGAGGTGTCACCGATTTTAGACAGGAAGATAGTATTGACCTGCTCATTGTGTTGGAAATTCTCGAGAATGCGCATGCGTTCATTCTGCGGAGTTCCGCCGAAAATGTAAGCCTTGTTTAGTTTGAGCGCATATCGCTCCAGGGCGTAAACATTATCAGAGAACACAATGATCTTATCGCCACGCTTCTCGTGGAAATCGATCAGGAACTGACACGCTTGGAATTTGCGAGGATTCATGATATAAAGCAAAGCTTGTTTCCTGGAGCTTTCCCGGAGATATTCCGAGTAGAACTCGGTCGTCATCGGGCACCACACCTCAGCACACTGCACCTTGGCGATATGGCCCTGAGCCGCAAGTTCCATCCAATTTGCTTCGTAAAGCTTCGGTCCGATCAAGAAGTTCAAATCTTTGATCTTGTCATCCTCACGTAGCAATGTTGCGGTGAGACCGAGTTTACTTTGGGCGGCGATTGCAGATGTGACCTTTCGGAACATCGACGCTGGTACGACGTGCACCTCGTCAAGAATCATCATACCCCATTCTCTTGATTGTAGCCAGTCCATCATCTTCTGGGCATCATAAGAGCGAGCACGAGTTTGTGACACCATTGAATACGTAGAAACGATGATACCAGTTGATCGCTTGAACTTTTCTTTGTGGTCAGATGTGAAAATGGCGATGTCACCTGGGTCGATCGTTGTCCACCGCAAGAACTCATTTCGCCACTGAACGACGGACATCGAACTGGTGCAGAGTACAATAGTACCCTTCTTGATGGTGGCAGCAGCAGTGATACCCACAAGGGTTTTGCCAGCACCACAGGGAAGCACAATGATACCACTCTTGGCGCGTCCGTTACCGAACATTTTACTTAAACTCTTCTCCTGATAGGACCGAATCCGCGCTGCAGGTTTCAAGTCCATATCCAAGTTTGGGTTGACTGTATCTCCCTGGAAATCATACTCCTCCAGGGCGGGACATCCGATGGATTGACAGCGGGCCTTGACCACTTCGACACCAGCGGCAGGGATTTCGAAACTGTACGTGATTGCCTCTTCGGACTCATCCTCGCCAATATCATCGATTCCATAGTTCACGGCCCCTCCATCTTCGGTCTCGTCCCTAGCAGTAGCAGCAGTGGCCTCCTGTTGGGTCGTCTCTCGTACGCCAGCTGCATCTTTCGTTCCGGGAATGACAAGGCCACCCATTTTCGGAGCAGCCCGCTCGATGATGCCTTCGGTATTGTCCATCCTCTGGGGGCCAATCACTTCATCCTTGAGCAACCGCTGAAGCATTTCAGGATCCGTCGTTTCCACATAGTATCGGTTGTGCCTCAGCACCATCTTGATTTTGCCATAAGACTTGGTGAACTCGATGATGAACGTCCGAATGCTCTCGGGTAATGGTGTTTTCGATAGACGATCCAAGAACTCAACGATGTCCTGTGGTTTGAGACCGACCGAGACCGCTGCATATAAACTGTGTCCGGTCAAGCGATATTCGTGGAGATGGGTCGGACGGGAGAGCGGCTCCGCGATGGTGGTCAGAAAATCCTGGGCCTGCGGCGCCAACGGAGAAAAGCTCTCGAGGGTGATTGTGCCTTTCAAAGGTTCGATCCATAACGGTCGGTTGTAGTGGTCGCGCTTCAGCGGCAGCGAAGAAAGATCTTTGTAACCAAATCTGGGGTCCGTCTTCTCGATTTGGTTCTTTTTGCTGAATGATTCGAGAGAGAACTTGTTGACGACCTCTTTATACCCTGGTTTTAGCCTCTGGTTCACCTCGAGTGAGCAGACCGCCACACTGTACCTTTCAAATTTGACTCGTCTGGCAAATCTTCCGGGTCTGAGTATTCATCGCTGCTGGAGATCTCTGTAATATCGGGAACTGGTGTGGCACGCTTGGAAGCACTGCTAGACCGACCGGCTGGGTATGATCAGTCGCCTGTCACCTGGGAACCTGCACCGGAGACTTACTATCGGCCGCCTTGCGTTTGGGAGGCATGTTTGAACTGGGTTAAGCAAGATAGCACAGTGCGGAATGACTGTTCAAAGAGGAGTGAACCTCCTGTGATATGGAGCGATGCTCCTTAGAAAAGTTTCTCACGCCAGCATGGAATCAAAGATGCTGCGCCGGATGAACAGGCAGCGTTTGACTAATAGTTGTTTCAAAAGAAAGCCCAAGTTGTCAGGAAATAGCGATATAGTTATCGGTAATAAGGGAGAAAGTATTGGGTTGGACTGTTATATAGACTAAAGCGACAACGATATGATGAAAGAGGATGTGAAAGTGTAGGTCGGCGATCTGAAATTCGAGGTTCGAAAGACGATGCGATGGTTGATAATCCTCTTGGCCTGAGGCACCAACTATTGTCGATGGCCCGTGCATAGCCGTTATGACTGACGTAGAGCATCCTTTTCTGTTGCTTCGTACTGACAACAACTACCAAACCGTTCAACATGAATACGGTAAACTCCCCTGTATAATGCACTTATGACTATTGCTAATTATGTGATATTCTAGATCAGATCTACTTGGTGAGCAAAATCGTGTCCCCGGAAAGATGCATCACCCGACAACCCCCGAACCCGATGACTGATGCAGCTTCTACTTATAGGATGGGCTGGGGCGCCCTTTGCCTTGGTATGTGATCTGTAAACTGTTATCTGCCCATGTTCCTGTCACAAGTCCAGTGATTGGGCATCGTAGGAAGCGACTGACCAATTCTCTGCAGCCGGCGGCGGAGCCTACTACTTCGCGAAGCAGTCGATCAATGCCGACCGACAAGCCCGATTTGAAGCCGAACTTAAGCACAAGGCCCAGATGAAGCGCATGGAGGAGGAGCACAAGCGCCAATCAGTCCCTGCGACCACACCAACCCCAAGCAACGACGCTAGCTTGAAGCGAGCAAATATGGCACGATCCCAAAACGCCTCCGACGATGCCGCCTCGCCGAGTGTCGAGGCGTCCCACGACCCGGCAGCTACCCGGCACGAACCCCTGACCGAGACCGATCGGGTCTTGGAGAAGGGCAAATATGAGACGGCCCAGCCGTACCGGCCTCCGAGTGGGAACCGGTTCAGCTGAGCGGCGGGTCGCACTGTACCGTTTGATATGCAGACTACTATAAAATAGAAGAGTGTGGGCCAAAATGGAGATTTTTGAGAGCTGGAGTTTGTCCGGACTCGATCTAATTTTGTGTTACATCTGGTTCGTTGTCTAATATTAGCGTGTTGTATGACTAGAATGGGATGTCAATTTCAGAAGATTATTCGCCGCATTGGCTAACGTGAATTATCTCAATGTCTGTCTCGTCCGTGGACGGCCATGATAAAAGATACTAATCAATTCCCAGATCCCCCGTTCCCAAAGCTCAGTAGTAAAAATGGATCATGGCACCATAGTGCCAGACGAAAGAGGACCATAACGCCGATTCCCAAACTCCTCATAATGCATCACACGACAGGGTCCTACCACCGCGCCCGTACTGACAGCCCCTGCCAGTCTGCGAGTTGTAAACAGTTCAGGTGGTGACTAGCGTGCATGGAAGCAGAGTGGGGGGTTCCTAGAGGTGACATTAGTTTCTCCACACCAGGTCGCATTGAATGCAGACGTGAATGCATTCACTCACTTGGCACTAGCGGATACGCCCGAACTCCGGTGGCGCGAACTCTCCAGGGCAGGGGGAACAAATGGGAGCACTACACCGGATGCGATGCAGCCCATGGTGATTGCGCGGGCAGCTCGAGAGTCGGGACGAGGACGTTGCGCGGAGAAATGACGAATAGAGCAGCGGGCGAAGTGAGAAACAGACGCCATAGTGAGGTGGTGCAGAGGTTATTTGTTTAGAAGTTGGTTAAAGGGAAAATCAGAAACATCTAAATTTGGGAAGAAGACTTTAAATAGCAAACGCTGAGCACGGCAGTCAGGCCAGCAAAGGCGTAAGTGATCCGGGAGGGCGCATTGCGGGGCAGGTGTATGGCATGATCCTCGATGGGAACTTTGATCCGCGATACGTCTGAGTTAGCGGCTATGGACAGTATTGATCGGCGACTTTCTCGAATGACATGACTGACTTCGGATTGTCGGCACAAGAGCTCTTACGCCATCGCGGGGTTTCTGATTGTCGATGTGTGAAGATGGCCTTGGGCTTCACCGCGTTAATTGCGGGACTGGGGAATGGTTTTTCGGGGCAAGTAATCTACCTAGGTAATTCATTCTACCAGGCATCATCTGAATCAGACTCTTTGCAGATCGTACACTTATGCTGCTCGATATCTCGGATTCTAGCCCGCAGTCACGATTTCCCCGCTTTGTGAGGGCACTTAGGGCTACAGCATCGACTACAACATATGTGGTGCATGAAAATCAACCTGCGAAGATTCCCTTCAGATGGATGCCCAAGTGGATACCATGCCAAGTTATCACAAGAATGCCATTCAAAGACAATCGCATGGTTCAAATAAGCTGAGGTAATGACTCAATATAGTTCAAAGCGAGCGGCAAACTATACTTGCGGTGCCTATTGAGTGAATGATCATTGATACTTCTTTCCAGCCTCAGCAGGATACACATCTCCAGATGTAAACTCATAATGTCCCACACGGCCGTCGACCGGGATTGATCCCCATTGAACAGGCATGAATGCCATTTCCTCTTCATTCTCAGACTCGATATCCCCCACCGGGTGAGGCTCTGCCGAGTCCACATGTGGATTATACCTGGGATGACATGCTGCGGCAATAGCTAAACTGCAACCACCAGCCACGGGCCTCGCCGACGCCACCCGTCGACGACTAAGCACAATCTAGCAAACGAATATGCCAATCCTGACCAGAATCGTACACAGCATGGGTTTAGGTGAGGACCCACATGCCAAATAATCCCGCGACGGCTCCCTCTCCATACTTATGTCATATGCTTCGATCGAAATCATGAACAGACTTTGTGACATGAGCCAATGTAGTACCGTCGAGGTCGTGATCAGCGGTAAAGCATACAGGTAGGCGATTGAAAGGAAGTGATTGCTTCGCTGGACTAGCCTAGGGCTATGGGAGACGTGAGGCCTTTCCAGCTGTTGCTGAAGCAGCTCTATTCGCTGCGAATACTTGGAACCCCAATATTGAGCCAGCGATCTCTTTTCTATGAGCTCGATCGATCTTCTTTCTCGATGGAGCTGCCGAACATTGCTAGATCCACAATAACAGTTCGCTTGTATGGTTCCTAAGCCCTGAGATGATTGGTGTTGATACTATCCCAAAATTGCTGGCACTGGGTAGAATGGTACCCAGTAAGTCAATCAACACGTGGAATCCGTTGCTTAATTGATGGAGCCTTTCACAGCTCCCCTTCGCAAAGGATGCTTCTGTCGTGTTCGGCACGGGTCGCCGTGTAAATCCGAAAATCGATGTTGAAAATTCAGACGACGATACTCGATATGAAGGCCACAATCGCGAGGAATTTCCAACTCTTGAAAAGACCTCTTGTTTGGCCATGGTTTGGATTTTGACTCAGTTGGTCTTTCGCTTCGGAGTCGTTTTCGGATGCAGTCTGAATCAAACGGTCGGAACTTGGTTAGCTTCTATAAATATCGGATAACTCGACATCTTGACCGAGTGAGACGTTATACATTGACTTGAAAAGCCAAATCGGGAAGAAGCAAAGATTCCAAATCTCCATCGGGATGCGTGGTAAAGCGTAGAATCATGAAATTGATTGATATCAGAACCAAGCCATAGACGAAAATCTGGGGCCATCCCTAGAAGGGGGTTAGACATGACTAGTGCGATGGCACTCGTGAAAGGATAGGAACAGAGCAGATCGACGCAAAAGCTGGATGGGGCCTGGGTTATACGTGGGGGCCAAAGAAGTGGAAGCGCATCATACCTTGGTATCCCACGATACCTACAGCTGTCCTGAGATATGTCTACCGGTAGGTTTACAAGGGACCTGGCTACGTATATTTGCACACTCTATCTTTCTTCGAGTATAACAATGGCATTGGGAGTTAGGCCACTGAACTTCCCTGGAATTACTAATTTTTGTTACATACACAGGTAGATGTAAGCGCCATCAATACCAGCTGCCTTGTTATCTGAGATTTGCCTTGGGATATAGTAAAAATCACGATACAAGTCGGCCAGGTAGGAAACCACAGGGCGACACCCATATAGATCGGGCGGTCGAAGTATGGTTTTGGCGTCGAGCTGCAGTGGGGCGCCAATGACGCCAGCGGCTCAATGCCATTGTGTGCACCTTGTAGAAGAGAGCAGAAGTTGCACCAACTGTGGCCTTCAAATCGAGGGAATTCTTCAAAGAAACGGTATACAGCGTCAAGATCCAGAGCAACAAGAAGAAATCAGAAGCAGCCACACGCAAACGACGAAAATACATTGGGGGATCACGTGGTGGCAGGTGGGGCTCCCCAACATGCATTCAACTCTCACTTTTTCCTTCATCAGTCCACCTCCTTGGTATCACTTTTATCTTCCCTTGAAATTATCAGAATCATGGGAAAGAACGAAGACATCAAGAACGATAACCCTCCGGCCCACAACCGAGATTGCCCAGATCATGAGAGCAATCCGTTCGTTGCCTTCCGGCGCTTTGCCGATGAGCAGGTATCCACCATGCTTCAATCTATCACGGGCCTCCCTTCAATGGTAGCCCCGCCTCACAGCGGCCACTGGGATATATTTGCGAGTGACCATGGCTACGAGAGCAGATTAGCGAGTCAAAGAACGAGCGAGGGATCGGACAGGGACCGGAGTTATCCATCAGACCGAGACAGTGGAAGTGGATATCCGGGCGGAGATGATCCTCGCAACTATGGAAAGTCCTCCCGATCGCGCTGGTCTGAGAATGATGACCCCTGGCACTCTCAATCGTGGAGAAAGTGGTGTAATGGACCATCCGATTTCTTCGGCCTTGATTCCTTCTTCGACCGATTCTGGCTCGAGGACCGCTTTTTCCCTTTCGCTGCACACCTCCTACATCCTGGTCACACGCTTTTCCTGCCGGATTTGTTCGAAGATACGGGCTCGCCAACCTGGCCGATCGCGTATATCATGTTCAGTCCCTACTCGCCTCTTCATCTAGAGCGCCAGGCAAAATACTGGGCGCATCGCGAGAGGGGTGTCCTCTCATCTGTCATGTCATCCTTGCATCTCAGCTCCGATCCCGATTCTTCTGAACCGCGATGGCGAGAAGCGTTTGAGGATTTGCTTCGACTTGAGAATGGAAAGCCCATGCTCGATCGCGATACCACCACAAAATCGGAGCCAGGGAAGAACTGGCTACAAGGACTTGTGAAGAGAGGTAGTTTAGGAGATCAGTGGAAATACGTGCCTGGCACGGAGGGCCAGCCTTGGTCAGGAATCACATTCTCTGGCCATGCAGACTCAGATCAGGACCGGTCTCGGTCTGTACCCAAGAAAGAGAACGATTCCCCTGACAGCGAGTTGGAACTGTATGAGCGTTTCTTGCAGGACATTGAAAACCGCGAACGTGAGTTCTTCCGCGGAGCCTCCGAAAGCCCTCTTTTGCGTCTACTTCTCGAGGAGCGACGGCAACAGCAGGAAGAACTTGAGAAATACAGAAGCAGTGTTCCAAAGCTCGTAGACGAGCACAGCAGCGACGATAATGAAAATTGGATCGATCTCGTGTCTGGTGGAAACAAAAAATCAGTTCCTGAAACACCCATGGCTTTATTGGAGGAGACCGAGACGAAGTCCGTGGAAGCTGTATCAGAACTGGCACCACCTCGTGTCGTCTCCACCATGACTCGAACGGAACGTGTGCAGCTTGCCGATGGCTCTGTCCAAACCAAGGTCGTCAATACCAAACGTTTCGCTGATGGTCGGGAGGAATCTGACGAGTCCGTTGAGGTATCTCACCCCCGGGAAGGTTCCAAGCCTAACTCTGATGGTTCAAAGAATGGTTGGTTCTGGAAAGACTAGAATCGCCTTTGGCCACTGTATATGATGAACGACATGATCTACTCGATCTACCCTGATTTTTGACTCTTCAGCGCGCTTTCTTTTGTTTCTTTATGCTGCATTGTTCTACGGGTCTTGAGGTGGCGTTTTCTTTTCTTTTCGTTCTCTCTCCCTTTCTTGTCGTATCTGATTCCGAGCCATTCGTTCATTTTTCTTGGGAAAAGAAGACAGCAACTTAGTATTACGTTCCCAAGCCTACTCCAATCTCCATTGTTAATATCAAGCAAAGCTTAGCCAGACACAAAACGTTTTTGGAATTTTAAATCCACATAATCTAGATCTAGTCGGCCTTGACACTCTTCTTCTTGTCCTTGCCTGTAGTCCACCCCTTAGATTCCCAGTACTTAACATTCTCCTCCATCTTCTTGTACGCCCAAGTAAACGGCGGGTCTAAACAACCAACATTAGTGCCAATCCACAATTACCAGATCCAGAAAACTCACAAAGGAACTGTCTCAAGTCATGACGATTATCATCAGGCGAGTACTGCTCAGCATGGTAGCTAGGCGTGAGCACAGTCATCTTATGTCTGTTGATAGAGTAGTAATAGAAGAAGTGACGGGTCTTCTCGTAGATCTCGCGCGGACTGTGCTCATTGCCCCACAGGTGGAGCAGTTTCTCGTACATCGAGTACGGGCCAAGTTTGGATACCTTCCTCAAGTACCCGAACACTCCCAGCTGTGCGTAAGTAACGCCCATGTCGGCTTCGTCGGATTGGACGTAGTCCTTGGTGATGGGCTCGAGCTCGGCTGTGGGTGTGGCATGGATGAATTCCTCAAGGATCGGGAGGTCGAAGCTTTCGCCGGACCAGGAAATGAATTTCTTGAGATCGACCTTGCTGATCGAGCCGATGGGGTTGAGCTAGTTTTGTTTGGTTAGTATGGGTTGAAGAACGTGTTTGGATTCACGGAATGGGATACTTACATCCGCGGAGCTGGCATCGTACTTGGTGAGATAGCCTCGCAAACTAGATGGATTCGGTTAGTAATTATGGAGGTGATCAAGATAGTTCTATGGCGTACCATTCTGATGTCATGGTTAGTGAAGATGCTCAATAAGCGGTTCCGGGGGTTTTAGACTTACCATCAACATTAGATGATGCAAGGACAAGCAGTCCACCGCCACCAGGGCGCTGACGCACAGTTGGCAGTAAAGAGGCAAACAGATACGAGAGAACCATTCTTAGCCGAGCCTGCACATTCTGAAGCGCAGCATTTTCAGCAGGAGAACCTCCGTGCATTTTGAAACGAGGTTGGAAATTAGTGACAACAGTGAAGAGATTCATGATAGCCGTGACCACTGTATCAAAATTGAAATCGATGTGGTAAGAACCAATATCTCTAGCCAGTCTGGTCGCCCTGTCTCGTGTCTCCTGGCCGGAGTTTTGTGTGCCCATGTAGCTGGTATGGAAGATACACCTGGAAAAATGAGTCAATTTTTATCTCACGCTATGTGGAGATTGAATTTCGCCTGATGATGGCTCAATATTCGGAAGACTTACTTGCAAATTTCCTGGGTGGTGGTGGGAAGCCAGTCCGAATCTGCTGGCTTCGCACAAAGCCGGCGGACATCCTTGATGACCTGCTCATTACCTTCCCGAACGGCCTTTAGTACTTCACGGCACATGGAATGAACGATGGTTGCTGTGGCACAGCTGTCGATACCACCGCTAAGAGGGAGGAAGAAGCCGGCGGCTCCACATCTCCGAAGGTAATCCCACAGCCAGCATGCAGGCCCCAGAGCGATTTCCTCCTCGGGAGGATGGTACCGCGGCTTGATAGGCAGGGAAGTTGCGAGGCCAGGGTCGGCATCCTCATCACGGCGAGAAAGCCTGATATCAAGATCAAGGCGAACGAAGGGCGTCTGCTTGCTTGCTTGCAATCCACGGCTTGCACTGCACCGGTAGGTGCGGACCTCCTCAATGTCGACTGTCGCGGTAACAACTTCCACGTCGTTTAAAGAGAACTGCGAACCTTGAGCCACGATGTCGCCGTTGACGACAATCATAGCACATCCATCATAGTAAAGACGATCGCCGTCACAGCCTTGCTGATTGGCATAAAGGTAGATACCACCGCTCTACGTGATGTTAAAAAAGAATGTCCTATTTAGCTTTAGTGTTGACTCACAAGTTTAGTAGCCTGGGTGATCAAGTTGACACGAGTGTCAAGCTTCTTCAGCTCGTGGTGACTGCCAGATGAATTGGAGATAATCTCGACACCTAGTATGAGTTAGTTAATGACCGTCTAGCCGTCTAGATATGTGAGACTCACCAGCCAGACCATACGGGATATGGGGACTATATTTGAGTGTCAGCACCTCGGGTCATAGTCATTACGGTACTTCCTACACTTACCCATTGGGAGTGAAAAGCTCCTCACATGTCTCAAGGCCTAGACATGTGTCTCTTGTGCTGATAACGGCATCGCCAAATGGAACCTTGTACTGCCCGGTGACCTTTCCAACAATTGATTCCAAATAGTAATCTTCCACTTCTTGGGGGCGCTGCCAAGGAGTAAAGTGTCGGTGTTCGCGATAGTTGCCGTCTAATTTGAGAGCCAAAATTAATAGAACTTCTTACGCAATATTCAAAGCAATTGTACGAACCATTGGCAAGCCACATCTTAGGCCTGATTAGGATAATCTTGCGGTTGTGGAAAATCACACTTCACAGGATATCAGTCGAAGCGACACGGGTTGGTCATTGGAGATACACACCGACAGTTGTAGCGCACATTGCGATGACGGACCGGCAATCCCACATCGACTACAATATCCTGGCAATCAGGGTGGTCGATGATGCGGGCAAGCATTTCCCATGAATGCAGGAAAGTATCGCCCTCCAGGAAGCCATCAAGAACTCCATAACCGGTAATTTCGAGCTCTGGACCAACCCGCAAAGTGGCACCGGCAGCTTTAGCTTGCCTGATACTTTCAATGATGCGCTCCGCGTTGCCCTCAAAGTCGAGAGCCCACTGGTTCAGAGAGCTAGAGAGAGTCAGTGCGGGGGATCTTCAGGATTCGGATAGCAAAAGAGCCTGCTTTACCATGTTGCTAGAGTGACCAGGTGCCCCATAATGCCTGATACTGAAATATCTGTGTCTGTTGCCTTACATAGAGCGGGCTCGCCGGCGATAAGAGTCAAAAGAATGCAGTCACGTGTGTGGGGAGCTTTGGTTCCCCGCGTCATTCGTAACAGGATGACCGTAAGTTACTGTAATATACTCCTTATCTGCGGTTATCGGCTTAACTCCGACCGGGAACGTGTAATCCGTGTGTATACATGTCCCGAGGTTGCGCTGCTGATTAATTGCAATCAGAGGCGGCCCCGTCTGGGACAGTTTGGGCGTCTATTTCTCTCCGGCATCTTAGATATAGACTGATAAAGGTTTCTTTCCTATCAACCCCTATTAGACACCTATCACTGGCAACATTGGAAACAAGTTCCTCCAGAATGACCACAATCCCCCAAATCCCCAACCCGGCTCACACGCTCGCGGATTCCATGCTGTCCCGGCACTTCGGCAGAGAGACTGTGAATTACTTCTCCAGTAAGAAAATCCTAGATCCTCATATACCGGGCCCATATTAAAGAATTTCTAGGTTCTCCAATCAACCGGTTGTCATTCCTGCGCTCCGATCATCCGTTCCTTTCAACGGCCTTGAAGCACCCATCGGCACGGTTCGTACTATTGAACAAACTTGCGCCTTTGACCCCGTCGCCGGCGCAATTACACTATGCCAAACATGATGATATCAGCAAGCTTGTACCGCAGGATATCTTTGACCTACCTGAAGAAGAGATGATCAAGAACTACGATTCTCGCAAGACTCATCCCACTCTCATCTTCCTTGGATTGGACGAGACTACCAAGGAAGATGGCATGTCGTGGAAGATCTACTCAGGAACACCGTACTTTGCAGTTGATGTAACTCCCAAGGGCTCCGAAGAGCAGCAAACCGCAGCAAAGGATGTGATCAGTGCCATGGAGGCGAAAGGACTGTCCTTCTTCCAGACTCGAGTTGTCATGACTTTCTCTGCTGATGAAGGTATGCAATGGCAATCCTTACGCATGGGATGGTAGGATCATACTAATGTCGATGGATTAGCTGCTATCTATGCCCAGGCGCGTGCTCTGATGGACTGGAACACTCGCAATACCTTCTGCGGCACATGTGGCCACCGAACCTTGGCCGTAAATGCAGGCACGAAGCGCGCTTGCCCGCCCACGGATATCGCAAGAGCCGCCGAGGGACAGACAGAAGAGCGACCAGAGTGTAATACCCGGACTACGCTGTCAAATCTTTCCTTCCCCCGTACTGATCCGACTATCATCGTGGCTGTGGTGTCTGCAGATGGCAAGCGTGTGCTGCTGGGCCGTTCCAAGCGGTTCCCACCTGGCTGGTACTCTACTTTGGCCGGATTTATTGAGCCCGCCGAGTCGATTGAGGATGCCGTACGGAGGGAAGTATGGGAAGAGTCCGGTGTTACTTTGTCCCGCGTTGTTATCCATTCCTCGCAGCCTTGGCCTTATCCGGCTAATTTGATGATCGGTGCCATTGCCCAGGTCAGTGATCCGGCCCATGAGAAGATCTCTTTGCTGCATGACCCGGAATTGGAGGATGCGCGATGGTTTGAGATTGATGAGGTGAAAGAGGCACTGCGCATTGGCACAGGTGACTTGGGCTCCCAGCCTGGTCCGGAATACAAGGGTGGTTTGCGATTGCCTCCTCCGACAGCTATTGCCAATCAGCTGATTAAGGCTGCCGTGAGCGCAGAATACTTTGCCGCCGAGAAGTACTCGAGGATGTAAAGTCGGGCACGCATGATAATACATACTACATTTGTTCATAGAAAATAAATATGTGAACATAAGAGATCATTGAAGAAATTTGATTTGTTCATATGAAATGTTGATTGGTTTTTTTTTACTTCGTAGTTACATTTGACCTGTGACACTGAGGTCAATGTCAAGTGACAGAGAGGTCGATGTGAAGTATCAAGAAAGCTTTTCAAAGAGTGGCATACAAAGTGCCATCTCGCAACTCATGCACAGTGCTATTTCGACTGTTTGGAGAGCCGGCATCGGTGTAGCGAGTGCCATCCCTCAACTCATGAATGGCGACCTTTCCCTTGCCTCTGCGCCTGCGCTGGGAGCCTCGCTTGGAGTCCGGGCTGCTTGACTCACTTCGAGCGCGGCTGCTGGGTGACACATCGCGCTCCAAGCTCTCACGCCCGATAGAGGCCTGAAGCATACGGTCTGCGACCCAACCTGAGCCGACTTCAACGTACCATCGACGCAGGCCAGACGCGTATGCACGTTCCTGTGAGTCGTATTCAACAGGGGGCCCGTTCATTTCTGCATCGGAACTGGACTCGCCAAACACCGCCCATGCGCTGGATTCAACACTGACGAGCATCACGGTGTGATCCAGACTCTTGACCTTAAAGTCTCGTAACAATATGGCGGTGCCTTCAGCCAGTGACGGCATGGAGGACTTGTAACGACGGAAAATCTGAGCACGGACAGTCGTGCCGGCCATGGAGGGATCGGTGAGGTCGATGGTCACAAACCAGTCTTTCGATCCCGTTTTGGCACGAGTTATCGGTGAAGCCTCGTGCACGATGGAAATGGTATCAACCAAAGCATTGTAATGATCAAACAGGGTAGAAAGTGGGGCGAAATAAGAAAGCTTGCTCCGTAATCCGGAGGCGCTACGATCGGGGACTGTGGGTTTTGTAATGAGTACTGTCGGTGGCTTGGGAGATTCAGTGCTGATCAAAACCTCCACCGAACAGCTACGTTGAGGCGTGGAGTGAAGCCTTGTGAGCTGAGCAAGTTCCGGAGTAGCTGTGGCATCGGCTACTTCGTGATCGTGGTTCTCTTGGGTGTTTTCAAGGAACTCGCCCGCGATCGTATCGTCTTGTTCGCATCCAGGAGAGCCAACAGGCTGCACCATACCAGTGGCATCTTCATTTTCTTCGAGCGATGAGATTGCAGATTCATAATCATGATGCGTTTCACGGGTGAATATGGTTTCCTGGGTGGGGTCCGGAGTCGGGAGTTGTCGCTCAAATTGAGGCATGACGGTTGATAGGCCTAGATCGCCAAGGGGCTCAGGTCCTTCAGGTCCTTCGATTGTGGGTTCAGGTCCCGGTTCATGACTTGAAAGTAATTCTGTACCATCATGGATAGCGGATGAAAGAATCGGGCACTCAAATTGTCCGTCACCATGAATGTGGACGTTGGCGTTTTCTGACTCAGACAGTCCTTCTTGCCTGTCAGGATCTTCGGTTTTCTCGGATTGCTCTGCAAGTTGTGAACCAGCCATATCAAACAAACTTGGATCAATATTGCCTGGTTGCTCCTCGCCAGGATCTTGATCCGCTGGCACATCTGCGTCTGAGTCAATTTGAATGGTAGGATGCGACTCTAGGTTTTCAACTTCCTCCATGGCCACTGCATCTTCCATCTCTTCATCGTAATCCTGCTGCTCAGGGTCGAGTAGTGCCATTTCAGACGGAAGTCCGTTTTTATGGAAGTCTCGTGCTGGTTCGTCTGTCATGTCGCTCTCGTGAACTCGATCATCTTCATGGTTGGATTCGCGCTCGTCACTTTCTTCGTGTTCTTCATACTCATCACGCTCATCGAATTCGGACTCTTCCTCCACAGCTCTATGATAGCTTGGCTCAACATCGGCATACCGAGACTCTGGGCATTCCTGTTCACCCATCTCAAAGTCGACCATGGCGGGAGGGGCGCCTGCATATGCGGATTCGGAGTGGGCTGAGCTATCTTCATCAGACGAAGAATCCGAAGCAGGGGCTGTCGGATGATCAGAGGTAGGCTCATCGTCCGTATCACTGTCGAGTACAATTATCTCGGGATCTCCAACTCGGGAAGGCAAGTCCCTGTCGCGTTCGAACTCTTCGTCACTGTCATCTTCGATGTCGAAGTCATCTTGGTTCAGCCCTGTCTCCGAGGGAGGATAATGGATTTCCTCCTCATCAGAGTCATATTGCGAGTTGTAACTTTGAACGGATTCTCCATCATAAACTGCGTGATCTTCGAGCCTTTCGTCCTCTTCTTCACTGTCATTTTGCTTGGATGGATGATCGATATCAGCTTCCATGCGGACTTCGTCCCTCTTGATTCGGTTGTCTTCAAATTCTTCCTCCCGTGTAGCTCTCATCATTTCGAGAGCGTCTATCGCATCCTGGTCAAAGGCATCGATTGGATGGGAACGATCGAGCGATTGAAGCGTTGGATCAAAAATTTCTTCGTCATCAAGTCCATTTACATCGCTGGGAGATCCCGTAGTTTCACCAGCAATTTGGATGCCGACGTCAGTTTGTGCCGTATCGACTGCATCAATCACTCCGGGGGGTTCAATGGATTCGCCCTCCGAGCGTGGGGGTGGTACCGAAGATTCACGGGATGTAGGTTCATCATCAACAATGTATCCCAGTTCTGCTTCGTCTGAGGTTTGAGCTTCGTTACTGATATTTTCGGCGTCATCGTCAATTTGACGATCTGCCGATTCATCCATGATTTCAGAGGAGTCATCCGATTCATCTTCCGAACCTGAAGATGATTCAGAAGGGGCACCAGATAGATCACCGTCATCGGGGATATCTTGCTGTATTTCGTTTGAAATTTGAGCTTCTTCGCCGATAACATGAGTAATAATGTTGGCTTGAGAAACACCCAATGCATCAATCGGTCCAAAAGAGTCGACCAAATCAATCTCCTGGTTTAGTGGTGCATCTGCTGGACTGGAGGATGGTTCTGTATCACCATGGACCTGGAAACCGGAATCGAGGATATGTTCTTCTTGGGCGGGTTCAATGAACGGCTCAGGTACCTTCATCATTTCTGTTTTAGGGGGAGAAATCGCTTTAGTTTCGCGAGTCTCAATGGATGGCTCTGGGAGGGTTGCTATAGTCTCTATTTCCATAGGAACGGATTGAGTCTCTTGGACTTGGGTGGATGCGTTCCATGGCGGAAAATAATCAGATGAGGTAGCATTGCTAGAGACAATCGGGGAAGGAATCGGAAGCCCGGGAGAAGGAATGGGTCGAATTTGGGGTGTATCAGTCGGGAGTTGGAAAGACGTTCCACGAACATCAACTTGTTCATGAGACGAAAGATTATTTGACTCGCCAGCGCGTCTTTCGATGATACTTCCAGTCAACTCAAGAGAAGGTTTCACAAATATCGGAGAAGGTTCCTGTGGTGCAGTGTCTATTTGCTCTGGAATTTCGTCGGGATCGCTCATTAGATCGTCTGAGGGTTCGCTCGGCGTATGCGCCTCGTCGAGCTCGTGCTCTATATCTTGATCCAAGACCTGCAGCCAGTCCACAGGAACGTCTTCCTCCTGCGAGCTTTCCGGTTCAGTGAGAACTCGCCAGTCTTCCCTTTGTAAGCTGTATCTCGGTCTTTTTCTTCCTTTGCCTGGCACAAAACCATCTTCTTCCGCGAAAGGGTCGAAGGCGGAACGAATTGTTCCTTCGAGCGATGTTCGAGTGGGCTTCAAGAATACCGGTGAGCCCCATAAACCTGTACTAGAGGTGAGATCACGTTCGGAGTTGGTCGATTTCCCACTGGGAGTTGTGGGCAATGCGAGTTCGGTCTGCGGCGCTGCCAGTTGTGGCTCAACTGATATCGTCAACGGATCTTGAGAAGATCGGTAGATCTATGTGGGCCATAATGAGTTCATGAGACACACGGAGAATATCATAGAGCAAAATACCTCCAGAGTCACGCCATTTGCGAAGTGTGCGTCCCACGCGATACATCTTCCCGGGGTTTGCTGAGAGTCTGCATTGCTGACGAAATTGCAGTCTTTCAAAGCTAGACCAATGGTCTCACCAATTCCGACATGCGATTCTGCGACTCTTTCCGCCACGCGTCCACGAAATGTGACCTTGATTTGTCCTAGGGCACGCCGAAGGAGGACATCCGGCTCCACCAACAGAAGGCTGAGAGATTTGGCCGAAGACGAGTACGGCCACACGAGTGCCACATTCGCAAGAAAGGATTTTTCGGCTACGTTGTCGAGGTCCGGGGAAAGCTGAGCTATCGGAACCTTGGTCAAATGCGCCAGCGCATTCGACGCAGGAGGCTGCTCTCTCGCGTCCATGCCGATTTTCCTGCTGTTCCGTCAAAGGAACCACATGTCAATCCGGAAGATAGATGGGATAAAATGAGAAGGTAAGATATGAGAGTAAAGAAAAGAGCGAGAGGAAAGAAACCAAAGAAGAATCTTTGGCCAACAAAGAGGTGAGCAACTGCAGCACTGCCCGGTAATTCCACGGTAATAACAGACCCGGCCATGAGTAATTCACGTATTGCCAGAACCAAAATTACCCCGTTAATCACATTGTCTAGGTAGCTCTATTGGGGCTTCGCTATTCTATGGGTTGCGCTATTTCGAAGCTGACTTGAGCATAAATGACACGAATAGAATGAATACCCTTAATACTCTCGACTCCCCATAATCCCCAATGGCACCCCCCCCGTCCCCCTCTATCAGGCACAAACACCCTGCTCCACTATGGCGGAAGCGCTTGGCATGTTCCGAGGCTATTTCATCTCTATCAACCCAACTCTCTCGTTAACTAATCTACCGTAACCCTAGGCCGCATTTGGAAGCATGTCACTCATAAATCCTGTCCGCCGAGTAGCTATCATCGGCGCAGGGCCCTCTGGCCTTGCCGCAGTCAAGTAAGCGGGGTTGCGACTAGCCTCATCACGGTATGCTGACAGACTCAGATACCTCCTCGCCGAGAAATGCTTCACTCAAGTCGAGGTGTTCGAGCAAAGAAGCTCCGTGGGAGGAGCTTGGAACTATAATGCAAGTTCGTCCAAAATTGGGATGTCGACAGCGGTCCCGCATCTAAACCCTCATGAGCCAGTTGAGCAGCCAGTATGGATCGATCATACTGAGGGGCCACGTGAGGCAGCATTCGTGTCCCCAGTTTATAATCGGCTGGAGACCAACATCCCCAAGGAATTGATGCGTTACTCGGACAAGGCATTTCCATTGGAATCCCAGCTCTTCCCTAAGCACCCGACAGTGAAACAATACCTCGAGGAATATGCCGAGGATGTCAAAGGCCTCATTCAATTTCAGACTCAAGTTTTAGAAGTGAAACTTCAGGACGAGGCTTTGAGTACCTGGAGTCTAACTACAAGGAATCTTCTTACTGGCATGGACACAACCCACACTTATGACGCTGTGGTAGTTGCTAGTGGTCACTTTACGGTCCCATATGTGCCTGAAATTTTAGGGATACAGGCCTGGGATGCATCCTACCCTGGCTCGATCTCTCATTCCAAATTCTACGACTCTCCAGAACCCTTCCGGGAGAAGAAAGTGGTCGTAGTAGGGAGTTCTGCCTCGGGGCTTGACATTGGCGCCCAAATCAGCGAAGTAAGCAAAGGCAAACTGCTGGTTTCTCAGCGATCTGAATCCTACTTGGCTGCGCCTCCAGCTGGCGAGAAAATCATTTGCCCCGAGATAGTCGAATTCCTTCCTCCCACAACCCATGACAGAGCTGTCAGATTTGCAGATGGACGCATTGAAGAACATGTCGAGGCCATTGTCTTCTGCACTGGCTATTTCTATTCATATCCTTTTCTATCTTCACTGAATCCATCGCCCGTGACTGATGGATGGCGAACCAGGAACGTCTACCAGCAATTGTTCTATATAGATCACCCCACGCTTGTGTTCCCTGTGCTTTCGCAGCGGGTCATTCCTTTCCCCATGGCAGAGAACCACGCTGCCGTTTTCTCTCGCGTGTGGTCATCGCGGCTTACTCTTCCACCAAAACAAGAAATGCAGATATGGGAGGTCTCTGAGATTGAAGCCAAAGGAGATGGAAAGCAATTCCATCTTCTTCCATTCCCTATGGATGCCGATTATCTTAATTTTCTGTATGATTGGGCCGAAAAGGCCATCCGCCGGCCCGGGTTGTCAAACAACGGGCAAGGCAAACTTGGGACTCGGTGGGGGGAGCGGGAAAGGTGGATGCGGGCCAATTTCCCAGATATCAAGCGTGCGTTCATGCAGCAAGGTCACAAGCGAAGTAGCATTAAGAGTCTAGCAGAGCTGGGATTTGACTTTGAAGAGTGGAAGAGGCAACAGGAAGAACATTGAAGGATCATGGTGCCAACTTGCCAAGTTCTCAATCAGCAAGTACAAGAGATACTAGTGACGGCATAGATCTATGAACTTTTATACAATGAGGAGTGGGTAATATACGATGATGGCAGTTCAGTATCTATATGCCAGGGTGTAGACGGTATAGCGATCCAGATGTATATAACTCTTCACAGGATCGACTTTCTAGAAAACTATAGACCCCTACTCATTGACCATGGCATCATTCCCACTCTTATAGATCTACATCTTGATACCGCCGATAAGCGTTGTCACGTGATGACGGATGCGCTATCCGTCCGTCCGTTGCGCGCCGCGCATGTACTCTCTTTCATATACCTTCACGGTGCTTTGGGGAAGTGCTGGATGTTTCCTAGACTCAAAAATTGTATGTGTCTCGGATCAATGCAGCTCATTTGAGCATTTCATAAGTATTGAACCTGTATTCTCATCTCACTCCCCGTCATGTTATTCAACATCTCCCCGACAATCGCCCGCACATGATGCTTCGAGAGCAGGCTCGCCCGAAACTCGATAGTCGCCAGAGAAAATGTACTGACCGGCCTCCAGCTGCAACTGTGATTATAAGCGATAGCAGTGACAACAGTGAATCGGACGATCAGGAGTGGCCCATAAAGTGTATCCTCCGTGAAACAGAAACCGAGTACCTCATTGATTGGGAGGGACCGTACGATCCAACTTGGGTGAGTCGCCACGCTATTCTCGGGTTTAGCATGCATCAAAGAGTTGTGACATGAGCTTGGACTAACACGGCGCTTCCCTTGCTTTGTGTAGGAACCTAAAGAGAACGCCAGTGAGCTTGCTGTACTAGTTTGGAACCAGCAGAAAGCTCGACGAAGAGCGCTATCTCGGGAAACAGCACGCACGGCGACATTATCGAAAGAGCCATATCAGGAAGCAACACGCGACAGTACCTCTCAATCATCTGGTGTCATAGTGATCTCTTCCTCATCCTCAGAAGCATCCAACGATCCAGAGGGCAGCCGTCGCACCCCCTTTGAATGTGAGATCGAGTGGAGTGGACCTGATTCCGGTACCTCCTCGCCACTATTCGTGCGGCAAAACAATCTTTCGGAGATCGTAGAGTCTCTCCAAACTCAGTACATCGAGACCTCAACTCATTCTCACGAGATATCATCACAATCACCACGTCATTCCCCGCTTTCAGCAACTGGGTCGAGTAGCTTTCGCTTACAGGCCAACGCTGCGACTTTTGACTACGTCCCCGAGTCGTCTAGTCCACCCCCATACCTAGTTTTAGGTGAGTGTGACGAAGCCACCGTGGTTGACACCCGGCAGTGTGGTCCAACCTATGACCCAAATCCCAATTCTGTCGCAGCATGCTCATGGCATCGTCAGAAATCCCCAGATAACCACGACAATCTCGAATCATCATATCCAAATACGCAGTGTCTAGGTCTGGAGCCCAAGGTATCCGAGATAGCTGAGACGCCCCCTCAGGCATCAAGCTTAGGAACCGTTAGCTTATGCTTCGAGTCTGTTTCTCTTGGCGAAAATTGGTTCCACGGTGATTTGAATTCACAGTCTCTCCATTTCTGTGGACCTTTCGTAAGAGGTATTTTCCTATCCCACATGTATCTTCATATTTTGCTAACATCTGCGCAGACTTTGAGCTTGCCCAGTCAACCTGTTTAAGCTCGGTCCCAGAGACACTTCTTCCAAATCCATCACAAGATCTAGATCAGACGACCATAGAAACCAACACCTATCCAGCACTTCTTTTATCTCGCCGCGCAAACCTATCTGCCGAAATCATGGAAGAGAACGGCGCTAAACCGTCGGATTATTCTCTCCCCGATGCCTCTTTGGACCACTATAGTGGTTTACCGGAATCCACTCCGAAGGACAAGATACACAACGCCTGGGCCCAGCTCGGCGTAGGGAACCAACCTGGCCTCTCGCAAACAGCTAATGCTGCCGAAACACCATCTTCCGTAGGTGATATCGAGGCTTCAGCTCCTGTGTCTGCCCCTGAGACGACCGCGCCGCTCAGTGTCAGAGCGGATACAGATTCCTTTGCCCACCCGCATATTGCAGTCCATCACGGCCACTCAGAACCTTTACTCCCACCCTCAGAACTAGCCCATGCGGGTCATATGGGCCAACCATCAATTCAAACCATTCACCCCAGCGCGTTGACCGTCACTAGCATGGAGGAGGTTGTGCCTGGATCAGTCCACCTTGGACCATCTGAATTTGCGGTTACCCTTCCGATGGATTCCCGTGTCAAGGATGACTATGAACGTGTTTTAACTGATGCAGCTACCTGTATCCGTCAATTCTTTGACAGCTTCCAGCCAAATACGCAAATTTCCGAACCTGAGGTGAGTGGAGATTGTGTATTGAATACAATTCAAACAGCTTACATTGTTTGTACAGCGAGATGATTTGCACTCAAATATGCGACAGGTCATTGTGCGGTTGAGTAATGTTTCGACACATCCGGACTTGAACATCTCAGACCATTTAGAAGATCCTGATCCTGATTTTGCCAAAGAGGCATCCTGGGCTGAATATTCCAGTGCAAAGTTCCTATTCCTCGGCCATCTCATAGAGATAGCAGGCTCACACGAGCTCCATCTGATACTTGCAGTCCAAGACGAAAAGAAACAGGCCGTACTCGAGCGTTATCTGCAGGGTAAAGGCTTCACTTATACTCGACCTCGCGGAGAGATGGGCAGCAGTTTGGAAGTATCCCTCGCAAAGGGGCCGCTCAGCTTTGGTATCCATTCCAGCGAGAGCGCACGTGAGCTGTTCAAACCGCCCTCTGCTATTTTTGCGTTGGATTCCTACTTCAGCCCCAAAAGCCCGTCCATGCAGCACATACGAACGACCTATGCCCGGAACGGGAGCTTACTACCCGTCATCTGGTTCCTTGTCGCCAACACAAGTGAACATATCGAGCGTTGTTTACCTGATTTACCCGAGCCGGATCGATTGCGTTTACTTGTTCATTACATTGCTCGTCTCCACGACGAGGTTGGCGATCTCCAAGATGATGCCCTCGGTGTACATGAAGATGCCGAAGAGATTCTGGTTTATCTGTTGGATACTGTTGCTGGATGGCCATTGCCAACTATTCAGCCTTTACATTTTGTACCCCTGGAGGAGTTGGAATGCTCCAGCCCTTCCGGCGAGGTATCACTGCCGGCTCAGAAGCGTCCACTGGTAAGTTTGCCTCCCCTTGATATACTTGGATTTTGCTAAGATTGTGTATTAGGACGAGGAACCCGAGGATAACTCGTCAAAGCGCGCCCGGATGGATACTCAAGAGAACACCCAATCTACTGAGTCAACTAAACCTCCCACTCAAACATTGGATCGTGATTTGCAGTCCCTGGAGAACAATCTTATCCAGATGAAGAACATTCACTTAGCCGAGAAAGGCCGGTTGAAGGCTGCACTTGTCCGAGCGAATTCTCGATGCAAGGAACTAGAGAAGGCACTGGGCGACTTACAACACCGCTATGAAAGCCGGACAAATGACCTACATGCAACCCGCAAAGAGCGTGATCGTGCGACGGAGACCAAAACATCTATTGAACAACGCGTCGAGAAGCAGAAAGAGACTATCTCGAGTCTGAAGGAAGAACGAACAGAGCTGAAGAACGAGCTCGACGAAGCCAGACGAACACTCAAAGGTGGTGGTGACAGTTCCGCTGAATTAGAGACAGCACGCGAGGAAGTTCGCCGTCTGACCAAAGAAAACTCGAATCTTGAGCGCAAGGCCGAGTTCGAGAAAAACCAATCGGAATACATCCGGGAGCAATACCAAACTGCATCTACAGCTGCTGCTCAGGCTGGCACAGAGACTCGCCGATTGACAGCCGAGAATGAAACTCTAAAGCGCAAGGCCAACAGCAATATCACTCAACTTCATGAATTGCACATGAAAGATGATAACGCTCGTCATCTAGCTCGAATTGAGGAGCTGGAAGCAGTCCTTGCTACACGCGATGAGTTCCTACGCAGAAAGGAAGACGAGCTTCGTGAAATCAGGAAGAATCGCCCATCTACTCGCTCTACAAGCACTCAGCCCAGAAGCCCTAAGTGGGCCAACAGCCGGCCGACCAGCCCCGGAGTCAGTCACAATGGTAATGGTAATGGTAATGGTGGTACTGGGGGCAGAGGCAGTGCGCTGCGATACAGCTCAGAGGTGCCTTTCTAAGAATCTCTCATAATCATCACTCCTGTGTGCTCCACGTCTCCTGTACTCGACCATTTTCCCACACATTTATATTACCCCGTCGAATCTATGACGTCTAGACCTGACACACACGATGAGACATTTGCTCTTTGTGAAGCATCTCATAATCACATTAGATGGATCTTTCTTCCTTTCATCCGCTCGTTGTGACATTGCATCTTCCTGGCGTTTCATTCATTGCGACTTTCCCTGCGAGCCCATGAGCGATTTTCGTTTCGCAAGAGCAAAGTAGGCCTCAGATGCAACACCACGCTCTTCTGGGTTTTCATCTTTCTTCTCAGCAACAGCTGGTGCGTAGTCCACTCTGGTTGGTACAGTGTGTTTGTCTTAGTATTTTCTCGTACTATCGTAGACAGTATCCATTACTGGTCTTCCAAATCATGAAATAGGTAATTTTTCATCTGGTCATTCAATTTGTTTCTCATTTAATAATTAAACTATAGTTCATATAATATGGTAATGTCACGAAATTTTGAAGTAAACACTGCAGTAGTAAGTAGGGGAGCAATGAGGGCATTTTGAGGGCGCATTGAAAGCGAACGAACAACAAAAAAGAAAGAAAAGAGCCAAAAAAAACGCTCTTGAAAGGCGAAAACTCGTAACTCTGATTAGACTCCCAAGATGCAGTGCGTTCGTTTACTGTGAAGCCATAGAGTTGGCAATGAATGCAGCCAACTCCTTGGCCTTCTCGCCACGAGTCATGGTAAAGTGATTGGCACCCTCCATGATCGTGATTCCGCCGACATGCTTGGGCCCAACGAGGGTATCCCAACCATTCGGACCGAGGTCAGTGCGGTTGTTCAACAGCCAAAGCATCTCACGGGGGTCGGTGCTGCCATCAGCTGCAGGCGCAGGACGGGCATCACCGGGCTTGGAGCAGACACCATCCTTGGCCCAGACCAGGAAGGTTTTGGGAAGCTTTTCAGCAAGATTAGGGTCTGTGTAGGGGAATGGAACTGCCTTGTAAGCATCCAAGGAATCGATGAATGCCAGGAAGTGAGGGAGCAGCCATTTTGGTGGGGGTGCCTTACCCTCGCCAAACAGACCGATGGTGTCGAAGAAGCTGTACAGGCGAGGAGGCAGCTTCTCCAGTCCGATAGGGAACGGTGAGTCTAGGAGGAGCAGGCGCTCAACTCGCTCGCCTTCTTCGAAGATTAGTTGACGCGCTGCGTCGTAGGCGCAGATACCACCGGCGGACCAGCCACCAAAGTTATAAGGGCCAGTAGGCTGGCGGCGCCGGATCTCTGCAACGTAGGGAGCAGTGAGCTCGTCCAGGCTGAACTTGAGGTTCTCAGGTGTACGCATGTATGGACAGTTGAGTCCGTAGACACAAACATCCGGAGAGATTCCAGGAATAGAGGCGTAAGAGGTCGCAGAGCCTGAGCCATCAGGGAACAAGAAAAGCTTCTGTGTCGCCGTCTTCGGGTTGCCTTGCAGTAGGATGGAAGTGGCTGGTGGGTGCTGAATGGCAGTCCTAGGGGCGACCACTGGGGCTTGAACTGGCATTTGCTGAGGCAGTCTGATCGGCTCTGCGGGGGCGGCTTTGGGCTTTAAATCCAGGGTGACCTCAATGTCATCGAGAGTTTGGTTCTCAATGAAGAACTCCCCTGGAAGGTCAAGGTCCAACTCCTCACGGATCTTACCTAGAACGGTGAGGGACATCAAAGAGTCCAGACCCATCTCACCGAGGTTTGCATCGCCGTCGAGTTCCTCGGATTCCACACCAATCTCTTCGGCCAAGATTGAGGTGATGAGCTTCATGGTATCATTTTGTTCCAGGGAACCATGTGTCATGGACTTCTCATTCGCAGGAGTGGGTAGACCACTGGAGTTGGGAGATGAGATATCAGTCGAAGATGCGGCCGATGAAGTATCTCCTTCGCTACTGGATTCATCATTGCTGCTTTCGGCAGGACTCATCTGTGCAAGGAGACACTTAAACTCTTTGACAGTTGGTTGATCCACGAAGACAGAGGACTCCAGATCAAGTCCCATATCTTCACGATATCGGCCAGTGACAGTCAGTGAGAGAAGGGAGTCGACCCCGTAATCAGCGAAGTTGAGATCATCAGTCATCTCAGATGCTGAAAGTCCGACCTCTTCGGCAAGAATGGTGAGAGCACGCTTAGCCAGAGTAGGAGCTGCAGACTTTGGTGAAGAGGAAGCCTTTTTGACCGGGCCATTCTTTGCCTTCTGAACATCAATAGGAGCAGGAGCACGCTTGGCGGCAGACTTGGGAGCTGCGGCCCCAGCAGGGGGAAGAGCCATGTCGAGGATCTTCCGTGACAATGCTTGGAACTTTATTGCGTTGTGTTAGTATTTCGCTCAAATCATGGGGAGGATCTTTTGACATACCTTGACACCACCATACACAGCAACGATATCATCGCCCTCGAACAAATAGACATCACCGGCCCAGATAGCGTCTTTCCAAGGCTGCATTCTCACGTAGGTCCGATAGGTGACGCTCGGGTCGAACTTCTTCAAACAACGCATCGAGTCCCATCCATGGTTCACGAACACTTGGTTCTTGGAATCAGTGTTATCGCTAGCGTTCATGATGAAGCCTGACAAGTGGCCAATGCTATCAATCCAGAAGGGGTTGCGATGGAAGTTTCCAGGCGCAGCCTCAAACTTGACCAGAGCGGTAGCTTCGTGCTCTTCGCTGTCAAGGATGACCTCCCGAATGGATTTGTAGTTCTCGTCATAGTCAACCAGAGAGGCAAAGAGCTTGTAAACCATTCCGCGCTTCATACGGTGAGCCTGGCCAGTGATCGTGCTTTCTTGAAGATGCTCGATGCTTCGCTTGATGAGATAAGAGCTGCGCTTCCACTCGAGCTCGTAAGTGCTCGGATCAAAGAACTTGATCTCACAGGTAGCGTGGTCCAGGATCTTTTTGCCTTCGGGGGTCACAGACCACACCTGCACATGGGCAATTTCGTCGGCCCAGTTGGCAGTGGCTGAGACCCGGAAGAGTTGCTTGCCGCCCTTTGCAATCAGTGGCTTTGGTACTACCACGTTGCAAACATCAAAGCCTCGGTCCTTCCATTCAGGTTTGTAGTTCTGCACGAGGTATTCGGCCAAGGTCTGTGCAATATCGGCGTACAAAGACTACATCCAAGTTAGCGAGCGAAACTTCAAAACGAGAGAGCTGGGAGATATATACCGATGGAGTAAGACAGGCACCATTGACCTTGTGGCCGGCAATGACGCGGTTCAGTTCGGGATCAGCAATGTCATTCTCGATGACAATAGTTGCCGTCGAATTGTCACCGCTAGTCTCCAAGACCTTTTGAGCGGCTGTTGACAAGAACACAGAGACTGGTGTACTCTCACCCACTGCTGTGGCAGGTGCACCCTTGAGCAGACAGAAGTTGTTGGTGTATGGAATCCAATAGTTCTTGAGGTCCCACTTGTAGGAGGGAAGTGGAAGAACCTTATGTCCGGCAGTAAAGTCCTGGTGGTATTCCTTCCAGCGAAGCTCAATTCCAGCCAGATACAGAGCAGAAACACTGGTTGAGAGGACCTTCCAGGAGTCTTCTTGGCGACGGAGAGAAGCCACGGTAGTTGCCTGAGGACCGAAGGTTGACTTGACCATTCCAGAACAGACAGCGTGAGATCCAATTTCGACCCAAATAGTCTTGTCGTTCATCAGATTAGAGTGCCGGGTAGCTTCAAGAGCACCAAGGAAGTTGACAGTCTCCCGGCAGTGGCGAGTCAAATAGTTGGGACCAAGCATCTCACTGTTTTCTTCCTTGATAACATCTCCAAGAAGAGCAGACACAAAGGGTATTGAAGGCTTGTTGAAAGTAACACCTCGAGCAATTTCGGCAAGACCTTCAAGGATAGGATCAACCTGCGCAGAGTGGAAAGCGAAAGGTACTTTCAGCTTAGTGGCCTTGAAGCCTTCATTGGCAAGTGTTTGAGCAAGCTCGTCAATCTTGGCACTTGATCCGCTGATAACAGTCTCGCTGGGAGCATTGATACAAGCCACCTCAGTAGCATCGTCGAGGAACTGCTTGACCTGTGCGACTGAGGACTTGACAGCAAGCATGGCGTGTGTTCCAACCTTGCATTGTTCGGTAAGAAGCTGAGCCCGTCGCCCGGCAAGGTAGATCGTGTCACTGGTTGTCAAAACACCGGCTGCGTTGAGCGCGGCAAATTCTCCGAGGCTGTGACCAAGTACAAAGGTAGGGGTGACACCCAAAGAGCCCCAGTACTTGGTCAATGCCATTTGCACGCAAGTTGTCCCAAGCTGGGTAGCAACTGGACTGTGCTCCTCAATCGGAATGCTTCCATCAACCAGAGACACAATAGATGGGAATCCCTGGCTCTGGCCAATGCAGTCCAAGTGCTCAATATGAGCACGGAACTGAGAGCAGTCCTCATATAGCTGGCGTCCCATGCCAGTGTACTGAGCACCTTGCCCAGTAAAGACAAAGCCAATTCCAGGTGCATTGACGGGGGCCGGGCTAATGCTATCGCGGTTGACAATAGGAGCCAGTGCACTTCGAACTTCATCCAATGTTGATCCAGTGACTGCCACCCGGAATGGATGATGGATGCGTCTCGCTGTGGTGGTATAGGACAGATTTGCAAGGAAGCTAGCCTGGTTGACATTGAAAAGATTCTTGTTCGTGTCAATATACTGCACAAGAGCAGAGATGTTGTTCTTGAGAGCAGACTGGGACCTGGCAGAGACAAGCACAGGATGGGCAGACCGGGAGTCCGCCACATTCTCCTCGTTGAGTGGGCCATCCTCAACCAACAGAGCAGTGTTGCCACCAGCGGCCGAGAAGTTGTTGACAAATGTCTTGCGCTGACCACCATTGGGCCTATTCCAGGGGGTAGGCTGCGAAGCAATGTGAACATTGCGCTGAGGGAAGTCTGTTGGGAAGTTATGGTTGATCTTGGTCTTGATACCACTGTGAGGTGGGATCATGTTCTTCCGCATCATCATCAAGACCTTGATCAGAGCCGTGACACCAGATGCTGATTCTCCGTGTCCAATGTTTGCTTTTGCTGAGCCGAGGTGAAGGGATTGAGTTGGCCCACGACGGTAGTCAGGAGCGAAGACATCGAGAACCGACTGCATCTCCACGGCATCGCCTGCCTGTGTACCAGTTCCGTGCATTTCAATATAGCTGACCTCCTTAGGATCCGTGTTTGACTCATTCAGGAGTTTGTCAAAAATGAATGACTGGGCTCCGACATGAGGCCGAGTGATTGAGACAGCCTCTGCTGAATGGTTGGTGTAGGCACCTCCGATGATACCGTAAATTGGATCGTTGTCGGCCTGGGCATCCTCGAGTCTCTTCAGGACAATGGAGCCAATTCCATCCGCTCTGCAGTAGCCATCAGCACCATCGTCAAAGGTAGTGCAGTTTCCAGTCCTCGAAAGGAAGTGTCCACGGTCAAGACCAGCATGATTGTCAGGGTTCGTCAGAATGTTAACACCACCAGCAATGGCAGAATCACAATCGTTCTTCCACAGAGAGTTACATGCCACATGAATGGCTGCAAGACTTGAGGAGCAAGCTGTATCAACACTGACACTGGGGCCGCTGAACTTGAAGTAATAGTTGATGCGGCCGGGAGTGAAGGCACGATTTCCACCAGGGATGAAGTAGGTGTCAATATCCTGACCACTGTTGACCTCACGATAGTCATCGCTGGTCATTCCATAGAAGACGCCAACGCGGTTTTTCTGCGTAGAAGGAGTGCTATCAGGGATGAATCCAGCCATTTCGAAAGCTTCGTATGCAGTAAGGAGCGCCAGACGCTGAGCAGGGTCTGCCTGAAGTGCTTCACGCGGAGACATGTTGAAGAATCGGGGATCGAACATTCCGGCGTCTTTGTACCAACATCCGTATTGAACTTGGCTGGTGTTTCGTATCTTGCCTTCCTTGTCAACGTGGGCCTTGACATCCCAACGCTCTGGTGGAACCTCCCGATGAACATCCAATCCCTTTTTCAAAAGATCCCAGAATGCTTCGGTGTCAGGCGCTTCTGGGAATCTTCCAGAAAGACCAATGATTGCAATCTTTGACTGTTCAGAACGGCCACTTTGGTTATCTCCAGCAGATTCCTTTTTCACGTCTCCAATTGTGTTGTCAATTTCAAGGTTGGAGAATCCAGTCTTTTTCAATGAATTGAAAAGGCTCTGTGTTGCAGTGCTCGCAATAGGGAAGAGAGTGCATGGTGTGGCCGAGTTCAAGGTCAACCGACATGACTCAACGACCTTGTCCCAGCAAAGCTGACGTTGCAGGATCTCCTTGAGAGAAATCCTCAAGAGCTGCTCAAGGCTCTCCACCTCGAAGATCGAACCGGTCTCGCTTGAAAAGACAGGAATCTGAGGCACATAACCCATGAATTGCTCCGCAGGCCAAGTCTCCATAATGCGATCAATATCCCGGTCATCATACAGATGTGAGGCATGGTAGGGACCGTGGATTTGAACTCTCATGGGCTTGTGCTCTTTTGAAAGACTTGTCTCAATGAAACGGCCCAGAAAGCTTGGGGGACCACTGATCGTTAGTCCATTAGGGCTCACTGCACTGATATAAGGCTGGGATACGCGGGGCAAAGCCTTTTAAAATGTTAGTCTCAATCATGCCCGATCTCTGAAGTGGACTCTGCGCTATCCACTTACATTTTTGTGCGCGTATCTTTGAATCAACTCCTGAGCCTCCGGATCACGCATGCCAGAAACCAACACAGACCAGCTTGATGCCGCCGGTTTGCTGCATTCTACAAGCTCCTGTACTTTTGTGACGCACATGCCAAGCCTGAGAGCAATCACAACTGTCTCAACACCAGCGGGGATGAGCTCTCCAACGGTCTTTGCACAACTCACAGCCGCGGACGTGAGTTGGCCAGTGCAAAGACCAATGATGCAGCTCTCATCGCCGGACGGGTAGACATGGCCCAAATCGCCATAGTAGCTATCACATTCTGTCAGCAAACTGGGCACAATCATTTGCGCCATATAAGAAGGCTCTTGTGGGTCATTCTTACTGGATAAAGCTTCCCAGCTGGTAAATGGCTGTCAAGGCGCTTTCGAGGGCTGGATTTGCCCCTGACTCTCGGTATCTCGCGAGGAGATCAACAATGCTTGTAAACCGGGGAAATATCTGCCGCTCGGAGGGTGGAAGCGAAGTAATTTCTTTACGCAAGGCATAGTAACACTTTTGGAAGAATGCCACCAACAAAGAGTCATTTTTGGCATGCAACAGACGGCGGAGGCCCGAGTCGAAGTCGGCAGTCTGATCTCCGAAGAGATACACACGACTGGGGCCTTCCATATTCATCCCCTGAGCCAAATGACCAATTCGAGGATATACGGAGAAAGAATAATCAAGGTTCAATGACAGGCGATTCGACGGATATCATACTTTATACATGTGTGCATTTCCCACGGAGTGGGTCAAGGGTAATTAGAACAGGACACGGCCTTAGCTGTATCCGAATGGCAAGCTGCAAATATTTTTTTTCTTTTCCATTATTCCCTGTTTTGCTCCCTGGATCGGGATCCACTGGCCTGAGACTATGGGGATATGTAGGATCCTATGACTTAGCATCCAATATGTTGCGAAAGTTTATGATTCTCGTAGTACCCGTATTAATGGGGATACGATGGCTCGAACATCGATCAATGGAACCGTTACTATACTCAACTCCATGATTTTTTAAGACTGCGCTATGCCTACCTAAATGAGTCTAGAAAGGGATCGGGTGGCCAAAGCTGTACCTCAGTTCCTTGGATTGCCCGATTAGGCTCTGAAGTTTATTTATCAACTAGTAATTGAACCGGCAACCCGATGATAGTTCACAAGTCCCCGATCCACGAGTGCTGTTTGCGGATAAGACTAGCAATCAACAGAGTTATCAATACTGGATCGGAATTCTTACCCGGACGTTCCATTCCAGATCCTTCCCCATTCCAGATCCTTCCACTCCACTGAGGATTCAAGGAAGCTTAGTCCCGGTACAAAGTACAAACATCATGGAGTTGCAATAGAAAAGTGATGTGGCTGCTTTCAGAAGGTTACAGCCGGTGCTTCCATTGGTCACGTGATGTATTCCAAGCCCTAAGAGTGGCCTGCATGATAACGACGTGCCAAAAGAATGTCAAGTAATGCAGGTAATGCAAATAATGCTGCAATTTTCATCGGAGTAAGATCCTGCCACAATAAGCTCTGAGATCACAAGGATAAGCAGGCACTCGGAAGTGAGGCATCATCTCGTACGAAGTAAACAATGAAGATATAGAACGCTTGGGTTGAATGCAACAGGAAACCAATTGAGGAAAGCTGCCGCAGATCTTTTACAACTTTAGTAATATCATGCAGATCATCTGAGAGCATCATCATACTGTTTTCCTTACGTCATGACTCGGGGTTCAAATCATATTTTCTGAGACCTGCTCGCTACGCCCACTGTCAGTTCCCGGTGACATTCGCTCCTCGGGCCGATACCATCATTACGGCCCGATCTTGTCTTCGGCGCCGGCAAAACTCCTGTTTACTATTTTACAACATATACCGATGCCAAGTTATGTATGTAGCTTAGGAGGATACACGTAAGAGGGTATACCGAGATGTACAAAGCAAACTCAACCGACTCAATCAATGCTTTTGCGCATGATGGGTGGCTGCATCATCAAAAATGGATCGTCAAACACCTCATAGGTTATCTGGCGATATCCCGATGAAGGCCACGGCTGCTCCCAAATGTCTGACGGGGTGGGCCATCCTTATCGGGCCACCGGCCGCAAGCAGACTATACATATGCATTTTATGAATAAACAGAGATGATGAAAGATGCAGATGGTTGCTACTCCTACTATCTGAACTGGCTAGGAGGGGTGGAAGCCTGGAACCAAGGCACTCCACGGGTATCTTGACAAAAGAAATAATTGATTTCATAAAGCAAAACTGAATGGTATCCTCGCTATTATAGGCAAACATAATTCATAAAAGCAAGCCTCCCAAAATCTCAGTACAAAAATAGACCTCATATCGCATGTCATGTACCAATGATCAAATTGGTAACTCTGGTCAATAGTCACTTTAGCCGCAGTCAGTGGGTCAATACTGGGCACCAGGGCTTTGATCTTCTCCAGCAGGAACTTGAGGCCATGCATCAATGCCATCAAGTAGAGCGATTGCCATTCCATTGGCCATGTGGGTTTCGATGTGGCAGTGAAGAATGAAGGGACCCGGATTAACGACCTGGTACCGCACAATCATCCATGTTGGTCCCTTAGAGCCATTGGTGACGAATGTATCCCTCATTTGTGGGTTCTCCATTTGGAAGAGCTCAGGGCGCTCAGCATAGGCTTCCTCAGTACTGGACCACTCGAAGAAGCCGGGGCCAACACCAAGGATGAAGCCCTTGTTGGAGTGCTTATGCATAACATGAGGGGCTTGGGTCGCAGGAGTATTAGGCATTTCGCCTAGTTGAAGCAGCAAGTCGACCCAGGTTCCATTCTTGGTTTGGATAGTGACTTGTGGATCCAGATTGTCCTTTGCGTTGATGTCGTAGAGTATCGGATTGTCCCAGTTGGCCATCATGTCGTACAGGCCACTACCTGAAGCAGTCCATGTGTATGACGAGCCCAAACGACCGATGGTGAGATTAACAAGCTGATCAGCAGCCTGAGGAATTGTCACGGCAGGGTAAGGCTTGATGGCCTTATTCTTCAATGGAATGACGGAGGCGGAGGTGTTTCTTCCGCCGTAGTCCAAATACGGTTTAGATGGGTATGCGTGTTGAAGATCCTGAGCACCCTTATATCTTAACGTGGCAAAACCAGAGATAATCTGATCGCCTTGAGTGTCCGGGACTCGGATAGTATAGTCTTTCCAAGCCTTGTCAAGCTTGATCATTGCAGCATAGCGCTCACCGCTATAAATGGTGGCACTTTGAACAAGTTGAGGCTCAATGTAGCTACCATCAACTTCGTAGATATACATAGGATGCTCGTCGATAGAGAACATAAGAGCCTTGAGAGATGAGGCACTGATGAACTTCAGGCTAACCCAGCTAGCATTGGGGTCAACTTCAATAATCTCGTGAAAACCGGTGGTAGGCGTGCAGCCAGAATTCAAGCCCGCCGGGATCTTGTCCTCATAGGTTGGGGGGAAGTCACCCTGTGTTTCGTAAATATTAGGGAGACAACTTAGGCGAATGTTAGCCAGCAAAATACTGATTCTTTTGGCAGATCATATCTTACCCTTTGTCACTGAGTGGCTTATTGTTAATTGCAGTTTTGAGGTAAGAAAGCTCTACACTCGATATTCTTTCGGTTCCTGGACAGTACACTGCTCCCCGTCCGTTGATGAGGACGCTGTCTGAGCAGCTGGGAATTGTTAGTATATCTCCATGAAAGTCCGAATAACAACTTCTTCACATACAAAACATCCAAACGGCTTTCTTCCATCACCTTTTGATACTCATCAGAGGTCAAGTGATCCCAATCAGAGAGTATCACAAGTTGAGGATTTTTCTCCGCATTTTTCATTGCCGCAATATCCTGGGTATTGTCTGAAATAAGATGAAACGGCTGTGGAACCTCCGGTCCAGGGCTGAATTTGTCAGTCTGCGATTATGGAGCCGAAGCGGAAATGTGGGACCTTACTTGATCCAAATGGGGCCATAAAGACCATCCATCATGTCACCCCGAGCATGGGCATGGTACCAATATGTGCCATACTGGGTGGCGGTCCAACGGTATGTCCAACTGTGTCCAGGCTGGATAGGCTTTTGGGTGAGACCAGGAACACCATCAGACCATGGAGTATTCAGCTGCTCAATGCCGTGGAAGTGTATGGTAGTATTGAAGGGCATATTGTTGTGGACAACGAACTATAGGCTGTCAGTAAAGACTCTTTCATAGTAGTTTTGTCTCAAAAAGAAAGACCTACTTCAACATTATCACCCTGGTCTATGCGCAATTCAGGGCCCGGGAATTGATCATTCATAAGGATCATCTCTCGCATATTACCATCCGGCGCACCCTTTTGCCAAGTCAAGTCCAATTCGAAGTTAACATGTTTTGCCCAGGCTAAATGCACGAGCCCAGTAGCAGCTAAGGTCGCGAGAGCTCTCAAAGGTGCCATTTCAATGACTGACACGAAGGGAATAAACAATATTGGTAAGGTAAATATAATTTTGGGCTTGATCTAATAGCTGTCAAAGTCGGGAGACAGACAGTTATTAGCTTTTTGAAAATCCAGCAGCTGTTCAACGTGGATAAAGACATATGTGAATAGTTTGTATGAGATTATCATGGACAAGGCCTAGGCCTATGTTTCTGTTTCTGATCCACATTGGGAAGCATTTAAGATCCAAAAGCATGTTTGCATTTTTCTCGAAATAGCCAAAACAGTATTTTTGTTTGCCACATATGCATAGTTTGGTAAAGACAAGTAGTTTAGTTGCTCATTAAAGAATGTTGTGGTGGCTGGGGAAGATCTGGCTCTAAAAAGTCTTCCATTTTTGACATGAGTTGAACTTATGTAAGGGGACTCTCTAAGACATTAAGAACCACTGGGCTAGTTTTGTGTGGGTGGAAATCCTTCGACAACACAAAGAATGTGGAGATTACTCGATCCGGCATCCTGCCACTAAATGGCATCGGGTCTCAGACTATGGCTTTCATGTGCTAAGCAGTACAGCTAATATTTGGAAACTGCGTCGACTTTTGATTCGATTGGATGAGAAGCTACCATTACCAATAACACTACGGAGTACAGAGTATATGAGTCTTGCATTGAGCACCTTGCACGAATGAGATACTTCGCCGGGTGAAACATGATTCTTTGGGGTATGCAAAGTGTGAGGGTACCCTTGCAACCGATTAAATTGAGCTATGTAAATCAATTTTATGCGAGGATTTGTACTCCGTGCAGAGTACTCCGTATAGTTGAACAAAAGAATGCTAATTTGGTGAGCGCAATGGTTAATACCTCCAAGGTTCTAATCTAGCCATATATACGGAGTACTCCGTATATCTTAGCAATTCGACCCTGGCCCTAGTTTAGCCACCCTTGCATTCTTCCTCTATCCATACATTGGGAGGTCTTGCCTACGAGTAGGAACATTCAATGTAACTACTTTGGACTGAAATATTTGGCATCTGGCAATCTACAATATCTTACTCCATATATGAAGTCACGAGTCCTTGGTTTCCCTTCTTGCCCACCAGTAGGTCCGCATATGGGTGGCTAGGGGAGATTATATATAATCTAATCATGTGGTGGATAACTCTCAACGGCAGCGTTTGAGTTTTACCTGCAGAAAGTGTCATTCCAAACAAGTCTTCATATGCACGAAACTAAATGATCGAATTAAAGGTGTTCCTAGTTTCGTGGAAATCACCTGTTGTGCTGAGTACCAGGGTTGTTCTACGCGGAACCATGGATCGGCTGCGGCTCTCCTATGAAAGGGACGGGCACGAGCGTCATTGACGACTTAAATCGACCACAGCCCTCGAGGGACCCACCTTACATGAAGCATGCATATACATAATCCATGCCATCGTGCGAAATCCAAGAAAAAATATCTGCAATACACGAGGTAGCACAATGCTCAGGTACCTGACTTTGACAGATTCGGGGAACAGGAATTATTACATAATGTACATTAAGCTTATCGATAAGGGAGCCCTCCACCGCTAGTCCCAATTGGGCCACAAACAAACAACCCCAGTCCTGGTTTACGCCCCAAGTGTCGTCTTAGGCCTCACCGATCTGAACCACTCAGCCTTCCCCCCCACGCCTCTAGCAACCATTCTGTTGGCTTCATTTGATGCAGTTCAATACCTATACGCCAATCCCGTTTGGATACCCAATTGAATTCCCCTTATTCTCTCGACAATGCTGATTGATTGAGCGATCGTTGCTATCCCTGCGGCCGTGCGGACCTCGTCACCCATCTGACCAAGCTGTCTTGGATCCGAAACAACAATACAACTTCGCCGATTGACAATCCACTTTCCTAACTTCATTTTGACCTGGACTTGCGAAAGTTGCGCTAGGTGTTGAAACAGTCTATTGGATCAATCTCGTGTGTTGCGCTCGACCAGAGCGTGCTTTGGTGACCACCATGGCTCAGCTGCCAATGCGGTTTCCATGCTGGTGTCGAGCAGTATATTCATGGGGTGGGGAGACAACACGAGATCTGGGATTTGTGGAGGGTGATTTGATCGAATGTTTGAATGCCGGCGATGGACAATGGTGGATGGGTCGATTGCGCCGTGATAGGCGCGCGGTTGGGCTGTTTCCATCCAATTTTGTCGAACTTTTGAGCGAGGATTTTGTGCCCGTGAGCCGTGACACTAGTCCGATGGTGCTAGCAGGATCTTCTCCGATAAATAATCCCACATCAGCCCCCAAGAAACAGAAAACCGTTTGGCGGAAACCCTTCCAGGCGCATAAAGAAGCCGTGTCGCCAGCGTCAGCTGCTCGGCGCGCAACCGAGTCTAGTCCAGCAGCACCTGCGATCCCCCAGACACCACCCCGAGATGGCAGTCTTCAAAGGAGGACGAAGCCATTGCGCACGCATGCGACAGCAGTTAAAAACCAAGGCTCGCTTTCTCGACCTACATCATCGGTATCCCGGCCTTTATCACGCGGAATCTCTCCTCGGTCGTCTGTAGAGCCAGAGCGGTCGCCATCGATGATGCCGAGGGGTGGCATCTCATCCTCTCGGCCTTCATCGCGCGAGCCGTCTCCGTTCCAGACACAGGAACGTGCATCCACAATGATGTCGAAGGGTAACATTTCGTCTAATCGCCCCCTGTCCCGTGATCCTTCTCCTTTGCCATTGCACGAGCAATCGTCTGCAATGATTTCCCGGGGCAGTGGCCCATCTTATCGGGGTTCATCTCGTGAGCCCTCTCCGTTACAAATACAAGATTACCCGCCACCGACTATACCATATGGAACTATTTCATCTTACCGTGGTTCATCACGTGAACCATCCCCATTGCAAATGCAAGAATACCCGCCTCCGACGATGTCCCATGGGAATATTCCATATCAACCACCGTCGCGTGAGCCATCACCACTTCCAATGCAGGAGCATGTGTCTGCGACAGCTTCACACGGTAGTATGTACCGGGCTCCCTCGCGTGGGCCATCTCCATTATACATGCAAGATCATCCGCCTGCGACCATGCCACATGGTAGTATGTCATCTTATCGAGCCCCATCCCCACTACCCACGCAGGATTATTCCTCTGCAATGGTTCCGACCGGGCGTATGTCTTCCTACCGGGTCCCATCGCGAGGACCATCTCCATCGCCAATGCACGAGCATGCGTCTGCAACGGGTTCACACGGCAGTAGATACCGGGCTCCATCGCGTGGACCATCTCCATCGCCAATGCACGAGCATGCGTCCACGATGAGTTCACACGGCAGTAGGTACCGGGCTCCATCGCGTGGAACATCTCCATCGCCAAGGCACGAGCATGCGTCTTCGACGGGTTCACATGGCAGTAGATACCGGGCTCCATCGCGAGGGCCATCTCCATCGCCAATGCAAGAGCATTCGTCTGCAATGGTTTCACACGATGATATGTACCGAGCTTCATCGCGTGGGCCATCTCCATTATACATGCAAGATCATCCACCTGTGCCCATGCCGCATGGTGATATGCCATCTTACCGGGCTCCCTCGCCATTGCCAATGCAAACCTACTCATCTGCGATTGTCCCGCACGGGCGTATTGCTTCTTACCAGAACGGCGCATCTCGTGAGCCTTCCCCAGTACATATGCAGGACGAGCGAGAGGACTCTCCACCTCCTCCCCCACCGCCACACCGAGTGGCCCTCAACCGTGCGGAGATGCGCTCTCCGCAGCCGCCAATGCATTCTCATCTACGAAGTCATTCGCCTCAACCACCCGCACATTCCTCCCGCCACCGCGCACACTCTCCTCGACCGCCGTCCCATTCTCCTGGTCCATCACGATCCCCCACGCCATTAGTTATGAATGATCGTTACGTGATTATTGACCGCACTCCATCCCCATCGGCAGCGTCCACACGTTCTGCTACTTCAGCTCATTCAGACCTTCATGGCAATACACCATCTCCGCTTCGGGATGCCATGGAAGATGTCATGACTTCATTGGAAGATATGGGTCTTCCACGTGAAGCCCAGTCGCCTTCTCCGTCACCAATGTTTAACAACCCATGGGCCCCGGAAGAGTTTGATACCTCACACGAAAGGACTCCCCAAGGGAACAGACGCAGGCCTTTGACATCAATGGGCTTTGACGGGGACAAGGAACAACCGCAAGGTGGGCTGGCCCATCGAAACGGTGTTTATAGCCATGACCACATGGATGGTCCGCCTCAGCTCAATAACTATGTTCAAAGAATGGAAAGCCGGCTGCGTCAATTAGAAAACCAGAATCGGTCCTCCGAGGACCGACGAGGTGGCCAGGACGATGATGATGGTGGGCCTCCTCCGCCTCCTCCAAAACATGCCACCTACCACCCGCGCAATAACTCGATTCCAGGACAATATGCTCCGCTCAAGGCACGTCGTTCTGGTCACGACCTACGAGGAGACATTCTCAACCGGTCATTTACCAATAAATCCAGTACCACAAATTCCTCCAGTGGGGTTCAGAGCAATGGAACATCCATGACGACGAGCACGGACAAGACCAATCCTAGTGTTATGAGTGGGTTCTCCGCGGGAGGATTTAGTGCGACGAGCGCAGGGAGCTATGCCAGGCGATCTGGAAGCGAGAGGCCTAATACTGCTATGGACACTGTCCGTTCTCGGGGATTTAGCGACGTACGCCCGGAGACACCTTTCACAGGTGTTTCGTATCACTCGAGTCATAACTCATCTCGTCAGGGTGCGTCATCGGCTATTCCGTGGTCATCTACTGGTCTCGACTCGACAGATCATAGCGGAGTCTTTGGTGGACTTACTACTCCAAAGTCTAAAAAGCCAGGGTTCTTCAAAAAGATATTCGAAACGGCCAAGACTGGTGCAGCGAGCGCAAGGAGTAGTATCTCCGTTGGTCACAGTGAGAGAGCTAGTTCTCCAACCAAAAGCAACAGAGGGATAGACGTTGTGTCGCCAGCTTTGACGTCTCACTCCAATCGTGATAGTGTTCGCGATATGGGACTCGGAACTAATAGCATTGACTGGGTTCAAGTCCGCCGAGATGTTAACCGAGCATCGTCGCCTAGTCGAAACGAGAGGATCGAAAGGGCAGAGCGGTGTCAGATGGTGGATCACCCTGTCATCTACTCCGTGGAGGAGTTGTATGATACCGCGGAAGGAGACGAAAGCATCGACGGGCAACCGATCACTGAACCGACGAACTTCCACGCAGCGAACCTTAACCTCGTTGATAAGAGTGCACGCTTCATCAGCAGTCTTCCTCCATTAACGAACCCCATGAGTCTTGCGCAATCATACATATGTCGACCCTACAAGAGTGACGTTCAACGTCTTCGGGCCATCTTTACCTGGGTAAGCGAAAAGATCTCGTGGGAGGAACCTGTCGACGGTCTCGAAGTCGACATGAAGAGACTTCTACAGGCGAAACGAGGTACACCCGAGGAAATCGCAGTCTTGGTGCACGAGATGTGCGCCGCCGTAGGGCTACATACAGAAGTCATCCGAGGGTTCCTCAAGAGCCCGGGCGACAGCCTCGATTTGGAAAGCCTTTCCCACCCCAATCACTGGTGGAATTCAGTCATGGTTGATGGTGAATGGCGGTTTATGGATTGCGCGCTTGCAAACCCCACGAACCCTCAACGCAGTAGATTCGTTTCCAACAACTCCTCTGTAGCAGAGAGCTGGTACTTCCTCACTCGCCCGCTTGATTTCTGCTACACCCACGTCCCGCTCTATCCCGAAGAACAGCACATCTGTCCACCCATTTCACCAGATGTTCTACTCTCCCTGCCTGCCGTGTGTCCGCCTTACTTCAAACTCAACGTCCAGATGCCAGATTATGACACAAGTCTGCTCCGTCTTGAGGGACTAGAGGTCATGCAATTGCGCATGATAGTCCCTCAGGATGTCGAATGTGCCGCGGAAGTCGAAGCCCCGGCATTTGCGCGCGACGCAGATGGTGATGTCTTCGAAAGCGGAGATATTGTGCGCAAGCGCGCATTGGTCCAGCCGGACTGGTTCCGAGGCCGGAAGCGCATCACTATCAAGGCTGTACTACCAGGGGACGAAGGCCAGGCTGTACTCAAGGTCTATGCAGGCAAGAAAGGGCTAATGCACTCGAGCCGCGATATCCCACATCCACTAGCTTTCGCTCTACCTATCATCCACACCGGAGAGAATCCATCCTACGACTTTGTGCTCCGCCATCCAACACCTCACGCCCAGCGACACGACTTGTACATTATGCAGCCCCAATGCTCTCGCCTGGCAGTAAACAACACTTTCGTCTTCGCTGTCCGACAACACCCCGCCGCTCCCGGTTCCAGCAAGGACGAGTCAATTTCCAACGGTCGTGGCTCGCCCTCGTCCGTCTTTACTCGCCCATCAAGTGCGTTGAGCATGGTATCCAGTACGGCGGGCGGATCAACTGTGTCAGGTGCCTCGAACGAGTTTTCAGCCTCGACGTCAGTTATCTCCAACAAATCCGCGTCCGGGCAACACAAAGCTGCAAAACTCGCGATCCAGTCTCCATCAGGCAAGATCCTGCGTCTCACCCGTAAAGCCGAGCATATGATCAGCTCCGATACAGGCACTGAGTCTGTGACCGATGCTGTCGCTGAGGGCAGCGTTTGGGAGACTGTGATCAAGATCGGCGAGCGTGGTATGTGGCGTGGTCTGGTATTAGCCGATCGAGCCGCGCGCTGGTGTGTATTCTGCGAATGGGAATGTGTTTGATATCTTTGTTCTTTTTACATTGCGTTGGGAGTTTATCCTGGTTTCTTTTGACATACATCCAGGAGGTGGCTGTTTGTAATATTTTTTTCCCTCATCTTTTGTATGCGATCTGCATATCTTCATTTTTTTTCCCGTCATATTTCCCTTCTTGCATACTGGCATTTGCATGAGGTTAGCATGAGGCATTGCATATATTGCATTCGACTTTGTTTTTGTTCTATTCCAGAGATCTCGGGGTCGGGGCCTGGGCATCCGGATTAATAGGAGTTTGAGAAATTCAAGTCCACATGATGATTGAGTATTCTCAATCTTACTTCCTTCTCTTGGGTGATATATAGTAAGGGCAGAGTAACGATTCACTTCTGGCGCGTTTTCCCACAGGTTGTCCAGGTGATGACTTGGAAGTTAAGTGCTCGAGTATCGACTCGCTGGAGAAGATGTTCAAGACGCTATGTATAAGATAGGTCTACGATGGCCGTACTAACAGAAGAGACAAACTTATGACAAACTTACGGGAAAGAATACCTGAAGAATCTGATGCCTGAGACTGAAGGTATATCCATAGATCTTCAACAAGAGTCAGTTGTCATCATGACTCTAAAATACTGCCGAAGTCTAACCGCGGTGCTGGGTCCCCCTTAATATGATTGCCTTCGAGTCCCCTTGAATATATTGTGACGATAGAAGTCATTCCTTCTCCAGGGATGCCAAGGGCAGCAACCCAGAGGTGAAGAACCATAGATAGTCAGGTAAAACACTGGGAGAGGAACAGGCCTGTGAAACTTCCTTCGTCGTGAGTTCAACAGCGGCAATGCGAAGCACGCAGATGTAGATGAGATTGCTGAAATATAGGAGGTTTGCGAAGAAAATAGATCAGCACCCGCAGTCTGAAGAAGCCCCGAGGATTGAAAAAAGACAACAAGCTCAGGGAGGAAGACCCCTGGGTTCAGGACGCCAAACAAGGCAGCACCAGAAACAGCGTGGCTCGCTTATTGATTGCCTGCGGCAAAATGGTCAGATTTGTCGAAATATCGGTCAGTTTGAACTCGAGAATACGGACCTTGTTCAGTTTTCAGATTCCAACCGGACATGTCTTGCTTTTCGCCAATCTCACGGATGCAACGAATCTACAACTCCACCTCAGCAGCACCCTTACACGGTGCGCAATGTCATTATAGCCATTCTGCCTTGTTGCATATCCACGGGCTAGATGGTGAAGTAGAGCCTGGTAATCGATCTGTCATGTCTCAAACTTCTCGCTCCATCAAATGCAAAGAGTACGTTCTGTGATGTGGACTGTCATCGAGAAAAGTTACTGTCATCCTTTGATCGAAGAACGCTTGCTGCTGTTGAGTATTGAGCTGTGGGAAAAGTCACAGTCCTTGAGGGTCATTTTCTGCCAAAGGCCTATGTTAGCTTTCCATTGTAAGAGAAGATGTTGTTGGCTACGACCTGGAGCTTACATCCAGAGCCAAACATATTGATGACGGTCTTTGTGGATTTGCCGGTCGACATATGGGTGTTGGGACACTGACTTCGTTTTGCGTGTCTTGGATGTCGACGGTATGATCCTTTATCGTGGTACCCCTTGAGCAAGTCGTGTCGTGAGAGGTGATATGAGAGACCTGTTTTTGTGCTCAGGCAAGCATCACCTTACCCTCACAGGTAAAGATGCAGTCATCTCGAGCTTCTTAACCATGTCTAGGGTATTAACACCTTCAGTATGGCTGGGCCATCGGAGTGTATCTGCCGATGGAGGGTCCTCTGCTCTTCGATTTTGTCAGGTCGTTTCCGGTACGTCGATTTGAAACCTCAGAGTGACGATGCTTGTGTCCCGGACCTCATAAGGTGCAGGAACAATTAGGTTGAGCGTTTACCCTAATTATTTCGATTGTATTCTTTTTCAAAACGGGCGAGGCAAGTTTTGAAGAGAGTCGGAGTGAACTCGCGCAGTTAGGGTTTGTCTTGGTCGGGAGGTTGGAAAGGGGAAGGACAAAGATTGAGTGAAGTGACCTTTTTAAGGCGACCTCCACGCAGACAAGTGCGAATACTGCACAAAGAATTATCACGAGTCCAGCCTTTAGATGGTCATAGATATTGCGAGTGTTTTAACTAATAAAATTTCCCACACGGCGCATATATATTTCTAGGAATACTATTTACAATTTAGCTACTGCCGCCCGCAGCAACGGCGCAACCTGCTTCCTACTCCCAGCAGCATTAGTCTGCACCCATAATTTCCGCCAGAAAGGCGACTCCGAGGTCAAGGCAGGAAGACAATCCCCTGTCAGCTCATGGATATCCTCCTCATCAAGCGCAGACCATTTGACAAGCCCGAGCTGGTCAGACGTCTGCTCGACAAACCTCTTGACACCTGTAGTAGCCGATTCATTGTCACGCATCACAGAGACGAACAGCTCCCGACAGAATTGATCATCACTGCCCGTGAACGCCGTCATAACGACGAGAACATCCAAGTCTTTCTCGGCAGAAGCCGCGAACGAGCGTATCGCATCGAGGAACTTCTCTTGACTACCTGCCTTCTGGACAATCCATCGGATCGGCTTGACGGTAGAGCAGAAGCCCATTTTCACGGTCTTACCGGAGGACTGCGAGGTCTCAGTCCAGTCTTTATAATCGCGGTCTAATATCTCATCCAAAGTAAGAAGATCGAGACTGTGCTGTTTGGCATGGAGAATGCTCTTGTAGAACGCCTCAAGCTCCCAATTATCTGATATAGCTTCGATTTGAGATTGCAGGAACTTGACAGCGTCTCGATCTACATCGGTGACTTTGCCTTCCGCAGTGAGATTAGAGGTATCGATCAGCACCGCGGAAAGAGCAAGTTTAGCGAGCTGTGCCATCTCTGCCGGAGCCGCATCCAAGAGTTTCCGTTGTTGCAACTCTCTTATGATGAGCGAAGCGCATGACCCGGGACCGGGCTGAATGATCATCGGCTGACCCTCTGGTAGTGATTCAGGACTGGGCATGAAGTGCTCGTCAACGTGGTGATCGATGCATCCGATAGTCCGGAAAGAGGCTCCCCGCAATCCGATCAAGGATCCAAAGCCCTTGTCAGTCTTTGAAGGGCACGACAACGCGTTCCAATCAACCAGCGTCGCTTCGGCAATGATCTGTTTCATAACATGTTGATCTTCGAGGGATTGCACGAAGTCAGCGACAGTCATGACATGCTCGCGGAGGAAGTTCCCTGCAGATTGCAGTGTGTTCTCAAATTGCTCTTCATTCCTCAGAACAGGGAAATTGGTTGATGACCATACTGCAGCCGCAAATTCTGGCCGTAGTCTAAATAGCTCCGTGCCAGCAGGGAAATTGGGGAGGTTCAGAAGCGGGATATGGGGTCGTGGGGTTTTGATTGGGAGCCGGTTGTTGGCACAGTAGGAGTAGATGATAGCCGAGACAATCGAGTCAAGGTCAGCAGAGGGATTGCCGATCACATAGATCGGGGGTTCAACCAGGGCCCCCGAGAGGAATTCAAGGTGCACTTGACGGGCTTGTCGAAGAAACTGAAGGAGCGTCATGTTTGGAGGGATGCATCGCAGACAAGTCCAAATGCAGACGACGTCATTCAGTTGCTGACACATGTGAGGGCCGAATGCCTGAAGAATGAGGCCACAAGGTACATCTAACTAAAGACATGGCAACTCAATCCCACCAACAGCCATGCATAAAACAATGTCATTCCCTCTGCAACTCCCAGAAGCATTTGCGCAGATCCCGCGCTACAAGATTCTATACCCAAACCCATCCCCTATCCACCCTCTACCCTCAGTTGCACTCCCAAGACTCTCCCCGCACCACCCCCTCATCTCCATCCACGCCAAACGAGAGGACCATTCCTCCCCGCTAGCCTGTGCAGGCAACAAATACCGCAAACTAGAATACATAGTTCCAGACATTCTTTCTCAAGATCCTCTATATCACAGCCATGAGAACAACCCATCCCCAACCCCGCTTCACGGCGCAGCAACAACCCTCGTGACAGAGGGCGCAATCCAAAGCAACCATACCGTGCAAGTCGCTGCTCTCGCGCGTAAACTCGGCCTCAAAGCTCTCATCCTCCTCCACCGTGGTACAGGCGGTGGTCTGGCTGCAGCTAGCGACAAAGAAGCCTTCCAGCGCAGCGGGAACGTGCAGGTAAATCACCTCCTCGGTGCCGAGGTACGAGTTTGTGAAGAAGGCGACCCACTAGCACAAGACGCAACACCTCTCCTCGATGAATTGAGGGCTTCTGGACAGAATCCCTATTGGATTCCCGGTGGTGCAAGTTTGCATCCACTCGGCGGGTTGGGGTACGCGCGAGCAGCCTTTGAGATTGCTGTGCAGGAAGAGGCCATGGAACTTGGGGGCTCGGGGAGATTTGATTATGTTTTTGTTGCGTGTGGGAGTGGAAGTACGGTTGGGGGTTTGATAGCTGGGTTCAAGCTGCTGGACAAGATTCGGGGATCTGATGCATCAAGCACAGCTAAGAGACCCAGGAAGATCGTTGGAATCCTTAATTCGCCAACTAAACCTTGCGCTTATCATGAGAAAAGGGTGTTTGCTTTCGCACGGAGGGCTGGGGAGTTGATTGGGCTGGATGCCGAGCGGGATATTGGAATGGATGATGTGTACCTTGATGATCGGTTCGTTGGCACTGCGTACGGCGTTCTTGATGCCGAAAGCAAAGAGGCTCTGGAGACCATGGCGCAGACAGAAGGCATGGTTCTAGACCCGGTTTATACGGCTAAGGTTGCGAGAGGCATGATGCATTGGGTGAATGAGGGAGAAGTAGTGGACTCCGCTCAGCCATCGGATGTGGTTAATGTGTTATTTATTCATACAGGTGGACAAGCAGCGTTGGGAGCTTATGTGGATGTCAAATAAACCATATCGAAGCAATCATTATAAAGTTGGAATCTTGAATAAGAATGGCTGGATTCAACTAGTATTACATGGCGTCGGAAGCAGCAAAGAAAAGCAGTCATGACAGACATGGTCTTGTGGTATGGGAGGAACCTTGGAAAACAAGAAAAAGAAAGGAGAAAGGAAAAGAGAAAACGCAAAAGCGTCGAGTCGCTAGAAAAAAGAACACCCCCGGACTCGCCAGCCCCGTCTCGTGTAATACACCATTTTGAAAATTGCTCTGAGCAGAACGATAAAAGCAGAGGAGAGGCGAGCAAAAACAGACTGGAAGTCAAGAAAGACAACAGCAAATCACTCAACCAAAGACCGTGAAAATGGTCGTCAAGTTTTCAAGAAACGAAAGATTCATTGAGGAACAGCTCACGAAGAAGGACACGACAATTAAAGCTCCTCGTCCTCGAGGACTCCATTGGTACCCTCGAGTTTGGGCTCACCTTGCGGCACACCAGGTTCATTAGGTTGGCCTGAATCATCTTGGACAGAAGGAGCACGACTACTGCCATTGCTAACGACGAGCGCCTCTAGGGCCTCATTGGCATGAGTATTTTCCATCGGTTGTGGCTCGGCTTCAGGGTCAATCTCTTGATTCGTCAAGTCTGCAAACACGTCGTCAAGATTCTGGCGAGGGCTACTGCTCGCAAACTGAGGCTCATGACCAAAGCGAGGAGGACTGAAAAGTGAGGTTTCCATATCTTGTGGCGGAGGAGGTGACCGAGGCAGGAATGATGGAGATTGAGAGGCGGCTGCGTGAGGGAGGAAGGCAGATGATGAGGTAGGCGCAAATGCAGGCGTAGAATCGCTGGCAGGCAAAGAATAATTGGCTGAAAAGGGGTATGGAGCAGCATTTGGATCCGACAATTGAGCCAATGTTGGACCTGTGCTGGAAGCTGGTCCGCCACTGGAAGATGGTGGTGCTGGTTGCAAGGGTACACCGTGACTAGGACCTAAGTGAGACTGGGTATCGACTGATTTCCGCTTGGTGGAGCCGATGTGCTTGGGTCGAAGATGCTCGGGGAGATCCTCTGGACGATTCACTCCAAGCTGGGCCATGATTTTCTGCTGCTTGGTCGGTCGTGGTTTTCGGGTCGACAGAGATTGTTCCAGAATTGGAGGAGGTTCCGGTGCGACAGGTGCCCACTTATGTATCTCTTGGCGGAAGAAATTCGTCTCAAACGTAAGGAGAACTTCGGCACCCTCAATTTTGCGCAGGTAGAATATCAAAGTAGGCACTTCCTCGGTCGTTGTGCAGGCAGCATTGGTGAAGCCATGCAGGAAATCGCGGAAGGCCGTCGCTTGGTTGATGATACTCTCGAGTACCTCTTCCTCCTCGGGCTGGAAAGGCAAAGTTGCGATTTCAGCGTGCCAATCCTGGAGATCCTCAAGCTTGGGACGGGCAGCATCACGGGGAATCTTCTGACGCCAATCGCAAATTGGACAGGTGTATTTGTCAAATTCCTTTACCTTACCCCTAGCAATTTTCAAACATTTGCCATGGTACCTACATAATGTGAGTAGACCAAACCTCAAGCCGAAGGTTTTCTTGACTTACCATTCGTGGCAGACCTCACACTCAATCATCATCCCTGCTTCAGAATGCCTGCAGATACAGAACACATCTCGCTTTCGTGATTTTGGTCCCCACATGTTCGGATTGCCAGGAGTCTCGAGTAAACCTTCAGGCGAATTGTCTCGAGATGATGGTTCCACGGGCGGTCGGTAACTGTCCTCTAGATCGAAGCAGTATGAGTTCCGCCTTTCAACGTATTCCATATGGGATTTCAAGATATGTAGAGGAGCGTTCGCCTTCCCAAACAGCTTCTTGCCCTTTCGCATCCAGTCTTCATGCCGCTTTTGCTCACGTTCCAGGTCAATTGCTCCAATAGGTCGACTTGTTAAATGCTCGAGAGATTCCATAAGGTCTCTGATATCCTTGTACTTAGGTCGGTTCTTCATCTCGGGGTCCTTGCTCTTTTCGTATAGGGTCTGGATCCGCTTTTGTGCCTCACGCTGCTTGGTCAAGATAGCATCCACAGCAGAGAGAGTATCGGGTGAAACCGGGAAACGAGAGGCCTGCGCAGATAGGGCCTCTAGCTGTTGATAGTGAACGGCTTCGACCGACATTAATTCCTTGGCCTTCATTTCCCACGCATCACCGTGGCGAGCAAGTTCTTTGAAGTGGACTAAATGTTCGTTTGTATCAGAAAGACCTAGCTTCTCTGCACCGGCCACGAGTTCCCGGCAATCGTTAAGGGTCATATACTGATCTCGTCTGCGGGCGGCTTGTTCGATCCATTTGATTTGGCGGGAAACTTGCTCCAGGTGTTCCAGTTCCGGGACTTCCACGTTAAAATTTTTGCCGGATTCGATAAGTTCTTCAATCTCCTGGAGGGGCCGGCTATGTGGGTTCATCAGGGTAGTATTAATATCCTGTTGGTATTTCTCGATTTCGCGGGTTTTCTCTTCCAACGCCGCCATCTGTGGACAGTCGAACGAAAGTTTATCAGCCTCTGCCTGAAGGGCGTAGATGTGTTCAATTCTGCGGACTTCGCGATCGCGATCGTCCAGCTGCGCAGCCTTGGTGCTGCCTCTGCGCCAAGCCTTCTCGTTTTTTCTCCGGTTTTGTTGTTTCCGGGTAATGTAGTTGTTGGCTTCTTCAACCCATTTATCGCAACGCTGGACGAAGGCCGCAAGATCTTGGAGGCCAGGCAAGTGGTATGGGATTTTCTCACCTTCATTGAGCAAGTTATGAAGGGCCTTAAGCTGGGGCTTCGGTTCATCCTCCAGGGTCTTGTCGAGCTTTTCGGACCAGGCTTCCGGGATCCTGGCTCGTTCTTGGACTTTCTGGACGAGTCCCTGCAATTCTTCATCACTCATGCGGAAACGCAAAGTGTGGCCCGGGCCACACAACTTTTGTGCAAGTGTCTCGCCACAGCAGTCGTAGGTATCCACGTGTGACAAACAGACGGTTTTGCCTGATTTGTGACAACGGAACTGGGTGAGGTAAGCGTATGCTTTGCAATGTTGGCACTGATAATCATCCTCCGGAAGGTCTTCATTCTCAACTACGAATTTTGGCTGTGCATCGTCGGCCATGGAATCAGGGCCAAACCCAGGGGTACGAGCAGCGACTTCCTTCTGCCGGTACAAGAAAGTGGCTCGTTCGCCTAATTCTCGAGCGCAAGTTCTTGCTAGTGCAGGCGCAAGCCACTTAGCAGTGGCAATCGAAGTATCACGCGCAGCAGCTGTAAGGAGCAGTTCATCGTGGGAAAAGCATGGGTGTCTGCGGAAATTCTGAAGACGGTCAACGCCCGCTGCACCGTAAGGCTCCCAGTCGGCAGGCGCAAAGTTGACTGCTTCGTTGAAATTAAAGCCATGGTTGAATCCGGCATGATACGCTTGAGGGAATGTGAGAACGAATTGACCAGCGCGCTGATCCACGGCATAAACGTTAACGCCAGCCTTACGGAGTTTGTCTGGTGGCATCAAGGTAACAAGCTGGAAAAGGAGATCGGGCTGTCCTTCGAAAAGTTCTGGAACAGCATCACGCATGGCCGCCTCGAAAGCCTCCGCATCAGCACCTGGAATTCCATACCAGGTCTTGGTAGCGCCGAAATGTTGGTAGTTGGCCGAATAGGCATAATGATCCTCGTTATGCCAGCAGAAAGTCGAGAAACACATCCCAACATAGACCCATGGGACGGTCATGCCAGAGATATCGGACTTGATGTAACGGAACAGCGAGTCACCGTAGAAAGGAAGTACGTTCAAGTTCCAAGGATCAGACGAATATGGATCAAGTGGGTTACGCTCGATGGTTGGGAATCCACTTCCATGGGTGGTTGAATGGATGTCCGCGCCGTACTCAACTTCCACCGTCTCGTGCAAATCAACCACCAGCTTCCAGAATTCAGCCTCCACGTCATCCTCGGTTTCACGTCGATGGGTATTCAGAACCGGGTCGAATGGCATTTTGGAAGCAAAGTACTTCTTCTTGAATTCGTTGGCCTTTTCTTGGAACTGCTTGAGCGAGTAGACACCGCCGTCTTCAAATCCGAATTCTCCAGTGCCGACTAAACACTTGGGGCAGTGCCAATCATGATCCGATAGAGTCGTAGTAGATGGATCGAGGCACGCCTTATGATACCCAAGCTCACAACCGTCACAAACAAGAATTGACTGTTGTTCATCCGATTTGCCACAAGTCTCACATTTCTGTTGACACATCAGTATATGACTCCAATCTAAACACGAACCCCCTCGTACCTCTCCTGCGGGTTGAGAGCCATCCTTGCGTGCTTTAGGTGGCGCCGGACGAAGGAGCGACATGTGAGAACCTGCAACTGTTGGGAGGCAATCTAAATAGAACGATTAGATAAGAGTTGCTCCGATCCCTTGGTGGCATTGAAAAAAAGTTTACCTTTCTTGAGGCGCTTGCTGCGTCGGCCACTTCCGCCATCGTCATCGCCAGTTTCCCCCTGAGAGCTGTCCTCGCGGCTGATAGCACGCTTCATAGTCTCCCCATCTTGTCCGTTCATGGGTGTGGAGACGAAGGTATGCTCGGAAAAAACATTAGGTGTTAACGTGCCGTTCTCTCCTTCGCGCTTAATTTGCGGGCCGTTGTTCGCAGGGGTGAACGGAGAATGATTGACGGCGGTGAATCCACCGAGAGCAGAGTTCACAGGAGTAAAGCCTGTAGCGGCAGGACGCGAAGCTGGAGGAGGAGTAGGTTCGACGGGAGGTGTTGGCTTCTCTGGCGATTTTTCCATGGGGGTATGCGCCATTGGGGTATAAGCCATGGGAGTATGCGAAGCAGCCATCCGAGGCAGACTAGGAGTTTCGTCGCGCATTTTAGAGGGCGTACCATTCTCATCCACCATGGGCTTGTGAGTCATGGGAGATTGGAGAGGTGAAGGGGTATATGGACCCCCATGCTCAAGCTCAAGTTGTTGTTGAACACCCGGTTTGGCCCGTGCCAGATATTCCTCATATGGCTGCAAGTAGCGCTGGTATGAATTTTTGAGCGAAGTCGACAAGGAAGACATAATTTTGCCGCTGTATCCAAGGTCGCGACCGATTTCGGCCCATTTTTTGGTCTTGCAGACGGACTCGAAACCACCACGAGTCTCTACTGCCTTTTTGAGCTTGTAGAGATCCAATGGGCGCTTATCAACACTGGGTAGCCGGCTGTAATTAGTGCCATGTTGCTTGTGGAACATAGCAAGTCCATCAACATAATTCATGTTCGCGCGATTGCCTGAATTGAAGGGTTAGATTTGTGCTGTCCAACCGGCTGGCGCAGTGTGATCTGCCAAATGTGGGACCTTACCTCCTTCGACGGAATTGAGCTCTTGTCGACGAGTCTTGAAATGGAATCGCTGCATCCATTGTCAGGTTTATTCTCACGCTTTAAGCGACTGCGAGGGAACGAAGGAAAAGAAGACTCCTACCTCTGTGTCAATCGCGAAAGTCGGCTGCCAGCCCTCTGGTGGAATCACACGGCAAATTCCATATTTTTTCCCCTCTGGTGCAATCTTCTGGATGTAGGCTACTGGATCCTTGAATTCTTCCTCTGTCGGACGAAAGGTCGGGGCTTCTGGGATGCCATGGGGACGAATGCGCTTCGATGGCTCTCTGGGGTTGTTCGGCTGTCCACGCCGTTCGACTGTAGAAAGGTCAAGAGGCGCTGACCTGCGAGCGCTCAGGGGTACATTGTGAGAGTGCGACGGATGGGTGCTCGAGGACCGGGTCGGTTGGCTTCCCGTGGCCGTCGAGGTCGCCCCGGCAGAGGCCGGAGCTCCCATTGTTCGAAATAGGAAAGACTATTGGGGAGATGTCGAGTTAAGCGCGTCTGTTTGGGGGAAATTGATTAAAAATGACTGTAATGCGACGAGGACAGGACGTGATGATAGATATCAAGAAAGGCGGCAGCCGGCGTCCTGCGATATAATCGAAGGGCGAAGAATAGACGAACCAGAGGGATGAGAGAGAAAGTTGTGAGGACTAAGCGAGAGCACGAGATTGTAGGAGTCAAAAGGGCGAGGAAATCAGGAAAAACAAAGGCCCAAATCGTAGAGAGGAAAGAAGGATAGATGGGATAGAAACCTTAGAGTGGAGGAACGAGATTATGTGCAGTATCAGTACAGATCGACTGGGGGTGGTACTCCAGAAGTATTGCCAGGTCCCTTTTGTGTGGGCAACCAGTCAGAAAGGAACCAATGAGTGACTTGGAGGGAACCTTTGACCCGGCCGTGATGGTACCGATCAGTACGGTACACGAATTACGGTAAGAATGAGCTAATCGGAGCTCAGGTACCGCTTAGGCCCTGAAATCCACCCGAAAGTTGGGTAATTATACCGATTATACTGCAACGCTGCAAACGGGACATCATACGGTGTCCCAATTGACTCAGGCAATGACTTGGGTACTTTTCTATCTTTCCGTGGCCACTAGTTGGAACCCATGGTATTTGGGAGCCCAATAATACCGCCGCCTATACGGAGTACGTGGTGGATATATACATGTGTAGTGTCTTGTGACACATAAAATTGATAGAGGACGAGCCTCGGATATGCTCTAGCGCAATATTCGTGCTATTGCCCGCAAAGACATAACTGGAGGGACCTTCCAAGGTTGTCTCGGCAATCTCTTAGATCTGATTCTGCATTGAATCATATCGATTTTGTTGGTTCTTGTTTTGGTACTCAGATCCATGTAAGATTCGAATGTGTATTAGACGGTTCCCATTATATACCATTATATACCCCATTATATACCACTCGGTTGCAAGTCAGCGCCCCGTTACCATCGATCATGTTACAAGAATGGACTCGGATTGGTACTAGCAGTCCCCATTGGAGAGAACAGAAAGCGCAGAATGAGAAACGGAGTGGAAAAAGACACGGTCATGTGATCTGGTGGTTATCTGCTCCGTGCCGTCGGGACCCGCACGGATTCGATATGCAGAGCTAATTTCAAGGACTGGACAAGTGAGCCACCTGAATGTGAACGAATACAAAATCCCCAAACCAGACACCATGGAGGGAATAGATCACCCTAAACCGATTCCCGCATATTACTGCTGCTATCTCCTTCGGTCGACAGTTCGACACGCCTCGCTGTACATCGGCTCGACCCCAAACCCGATCAGACGACTTTCGCAGCACAACGGCGTCGCCAAAGGTGGGGCCAAACGAACCGCTCGGGATAAATTACGCCCCTGGGAAATGACCCTTGTTGTCGAGGGTTTCATGAATAGAGTCGGTGCGTTGCAATTCGAGTAAGTCGCATGTGAACTGTTTGTATACATTGCGTCTCAAATTCTCATCGCGCGTAGATGGGCTTGGCAACATCCGGAAAGATCCCGGCACCTTGATTCCGAACAAGAAATAGATCCTCAGGCAGCCAAGACGAATACAAAGACAGCCAAGCCTAAACCAAAACCGCGCACGCGGACTAGGAGATCCTTGACGGCGCATTTAGAGGATTTGCATTCTCTGCTCCGGTCAACTTGTTTCTCCGCGTGCCCATTACGAGTCCGTTTCTTCAGCGCGGATGTTTACCGCGTATGGCGCGTTTGGAGTGACCGTGTGAATGGTCAACTCCCGCACAATATTAAAACTGTACTAGATGGAGATAATCTCGCAAAGCTGCCGGAACCCAAGCAAAATGATGAACTCGCACCTGTCGGGCATATCAAAAATTTATCAGTCGACTACATTAGACTCGAAGATTATCTCGAAAAGTCTTTGTTTATGCTGGAAGATCCGGAAGACCTACAGTGCGCGGTCTGTAAACAATCGGTCGCCCCAGCAAAGGAAAATATAGTTGTGTGTCCACATCCAGATTGTCGTGGAACGAGCCATTTATTATGTCTATCTACCAAATTCCTTGATGCGGCCAATGAACCAGATCTCCTGGTACCAGCACAAGGGACTTGCCCATCTTGCGGAAACCTCGTACAATGGCCCACAATGATGCGTGAGCTGAGTTTCCGCAACCGAGCAGAAAAGGAAGCACATGCCATTGTGAGAAAGAAAGAGAAACGCCTTCGCAAACAATCTGCTGGGGCTGAGGTGTCTTCAGGAGCGAGATCATCCTCAATGGAACCGAGATCACTAGTGGAAGAGCCAGCGCATGATGACCTAGGGCCCAACTGGTTCGAGGATGTTGATCTAGAATCCGACTCGGATTTCGAAGGCCGACAAAAGCACCACTCAGCTCGTGCACCTCCATCGAAGCTCGAGATAGTAATCGAGGACAGCGACTGGGATGATGCAGAACTGGTGGAATGAAAGCTATGCAGGACCAAGCCTAGGCTTATCTTTAATTCGTAAGAGGCTCCAATTTCCTGAGGGGACTACTCGCGTCCAGACGCGCAATGCAACCAGCTACAGCCATCTGTACCTCCTGTGAGACATCTTCAATCGACTTTCCTGCATCGATAACGGAAACATCTTCCTGCTTCTCAAAAATCGTCCGGAAGAGCTCTCGTACCCGCGTTTGCATTGTCTCATTCTCATATCGCTCAGCTCCGAAGCCACCACGCTTTGCTGCTTCCTCTGGCGAGATACTGAGGAACAGGCAGATATCCGGGCGCGGTAGACCAATTTCTGGCTGCCATGCCCATTCCAGTGATAGTGTGGGGTTGGCCTTTGCGGCGGAGTAGACGACACCGGAATATGAGTAACGATCTACAATAATTGTGGTTCCGTTGGCGATATCTTCTTCGATGCTCTTGGCAACCTCCCATCGGTTTGCCGAAAAGAGGAGGTGAATAGAATGGTCGTCCTGATGCGATGAGCCTCGGAGATAGCTATCAATCAACTTTCCGATGGGCGTCGTCCTGTCTAGAGGATATAATTAGACCAATCGCATTTATCGGGGACGTATATTTCCGTACCTGGGAACCGAATGTATTTGACCATGTGTCCTTGTCGCGTGAGGGAATCCCGTAGCATCTCACACTGACTCGACTTGCCAGCGCGGTCGAGTCCCTCGACGACAATGAGAGCTCCGCGTCGCGTTGGCTGCGCTGAACCGTCCGTCATAGTTGATTAGAAAGATATGAACCACCTCAAGTTTTCAATTAACTGAATTGATATCTTGATTCCTAGATTCTGCTATGTGAAAGCCAATTGCTCAATATGTGTGTCCAATGGAGAGTGAGAAGGGCGATGTTTATCGGGAAATCCCATTTCTCCTGGCCGATAAGGACAAGATCCACGCCGCTCCACCATGGCCTTTCAATAATCACCAGCACCATGGACCAAGCGACATCCTCGTCCCCCGCGATGAGTTTTAGTGTCTTGACATCCACTGCTCCAACCCTTGCGCCGCGAGTAGGCAAGCTGGTAATTCCAGGCCGAAAGACCATCGCAACGCCGCACCATGTCCCGCTCACTTCGCGGGGCACAGTCCCGCATATTGCGCACGACGTGATGCGCCAGCACACTGCAATTAATAGCATATACACTGGACTGGAAGATTGTAAGTGGAGCGCAATAAATGTGGTGATGAGTACCGTTTGTCTTTGATATAGCTGACAGCGCATGCCCCCTCGGGGCATAGAATCAGTCATCGCGAAAAAGCAGCCCGCCGTATATAAAACTCCCGTCGCGGATAATGAGTCGCCATTGAAGAAATTCATCTGTATGCCAGAGGATATGCCTTTGATTCTTGGCCCACGGCGATTCCCTCCGATCCCATGCCCGCCCGCGAATACAACGAATTCTATCGCCCTGCTAACCTCACTCGGGTTTACCCAACTCACTGCCTCGGATTATGTCAAAGCAGTCCAAAGGTTGAAACCAGATATTGCTGTCGGAATGGTGGACCTGGCCAACAAGGAGCCGGGATCCAAGAGACGGGCCAAAATGGTTGACCGAACGCACGCGTGGACTCGCGATGCACTGGAGCAGCTCTACGGGCCTCTGGTAGCAGAAGAAAGCAAGTCAAAGAGCGCATATTTTGCGCCTGTTCTACCGCTCGATAATGCGCAGCAGTCGCTCTATCTGGATGATTTGGAGAGCGAGTTCCGATGGGATATATCTGGACTGGCACTGTATCAGTCCGCGTCTCTGGGATTCGTTCCAGAATCGTTGGCAAACCTGCCTCGGTTGCTTTTCAGTGAACCTGAAACTCCACAAGATATTCTGCGTGACGTATCTCTGGGAGCAGATCTCCTGACCACGCCTCTACTGGGAGCGGCGTCTGATGGCGGAATTGCGATGGAATTCGTCTTCCCGGTTCCCGCTGCTCTGCAAGATGGCGCTTCCCGATCCCGACCTTTAGGAATTGATTTGTGGAAATCAGATCATGCTATCGATACATCACCGCTGGGCGAGGGATGTCCATGCCATGCTTGCAAGAATTATTCTCGTGCTTATATCCACCATCTGCTACAGGCTAAGGAGATGACTGCTTGGGCGCTCCTTCAAATCCATAACTTCCATATCATGGATGCTTTCTTCGCTGGAGTGCGGGAGAGTATTCAGCGTGGATCTTTTGAGGAGGACGTTCTCACTTTCACTCGTGTTTATGCCTCTTCGATGCCAGAGAGCAGTGGGGAGGGTCCCAGGTATGTCAATTCTAAATGCGTATTCTTGTTTCATTCAATGCTTGCAAGTTCGCTGCTCAATGCTAACGATCATGTAGATTGCGTGGATATCAACTACCTGCCAATGGACCTAACCAACCCCGTCGCATGCCAAAGGTATATGGCTTGCTTGACGATGCGATGCAGAAATTCGCCGAATCTCAGTCTGGAGTCGCGACTCCAGACACCGGAGCGAGCGGACTTGAGGAGCACGGATTTGCTGAGAAGGTGTGATTCAAGCGGTCGTCTGTGACCAACACTTGCATGAGAAACGGTACTCGTTAATGGAAGCATTTGCTTAGCAATTGGCGTTAGAGTCTATCAATCAACACAACACATGAAAGTAGAAATGCGCGCAGATTCGTAATATTCATCGCAATGAGATGGGGTCAAGACTAGTATACACAATGCAATCCAGATTTTGTGCCATTCATATTTCATATGTCCAGGCTTGCCCTTATTAAACCTTCAACCATAAAAGGATCCTCGTGGGAGTAGGGGATATATTTATCCTGATTGTAAAGGACGCTTTCTTTAAGCCTCCTCGCCAGCCAGAACTCGCCACATCCACTTGACCTCATCTTCCTCTTCCTTGGAACCGCGCTTGGTGCCGGCACCGAACTGCTGGCCGACAACGCAGATCAGCCAGGAGTCATTCTTGGTTGTGTCGAGGAAGGTTTCACTGGGAGACCCGCGGGGGTAGATGCGACGCCATTCGTCCCAGATTCGGAAGGCCTCCTCGCCCCAAGCACGGAAACTGACTTCCTCGATAATGGTTGGGGTGACAATCTCCTTGCCACGGAAGACACCCCAGGTGACAGCATTGACGCTCTCGGGGTTGGAACCGAGATCATCGAGTTCCATGTCAGCAGGCTGAGTGGGGAGAGATGATTCGAAATCCCCCTTGATGTTAGTAGCGAACCAGGTCAGCTTATCGTGGCCGTGCTTCGCGAACATCGGCTTCAGGATGTTGGTGTAGTCGTTGTTTGAGCAAAAGAATTCCACAAATGGCTTCTGGAAGACGAATCCCTCTCGTTGGGGACCCCAGCCGAAGATGGGGTGGTCATTGTGTACACCGTTCACTGCGGGCTGTGAGGCCAGTGTCCACCAGCCACGGCCGTCAATGAGCTTCAGCAGCTCCGGTCGGATCAACTCGGTCTCGGCGTTCAGACCTTCACCGTCTTCCTCGGCACCTCCCTCTGACCACGGAACCATGTGCAGCTCTCCTGATACGTGGCGCCGGAAGATGGCGCTCATGTCCTTAGCGTCCACTGGGTGACCCCAGAGTCTACGGGCAGTGTTGGCAGTCACATGAAGTGAGGGACCATAACCGTCAATCTCACCGAAAGCAGGTGAGCGGGCATCACCCCATCGTCCGTTGGGGAAATCATCCCATGTTGCCTCTCGACCAAGCGCACCAAGACCCTCGGAAATGAGGAGAGTGGTGCTTCGGTTCGGCGGTAGTGCCGGCATACCTGCGCTGTCTGCGCGGGCCTCATGAACGGAATTTTGTGACGACTCGTGTACTGATAGTTTGTCCACGATGACACGGTTGTGGGGCTGCGAGTTGATAGAAGACGCACGACGTCTTCGCATACGTCCAGGGAAGTCGAGTGGAATTGAGGCAGGATCATCCTCGATGGCAATATCACCGGCCTCCGAGTAAGCGGGGATCAAGTCACATTGTTCCAAAAGGAATGATACCGTCTTTTCCAAGTTCAAGGTATAGAAATGGAATCCACGCGGGCCAGGGGAGCGGATTTCTTTCATACCGCCCACGATTTCGCTTACAATGTCGACACCTGCGCGCTTGACAGCATCGTCATCGTGCTTCAGTTCTTCCATTTGCTTCGCAATGGGAGGCGGGATTGTGACATGGCTGAGCTTTGTCACCCGAGTCAAGATCTTATAGCTGTGAATTGGCATCAAGCCGGGGATGATGGGGATGGTCTTGAAAGCGCCCGATTCATGGTTGCGGAGCATATCCTCAAACTTCTGGTACGCCTCGATGTCGTAGGTCAGTTGAGTCATGATGAAGTCTGCCCCAGCTAGCGTCTTCTCAACCAGGTGAGGAATATCTCTGGCTGGATCCCGAACATCCTGGAACGAGTCCACAGGGTGGCCCTCTGGGTATGCAGCAACACCAACACAGAAGTAGTCGCCATGTGTCTGGCGAATATACCGCACTAGATCAATCGCAAATGTGAAATCTTTGTTGCTGTCATCCTCTCCATGCATGTTGTATTCCTCGCTGCGGGGCGGGTCTCCACGCAGAGCCAAAATGTTGCGGATACCTAGAACCTTCGCTTCATCCAGCGCCATATCCACCAGTTTGCGGCTCATGTTGGTACATGTCAGATGAAGGACGGTCGTCAGTTGTAGTTGCCGCTGGCATACTTCCGCCAGCTCGAGGGATCTGGCCGCTGTGCTACCACCGGCACCCCAAGTAACAGTCACGAACAGCGGACGAAGTGCCTGAGCCATCCGCTCCAGACGCGCGGACAGGTTTGCAAAGCCCTATCATACTCCATATTAGCAAATCTCCACGATGGATTCAACACGCGGGGTAACCCCACCATCCGGGTCTTTGGAGGGAAGAACTCCAAAGAAAAGTAGCTGGCATCTGGCGGCAACGCCGCGATCTTTTCGGTGATCTTCTTCTCCATTGCGTCTTTTCAGGGTATGACTCGGCAATGGGAGGGGAGGGATGAAGAAGAGAGGATTCGGGCAAAAGTGGACCATGTCACATCTGCTCCAATCGCATCGGGAACTATGATGTCGACAGCTGCCGAGTGGCCATGTCGCATTAAGAATTTACTCCCAATACACTACATGTATATAAAGGCTTAATTATTCCCTATGTCCAAGGACTCGTACCTATGCTCTGATGCTCGAAATCTCCAAAAAAAAAGAGCAGCGCTAGAGATGACTCAGCAATGGAATCGCGCATCATTTTAGGATCGACGAGCTTGACACGAGCACTAGACTACACTGCACTTCCGTACATTGGTTGCTGAGGGGACAATTCGCTCCTTGAACGTATATAAACTCTTTTTTGGGCCTTCGCACCTCAATCAATTGCTTCACAACAGCATGGCTTCCCGCCCACCAAACTTCCTCCGCTACTTCCGTCTCCAAGCGGTTCGAAACACTAGACCGCATGCGTCACGACGAGCCATTTCCACACCCCCTTCTCCTTCACAGCCCCCAAAGGCATCGCAGGTGAACCCAAGTGACTCCCGCTCTCGCTTACGCAAGTTCAATGACCGCCTACCTCGCTTTCTCCGCACATATACTACACCCTTATTCGGCGCACCGGTCACCCATATCACCTCATTCTTAATACTTCATGAAATCACGGCCATCCTTCCGCTCTTTGGACTAGTTGGTGCATTTCATTATGGTGCCTGGATGCCGGACCTTGCCTCGGAGACAGGCGAGACCAATGCCTTTGACGAGGGTGCTGCCCGCTTTGGCCGCTGGCTGAAGAAAAAAGGTTGGGTGGACGAGGCAGATGTCAATACCGTTGCGGAGCACGAAACCACTGGGGAGAAGAGAACGGAAAGAGCAGGAGTGCGATTAGTGCTTGAATTTGCTACGGCTTATGCTATTACCAAGGCTTTGTTGCCAGCTCGGTTGGCAGCGAGTGTTTGGGCCACACCGTGGTTTGCAAGGACAGTCTTCACACCGACGGCAAATCTGGCCAAACGGCTCTTCAGAAGAGGCTGAGCTGATCCAGCATCACTATGTATGATACTAGAGAAGACTACATATATAGACCATATTAATTTATGAATTTATGTATTGTTTATTTTTCCAAGCCATCAGGGCTTCTTTCTCAGAACCGCTGCGTTATTTTATGCTAGAAGTTAAGGAGCCAGAAGACCCATCAGACCAATTCACTTGGAAACGAGTAATTTACTCGTAAACCCAAGCGGACTGGGCGGAGGTGTACTTGAGGACCTCGGAGGCACCGAACCAGAGAGCAATCTCCTTCTTGGCGTTCTCGACGGAGTCGGAACCGTGGCAGACGTTGCGGCCGACATCCTAGTAAAATTGTTAGTATGTAAGGACGTAGCAGTCGAGTGTGGGGGATCATCTTACGATGGCGAAGTCACCACGGATGGTACCGGGGGCGGAGGCCAGGGGGTTGGTGGCACCGAGGAGGACACGGCCGGTCTTGACGGCGTCCTTACCCTCCCAGACCATAGCGCAGATGGGGCCGCTCAGCATGTCTAAGGTTGTGTTAGTGAATTTCGATGCGCGGAACGGTTCGGGCGAGGTAACTAACAAGCAACGAGACCCTTGAAGAAGGGCTTGGTGGCGAGATCCTCGTAGTGCTTCTCGAGGTGCTCCTGGCTAGGGGAGGTGAGCTTCATGGCAACGAGCTTGAAGCCACGGTTCTCGAAGCGAGAGATGATGGGGCCGATGAGTCCGCGCTGGTAGTTCGGGTCAGTAAGTGCTGTTCAATTGCGCGGGCTCTTCACGGCCGGATTCGTAGCTGCATCCATACCTGGACACCATCGGGCTTGATGGCAATGAAACTAGAGCAATTGGTTAGCTTTGACCGGCATTTAGGGGTAATGGGAAGAAATAGAGGGGGAGGGATCAAGCAAGGATGGTATAGGGCACATACGTCTGTTCCTGGTTGGCGGACATTTTGAATGTATATGACCAGATAATAAGTAAGTGGTATGGAAGCAGGAAAAGAGAGCGGGAAGAGGGGAAGATTAAATAGAGGCAGTTAAAAAATTCGGGCCCTCCCGTTTGGGCCGGTGATTGGTGGCCGCGAGGAGGGGTGTTGCTGCCAGAATGCTCAGGCCAGATTAGTGGGCCTTAGTTCCCTACGTGGCTCGTTGCAAAAACATATGAGAACGACTACGGGCACACTGTGTTTACTACACACTATTGAGTAAACTCTTTTTGGATATTTCCCGCTGGCCATAATTTATTCAAAGCCTGTCGTATTTAATATGGTACTCCCTTAGTATTTCGGACAGTATCTGAATCTTATCTGGCACCCTATCGGGAATGTAGAATCTTGCACGCCATCTATGCCACCTTACAAAAATGAAGCTTACCTATTGAGAGCGTACAGTTGTGCGGCTTAGAGAGAGGAGGAAGAGAGTTATATTAGCAAAAGGAGACTCGGCTCCCGACTATCTACCTATCTGGTGCGGCGATGACTGACATCATGGGACCCCTGTCTCAACAATATCATTAGGTATACAGAGGCTTACGATAGTCAGTTAACGTTAAAAAAAAAATAGAACAATCATTAGGACAAACAGGTCCTTCGTGAGCGAATCATAGTCTTTCATGATCTCTGCCGCTTAGTAGCCAACAAACATATCATAATCGAGACGACTTAGAGGAGACTCTGCTCACTCCAGATGTCCTCCGCAAAACTTCGCAGCTCTTGCCCAGGTATCACCAAGTCTCTCTCCAAGGGCTGGTGAAGAGGACGGCCAACAACCTTTTCAAAAGGTAGATCCAGCTGTGTGGTAGCCGTAGTTGTGCCATCCGTGTAGGACTCTCCGGTAATCAATGTCGTATGATTCATTCGAGATAATTTAAGTGATGAAGTGCAATGCGCCGAAAGAGTGCGTGACCTTGTAAGAGCCCCATATCCTGGGGGCCCAAGTTCCCATCGTTGCAAGATAATCTCGGGATTTTGACGGTTGATACTAATCGTGACCACCAGTTTCACGGACGAGGAGTGAGGCTCAAGCCAGCTTCGCGCATCAAGAGCAAGTTGTCTTGCGGACTCTGACAATCCTACTTCTACTACGAAACTCAGCCTTGCATTGGTAGAAGCCGGAGCCCAGCAGCAGTCAGCCTCTTTTGTCCAATTTCCAACTGTAACTGTCGTTGAACCGAAAGGCCTCACGTCATGATGGACATTCATGGCACGCAGCTCGAGAGAGACCAGAGAATCAAATCATCTTATGGCGAGTTCGTGGGCTAGATTCGGCATGACTTTTGCAATCATGATTCCAGTTTTCGCATTGAAATAAATGCGACTGTACTTGCTGGTTCGTGACTGATCATCACTCAGTCTGGAAGATTGCGCAGGGGGTACAGACGTGAAGACAAGGTACTGATCCTGAGTTTGTCCTTGCTCAAGCGCTCGTCGACGGTGTTCCAAGGACCTTCGCAATCTTACATTGGTGTCGAATAGCTGCGGGTTCAATTCCTTCGCTAGTTGCGCGAGAGGATCCTCGGATTCGTACTCAACAAGCGAGAGCTCAGAAGAGGAAGGCTGAGACGTGTTTAAGTCGGGTCGAAGGATATCCATGGTGGGTGAGAGGGTAGGGTGAGATGTGAAAAGGAAGTGGGAAGACAAGCAGGTAGATAGGTAGGTACACACGACTGATAAAAAGGAAAAGGAGGAGGTGACGTAACGGTGTATTGAGAAGCCCAGAATCGGTAAAACTAACGGGATATACAGTCACATCTCATTCATTTGAACGGAGTACCTCGAAGATTTTTAAGCCTCTCTGGTTTGCGAGGCTTAAGCCTACCAGCTTAATTTTATTCCGTATTCGTCTTCCAACGTAGGATAGCCCCACACCCCTTCGGGGTTTGGGGCTATCTTACGAAGACAGCTACATATGTACCTAGTAAATAATGCCAAGCCTTCCCAATTAGGAATAGGTAGTACATCTCACTTTTACACTAAAAAGTCTATAACTCCGCACTATAAAACCTCTTTTTTGCACTAAAAACTCGATCAAATCAGCCCTTTTTATAACTTCTGGACGACGAGAGGTTGCTAGAGGGATTGGATTTCCAGACATCAACAAGCGCAGTGAAGTCCAAATCACATGAAAGATAGATACGACGAAGAAAGACCTGGTCTGAAATTCAACATGTATTCCAAATCAGATCGTATGGCATTTTCAATATCCGTGGACTCGAACATCGATGTTGATGTAGGTAGATGTCGATGTAGATGCCGATGTAGAAGCTCGGGGTTTGGTGGTACGGATGATGGATGCTGATTGGCTCAAAATAAGATGATCTGATAGGCTGCCTGAAAAACCGATCTTGTTGCCTTGATGCCTCAGGTGTCTTACCCCAGCTCAGGCCAGCTTGTAGCTTCGGTTGATTGCATCTCCGCCTCTAAATGCAGGTCTCCCATTGATAAACAACGCCATTCTGTTGGAGATTGAGGGTCTCTGACTGATAATAACACTTATCTAACCATGGCCAGGAGTCCGCCTGCGCCCCGTTGGGCAATGCTGCTCTCTTTGGTTATCCTCATCGGATGCATTGTCGTCCCCGGTTGTATGATTACCTTTCACCAACGTATCTCGCGAAATTGCAGGATGGCCGAGCGCTAATTTCCGTCCTCTGAGCAGTGGCGGTCAAACATCAGGATTTCAAGACATGCGAGCAGTCCGGATTCTGCAAACGCAACCGTGCCTACGCCGATAACGCCTCTGCCCAGGGCACTTCGTGGAGCTCACCTTACGAGCTTGACCCCGCCACTATACATTTCAAGGATGGACTTTTCACCGGAGTTATCATCAAAACAACAGCCACCAATGAGAAGGTCCGGTTACCTCTTACGGTGTCATTCTTGGAATCCGGGGCCGCCCGAATTGTGGTGGATGAAGAGAAGCGAATGAAGGGCGACATTGAAATGCGCCATGGTAGCCAAGCGAACAAGAAGCGATATGATGAAACTGAAAAGTGGGTTATCGCTGGGGGTCTGACAATCAGCAAGTCGGCCACATTGAATGCTCAGAGCGAAACTGGGTTTACCAACATTCTATACGGACCGGGCGACAAATTCCAGGCCATTATTCGTCATGCGCCATTCGGGGTTGATTTCCAAAGGGACGGACAGACCCACGTTCAGTTGAACCACCAGGGCTTGTTGAACATGGAGCACTGGCGGCCGAAAGTGGATGGCAAAGAGGGCGAATCCGGCGAGGACGAGAGTACCTGGTGGGAGGAGAGTTTTGGCGGAAACACCGACTCGAAGCCTCGTGGTCCCGAGAGCGTTGCTCTTGATATTACGTTCCCCGGTTATAGTCATGTGTATGGTATTCCAGAGCACGCAGACTCGCTCTCGCTCAAGGAAACTAGAGGTGGATCTGGCAATCATGAGAACCCTTACCGTTTGTATAATTCTGATGTTTTCGAGTATGAACTCGAGAGCCCGATGACTCTGTATGGAGCTATTCCCCTCATGCAGGCCCACCGCAAGGACTCAACGGTCGGTGTCTTCTGGCTTAACGCGGCGGAAACTTGGATTGATATTGTCAAGTCGACTGACTCCTCCAACCCTCTCTCTTTGGGCGCCCGCTCGAAGACAAATACTAAAACCCATTGGATCTCTGAATCTGGTCAGATTGACTTGTTCATTTTCTTGGGACCTTCACCACATGATATCAGCAAGACATACGGCGAGCTCACTGGATATACACAATTACCCCAACAGTTCGCTATTGGATACCACCAATGCCGTTGGAACTATGTCACAGACGAGGACGTCAAAGAAGTCAACGCTAAATTCGACAAATACCAGATTCCGTACGACGTCATTTGGCTGGACCTTGAATACACGGATGACCGGAAATACTTCACCTGGGACTCTCTCACCTTCCCCGACCCTAAGGGTATGCAGCACAAGCTGGACGAAACTGAGCGAAAGCTTGTAGTTTTGATTGATCCCCACATCAAGAACACCGACAAGTACTTCGTTTCCGAGGAACTCAGAAGCAAGAACCTCGCTGTGCTGAACAAGGATGGCGACCTTTACGACGGATGGTGCTGGCCTGGTTCCTCAAACTGGGTCGATTGCTTCAACCCTGCAGCCCACCTTTGGTGGGCCACCCTCCACAAATATGACAAGTTCAAGGGATCGCTTCAAAACCTGTTCATCTGGAACGATATGAACGAACCCTCTGTTTTCAACGGCCCTGACATGACTATGCCCAAGGACAACTTGCACTACGGTAACTGGGAGCATCGTGATATTCACAATATTAACGGTCTGACTCTTGTGAATGCCACCTACAAAGCAATGCTGGAGCGTAAAAAGGGCGAGATGCGCCGGCCCTTCATCTTGACGCGCTCGTACTACGCTGGTGCCCAGCGTGTGTCCGCCATGTGGACCGGTGATAACCAGGCTACCTGGGAGCACCTGGGGGCTAGTCTTCCCATGGTTTTGACCAATGGTATTGCAGGTTTCCCCTTCGCCGGCGCGGATGTCGGAGGATTCTTCCACAATCCCGATAAAAATCTTTTGACACGGTGGTACCAGACGGGTATTTGGTATCCCTTCTTCCGTGCGCACGCTCATATTGATACTCGTCGCCGCGAGCCGTATCTGATCAGCGAGCCGCAGCGGTCCTACATCGCTCAGGCAATCCGTCTGAGATATCAGCTTCTGCCTGCTTGGTACACTGCCTTCCATGAAGCCTCCGTCAACGGCACACCAATTGTCCGTCCTCAGTACTACATGTTCCCAGAGGACGAGCAAGGCTTCGCCATCGATGATCAGCTGTACCTAGCCGGCACCGGTCTTCTGGTGAAGCCCGTTGTACAGGAGAACACTTACAGTGCAGAGGTTTACATCTCTGACGACGAAAGGTACTACGATTACTTCGATTTCACCGTCTATCAGGGGGCAGGAAAGCGACACACTGTCCCTGCTCCGGAGGAGAAGGTGCCTGTGCTGATCCAGGGCGGTCACATCATCCCCCGCAAGGATCGTCCTCGTCGCAGCAGCGGCCTCATGAGATGGGACCCGTATACATTGATTATTACCCTCAACAAGAACGGCGAGGCTGAAGGAAGCCTCTACGTGGATGATGGTGAGACGTTCGATTACGAGCGTGGCGCATATATCCACCGCCGCTTCAACTACCGTGAGTCAGTGTTGTCGTCGGAGGACATTGGAACCAAGGGACCCAAGACTGCGGAGTACCTTAAGACCATGGCTGGTGTGACAGTCGAGCGTGTGGTGGTTGTCGACCCTCCCGTCGAATGGAAGGTCAGGAACACCGTTACTGTGATTGAAGACGGGGCCAAGGCGGGTTCCACGGCCTCACTAGAATTCTTTGAGCAGGAGAGCGGGAAAGCGCCCTATGCTGTGGTGAAGAAACCCAATGTCAGCATTGGAAAAACATGGCGGATTGAATTCTGAGCGTTGTCTCCTTTTTGCACAATACATGTATGCATTATTTACACCATTGGACGTTCATAAAACTGCATACAATCCGGAACCTTGAGTTATTTACTCGGATTTCTTCCCTTTTGCACAGTAGTCCGCCATTCTCATAAACCATGATGTCACGGTGCTCGAACGGACTTGGGCCATCCCCGCATTCCGATGTCCTGGGCCGCGGAGCCAAGACCGGGTTGTGGGGCCATGGAAACTAAAACTATCGTCTCATTCCATTTGATAGAAACAATTGTAACCCATTTGAAATGTGCAATCTCACGCCGGCACCTAACTGACAATCTGTTCCTTCCTAGCCTCACTGAAGGCTTGGTCTCCAGCTCTACAAATGCCTATCTGCCATTGTTCTGATCGTTTTCATGGCACAACCAGCAGTTCACGAGAAGTACTCCGTACTCAACGTCGCATTGCTTCTTTCACATCCCTTTTCCCGGTTATCTTATGCACTCTACGTGTTGGTCTAACTCAAAGAGATGAGTCTAAATGCTTCGCTGCACGTAGATATCACACGTGACAAAAGAGGCGAACATGTCACTTGGATGTAAGGCGGAATCGAAGCTATCATTCTGGTTCGGGAGAATCAATAAATGAGAGTATAGTACGGAGTACGCCGCAGGGGAAGAAAATAAAAGGTAATAGGTTATCATCAATGAATATGTAGGGTCATGGCAGGGAGTGGTTAAGTGTAATGAGGTGAAGGAGGAAGGAATGGTAGGTTAAATACAAGAATCCGGACTGAAATCAGTAATCCTGGGAAGTTAGCCTAGTGTGTTTAGGTCCGGACGAATATCTGTGCATTTAAGACCATAAACCGAATGACTTTAAATGCGACGATTGCCTGTGAGACGCGGCCATAAGGAGCATCCCAGTCAGGGGTGCGATTCCCCGACACTTCTTTTTTTTTTTTTTCTTCTTCTTCATTGTTCCCCCTTCTCTTCCTCGGGGCAGTGACCATCATTATTATCATAATAATTCGTCATATGTCATTTCAATTTTGTTCTATCTTGCATCGATCTTCTGCCGTGTTGACCTCCTGTTGACCTTCTGTTGACACCTTTCATCATCCAGCCCCTCTTGGCTGACATTGTCTGCTCAAATGTTTACTGAAGTGCAGGCTTATGTATCTCTAGGAGAAATCATTTATTGTCGCTCCTAAGTGACCTTGGCTGACAGGCTAGAGTTGGGATTCAGTGACCGCGTTCATCGAGGTTCTTTCCATCCGTCTATACTGTGCACCCTATACACCAACTTCCGCGCAATCTCCACAAAATTACATCCACCATCCCAGCCCGAGCCGGCGAATATTCACATTATATTCACACAGAAACAGAGATTCAAGAAATGCCAGATCGAAAGACCTATTCGCTGGCCTCAGGGCAATGCACAAAGTAGCTACCATAGAGCTTGTCGCCAGAAAGGCAAGTCTCAGGCTCAACCACGTGCTCATTGAGGTGACAGGTGATGTCGTTGTAAACGGACACTTGTATTCTGTTAGTCCCTTGCAGCGGAGAACAAGAGGATGAAAGGCACAATCAAAAGATCACTTACAGGTGCAGCCTTCCACAATCTGACGCTCAAAGCTCACGGATCGAATGTTCGTGTCAATGAACGCATGGCACTTGTTGATACCATCTTCGTACACTCCGATCTCGCCCTGATTAAGCTCTGAGCAACCGGGCTTGCCGAAGATGCGCAGCTGGATATGGCGAGTGTGGGCACTGGGAGTTGGGATTGCGGAGACACCAATAGCGAGAGCAATAGTGGCGGTAATGAGGTTGGTGAACAGCATTTTGAAGGGTTTTTGGGATGGTTGGGTGTAATGGGTTACGTTTGGTGCTTGTGAGTGTTCTGCGGTATGTGTGTTGATGAAGACTGATGTCGTTGGGAATGGAACGTGTATTATATAGCTTCTTGATGCACAGCCATGCTGCCTACGAGCTGAGTTCTTTGAAGTTAGCCCTCCCTACGGAGTACTCCGTACTCTGTATGGTTGAGCGTAACATCTGGTACGAATTTAGATGCAACAGGTCTCATGTATACGAGATGCATGCTACCCTAAGTCTTACACCTAGGCTGGGGCTGTCAGCCGTCCTGCATCCCTTCATCTATATGCTGACACGTTAGTTTATGTGGCCAACTTGGAAATCCGGTTGAGATGGGGATAACACCGCCAGAATGCTGGCAATTTGCTGGACAATCGTATTGAGGCCTCTACTCCGCGACGCTTATTGCTTTCTATATAAATAGCGAACCCCTATCTAGACGGGTTATTGGGGGTCGAAAGCAAGCAATATCGCACTCGAAATGCAGTTATTGAAACGTGGGTGCGACCGCATCGAGGATGTGAACGTCGATCATGTCGATCAGTCTTGGGCTTCCCATGCAAGTTGCAGATCCGGAATGCGTCGCTTTAAATAGGAACAGCCTATTCAACAGGAGTAATGGACATCTTCACTGGAGGTGAAGTTAATGATGCAGCCTTATGAAGCACGTTGCCAAATATAGTTTTATGAACGCGCTAAATGGAATCCCTGCACCGGAACATGTCTGACAGCTTGATCATTTGAAGTTCTTTTGATCCACTAGAACACTGCCTTTCATTCTTTGAAGCATGTATGTCCCCCCAGTGCCGCGTGGCTTAGTGGCTTGGTGGCTTACGATCGGCGGAGAGTCCGTATTAACGACGGTTTTTGGATCTCGGCCAAACCGAGTGTCTCAGTAGGACCCTGTGTGCAGGTCTGGCAATTGTTATGAGTGGATTGGGGTATTTCACCTGCAAAAAAGGCCCACCAAAGCAAAAGAGAACTCGGGTTCGACTACGGAGTACGGAGAACGGAGTATTCAGTCTCAATCCCACGATGCAGAAGTGCTTGGCGGTCAGTTCCTTGCGTGAACCTTGAGTCCAATGGCGCACCATGGCCTTTGGAGCGCAGCGAATTTTACCGCAAGAGATCGATTGTTCATGGCTAATACCGTCGTATTTTCAGCATGGAGTCTTAAGCGGTGGTTCATATTTCTCTGGAAAAGGCTTTTATCACCACTCTCATTTCATATGCATCTATCGGCAGACACTGAGAACACTGGATGCTAATTCTCATGGCTGTCGTAGTCTTTGGGTGCTATTACTGTGTCGGGAGGGATTGCTGGATTGAAGCCATCCATGGATCACGATGCTGCTCTGGTTGAGATCAGACCATCTCATTGTGTCGTTGGTTTGCCATTGCTTCCTCTACCTATTCCCACCTTGTCAACTGCTTCCTCCTTTCCGTGTTCATCGTTGCTCGTATCCCCACACTCGCTGAGTGTTGTCGTACATCGATATTAACCCACAAGGAACGTTCCAAGAAAGAGATCTACACGACAACCGCCATCATGGGTAAAGGCACTCCAACCAGTCCAGATGAGCCCAAGTACGCTGAATCATCCACCCAGGACGCTCATCATATGATGTTTGGCCACTACTGGAACTCAACCAGAGATGTGCCACCTAGTAAGTGGGTGTAAGTATTACCGTTGATACTATACGACGCATTTCAGGTGACAGGTTCCATCAGCCAGGGCAACAAGAAGATTTGCAACTGTGTCAACCATCAGGCAAGCCAGTGGCCAATGGACCATGCAATAATAGTGAGAAGCCACGCTTGAATCGGGCATATACATTCGGGTCGTGTGCTTACTATCGCAGAAACTACCTTCCTGCACCTACAAGTGTCCCTACTGCCCCGCGTTTGACGACGAACTCGACCCCGTGCCTCAGGCGGCGAAGGTTCGTGCCCATATTAAACGTGTTCATGTGGTAGGTGGAAGATCCATTGGAACACAACTGGCGGCATATTGATTTCCTGGCGCAGAGGAAAGAATCCGAGTTTCCTGGACTTACTGTTCAGCCAGCCAGAGCAGCAAATGCCAGCCGTACTTCGCGTTAACGTGTTCTAACGGACCTTGTTCTCTTTGCATGAGCCATGGGAGGGGAGGAACCAATAGGACGCATGGAGCTTTGCGGTCCATCCGATGCAGCGATATTTTTCATAAACGCCCAACGAACACTTCATGAGGACAAACGTTCCTTTACACACTCCGGGCATCGCTATTATGTATGCAGAATTTTATCTTCTCCATTGACTCGACTAACGAAGGAGCAACACCGATTCGCCGTTAGAACTGACACTCAGGTACCATCCACATACTCCGTCGAACATCCATCTTCACTGAAAGCCCAGCTCCACCGTTTCCCTCTAAATAATGCACCTCGGAGACACTTTCAAATAATAATCCCCGACCTTCCGCTTTGTCAGCGCATTAGAATCTCTTGGGAAATTTGATGCAGATCCCGGCGTCTAGAATCGCCCGATTAGGAGATACAAACCGATGATGAACACTCCAGGTGGACCGGTCCACCAGCCAGTATATAAACTAAAACCTCGCCCAGCCTGTTCAATCAGTTTCACAATTTTATCTTGCATGTAATGGGGACCATGTTGTCTCTCTCTCCGATGAAGAAAAATGCCGCATTACCGAAGAACTGAGCACATAAATACCCCTGCAGCGCCCGGCGAAAATATACAGATCACAATCGTGCTGCAACTCATTCCGGCGCTATGTCTACCAATTCTTCAATCCAAGTGCCCAATTCTGGAGTCATCATAGTATGCTATCAACCTGAAATTCTAGTTGGAGTCGCGTTCTGACGAAATGATATATCGGAGCAGGGATTGCCGGCTTGACCCTAGCCCAAGCCCTTCGTCGGCACGGAGTCCGGTGTACAGTCTTCGAGCGTGATGAGTCTTCCGCAGTGCGTAACCAGGGGTGGGGTGTTTCCATCCACTCCACCCTGACTACGTGGGAAGCGCATATTTTGCCGGAGATCTATGACGGTGTCTGCGATGCTCAGGTCAATCCTGCTATCGGCCGTGATGAAGTCCGCGGAGTCCCTTGGATCAACGGTGCGACTGGAAAGGTCGAGCAGTCCGTCCCGGAAAGCAAGAGACTGAGGCTGAGACGGGATGGAATCCGGAACGCTCTCATGGAAGGTGTGGATATCCAGGTTCGTGGGCTTGCTTTTTTCTATCTCATTCCTGTTAGAGACTTTGAGTCCTCCTTCACTAAAGCTAATTCCCCTTCAAGTGGGGCAAACGACTTGCCAAGATCGAAAAGATCGAAGGTGGTGTTCGCGCCGAGTTCACAGACGGCTGTATTGTTCAAGGAGATGTCTTAGTCGGTGCAGATGGCTCGACCTCGGTCGTTCGCAAGTTCCTCGCACCGACATCGCACGAGCTGCATCGTCTTCCGATCAATGCCGTGGGCTGTGCTCTGACCATGACTGAAGAGCAAGTCAACTATTTCAAAGACAATGTTGATCCGCTTTATTTCATGGGTACGCACCCGGAAACAAATACCTTTGTCTTCTGGTCTCTGCTGGACACCCCTACAGCCCCCGGACAGCCCTACCGCGCCCAGGTATACTTCTCATGGATTGCATCCGACGCGGACGAAGAGCTACTCAAGCAGCCCTTGCTTGATGTGTTCAAACAAAAGGGTCAGCCATTCTTCCCCCGCTTGTGGGACCTAGTCGAGTCATTGCCTGAGGATACCGTTGTTACGAAAGTCAACCTGGTTGACTGGCCCTCCGTTGACTGGGATAACTGGGATGGTACCTGCACTTTGATTGGCGACGCGGCTCATTGTATGGTGATCTGTAAGTCTGACCTACCGGCGAGAAACTTGCTTGGAGCACATTTTAACTTTAGCAGACCGCGGCGAAGGTGTAAACCATGCTATTGTGGATGCCTGTCAACTTGCGGATACTATCAAGTGTGCTGCAGATGGTGAGATGTCCATGGGTGATGCTGTCAGAAGTTACGAGAAGCAGATGCGTCCCCGTGCAAGAGAAGCCGTGGAAACCAGCAGACAGGCTGGTCATGATGGTCATAACTATGCGAAGGTTGACAAGGAAGGAAGCTTTGCTTTACTCGGCGAGAAGCCTGTCTAATGGGTGCTTCTAACCATAGGCACGATCTGATTCCATCCTAGGAATTCCCATGGATGGTCTGTGTTGAGTGCTCGACACCGCAAAATTCTCAGGGAACCCTCCTACGTGTTTTATCAACAGCTCCTTATAGGAACTATCCCAACTTCCTGTCGCTACTTAGTCTTTATAGAACATCAATGTCTGTTATCTTCACTACTCACTACCCCATCTGGTAGCCTACAAGGTTCTAATCCTTCCGAGTTATATCCAGTCGACTAATTTTAGCACATAATGCTAAAATAGCATCGTTGAAGCCATGAAACTGTATCAGGATGAGCAAAGTTCTTTTTGAAAAGCAAATTTGATATTTTCGTCGTAGTATTTCAGCCCCTCAGTGACACGGTCTTCTATTAATCACAAGAACATACTCCCATGATGAGACTAGCCAAATCAGAGCAATCAAGCATAGCAAGCATAATCTGAGCGAGCTTAATCCGTTTCTGTCATTATTGAGTCCTGCTGGCCAACCAAGCTGAATGACCCTTCTGTATCACCATCACACTCCCCTATTGGAGCGCTGGTGTCTCTGGGTTGATGCTTCGTCGATCAAATTAAACGGGTTCTCATGGCTCCCATCCACCAGTCTGCGCGCAGTCGTAGCGTAGAACGCGATGCATATAACATCTCCGATTCGATCGCCAGAACTCGAATGCTCGTGTCAACGGACCATTGCCAAACTTCCCCCGATGTTCCCACCATTTGTGCTCAAGCGTCCAGTATTGCTTCGCCAGCTTTTCGAGCTCTTCTCGCGCTTCCTCTGTCCATTCTCTTCTCTGTTCTTGTTTCTTCAGGTACACCTACACCTCCCGTGGAGTAGTCTCCCGCAGCTGTACTTCAGTGTTCAGAAAATCATCCAAGGGATCATCGTTCCCATAGAGATCAAGTTCGTAGAAATACCAATTACGTCGAGATCGCTGAAACGCATTAACCTACCCTTTCGCTTCCAGTGCAGTCTCGGCTGCGGTTGCTTGGCCAGGCAGTCCCCTCCTAAAGTCAGCGATTCATCGTGATGTCAAGTTTGGAGAACTGCTGGGGAGGAACTTAAGGCAACAATGGTTTCTTTTTGGCTGTCAAAACCAGCTGCTTGGTGGATAGATGCTCTTCAAAGTTCAGGGGGATGTATCGGATTGCTTGGAGGATGTGTAAGTAGTGTACATTTATAGATGACAGGTACCTAGGTAGTATATAAGCACAGCTAGATGTGTTTCTAAAGCATCTTTTTTTTAAAAAAAAAATTTGTTTAACTTTTTTCTCCTCTTTTGTATCCATCATCCACGTTCAATGGAGCTGTTTCTCTTCTGTTTCTTCGATATAAATCAGTCCCAACTGCGCTGTGTAGACGACGCGTGTTGACCAAGGCAGCTCGGAGGTCTACATCTGGCCAACCCCCTCGATCTCCTTTGAAACCAACTCATTTCACAGGTATATCTCCAGATGCCCATGCAATGCCCTTTCGGGTCTATTTCCTTGGCTCCAATCAAGCTCTAACGCCAAGTCAACTTCATCAACAGATCGACACGCTGACATAAGCCAGCGTGAAAAACCGCTTGCGCGAGTGCTCCGTACATCGTCTCGGCTCGATCCTCTTGTTCCTGTCGATCCCCTTTTCTCTTTGTCGGGCCTATCTACGATTTACATTGGCCCGGTCATTTCAATCCTAAGACTATAGCGACTGAGTGTCCCATCGCCGACATGTTGTCTCTCATCCAGCTTGCATTTGACTATGCAGCGCCTGTGTTGTACGTGCCATTGAACTCCCCGAATCGACTCCCCGACCCCTAAAGCTGATGCAGCTTTGATACAGCCTCGTCTCGTCTCCCGTCACGTCCTACGCCGACCAGATCTTCAGCATTCATCGCACAAGAAGCTCCGCGGGCTTCTCGTTGGATATTCCTCTGATTATGCTTATTGCATCGATCTTGAAGTAAGACTACCCCAAATGGAGCGCCCAATGGCGCGTGCGCAATTATTATCGCAGTCCAATTTTGACAGCAATAGGGTTTTCTTCTGGTTTGGAGAGTACTACTCGGGTACTTTGTTGACACAAGCGATTGTCATGATCGTGGTACAGATCGCAATGCTCAAGGTCGCATTGGATAATCGGCCCTCCACCGGCGGGAGAAATGGCATCGAACATACACCCTTCAGCGGTGGTGCGGATGGTGGTTTCTCGCGACCCTACGAATTCTGGCAGTGGAAGAACACCAAGCCGTGAGTTCCCGATGGTCCGACCACAGTGATTGAAACTAATATTTGATGTTTGAAAGATACTGGATGTTCTTGGCCTACTTCGTCGGAATTCTGACCGTCATTCACCTGACCCCAGTCGCTCAATCGCAATACTATATCGGCCTCCTGGGCTATATCGGCCTTGCCGTCGAAGCTACCCTTCCTGTTCCTCAGATCGTCGCCAACCACCGATCCGGCTCGTGTAAGGGGTTCCGAGTCTCCGTTATCGCTGCATGGATTCTGGGTGATACCATGAAGATGAGCTACTTTTTCAATAGCACCGAGACCATCCCATGGGCATTCAAGCTCTGCGGTATCTTCCAGTGCGTCTGCGACTTCTACTTGGGATTCCAGTTCTATCTCTTCACCCGCAACGCCGTTTCCCATTCCCCTTCGCACTCCCAGGCGAACTCCGCTTCTCTCTCCAACATTACCCAATCCCCGACTTCGGGCGAGTCCACGGAGCAGGACAGCCGCTGGGGCCATCACGAGAAGGACATCCGCATGAACTGAAAAGCCTCGCGTGACGAAAGGATTAGCCCCGATTTTTCTGTAGATAGGTGACTTGGCGAGCATTATAGATTTGTAATTTGAATGAGATGATGTCGATACTCCGATGTTTCCCAAAATATGACGCGGTTGTTATCTCCGATTGCGTCCCGGAGGGGGTTCTGCCCCGCGTTCGGGTTGGAACGTCTGCGATCTTAGCATCCTCCCCATCCCCAGATTGACTGTCTTTGTCTGCGCTTCGCATTGGTCAACCAGCTAGCACTTTCACAATGGCTGATTTGCCCACGATCCGCATTGGCTACGTGCCCGGTATGTCAACCCCTCCGCCCCCGAGCCTCGAGAACAAGATCGCAGCACCACCACCGTGGTAGAGAGCTCTTTGCTGGTCCTCGGCAAAGGTCTATGGACTAAGACTACATCCCTTTGGCTGAAACATCGCTAACAATATGTTCTTTGGGATAACTAGAGCACTACCTGACACCGCTCCATCTCGCACTCCGTTCCCCGACCGTTTCCTCCCTCCCATTCAAGATCGCCCTCACTCCATTCCCATCCGGAACGGGGCACATGATCACATCGCTGCGCGGCGATGAAATTGATATCGCCATTGGGTTGACCGAGGGATGGGTCGCAGGATTAGCCGGGAAACAGCAAGCGACCCAGAACTCCGCAGACGGGGGATACAAGGTTATCGGACACTGGGTGGACAGCCCACTGCGGTGGGCGATTGTCACCGGCCGCAATCGCGAGGAGATCAATGGGGTATCGGACTTGAAGGACAATCGGGTTGGAGTTAGCCGGCTGGGAAGGTAAAGTTGCCATGAATTGCAATGCGCACGGCATGGCTGATATTTTGTCTTCCAGCGGCTCGCATATCATGTCCTTCGTTCTTGCTCAGCAGCAAGGCTGGAAGGCTGATTCTCTGAGTACCGTTCCTCTCGGGCCTTTCGGGCCGTTGCGGGATGGTGTCTCGGGTCTTGACAGCTCGAACCCCGATCAACCTGCGAACCCGTCGGCTGAGTTCTTCATGTGGGAGGAATTCACTACTAAGCCATACTTCCACCCTACAGCGGAGAAGCCGAACCCGCCGCTTAAGAAGATTGGCGAGATCTTCACTCCCTGGCCTTCCTGGATGATTGTCGCTTCTACGGCTCTGTTCCCCAATCCTGAGCAAGACGAACGATTGAAGAGTCTCTTCCAGGCCTTGGATCAGGGGATTAAAGACTTTGAGGCTGATACTGCGCAAGTGGTCAAGCTCCTTGGTACTGGGGAATTGGGCTGCAACTATATCGAGGAAGATGCTAAGGAGTGGCTGAAGGATGTCAAATTCACCAATGCCACCCGCGGTGTGGATGGTAAGATCATTGAAGGTGTTGTCGATGTGCTCAAGGTGGCTGGTGTGATTGACACGGCGATGAGCAACGATGAAGCCATTCGGCGGGTTATCGGGATCAAGAGGTAGATTCCACCTGGTTTTTAAGATGAGAAATGGGCCGTACAAACAATCGATAAAGGAGGCGAATATGGCATCTGCTCTGGACGATGCTGTACCGTTAGGTACGAATATTCCTCTTTTGCCTGCGGAGTACTCCGTACATACCTACACAGTACTTTGTAATTCTAGGTCATAATCATATATGCATGATACCTCACAACATTGAAGGTATGCAGGTCTCCCCCATGCCATATGTCGGCTCTAATTGCCGAAAGCTGAGGGCGCTATGCAATTTCAATATGACAGTTTGGAGGCTAGACACAGCGTAAAATACCCATTGGTGCCAAATCACATTCCTGTGCCAAGTGAACCCCTTGCACCTCATTATGGCGGATATCAAAATGCCAATATGGGCATCCTTACATCTATGGATGACTGGGCATCTGATTTGAAATGTATCATGTCTACTCCGTACGGAGTACGGAGTACCGCGTGCTAGGATACAATTGAAACTAGAATATCATAAAAATACTCAATGGAAAAAAAAAAATCAAGAATGACCACCTTACTTAGAGAAGGCCGGCACAAACTGGCCCCTCGGCTTCGTCCCCGACAACTTCCCTTTCCCCGAAATAGTCCACGGGTTTGATGCATCAGAGAACTACGCAATGCGATTGATTTGGATCAATGGCATGGTCACCCCTTTACCTTGTCTCGCTTCCAAGAACTACAAGACAAGTTCCGATGTGCCCTCATCGTGCCGGGCATTCTGCATCCATTCATCTAAACCAACAAGGAGACTAGATCCCTGTTTCATCTTTTCTATAACCGTCTGTAAAACATGAATTGGGATGACTGTATCACCCGATTCATGCCGATAGTTGATAGAGGGGGAGCCATCGATAGCATGACGGAGGTGAACAGCCTCGACCATGGAATGAATGATATTCGGTGCTGCTTTCTCAACACTTTTAGATCAAAGTAACCACTCCAAGCGGGAAGCTTGGGAACCATTCCTATGCGGCGACCAGTATCTAGTAAGCTGTTGATAATGTCACCCTTCGAAGCATTGAGTCCGATGATATTTGATGGCCGTTGAATGGAAACTGGAAGAGCATATTGAGCACTGGCTCTTGCTTTTCTGAACATGGAGTTCCTCGAGAAGAGTTTGTGTCAAACCATTGTAATTTCGCGACCAGTCTGCTTCCATCTTACCGGCAACAAGAGGTTGTACTGAAAGCCCGGAAGCTCTATGCTCGGTTTTTTTGGAGGTGAGTGCTTTGGTCTGGGCGATAATTTCTCTCATGCGCTCTAGCGGTAGTGCTTCGTCAAGAAAGACAAAGGTGGCCCCTATTTTCATCACAGCGAGCATTGAAATGAAAGTCCAGCTAGACTTTTCAAAATATAAAGGTACTATTGTGCCCCAAGACACGTTAAGTTCCACGAGAAGAAGGGCCAGCTGGATTGATAGGCCATCAGGCTCACGGTATGTCAGGTCCCCATTCCATGTACAAATAGCTGGTGCATCCGGGCGGTGCTTGATGTGGTCTGCGATGAGATTGTGGACATATCGATCGGTCTAATCGCATTCCACTGTTGAACATCGCGGATGTCTTGGAACCGGCTTGCTTAGTCCCTCTGGAAGCCAATCTATCGGATCCTTTGCAGCGCTACGTGGGCGAAGGGGGGCATATCATGTACCTGGGTCTGGATTCGTCGCAGAAAGCTTTCTACGTTCACGTTCCAGTCAACCTTGGTCTGTAGGCGTACTGTGCCCACATTTGGGCCCATCATTGTCTCGAGGCCAGGGATTGGTATTCCTTGTCGTCCAGTCACTGGAACGCCAAAGACCACGTCAGGTGAATGCGTGTAACATGCTTGAAGAATCGCCCAAGAGGCCGCAGACAGCAGCCGATAGCCGAATGCCATTATGTTGAAGGCGAGGAACCTCGGTCATCCGGTACTCCAGGATTTCATTCGCCGTGGGGTGATAGTTCTGCGAGGGGAGTTTGGGGAAGACGGCGGGGTCAGCGCCCAACTTCTGCCCCCAGAACTTGTCCGCCTCACTTTCGTTGTCCATGCGATGCTTCAGATATTGGAAAGGAACTGGGATTCTCTCATCTCTCCTTGGATTACAGAGACCATGATGATATCTGGTTTCCATCTTGTTAAGCACTTCGATCAAAACTCCGTCGAGAGCCGCGTGATGCATGGTGAGCACAAAGAACCGGTCATCACTTGGGGTCCCAATCATCAGTCCAAATCGAACCAAGCGTGTGGTTAATCCTATGGTCTGGGTTTTGTCCTCCGCTATATACTGGCTGATGGTCTGGGCAGTGGCATTTGACCTTGGATCCTATGTGCAAGTGTGGCCTGCAACATTGTCCGCCCCGATATCTGAAGGATTCTTGTTCTCCAAATGGGATATTCAGCAACAAGATTATTCCATGTTTGACGAAATTCACCCATCTCGACACGCTTTGCGAGACAAAACACCCAGCGTCTCACATATTGTCCAGGCCGTTTGACCATCGCGGCCATCATGCCTTCTTGCAAAGGCGAACAGGGGAAAACATCGATAACAAAATCTTCGGCTACTTTGCACTGTACTGCCGCCTGATCACTGACTTCACTGGGACTCAGTCCAGTTTGGCCAAGGCTAGCTGAAGAAGTATCTCATCTCAATCTTCCTAAAGGATGATTGGCGTCTTGTGGGTCAATCTTAGTGATCTTCAGGGTATTCTCAAGCTGTGAGAGGGAAATTCCAACATGTTTAATGTCTCACACGAGCGTACATGAATACTACTACTCCATGATACACTTGAGGCGGCCCTATCACTTGCTCTGTGGGCCTTCCACTCAGTGGATCTATGCTGGACTTGGTTCTGGGCTCCACATCGATGATCCTAGCATTGCATATACACCGGCAAGAAATATCCTATTGCGATAGCTTGTTGATCCAATGCTTCAACATCATTGGGGATGCAGAGTTTGTGATTCGCCGGCTCGGACTCCCGTGCCCTTTATAGTATTCCGTCCTTATGAAGCCTTTCTGGAAATGGGAGGATCTGAGGAATAACCCACCGATCTAACGGAGTTGATCGGACTTGGTGCATATCTCAATCACGAGGTACTCTTGTAGAACTATTCCTCTATCTCTATGGTTTCCTAGGTCGCGTCCTTCAAGGCATTGCGGGATCTGCTGTTTGGATTGTTGGACTTGCCACCGCAGCAGACACCGTACGTGAAAATGACATGGGGAAAGTGATGGGGATGATCATGTCTCTTCCTCAGCACCCCTGCCGGATGGCTGCGCGACCGTGTCGGGGTGCAAGTGCCTATCACCATCAGCCTCGCTCTCCATGCAGTGTTTCCTGTTCTCGTTGGGGCAGCCGGAAATCAACATTTCCCCTGGGCAACTTCCCAAAATCGAGGTCCAGCGCAGTATATAGGATCGACTATTGGGCTCGGTATTTTGCGCCCATTCGTGACTAGTGTTGGCCCTGCGGAGGTAACTGGTGAGTGCCAAGGTGTTCCTGACACCTGACTTTGGCGGACCTTGAAGATAAGATATTTCCAGCATCCGTCAGGGCCTACGAAGAGAAGACCCCTGGTATCTTTGGACCACGGGGGCCTCTCCCGCGTATATGCTATGACTGGCGTTGCTGCAACGAGCGGCATGACCATTGGGCCAGCCATGTCTGGTTTCCTGCGTGAGAAAGTCGGCTATACTTCCATGAACTGGGCATTTGGTATGTGATCCAGCGCAGAGCCAAAGAATTCCGTGTTACTAATGCCTCACAGGGGGCGTCTATATTCTCCTTGCTATCTTGGCTGCGTGCTTCCTCTCGAAATGAAGGCAACCTCGCGCTAACCGAACTAGGCATGGCGGCCTGGCACTGGTCCTCAGGCTATATGTGATAGTGGCTTGCGTTATGTATATCACTGTCATGCCAAAATTCTCAGATGTTTAACATCTTAAGGACTCAGTAATATTGACAGATGGAAATATATCTCTTAAGCGCTCGGGAATTGTTGGGCTGCTCCGTAGATGGGGCAGAGATATATACACGCCCGGTGACCTCCGCTATGGGTTGAGTATGCTAGAACGATCCTCAACCGCAGCATTTGTACAAGGGTTCAACACCGTGAACCATTCTATATACCGATGAGCAAAATAAATATCCTGGATCCAACCACTGTTGCTACCTACATGTTACCCAGGCCTGGAGAGTATGTACCTGATACATATGGAGACGGAATGACGTAGTGTGGGTACGGACCCACTACCTTATTCCGGTCCGACGTCCCTTCTGTTTGACTAGAAACAAGTATATCCTAAGGAACACCCTTATGGTGTAGTTGACAGTCCTCGGGCCCAACCGCTGGCTTGCCTGGGCTAGTTAGGGGCTCAGGCTCCCTGGCTAGAGCCCAGGCGTATGTGTCCCCAAGGGGGTCTCTTCATACACACACACTCTCTCCCTTTTTGTTTATTTATTTTATTTTTTTTTTCAATATCTTGCTCGCCGTTTGAGTCTATATCTATATTGATAGCTATCCAGAAATATTGAATGAGGTACAGAAATAAAAGCACGAAAAACCGAACATGGCATAATAGCGAGGTTTACAACATGTTTGGATTCGAGGATAATCTGACCAACTGGCCGGTGTGCGGTGATCAATAAGTCAACAAGGGATATATCATTCTGGGGTTGACAGCTGCTCATACGACCTTCTAGCTACGTAGTGATGGCCTAGAACTTGATTTGGCCGCCCAAACATGCCCATCCCTCTGTACATTCCTGAAGCGGCTCCTAGCACCCTGACAACCACACTGGAATGCAAACCAGGGTGCAGAGAGCACTTCATAATCCAATCGGAACAGCCAGCTACGGGTATAGCATCCACTTTGGAGCCGTTAGGGCCAAAGAATGGCCCCAAAGTTTGGGTTTGGGACTGTTGGCGTGGACATCGTAGATCATACCATGCGCTTGGAGCCCCAAGTTGAAGGTTGGGGAGCAGCCATTCTTCGGCAAATAACAACCAAAATAGCTTGCTGAATACTATTTAATGTCTCCCAAGGCCGAATTTGTGTGGAGAGCTGGTTTTCCGACTTGTCCTTGTCGTTCCCGACCCTCCATCCATAGCCCGATACCTTAATATATTACACCTTAATACCTAAGCACACGAATTGAGCAGGGACTGGACTTGGCCTTTCACCATGCGTCGGTACCAGAGTATTCTTCCTTGGTCTATTCTGTTAGCTTCAATTGGGGGAGCACAAGCGAAGCTCAACTTGAACTCCACAGCCAATGTGGTCGTCTACTGGGGTATGTTATCTTCTATGGCTCAAATTGTTTGATTCTTACATGGGAGATACGTTGAAGGTCAAAATTCTTTCGACGGAAAAGGAGATCAGGAACAGCAGCCTCTATCACACTACTGCGACAGTAAGTGAAACAATTGACTGGAAATAAGGCCGAAGGAGCTAATGAAAACACCCAGATGATGACATCGATGTACGGATGACCCTGTGATACTAGAGGAGCTTTAGAGGAAACGAAGCTAACGGAACAGGTTATCCCAATGGCCTTCAATATGATGGTCAATGGCCCAGGAGGCGCCCCACAGATTGATTTTGCCGTCAGCAGCAAAGACTGCGATGTCTTCGAAGGCACGAAATTGAAAAACTGTCCCAAGATCGGGTAAGCAACTCTAGAGCCTCACGTTTCCTGGCATTATGCCAGACAGCTGACACCCTCCAGAAAGGACATCGCGGCATGTCAAAAGAAACATAAGACGATTTTGCTTTCCATCGGTGGCGCCACCTATAACGAAGGTGGCTTTACATCCGAACAAGATGCAAGGGACGGCGCGAATTTGATGTGGGAGACCTTTGGACCGAAAAAAGCAGATTCCAAGGCTCTTCGTCCCTTCGGTGATACTGCTCTCGATGGTTTTGACTTTGACTTCGAGACCAATGTTCGACACATGGCTCCCTTCGCCAATGAGTTGCGCCGACTGATGGACGCCGATAAGAGCAATCAGACATTCTACTTGACTGCAGCCCCCCAATGCCCTTACCCAGACCAAGCAGACAAGGATATCCTCCATGGGCCTGTACACATCGACGCTATTTGGGTCCAGTTCTATAACAACTTCTGTGGCGTCAACAACTTCAATACGGATCCCGCCAGCAGCCAATACAACTTCGATCTGTGGGATAGCTGGGCGAAGACCGTCTCGAACAATACAGATGTCAAAGTCCTTGTCGGAGTTCCAGCATACAAAACTGCGGCCGGTACGGGATACATCTCCGCCTCGGAGTTAGACAAAGTGATTGAATACTCGAGGAAGTTTAACAGCTTTGGTGGCGTTATGATGTGGGATGCCACCCAGGCTTATGGCAACGAAGGGTTCATTAAGGACATACGGAAAAGCCTGGGCCCTGCTGCTGATGATTCCGGTTCGTCGCCCGACCCGGCGTCAACCTCGGCGCCTGCTTCTACGTCCACTGACTCAACGAAGACGAACTCAAACACGACAACCAGCACGAACACAAGCCCGAACACAAACCCGAACGCAAGCCCGAACACAAGCACGAACACCCAGCACCAGACAGAAACAGCGACCCAGACCCAGACGAGTACGAAGACGAAAACACAGCAATCTTCCAATGCACCCGATTCCTCACTCTCGTCGTCCTCCTCCTCATCTGCTTCTGTTTTGCACAAGGAGCCTGAGCCTATCGCAAATACCGCCGCGAACAAACCTACTACTACAACCGCAGCCACCAAGCCCTCGACTACTGAGGCCAAACCGACTAGCTCCGCCACGACTGCAGGCATCAAGGGTTACACTACCACTGTGGCTCCCACGGAGACATCCACACATACCGACGACTCGAGTGACGACGACTCGGATAACGACGTTCTCACATCCATCCTCGGCAACGATCTTCTCGGACTGGTGAGCGGCCTCCGCGACGCTAACAAAATTGCTGGAGGCCTCACTCATAAATTGACGCACAACCTCCGACATATTCAACGCAGCCGTGTTTGAATAATTATATGTGAGGGATAACCATTGACTCTATTAAAAGTGTGTCCCATCTCTTGGGTTTCGCGTATGTCAGCTCTCCAGCGTGGTGCATATCATCGAACTGGTAGAGCATATATCACGGACCTTTACGTGGGATCTGGCGTTATATCAGACGTGTTTTGAATCTGCTCACAGACCGATCTGTCTCATTCTTTTTGTTCGCTTCTTTCGGATTATGCCTTTCAATCCGCTTAATGTTTAAAATTGATACCCAAAATTTAATCTTGTCAACTAACTGCGCTGAGATATCTGGTGTATTGGTAGCTGAGAGATACCCTCGTAGATCATGTGGATTAGGTAGTCGGGGCTCACCTCCAGGACTGGGAAGTTGCCTGTTCCAAACATCCTCTCTGTCCTTCCTCCGAGTCCTAACTACATAGTTTCCAACAGGTGATGACCCTCGCTCTGCATCGATGTTGTCCTTGTCACCGAGGAGGCTCTTCTTTGTTATCATTTTTATCTCTCTCTACACCATGCAGCGCTGGGGGTGATCTCAGGATTGAGCTATAGCAGCACTCAATGGGGAGCATGTGAAGTCCCATGCAGTGCGAAGGATGGAGGCAGCTGGGAGCTTTAGGTACTGCAGGGAACCAGGATGACACAGCTCATATTGTCTATAAAAAATGTGGATTCGATTGAAAGGACATAAGCTGGAGGTATCTGAGCGCCATTAGGATACTTGCAAGCAGATTCCACGCATTAGAAATTAACAAAGACACATTATCCTGCCCTGCTTGTAGGCCCCGGAGAACACGCCATAATAATAACGGTCATCAATATTACCAAATTAGGCCGGGAATTGAACAAAACAACACTTCTAGATGACTGACTCTTTCCCAAAATGACACTTTTGGACCACACATACCTTTATTCAGCTTCCTCTTCCTCCTTGCTGGCAGCCAAGCAGAAGCGGCCCTTCTGCACGCCGCCCTCTTCGTATTCAACCGCAAGACGGGAGAAATGGGCAAGCAAGTTCTCAATTTTGATATCGCCCTTGTCACGCTGGACACGACCCAGATTATCCAGCCACTGAATCTTGTTCAAGATGAAGTACACCAGAGCGATGACAATCTCCACACCGATCGAGTAGCCCCAGACTCGGATGACAGTGACAATATCAGTCCATCCATTCGTGGTCTCAACAAATTTGTCTGCGGGTTTGGTCTTCATATCCTGGTTGGTGAACCAACCAAACAGACAGAAGATGGTAGCCAGAGCATCCACGCCGAGAATTGCCGTCACTAGGTGAATGGATGGCCACGTATCAATGCCGCGAGTGACGAAGATGAGCCAATTTTCCGTGAGTGCCACTTCCAAGAAAAGCACTTCTTGGATAGATCCCCAATTTTGGATAATGCCACCCGTTTTCAGGAACATGGTGCCACGGATAACCCAGGTTCCCAGCGCGAGGAGCACCCCCAGTAGAGACGAGATGAACCAAATTTTGGGAAGTTGCCATTCAACAGGTCGTGCCTCGAAAGATGCGTGGTCATAGGCCACTGCCACTGTCGCAAGGTCGGCAAATAATGCCAGGAAGACAATCAGCTCAACACGGATGCTTTCATTTAGAATGATCATCGATGTCACCAGATAGATCTCCAGGTGCAGGCAAAGCGCGATACGATACTGGATATATGACTTCATACGATGGAAGATCTGACGTGCGACTTTAATCGAGTCGATAATAGTCGATAAACCAGGCTCCAGGAACACAATGTCTGATGCAGATTGAGCGGCTTCAGAAGCTCCCTCCACGGCAATACCACAGTCGGCCTTTTTCAAAGATGGTGCGTCGTTCACACCATCTCCAGTCATCGCGGTTAAGTGACCTCGCTCTTGCAGCATTTGAACCACTTGATATTTGTGTTCAGGGAACACCTCGGCAAAGCCATCGGCCTTTTCGACAAGGTCACTAGCCATGGCACCACTCAGTCCCCCATGAATCAGTTTGTCCGAGTTATATACCTTGGTGCCCAACGCGAGCATCTTGCATGTTTCCTTTGCGATTGCGATAGCATCACCGGTCAGCATTTTCACACTGATACCGAGATTCTGTGCTTCGCTGATAGTTTGCGCCGTGTCTTCCCGGGGAGGATCAAACATGGGCAGCATCCCAAGCAAGGCCCAATCTTCGCCTTCCTTTTGAACAGCAACACCGAGAGACCGGAAGCCGCGATGCGCAAACTCTTGGGCTTTGGCTTTGTACATATCAGCGGTTTCTTGGGAACAGCTTGTTAACTGCAGAACGGCCTTCGGGGCTCCTTTGGTGCATGTATATCGAATACCGTCGCACGTGGCGATGGTGACAATGCGTTTAGAAACTGGGTCAAAGGGGGTGAACTTTTCCGTTACCCAACCTCGGCGTAGTATCTCCCGTGCTCGGGGATATTGTCTCAGAGTAAGGATTGTAATTTTATCAATGGGATCGAGAGATTCGATATTGTGTGAGGATGCGAGCGCAGCAACAGCGAACATCCAGTCAACATCGACGCCTTCGGCTACGTATGGATCACGAATACTCAATTTGTTCGCCGTCAGGGTGCCCGTTTTGTCGGAGCAGAGGATGTCGACACCCTATATCGATGTAAGTATCTGAAGATATGTTATTTAATCAAGTACTCACGGCGAGAGATTCGATTGCAGTCAGCTTTTGCACAATGGCTTTCTTCTTCGCCAGATAAGCAGCACCAACAGCCATGGTAGTCGTGGTCACGACGGGTAATCCGACAGGTACGCCAATGATCAACAAAGAAAGAGTGTAATGAAGAAGAGTCTGCTGATGGGGCGAAGCAATAGGGATATGACGGAAGAATCCACCAATCCAAGCAGCAAGGATCCAGGCCATAACGAGAATCAAGAGAGATGTGCCGATGTTATCCATGACAAGTTCGAAATGACCGGCACCTTTAGCAGACTGTACCATCGTAGCGGTACGACCGACAAAGGAAGTTCGCGCACCCGTTTGGACGACTGCGTAGGCCTTTCCACGCTTGCAGCCAGTGGTATAGAAAATCATGTCTCCCATATAGCGATCCACGGCAAGCGATTCACCCGTAATAGCAGAGTGATCGCAAGCCAAAATGGGATAGCCACGTCTACGGGCCTTCATCGCTTGATGCTCATCGTCCGCTTTAGCTTCGGCCTTTTCCTTGTCGGTCTTGCCAGTGTCATCCTCGTCCTCGGATTCAGACCCTCCGCCCAGCATACCCTGCTCTTGAAGCTGATTGAACTCTTCCCAGCCATGCTCATCTTTGACGTCGCAGATAACTCTTGAATCTGCGGGCACGACTTGGCCTTCACCAACGACGATCTGAAGGATTTATCAGTAACTGTACACCGTGAATAGGAAGAACTCTGAGCAGACATACTACATCACCGGGAACCAACTCTCGAGCAAGGCATTCTTGTTGGGTGCTGTCACGGATAACCTGCGCTCGTAGAGCAATATCACCTTTAAGACTTGCAACTACATCAGCAGCCTGCTTCTCCTGATACCAACCAACTGCTGCGTTCAAACTCAGGATTCCAATGATGACACCGAAATCGACCCAGTCCTCCAGACCAGCAGCAAGCAAAACAGCCAATTCCATGACTATACTCATATTAGCGACTTGGTGACTACCATCATTGCAAAGGACTAACCGTAGAGAATGGGACCCTGGAAGTAAGACAGGATCTTAGCAATGGGATTCTCCTTTTCGGACACCAACTCATTCCACCCAGCCCGACGACGGCGGATCGGAACTTCATGAGTAGAAAGACCCTCTCGGATATCGGTCATGGTCCATTCATCGGGGAATTTGCCCGTTTCCCCTTCGACCTTCTTGACCCGGACTTTCCGCTTCTTCCATGGCGCATACCAGACTCGTTTCTCTGTCAGTTCTCCCCGATCTTCATCGAGTGCATTGGGATCACGGAAGGTCGAGACGTATTTTACGAGCTTGCCGTACTCGTCCAAGCTGTTCCAATCTCCACTCAGAGATGCACGAGAGATGCGCGAGCTGCGGCGACGGGCGTCCGAACGCCCGGCTGAGCCTTGGCCGGTCATGATGGGCTGCTGAAATCAGAGATAATGGTCTTTAGTAAAGACTTCAGATAGAAAGTTACCTTGGAGAAGCAACACAATGATTCGGGATAACACAAAGAAAAGCAGGGAGGAGACTATTGTAGAATGGAGGAATAGTAATGACAAACAAAAGAAACGAGCTTTTCAGTCTGATGTTCTGTGCGCTTTCAGCACCTGCTAACCAACAAGAAGTGATAGAATTTGATTAAGTACCTTGAGACGCAAAAGTTTTGTTTTCTCAGTCTATAGCAAGGAAGAAAAACACTACTACTCCTACAAGACCCTTCCTTTCCTGATCAATCATGCTGACGTCGAGTCAGGAAGCCCTCGGGAGATACATTTCATGCTCACGCATGTATGCTCATTGTTTTGTCTGCATGCTCGGAAGCTAGGAGGGCACTAAGCTGGGAAACAAGGTCCCAAAAGGCACGAGCCGGGGACGACCCAAAGACAATCCAGGGGATTTTGATGCGGAGAACATTGGTTCAACCTATTGGCCCCAAGCTAGCGAGCTTTAGTCCAGTGATAGAGTCAAGCCAAGTTCGTGGTGCCTGTTGACACCGGCCGTTGGCTTTGGGCCAAGCGCGCTCACCCACGGATCATGGGGTATGTTCCATCGGGAAGGCCCTGTAGCATGACGGGATCAGGAAGCTGGCTGGGCCTCCGGTCGCAAAGCTCTGTGCTGCACTCCTTGAACAGGGAATATATACCGTGGCTTGTAGAGGCGACCGTTGATGGTGCATTGACCCATCCCAGAATGATCAATGGGCATTGAATGCCGACAGCTTGTGAAGCTGTTTGAATCACATTCATATCACGAACCAAATACAGCCTTGGGAGTCACTTTAGCATATGTCAACGAATGAGAGAGGCCCACTTCAGCTGTAGAAGGCGAGCGGCTGCCCGGATGCCAATTGCAGGCGTGCTGTGAGTCTTCGACGTCATGAGCGTCCATTCCGCTGACAGCCGGCGGGCGGAATTCACATCCATTTCACATTGCCTTGTTGATTCGTCAGGAGAGGACCAAATATTAGGAGTTGAACCAAATAATCCGATGGCTGGAAATTATAAGAAGCATGGTAATGGCAGACTCGGACAGGTTATTGAAAAGCAACAGCCACATTCAGCCACACGTGGTCATCAGCAGCCCTACATGCGCCCTCACAACTCCGGACAACTCCCAAACAGCCCTTCGCAACGAGACAGTATGATTCCCATCGCGACTATAGAACACCCGATGCACCGACTTGTATCGCTCGCTGCCCAAATGCCCACATTAGAGCATAACTCCTCATAATCCCTATGCGCCATGGTAGATCATACCAAGATGCCCCTGCAGCTAGACCTAGAACTTAAGATGCGTAAAAGAGCGATGTGTTATTCCAAGCTAGAATAGGTAGTATCGTAGATAGAGAGTGACTATAGCCGGCTGCTTGTAACGTATGGAAGTAGTTCAGTTCTTGTTTTGTGATTATGGATCAAGGTCCGTGGGAGACCAGAAATATATCGAGCACACAGAACGCGAATTGGAAGCATATACACCACTTTTCATTGACTATCTTCACTATTTCTCATAAATACTCATAAAGCATGCTTCACATCATAGCCAGAGAAATCATCTATTTGCTCTTGCCGGAAGGAATGTTGAAGAAGACCGCAGGCGAACCAGGGGAGTAAGCACGGTCAACACGGTAGTAACCCTTGCGATCGAACTGGATGATATCGTTCTCCTTGAGGTCAGCGACATTGCAGTCAGCCATACCAGCCTCACGGAACTCAGTGTTCTTGTTGAGGTAGTCCTCGAGGACATCATCCTCACCAAGGGAGTCCTTGGTCAACAGGTGATCGAAATCGACCAGCTCGACGGGAACCAGATCCTGGCCCTCGCTGGCGAGCCAGGTGACCTTCTTCTCGGTCTTCTTGACATCGCCGGCCATGTGCAGCTCGAGCTCGAGGTCGGTGATGATACCGGTCTCGGGGTTGGTGGTGATCTTGCGGACAATGGCATTACCCCAGTTCATGAGGGTAATCTCCTCATCAGGCTTGAACAGCTTGACATCCTCCTGCTCGAGGATGATGGAGCTGCTGTACACAACCTTCTTCATGCCGACAGCGGCGTTCTTGACGTGTCGGGGCTTCTCCTCGCTGTAAGGAGTGGCAGGGCCACCAATAACAGTGGTCTTGACAACATCCTTGTTGTAGATGGTAGTGTGGCGAGGGGCAATGGGATCAATGTACTTCTTGTTGGTGGCCCAGATAAGACCCCAGTCGAAGTTGGTCACAGCCTTGGAGGGACCCTGCTTGAGAATGAATTCCCGAAGAGCGGGAATGGTCATACCGCGGCGACGAATACCACGGATGGTGGGGAAACGGGGATCATCCCAGCCCCAGACGAGACCAGTCTCAACGAGCTTGGTGAGCTTACGCTTGGACAGAAGGGTGCGGACGAAGTTCATGCGGGCGAAGTCCCACACCTGCACGTTGCGCATCTTCATGGTGTCCAACATCCACTGGTACTGAGGGTTACGGTCACGGTACTCGATAGTACGCAGAGCGTGGGTGACACCCTCCAAGGAGTCAACGATGGGGCAGGCAAAGTCGTAGGTGGGGTAGATCTTCCACTTGGTGCCGGTGCGGTGGTGGGGTGCCGGGTTGCAGCGGTAGATGACGGGATCACGCATGGCTTTGTTGGGGCAATCGAAGGAGATCTTGGCACGGATGCACCAACGGAGACCCTCGGGGGTGCCGGCCTTCATCTCCTCGAGGTGAGCCAAGCTCTCCTCGACAGAAAGGTCGCGACGCTGGCTGGGGAGACCGTCCCATCGCTGGGCGGCCATGGTCTCCTTGTCGGTATCATCTGCGTAGGCATCACCCTGCTTGATGATCTTGATACAGTAATCGTACAACTCATCGAAGTAGTCACTGGTGTAGGTCATCTTGTTGGGCTTGATGCCCATAAGGGCAAGATCCTCCACAATAGCATCCTGGAACTCCTGCTTCTCGTTCGAGGGGTTGGTATCATCGAATCTAATATATGTTAGCGAAGCGATTTTGCCAACACGGGCTGAGATTGATTTACCTCAGAAGCATAGTGCCATTGTACTTCTCATGCGCAAAGTAGTCGTTGAGAAGAGCGGCCTTGGCGTGACCAATGTGGAGGTATCCACTAGAAATGATCATGTTAGTCTTAGGAACAGATCAAACCACGCCAGTACAACTTACGAAGGCTCAGGGGGGAAACGGGTAACGACGCCGTTCTCGGTGTTCTTGAGAGCAATGTCGTAGCTGGCACCCTCCTTGGACTTGGCCACCTTCTTTTCCTTGGCAACAGCGTTCATGGACTCCACAGCGGTGCTGGTCCAGGGGCAAAGCTCCTCCAAGAAACGGTACCACCGGGTAAGGTTGACAAGAGATCCCTTCTTCAGGGCAGCAACGGCGACACGGTTGCCGCGGAGAGCACCCCAGAGAGCAATGTCGGCGGTGGACAGCGAGTATCCGACGACGAAAGAGCGCATGAGGAGGTGAACATCAAGGCGCTGGAGCACGGGGTCAAGGGCCTTGAAATCGAAGGTAGTCAGGGAATCCAACTGGGAGATCCACTCGGCTTCCTATTGTGAGAAATGTTGTTAGGAACATTGCGGGTTCGAAAAATAACTCCGCGGCGGGGTGGTAACTTACGACCTTGGCATCCTTGCCAGTCAGGAAGGGGAACTGCACAGTGAGCTCCTGGATGGCATTGGCAGTGCCAAAGACAGAGTTGGTGCCGCTAATGAGCTGCACAATAGCCTTGTCGCCATCCTGGAGAAGAGCAGTGTCCTCGTAGGTGATGGTCACCACAGGTGCGGGGCGGGCCTCGTTGATTGAGGTGACGATGAGGACCACGGGCAGAATTGCCGCGTGGTTGGCACGAGTGGCCACTTTCAACTCGTATTGAGACATTGCGTAGAGTGTGGTCAGACAATATGATTTTCTGGAGGGGCAGAGTCATTATCTCCAGTACCCAGCCGGACCCACGTTTCTCCGATGCCGACAGCTTTCCGGCAGAAAACAATCGCTTCATCCAGTTGATCAGGTCAAATCAACGCCTGAAAACATGTCGTCCTACGGCTCGGTACTGCCCACCGCGGCACGCGGAATCCTTTCCTCATGCCGGATTCCCCTGCGCGAGGCGTCAATTGCACCGGCTGTCTCGACTTTCCAGCAGGTCCGCGGTCTCAAGAACAAGCCGAAAGGCAAGGGGAAAGAGCAGCCTACCAAGAGCCGGCGAGGCCCCCAGGAGTTCGTACAGAAGAACCTGAAAGACATGCCACAGTACTCTCTGTGTGATGCTATGCGGTATGTCCTGAGAATTTGCCATGAACACGCAAGTAATTCCCAGTTCATCAATTAACATGTTACCTTCCGCAGATATATCCGGGCCATCGAAGTCGGCCGCGAGCCCACCGTTCAAAAATACGAACTGCACATCCGCCTGCGGACAAAGCGCGACGGTCCCGTTATCCGAAACATGCTCCGATTCCCCCATGCCGTTCAGACCGAATCCCGCATCTGTGTCATCTGTCCTCCCGGTTCGAAACAAGCCAAGGAAGCCCTTGCTGCAGGTGCCGTCCTTGTCGGTGAAGACGAGGTGTTCGAAGCTGTCAAGGCTGGCCGGATCGAGTTCGATCGCTGTCTCGCTCACCCGGACAGTCTACCCGCCCTTAACAAGGCCGCTCTGGGTCGTATCCTCGGTCCCCGTGGTTTGATGCCCAGCGCAAAGACTGGTACTGTCGTGGAAGATGTTGCTGCACGTGTGGAGATGCTCCGTGGTGGTACTGTGTACCGTGAACGTGACGCCGTTATCCGTCTCCCTGTCGGACAACTGGGCTTCTCCCCCGAGCAATTGCGCGATAACATGCGCGTGACTATCGACCAGATTAAGAAGGATGCTTCCGCGCTGACTGACCGTGTCAACAAGGAGATCTACGAGGTGGTGAGTACTTGATTCAAAGTCCTTTGGGAATGCATAGTCTAACAAACTCTACAGGTACTGAGCTCCACCAATGGCCCCGGATTCTCACTGAACGGCGAGTTCCGCACCGACGCCTCTCCCGAAACATCAGCCTTGACCGGCGTGTAACATATTCAATTTTCTTATATCCTTTGGCGTGTACAAATTTATTGTTTTATTAGGAAAGGACCTGGTGTATCATGGTATCATTGTTGAATTAGAGACTTTATAAGACCAAACGCCAACGCTATGTATGCAAGCCAGTGCACATTGCCAATTTGCAGGACGAAACATGCTCTTTTTTACAGTTTGAGGTTCTTCAGCGCGGCGACGGCGCTGACATCCTCACCCATTAAATCGTAGAGGCGCAGAACTGCCATTGTCCTAGCATCGCGTCTGCCCTGTTTCCCACCGGCCGCAACAGCTTGTTCCAGAGCAGTTTTGAGATCCAGGAGCACGGTAGACTTGATTTTTGCGACTCGTGGTTGCTGCGCGAGCAAGAAGGGATGTTTCTCTCCGACCCGGGCAGCTATGGAGGTCAAATAGACAAACTTTTGGGTATGGCGCTCCATCCGTTTCAGCGAAATCGCAGGTGAGCCATCCGGTAACTCATCATCCTCGCTGTCATCGCTCTCGCCGCTGTACAAATCAGACTCCGTATCCGATTCACCCGGTGTGGTACCCTCTTGCGGCGAGGACTTGTCCTCGATCATCAAGCGATGTTCCAATTCCTCGACCCGGTCCGCATAATCTAGCAAGTCTTTGCCAATGTCGGCATTCGTTCGCAGCCGCCGCTTCTCATTTAGTAGCTGTTCCACTTCTTGACGTCGCGCCTCGACCTTGTCCCGGATAGCTTTGACGTCGCGCTGGAAAGAAAGTACGCCGACCTTGACGCCCTCTACTTTCTCCTCGCCGCCGCGAAGCGCGGTCCCGAGAGAGAGAAAGTCCTGGTAGTTCTCATTGACCAGATCCAACAGTTCCTTGTTCAGCACTTGCTCTAGTCCGCGCAATTCTTGTCGCAGGTCCTCGAGGCTCTGGTGACGGTTGGTCAATGAAGAGAGGAAAGTGGCCGGTTGGAAGTCAGGGGTCAGGAACGAGGTGCGAGAGAGTGGTTCGGGAAAGGGAAGGCCGGAGGGGTCTTCATCGAAGTCGGAGAGAGACTCGTCGGAGTCGCCGAACTAGATAATATTAGGCCACATATACAAGGTAATGCAGAGCCAGATTAGGCCATACCTGGAAGCGATCCATGTTGTGAGTAAGAGCGTGGGCTGTAGATGGTCAAATGGTCGCTGATCGGGGAAACGTGGTGCTTGGCTTGGCATATCAACTCAGTCCATGGCCTGCGAATTGCTGCCCAGCGGAAGACACCAAGCTCTGTGGCATGATTTTGAAATGAAATACAACATAGTCTCGAGTTACTGAAATCAACATCTTATTCTCAGATTTGTGCGCTACCAAGGAGGTTGTTGAATACTAACCTCTTCATATAGTTAGTACCTCTCCCGGGAGATAGCTTCATTGACATCCACACACTCCAAGGAACGCTTCCCATACTCCTTCTGCCAAACCGGCAATCCACAGACACTACTGCCAGCGCACATCGGAGAATATGCATTGCGCATGCGACGTGGTGACGGCGAGCCAAACCTAACCCTCGAGTCTTGTGCCAGAGCGGGGTCAGTGGTCTGCGCTGTCTCCTGCATTACAACGACCACGCAACCAGTACGAAGATGAACCCGGAGCCCTTTCCCAATCCCCGGCCATTGTCATCCTCCTTTCCTCGACAAGGATGGCCCCGATCCCCATCTCACGCGCCAGTTGCCGGCCCTTCAAACGCAACCCGGTACGAGTCCGCAGACCACGCTGCATATCGTGCCACGCCTCTACGCCAGGTGAACACTGCCCCGGGGCCTTCGTCCCGACCTGTGCGAGCCGAGAATCGCACTCAGCGGTCCTCGACTGTACCTACCCGACCTGTGCTTGTAAGGGCGTATTCGGGAGATGCGGATAAACCCTCGAGACCATCTACCATGTCCCGCCTCTTCTTCCCATTCTCGGGCTCGAGAACCTCGACTGTGTCTCGTCCGACACAGTCTGAGATTACATTTCCGTCCGATAAGGACTTCAGTATTGAATGTATACTGCAGGCCATCGAGCCTGATATCCGCAGTACGCTGAACTCCATTGCAGAGATCTGTGGTCGGAGCAAACTGAGTCTGGCCAATGAATACGGGAGTCACATTGCGCCTCTGGGGGAGATTTGTGCTCCGACAAATCCACTGGGACCGGTTGAGGAGGCCAGTCCCAGGGAGGAACAGCGTGGCGACGGACATACAGTCATTCTGGATGAGGCCAATTCCATCGGCCCAGCTCGGGACATGCATCCGTTCTCATTCCATCGCTACCTGGAAAACCTGCGACATACATCCATGATGGAACAAAATGCTGGCCAAAGACAGTCGGATCCTCCGCGATCCCCTGGCATGAACTCCGAGGCGGAGACTGTGTTTCCTATAACGGAGGCTGTCCCGACGCCTTTCACGCGCGAATTTGCCTCAAAACCTAAGCATAATGGGTGTGATTTACTTGCGAAAAATGCTTCTGGTACTGGTGAACAATCGTCCTCGCAGATGGTCACCCCTGCTGTGGTGTCTGAGGTTCATTTGGACGCGAGTGCAGATGATGGGATTTCTACGGAAAATAGCCTTCTCCCCCAAGCTGCTTTAGGTGGCGATAGCCCATCTACAATTGGGACTAGCGGTCCTGAAATCATTCAATCCTTGCTTGGATGGCTGAAATGGGCTGCGAACATGTCTGGTTCTGACGCTAGCCCTGCTTTGCTGTCAGCGGAGGATCGGCTACGGGCTATGCTTGATCGACCGGGGAATGAGGGTGTTGCTTCTACTGCAACCTGAGAATCACTGACACCTGAACAACGGTGCTTGTTATGAGATATGATAATGAATTTGATGTATAATGATACTGGAGACATGAACGATTCATACAAACTCCCCTGGATTCATACGAACGTAGAAGTCAAGACCAAATCGTATGATAATTATAAATCTCTACGCAGTTGTTCAACACGGGTGTTACCAAGATGGTTCATTTCTCAAATTTGTTTCAATCAAGGCTAAAGAGTGAAGCCTAAGACAAAAGCGATGCGTCCCAAGACAGGCAAATCTAAGCAGAAGCCTGAACCTCGAGCCGCTTATAACCGCCATCGGCAGCAACCTCCTTCTGCAGCGCAGCCATGCGCTTCTGGTCACCAGTGGGATCAGTCGAGTCTGCATCCAGAGACCAAGAAAGATACTGATTAGTATAATTGGCCTCAAACTCCTCATCGAGAATCCCCAATCTCTTTCCATAATTGGTAACCTTAGTCCAATCCCGCTGAACGTTCTTCAAGTCACGCGAGAAGTACGCAAATGAGCGCTCAAAGATCTTCCGATTCACCGGCGTCGCCATAATCGGCTTGACCTCAATGTACTCCTGGTACGCGGCAGCAGGATCCGCCAGGACGGCATCAGTGGCGCGTTTCACGGCGCGCATGAACGCAGCGATCTTGTCCGGGTTCGCGGCTATGAATGCATCATTCGCGATATACAGGATCGAACAGAAGCAGCAGCAGCCTAGTTCGGCGAGCTGGTCGATGCGGAGCATTTGCACTTCGCTGCGGTCGCGGTTTTGGGTGGCGAGCCATTCTTCCAGTTCGACCATTTGGACGTTCTCCAGGCCGATGCCGGCGTCGATTTCGCCTTGGATTATGGCTTTGGTTACGTTCATACCGCACCGGACGGCTGTGTAGTCGTCTGCGGTCATGCCGTAGTACTTGGTGAGTTCGTCGATTTGAATCTGGGGTTTGGGTTAGATATTACGCTTTTTGGGAAGGGTGAGGTTGGACATACCTTGCCAAACTCGCCAACATAGCCGATTCGCTTGCCTTTCAGCGAACGGAAGTCCTCGGTGATTCCGCTGGACTTGAGGTACACGACTCCGGTGAAAGGCTCATCGAGGAGGGAGCCGATGGAGGTCACCGGGAAGTTGCGGGCCTTGGCCTGGACATAGTCTTAGTATTGGTTGTACTCTTGGTTCTATCCGGGAGGATGGATACGCACTGCCAAGGTGTGGATCATAGCCTTGAAGCCCATGTCGACCTTGCCACTGCCGATGATCTCGGTCACATCGGAAGGGTCATTAGGCTCGAGCAGAGCCACCTTGAGGCCTTCATCCTTGAAGTAACCTCTAGCCTGGGCGAGGTAAAGGGGGGCGTGGTACGGGGTCGCGTGCCTTCAAACAAAACTTAGCCAATGCTCGAACTACAAAATCGAGACCACGAGTATCAATCTCGAGAACTCGGGAGTCTGGGACAATGTCAGCATACCAGTTGGTCAAAAAGGTGATCTTGTCTGTAGCCATGATGACAGCGAGATCAAGCTAATGAATACTTCATTTGGGTCAGCATGCCAAGAAAGCAAGTACCCAGCTCTGTTCGTTCTTTTCCATCCTGTTCTTAGTCAATTGGTTTAATCGAATCGAATCGGAATCGATCGAACAGAGCCAGACACAAAGCACAAACAGGGGAACAATCAAAGTCACGCATGTCCTTTCGCTAGTATTGTCTAGATCAAGTTTTGACAGTATAATCTCAGAACAGCCAGCCAGTCGATATGGAAGAAACCACTGTCCAGAAAATGAGTTTCTAGGTATGGCCTTTTCTTTCCCCTTCCAATCGACTGGCTGGACCGAACACCTGTCATGCGTGGGCAACGACTGTTATACTAAGAACAAATACCTTGATCCATCTCTTCATCGTAGCGAGGACCTAGTCCTGCAGCCCCGCAGGGCATCGGACGTGCGCAGCTCCATTGGGAGAGTCGTACCGATGGTAGACGTAAATTGGATGAGTTGAGAGAAACGTGTAGGAGTGAAGTTGGGAGAAAGAGGAACTGAGAGGGGGAGGGGTAGAAATACCGCAGAAGACGGATGATTTGGGTAACTCTATTCCGTCCGATATGCCTCCGATGTCAACCGGGGTGGAGTCCAAAGTACACAGCCGGAGATCATCCCTCCGCGAACAGTCCAGACTGACGTGATATTGCAATTTCGATTCCATTTCATAGCTCAATTCAATTACAAAAGGCTTCAGATGCAGCAAGGAAACGAGAGATCATAAAAGGGCACGGATTAAACAAGTACATATGACGTCAGGAGGATAGTATGTCCACACCAACGAGGGCCAATTGGGAAGATGAAAGCTAAAACAAAGAGAGTTCCAATTTGGTCGGCTATTCTATCCGCCAAGAAGACAGCTCCTATTCCGGACTCTCACTGGGTTGGGGGCCATTGACCGATATACTGTCCAAAGGTGAGGCAGCCCGGTCAGTCACCTTACGGGTTCGTAGTGTCAGGGGGAAGTGCTCTTCGGGCTCTTCCTCTTCACTATTCGGTTTATTAGCATACGAAATTCGGTAGTGGGAAATGATCGGACTTACGGCAGCTTCCAGGCAATATAATCCTCGGTGCTCAGCCCCTCGTGGCCTTCCTGCAGAGAGGCAAAGTCACCGGGCGTCATCATTCCGGACCTATCCCTAGGGGATCCTGGAACTGACAGTGGGCGGGAGACCTTCTGCTCTGTCCCGCCAATGATGTCGAAGTACTCTTCCTGGCCCTCGAAGGAGGACGGGTAAGCTGGACAACAAATTAGTCACAGTCATCTTGCATAGAGCCATAAATTGCATTCAACATACCTCTCCTCAGTGCCAGCTGGCGGGCCTTGACGTATTCAAGACCCATTCGCTTCCAATCCAACAAATCGCTCAGACGCTCTGTGCGGTTACGCTGGTTAATACGTTGGCGGCGACTCTTCTCCGTGAAGTTGAACATAAAGTCGGTCAATTGGTTGACGGAGTCATCAACGCCCTTGGAGCGACGGTCAACAATGTAGATTCCATAGTCCGAGGAATTCTCAATCAATTCCTCCATATAGCAACCGAATCCAGACAGGTTGGTGGTGATGCTAGGCACACCCATCACGGTACATTCGGCAGGAGTATATCCCCACGGCTCGTAGTAGGACGGGAAGACACCCAGATGGGTTCCACGGACGAAGTCATCGTAGTCAAGCGGCAATACGGGGTTGGCGGAGTTGAGAAATTCGGGGTGGAAGACAACCTTCACGCGGTCGGAGGAGTGATTGAACAGCTGCACGCGGCGCAACTGGTTCAGAATCGGATCCTCGTGGTCATTGTGCATGTTATGGGTGACAATGGGAGGAAGACCGTGGCGCTTCATGCCGAACAGACGACGACGGAGCATCACGCGATCTTGGCTAGTGATGAGATCTTTCTCGTCGGGCATGTTGTCGCCTTCCTTCCAGGCAAGGCAGCGCTCATACATGCGCTTGCCAATGCCCTTTTCGATGTTCTCGACGGTGTCACGCAGGGACTTCACAACAGCCTGTCCCTTCAGCGATTCCACTGTCAACGAGGAAGTCTGTGCAGGCATGATAATGAATGCGACCACAGTCATAGTCGATCCAGCGGTCTTCAGTCGATGGTTGAGACGGGCCAGCCCCTCAATGAACATATCGACACCCTTGTTACGGAATTCGTACCGACCCGCAGTGAACAGGTATAGAGTATTATCCAAGTCAAAGTCATTATGACCGTAGAAATGACCACGAACAAAGTCGTTGATTTTCTCCTTGGCCTGAGAGTGCAAGTTCTGGAACTCGTGCATGGCGGAGAACTTCTTGACGTTCAGACCATTGGGGAGCACACCATCGGGCTTGCGCTTCAGCAAATGCTCACTTTCAAACGCCGTGATATGCGACACAGTGGTGAAGACATCGCAGGCGTGAGTGGCAGCCCGCTCAATGCAGTAGCGGTGGTAGATCCCACGCTTTCCGGCCTCCGCATCCACGTCAAAGTACTGGAGGTTGTTATAGAAATCAACCGAGCCAGCGCAGAGGTAACGACCCAACAATGTCGCGTGGGTGGTGAAAACGGTTGTCAAGTCCATGTGACGCTTCTTGGTCAATGGCAGAGCTACACCAGCCAGCCATTCATGGAAATGGGCAATGACCGCCCGACGACGGTCATGAGCAATGTACTATAGCGAAAAAAAAGTCAGTACAAATCCAGACTCTTAAATCAGAAAGACAAGAGTGAGCTCAAACGTACCTCTCCCAAGAACCAAGCGACCAAGTATCCAAACACGATGGCCTCATTGGTTTCATGATCGCTAGCGGGGGACGGAATAGCCGAACTAGTCCAAAGATCGCCCTTCCACTCGTCCAACCACCTGTAACCGGTCCCCGTGTTAATGAGCAGCACCCGTGGGGCGCCCTCGATAAGCCAGCGACCGTAGACAATCTCAATACCACGGTCCTTCATAGACTGGATAGTGTCCCGCAGCGCCGGGTTGGCAGGCGACAGCTCCTCAACCTCCACCGCGGCCGAAGCCTTGTTGAGTGGGCCGATCAGAGTGTAGCGCTCACCGTATTCCGCGGTGGTGACGGGAGCTTTGGACTTGAGGACCGAGTAGATCCCGCCCACTCGGTTGGCTACTTCAGTAGCCACCTCGAAGAGCATGTGGTTGCGAACATCGCGCTTGATGGGTTCGCCCGTTTCCTCCATGATTCCCAAATATGATTCTCTGAGAAGCAAGAAACAAGAAACAAAAGGGAAAAAAAAGAGAAAGTGAAGAGGGGGGCGAACTCAACAACCTTGGAAGAGCTATGCGACTCGGTCTGTGCGGGGAGAAGTGGACCTCGAGTTTGGTCTTCTGGGGGCTGGGCAGTTAGAAGATGAAGTTGGACTCCGTAGGGAGTAGGGAGGACTGCGTAGCGAAGGGAGAAGAGAAGAAGAAAATGCACGTCGCCCGTTCTTAGTCCCGGTGTGTCCAGAGTTTTCCTCTGGACTGGTTACTTGCGGGAGGGTGTGACGCTTTTGCCGTGCGCTTAGGCTAAAAAAGCCAGGGAAATTCCACCCGATACCGTTGAGGCGAAAAAAAAAAGGTACGGAATAGCGCAGAGTTTTTCCTACCGTATGATATTCTCTTGACACATGTATCGAGCGACCTGGAAACGGAGCATGTTACTGTAGCAGAAAATGGGATCGGCCCGACCACGGCTCTGCGCTCAGTCCTCTACTCTCTCTGCGGGCTAATACCCCTCGGGTTAGTCCAATTTCTTTAATTCTGAGCAACTATCATGAGTCTCCCATCCATATGTCCTCCCATACAGGTTTATCCCAGAGCCCATGGCCGTGGCCGTTAGGCAATCCGGGGAAAGCTGGACCGGATGATGTCATCGCTCCACTGCCGGGCCCGAGCTTGGGATCTTCGTGCGAATGGCTTCCACTCCCTGCATTTATTGGCAGGATGCATGCGGGGTTCATGCTGGAGGATCGTCCTGGTATCGGCGTGCTGCCTCGTTGTGGGAGATATCACAGCGAACCCGGACTCCGTACATGGATCTACCTAGTAGCAGGCTAGCAGCGTTGCCACTAGCTGATCCGTGTATGTACTCCGGAGTATGGTTGGAAATCACGTCTAGTATAGAACGGATCAAGGTATTCTGCTCACTCCCTGGTCAGATATAGGTGGGCTCCAATATGTGGTCTCACGATTCTTTCCACCAATCACGTACAATGCTCCATACCCCTGCGGCCCTGGATCAGGACAGGAACCCGTCCCATTTCTCCGAGTCAGTACCTGCAAGGAAGGTAAAACATAGGGGACTTTGGTCGTTCATTGAGACACGAAATCTCCTTGGCCAAACATGCCCTACAATCCAAAGTGTGGTAATTTGGTGTAGGCTCCTAGTCGTGATTTAAGGCATCCTCATCGACGAAGAGATGCAACGAACATTCTGATACAGCCAATTACGGCCAGAGAGCAGCGTCCTTTTCTTTTTTGTGAAGTTCAAAGGTCGCACCCATAGTGCGATATATCCGACGAGATGGACGCCTTCTGAATGCCAGAGCTCATGAAGCCATCTCCGTCGAAGAGATCGGGATTCGGGAAATTCGGCGATACTTTTTTCCCAGGCCATGCCCTAGTTTGGTATGTCGTTGGATCTAGGTCCATGTACATAGGTAATTTTCCATGTTGTATGGATTTATCACACCATGTACTAGTTCCTGAGATATCACCTGCCTTTATTATCACTGGATTAGAAAGTTACTCACTCGATTACTGTGGGTATTTTCCCTTTATGATGAGCGAATCCGAGGGATATGGGGGAACTTGGAAGAAATATTGGATATGAGCACCAAAAGGACTGAACCACATCTCTCCACTCAAATGAAATATCGAATGCATCGTAACTACCCTAATGGGAATCGATAGTATGGTTGGCTCCAAATTTTTGGTAGAACGTAACCCCGGAAAGACAAAGGCAACGGGCAACAAAGGGCATCTCTTTGTATCCAATGTGAGTAACAAAGCGCTTGAACAATCTCAATTCTGGGTTTGCTCGGATCCTCATTGTCAGTAAGACCGGGTCATAATCAAGCAGCATCCACAACAATGCAGTTAGCAACTTCGAAAGCAGATTTTCAAAGATCCATTGGTGTCGATATCGGAGATTCCAGAATACCACCTGATAAAAAGGTATAAAATCTTCGAGCACGATTGAGACAGCAGTGCAAAAGAAATCTGCAGCCTTCCGATCATCTCTTGCATTCTTCTCCTCTATTGCTTCTGAGCTCCCACCTTCATATCGACATCATTTCGCATTGACTATGTCTGAACCGAAGAAGCTGCGCAAGCGTTGCAAGGCAAAGCGTTGGCTGAGAAGCTGGGTCTTCACGCCTTTTGGGAACGTGAAGATCAAATTGATCCATAAGATCGAGCGGAGGCGGAGTCAAAATATCCCAGATAGCGACCTAAAACGAATCGTGCTTGATGCACTGAGTGATCGCTATCCCACTCGCCATTTTCGGGGCCGCAATGAGAGCATATCGACCCCAGGAAGAATGTCGCCGTTCAGCGATGAATATAGCCTATCTGTCGTGGACCTTGAGAGTTCAATTTCCTCCAGAAGGAACGAGGGTCAGCAAGAGCATTCCTGTAGATGGAGGAGGTGCAATGATCAGCCTGAAAGAGTCACTCTTGCCGTGGCAACCCTCCAACCTCATCATCGCATTGATCCTCGCAACACTTGGCGAGGAGATTTTGATGGGCCTACAGTACTTCAGGTCATGAACCCCGATTTCTCTTCTGATTCAAGTAGTGAAGACCACAACTCCCCGAAAGCACAAATCATTCACACGTATGAAACTGAACACATTCTGTGCGAGCCTCCTGCGATTGTTGTAACAAGCCCAGAATTCCGTTCTGAGATCCTCAGTGAAGACGGGCAGTTGAAGCAGCTACGTACAGATGAGAACGTGAGTCACCCATTCATTGCAACTGTTACCCCTTGTGTCCCGGGTCTGTATTTTATAGATCGGCCGGATCCCCCGTTATCCTGTCTCATCACGCAAGCTCTCCGGGACTCCAACTCACCCATTGTCGCTCAAAAGGGCATCTGTTCATGTTCACCCTCTGCTCATCTTTCTCATTCGATTGACTTTGATATGTTCTCAGTCGATATGTCACCATCATCCATCATTCACAGCAGACTACCCAAGTCTGCCACAGAAAACATAATGAATCGAGCGTACAGAAAGCAAGATACTTTCCTGATGCATCGGGCAAAGGTCTCCGATGCAGACCTACGGCCTCGGCCACTCAACATTCGCAAAGGTGCACTTCAAGAGAAGATCCGAAATGGGACTCTGCAACCCCTTCCCATAAACACATCCCATGGGGCAATAGCCCATGCAAAACCACCATACAATCTCTACCACAAAATTCACCATGGTTCACCTTCATTGCCTCCTTCGACATCTGATCAACCACGCATCACTTCCACCTGCGTGTCTTCATATGAGCCAACAACTCCCAGCGATCTTCAGCTGGGAGGCTATCGCCCATCTTCCTTATGCAATAATTGGGTGGAAGCCCAAGCGAGATACCATGCATTCTATACCCATCCCTCCCAGTTCAGTGGCCTCAGAGGCCCACAAGGTGGATCTCGCCCGCCTGGATACCCTGTGGCCGGCTCCCCATCATATGGTGTCTTCCTTGAAGGTTTATTCACCCCTCCGGAACCCGATCGACCTGCTTCAAATGAACCATTGCCGGGCTTGGCAATGAGCCTTTCTGCGGGTACAGTGGCACGATGTCGCAGAAGGCTAGATGGCCAGTCAGACTGAAAGTAAGGTCGCTGGAGATCAGGTCAGTTTCTTCTCATGTTTTCATCCTTTGGAACTCATTTATATCCATTAGTTGTGCATCTTATTTCTTGACATCTATGTTGCGGTTTTGATAGGGATTTTGGAATTTATTCTACCACCAGCGTAATCATTCAAGCGCAACTTTGATTCTGTCCAATTTGGAATGTACTATTTTAATTTACTGCAGATACTCGTCAATTTAGCGGGCGAATCAGCTTGCAAACGGCATCGACATCTTATGTGACGGGATACAGTGTACTCTCATTTTCCCACATCTTTCAGTTTCAACACCTACCACGGCCTCTGCAGTTGCCATGACCGGCGGCTAGCTGGTATGTGAGGAATCCCTGGTGGACACGTAGGTATGAATTGATAACCTGCCATGGCAACTGTTGAGTCGCCGTAGTACTTCCTTTTGGATTGATACATGACTTATCACCTGTTTGACGCAGTAATCTCTGAGCTTGATCAGACGTGCTGCGTATTTGATGTCTACTTGGGCCGACTTTGCGTTGGATGCAACCAGGCACTATGTTCCGGTGCATTACCTACATGTATCAATGTGAGTAACGCGCTGAGATTCTCCAATAGACCTACCAGATAGAATTAATATACTGGGCAGAAAGTTCATGAGCTGCTGACTGCTAGATCAAAACATCCACGAGAATGTTCCTCGCGTTCAGGAAGGTTGTATCCCGTTGTGGTAGTTGCTTGAGCCTGATACCCATCACTCTATATGCAGAACATCGAGGCCATCAAGGCATGTGGGAGTTCTAAACAGGAAACTTGCATAATCATTCGAATCTGGAATTTAATTTGATGCATTAAAAGAGAAAAAAATCGGTGCGATTTGTATATGTTGACGAGACGGATGATACTGTATGGATTGGGATACCTCAAAGACATAGATCGGCATACACGCATGCACGCAGTCCGTCTTCTACACCATGACTCACCATCATCCATGACAAGTCTACCGGCCAGTAAATTCAATTAATCATCTGATTCTTCTCCATTCCATCGATTCTACAGACTCCATTTCCAAGGCAGTTGCAAAGATCGTGATGCTGCAACGGGCGTGAGATCACGTTCTCCACTATGATTTCATGATGCGGTCACGCTTCCCAGTATACAGCGACCGAGATCAAGTATAAGTACGAGTGATAATTGCTCTCAATCCCATTTCTGCTCATCAGAAAATCTCAATTCTACCCAAAACCACATTCTCAAATTCCCATCTTTCTACCAAACCAATCAAAATGGTCCGCGGCGCAGAGTACGATAACGGTCTCCCCCAGAGCGACAACCCTATCGAGAACGGTCCCAACAAGGCCCACGGTATTGGCAATGAGGTAAATCTTCCGCAGCAATTCCAGTTTGATCTGCAGTGTCTAACAAACTCACAGCCTGCCGACTTGAGCCGCTCCCACAAGGCTGCCCCCATGCCTGAGCAGACTGGCTCCGGTCGCGATGTCTTCCCTGGCTTGCCCACTGCTGGCTCAGCTCACCCCCATGGCGGTGCTGCGAAGCCCTTGTCCCTTGATGAGAAGAACACTGCTGGTAAATAAGTGGTGGATGCATGACTGCTACGATGTTATATGATTTGTGGGGATGGCTAGGATCTTGTATGATTATTCGCCGGAGTTCGTCATGTTGTATATCCTATAATTGATATTCGCAATTGTGAGATTTAGGCCCCTATCCTTAGAGCGAGGGAAGATAGTATGCAAATGCAAGCAGATGCCAGTTCAATCGGCGCTTTGATGCAAAACGCTTCAAATGTAATATATTAAATTGAAAATCATATCAGCGGTGGGAATCAGACATCTCTTGTCCACAAACGCCGGGCTAAACTCTATAAATGCGAGTTGAGACAGTTACGTTGTAGCGGCAAATGACAAAATGCGTGTAACCCGGGAATGAGCATGTAGACGAGAAAGGAACACAACGAAAGGGGATTATATGTATAAGGGTAAAGGGTAAAGGGTAAAGGGTAAAGGGTAAAGGGTAAAAGGTAAAGGGTAAAGGGTAAAAGGTAAAGGAGCGATCAGGACTTGGTGGAATCAGAGCCGTCGTCCTGTTCTTTCTGCTTTTCACTCGCCGGCTCAGATTTCTGGGGCACGCTGGTGATCGTCTTGGCTCGCACGACTTCAAGGAGCTTGTTGCCAACCCCACTGGCGCCTTCGATCTTGCTGAGTTTACTCCGGAAGTGCTCAATATCGGTTTCCATCCTGTTAATTTGGTTAGTATGGGCCATGGCTAGGATCCGAGTGGTTTGAACTGACCTCTTCTTTCCAGCATCTGTCTGCACGTCGGCCTCGTTGAAGGCCTTCATCCATTGATCACGGTAATTGTTGAACACAGGTACCATGATCATGTCGACCGTCATATCTGGAAGATGCTTGCTCAAGACACGATGTAAAGTGCCTGTTTCTTTCGCTAAGACTTCCATGTAAGCATTCACAGCGCGTGATGCATCCTTATTATCCCAGTCGATCTTCTTCATCGCGTTCACGTGCACCGAGGAGCGAGAGCTCATGATATCGACTAACTTCTCGTGAATACCACTCTGATGCTCTTGACATAGTCGCTTGACTTTGTCAAATTCCGCCATCAAGGGGTTGGCCTGACCGTGGCGCCGGACAAACTCTCGTACATAAGGAACCAGAGCAATGACAAAGCTCAATGCCTGTGATGAGAGGGCGAGGTGCTTAGTCGTAATATTTTTGAGTCCTGCACTACGTGTAGCGCCAGCGCCAAGAATCAATTGCGATGATCGCGAGTTGAACAGCTTGAGGATATCAAGTAGATGTGGAGCAATATCCTGAATCATGCTAGGGATGTTCGACATAAGAAATTCGAACTCTTGGATGCTGTGCATCATCGCGACAGCAGAGTCAGGTAGGATGTACTTCTGCTCGTCGATAACCGCGCTGCGAACTTTAGACTTGTCGGTCCCGTTTGCAGTATCAGCAGGCTTGTCCTGCTCGTTTCTAGCGCCTTGAATCCAAATCTTGGAAGCTTCCACCCAAGCGTCGACGTCGTGGGTGCTTGCGTCTAGAATCCTTGCCAGGATAGTATTCTCGGCATCACCGAAATCTCGTGCGTCCCATCGATCAGAATCCATAACATTAACAATTTGATGGCGTTGGCCATCACCGAAACGTGTGATGAAGTCACGGATTTGGTTTCCGACAATGGTCTTTAGTGCATTGCCACTGCGGCCCGAGATGGCCTCACACTCATCGGCGAACAGGCGGTTCAAAATGAAATATTTCAAAAACTCCTCTTTTGAAAGTTGAGCAGTCTGTTCTGATCGAACTTTCAGAACCTTTGTTATTTGGGATTGGGCGATATCAACTGCTTGACCAAGTAAACTCGACATGTCCAAAACCTGGAGAATCTCATCTTGGGCCATATCAGAGGCTGTTGGTCCGATCTGTGGAGACTTGATAGCCTGGTTGATACTTTGGGGGTGGGACTTCGTGGTGGTGACTTGACACCAGAAGCCGGCGAATTCCCCAGACCGCTGGCAATATCCAGAAGGATTTTAACTTGGACGCTGAGTCGCCTAAGTGATTCGCTAATCCCGGTGTATACATTAACCAACATTGCATAAGCATCATCTGGATCAAGTGCGCGCAGGTTTCGAGCAAGAATTGATGACTTCTCTTGCTGGCTTAGCTGATGACCGCCATGCGTTGACAGCGACACCATAGATTCATTATCATCATCACTAGAACTGGGCAAGTGTTTGCGAATAAGTCCCTTCATTTCTCGTAAGACAGCGGTTTTGAAAGAAGTTGCCGCTGGCATCGTATAGTGAGCACGCGCAAGCCCATTGAGTTGAGTGTTCAATTGGGATCGCAAGTCGTTATCAAAGTTCATGTATGCAGGTGATGCCGGTACTCCAGACCGGTGACTACCGCGCTGCCGTTGGAAGGAATTTCCCCACCGCTGCAAGGTTACGCTTGATGGCACATTTTGGACATGCTGTCGTAAATCTCCCAGAAGATCGTTCAGGAATCGGGATTCATAGCCCATGCCGATGCGCTGGCGAAGTTGTGCAAGGTCATCAGATGCTCCCTGAAGGGCCTTGATGCCTCGCAGGTCAATAATGCGTTTGGGAGCACCATCTTCATCCTCCGAAGCAGAACGATTAGAACCCTTTTCACCAGACATCAATTTTTCAACTTCCTCGAGCCCATCGGCAGCTTCTTCGATGTCGCCCTGTTCCACAAGACTTTCGCAACGAGAAACTGATTCGACAACCTCGCGAAGCTGAGCCACGGCAGCTGCTAACATTCGTACATTTTCTCGCCGCCTTCTCAAATTGACAACCTTGAGACCACCCAGAGCCATCTCTTTGTCGATCTTCTGCAGGTCCTTCCTCAATACTTGTATTCGGTTGACAGAATCAGCTGCTTCTGCGTGTAACTCCCGGAGCGAACCTAGTGCAGTGAAGAAGGATTTTGATGCTGTAGAAATGGACGAAATAAGATGGATCTCCACAGTATCCATGTACCACGAGAGCTTTTCTTGTAGAATAGCATTAGTAGCTAGTGCTTTTCTTCCAGTCTGCACTGGCTCCGCAAGTAATCCATTGACGTTATTGTCGTCTTTGGTCGGTGGTCTCGGCGGCTTCACTACATCCGATTTTTCCGATATCACATCGAATGTACGCGGGTTTTCTAAATGGAAGCCCTCCTCGAAGTAGACTGGGGGGATTGTAGATAGAGGAGTCACTGCAGGTGCGCGACCTCGGCCACCGGATGGGCGTCGGCCACGAGTATCATATGGCGAAGATGATCTGGAACTGATTGACATGACCGAGGACCTCCGTTCGGGGGACCATGGCATTAATGAATCTCGATCCGAGTCCGGCTTAGGAGACCTAGCTGCCTGCGCCGGCTGGGTATCCTCCACCGCGCCTTCCTTCGGTTGTTGAAATACATCGTATAGAGTCCCCACTTGTGAAAGATATGGCTGAAAGACCTTCGAATCAACGTGTTTGATGTTCGTCAGAGTTACCGGAGGAATATCGCGAGTTGATGGAGGCTTGAATCCAGCAGAAGATGTAGTACTATAGGCCGACAGACCGGTGCGAATGATTGGGGGCTGGAGGAGCGTTGAAATGGCTGAGTGGTCATTAACAAATGAATCATGAGATAGTTAGGATGCCCGAATTCACTAACCATTTTGTCCAGACTCCGCGATTGATCCATGGTAATGAGAAGAGTCCAGAACACCCCCAATGCTCACTATTGAGCTCGCGGTAGATCCCCTCCTCAGGGGAAACCGCTGGGGGGCACGCGCGGAGATTCCAGCTGGCTTGTTGAATAAGAGATTGAAGGAGATGAAGCTCCAGATGCCAAGCTATCAATTGATTTTCGTGGATTCGTTGATGACATGACTGCCACGAGCCCGATCGGACGGCCACCGTGGGAGGGTCGATCGTTGAGATGTTCCGTGTTATCTGATCATGACAGTGGATAAACTCCAGGCCTTAGAGCTTTGACAGGCTCTGGTTTAGGTTCCAATGCTGATGAAGGCAGCTTCGGCGATTCGCAATTTTGGTCCGACTTCCCTGGGTCCTGGGAGCAGATTGCGTGTGATGTGGCTTTATTTCCATCAAGCTGGCCATGGCTCCCCAATCGGCCAAAACACTAACGCCGGCCCGGGGGGGTTCCCCGTGCTGACTCAGATAATGTGTGCCTCAGGCCAATATTGACAGTCCCAAAGTTAATCCATTTCATGCCTCAGGCAGTTGATGACTCAGAAACCACTTAACGCGTCCATGGGCGAATAATCCACGCGTCGCGTTCGGCCACACTAACCAAAAGTTCTTGAAGCCTCCCTTCCGCTAAATCATCCACACTCCAACCTGCCATATTTGCGATCCCCTACAGCATGGATAGACGCACCCCCTATTCTTTGAGCGTGCTCGCGCCCAGCACAAATGGTGTCGATGAAGATCGCACAATTATTGAGACTCGGCTCCGGGATTTCGTGCTAGAATTCCAGCTGGATAATTCATTCGTTTACCGGTAAACATCTCACTTCACGAGGGTTCAATGGACGCTAATTTATGATTCAACAGTGATCAATTACGGCAGAATGCACTTGTAAAACAATACTACTGTGATATTGATATCGCCCATCTGATCTCCTACAATGAAGAGTTGGCCCACAAACTCACCACCGAACCCGGCGACATCATTCCCCTTGTAGGGTTCCTGTCCTGAATCTTATCTCTGATCTCAACTAACTTGAAATAGTTCGAGCTCGCTCTGAAGCAGTGTACTGCGCGCATTGTCTACCCCGGGCAGCGAGATATCATACTCCCCTCTCACCAATTGCTCCTACACTCCTCCGCGTCGCACATTTCAATTCGTGACCTCACTGCCACTAATATCTCCCACCTCGTTCGCATTCCTGGAATTGTGATTGGAGCTTCCACAATATCCTCTAAGTCCACAGTCGTTCACATTCGTTGTAAGGGCTGTGACCACAGCGAAAACATCCAGGTCGATGGTGGATTCGCCGGCCTGTCGCTACCACGTCGTTGCGGCCGACCCAGAGGAGAAAATGACCAACCTAACGAGCAATGCCCCTTGGATCCTTACGTCGTTCACCATGAGAAATGCCAATTTGTGGATCAGCAAGTCCTCAAACTTCAAGAAGCCCCTGACCAGGTCCCGGTCGGCGAGCTGCCGCGACACGTGCTTATTTCTGCAGATCGATACCTTGCTAATCGAGTGGTTCCTGGTTCCCGTTGCACAGTAATGGGTATCTTCTCGATCTACCAGGCGAAGGGTGGAAAGAAGGACGCTGCTGTGGCCATCCGCAACCCCTACCTCCGCGCAGTGGGCATCACCTCCGATCTCGACCAGACAGCAAAGGGCGCCTCGGTCTTCTCTGAGGAGGAAGAACAAGAATTTTTGGAGCTCAGCAGACGGCCTGATTTGTACGACGCGCTCGCCCGAAGCATTGCCCCTTCCATCTATGGAAATGCGGATATCAAAAAGTCCATCGTCTGCCTGCTTATGGGTGGCTCAAAGAAGATCCTTCCCGATGGAATGAAGCTACGTGGTGACATCAACGTGCTTATGCTGGGTGACCCTGGTACGGCCAAGTCTCAGCTTTTGAAGTTCGTCGAAAAGGCTGCGCCCATTGCCATCTACACCTCCGGCAAGGGTTCTTCTGCTGCCGGTCTCACAGCTTCCGTGCAGCGAGATCACACCACACGCGAATTCTATCTTGAAGGTGGTGCTATGGTGCTCGCTGATGGCGGTGTTGTGTGTATCGATGAGTTCGACAAGATGCGTGATGAGGACCGTGTAGCCATTCACGAAGCTATGGAACAGCAGACCATTTCTATTGCCAAGGCCGGTATCACCACAATCCTCAACTCGAGAACGTCGGTTCTGGCTGCCGCCAACCCTATCTTCGGTCGATACGATGATCTCAAGACCCCCGGTGAGAACATCGATTTCCAGACCACCATTCTGTCCCGTTTCGACATGATCTTCATTGTCCGCGATGACCATGAGCGTGGCCGCGATGAAAAAATCGCCCGCCACGTCATGGGTGTGCACATGGGTGGTCGTGGTGTGGAGGAGCAAGTGGAGGCTGAGATTCCCGTGGAGCAGATGAAGCGCTACATCAGCTACTGCCGCAGGTTTGTTGTCACCTAGTATTGAATCACTTGCCGAATATATGCTAATATCTCTCTAGTCGTTGCGCACCCCGTCTGTCGCCCGAAGCCGCGGAGAAACTCTCCTCCCACTTTGTCTCTATCCGAAAGCAAGTCCACCGCGCTGAGATGGAATCCAACACCCGTTCCTCCATCCCGATCACCGTGCGTCAACTCGAGGCTATTGTCCGTATCTCCGAGTCCCTCGCCAAACTTTCTCTCTCTCCTATCGCCACCGAAGCCCACGTGGATGAGGCCATTCGCCTGTTCCTGGCGTCCACCATGGACGCCATCACCCAGGGTGAAGGCCAAGGCAGCAAGGAACTCATGGAGTCAGCCAGCAAGATTGAAGATGAACTGAAGCGTCGCCTGCCAATTGGCTGGAGCACAAGCCTGGCGACCTTGCGCCGGGACTTTGTCGACGCTAAGCAATACAGCGAGCAAGCACTTAATCGGGCACTGGTTGTCTTGCAGCGCCGTGACACTATCCAGATCCGCTCTGGTGGATCTCAAATCTACCGTAATGGAGTTTAATCTGTGACTTATTATGATGTTAATGTGTTTCTGTTATACACCTGGTATGTGTGCTATGGGACGGGTTGTCGATTCTGTACATCTGTTGGCCTTGCAAGGCATGGGAGTTTGCAAGCGGTGTTGGGCGTGTTTGATATCGGGTTTTGAGCAGATTTTATAAGACCAATTGCATCTTTTTCCGCCATGTTTTACAAGTCTTACCATTTCCTTTTTCCTGCACAAGTTTCTTAGGCAACGTAGATGTACCTGGCAGCCCGGATGCGCCTTCCAAGCCTGGAAGCAGCTGTGCCTTCCTGTTTGGGAAGGAACTCGTCGCCCACCCTGGTGACCCTCGTCGCCTTCAGCCCCAGGATATAAATACCCTCTCCTCTCCCCAGATTCTTCTTCTTCTTTTCTTCCTTCTCCACTCCCCTACCCCCTCCACCCCGTTTTGCATGTATTCCCGTCCCCCTTCCTTTCCTTTCTCATCTCTCTGCCCCACTCCTTATCCGCTGTGCTGTCATATATTTGCCTGGGCCCTCTTCGGAGGATTTCACCTTTCTTCCCCTTGGGACTTTGTTGCGCTGTGGGAAAGGTAGGGCACGAAGCAAGTCTGGGATGACCCGAGCTGTGCAAGCGCCTTTTGTTCAACACATTAGGAAGAACCTCCCTCGGCCGCTGCGGATACAGTTCGTCCTGCCCACAGTAGCCGCTGTTCCCCTCCAAGCCTTGACCCCATTCCTTCCTTACACCTTGAATTGGGGAGTCTTACCCAGTTGCATGGGGCCTGTATGCAACACCTGAGCACGACTTGCACCTCTACGTGGTGTTCAGGATGAGTAGCCTGCATGGTGAAACCAAGCAAGTCTGTGTATATAGCTTTCAAATGAATGATGTTCAATGTCCTCGCTTCAATCTTGCATCGTATGTTTGTAAATGGTCTGCCTCTCTCCGTATCTAGTCTTTCCGGGGTTGATTGATGAGGTTCATGGAGGGAGTGTGCTATGTCTATAGGTACATAGTATGTCGTATTTAGTCTATTAGATGAATTGGTGTCTCTACGGAGTACTCTGTACTATTTTCGTTTATTGCTTCAGCTAATATATATTGTCTCCACTTGGGCATGCACAGCAGTTGATAGCATTTCAAAACAAAGGGGGCACCTGGGCAACCTTGGAGATCCTAGTGACTCAACACCTTTGTTACTCAATGCCCCTCACCAATCGCTAGCGCCGCAAGACATTGACATCCACAGCACCGTCTCCAAGGTGCGGTGAATTTCTCTCACAAGCGACCCACTTCGCCACATTTTTATGACCCCTCCATCAACCCCTCCATCAACCCCTGTCACAAGGCCCTGTCTAGCCACACGAACAACTGTACTGCCAAGAACCAACCATATGAGTGCTCAACCCGTGGCATAGCCAAATAAGCCAAAGAAGCCAAAGAAGCCAAAGCCAAACACAGCGTCTCCATAACGTGTCTCCATTATTAGGCACCAGCATTTTGGTTCCGGCTCGAAGCCCATTGGTCCAACCGGGTCCACTGGCTGTGGCTGTTCCCGCGCGCTGCCATGGGCTCTCACCTTGGCGTGCATACGGAGGACACAGTGCAACCTCTGGTCGGTCTGTGGCTGGAGTCTGATATGTTCTGCGCCACGATAACTGGACATCAATACGATCTGTACTCCGTACTCCATACTCCGTATCCCGTACGGAGTACATCGCGGGGAGCTGGACAAGACACCACCTGCAGCTATTGGGAGTGTGCTCCACTTCTCTGAGGTGTCAGCTATGGTCCCATTCTATCCACTTCCCTTCTGTACACCGTGTACTCCGTACTCCGTACTCTGTACTATGAGTGGGCTTCTTTGTCTCGAAACTCTTCCCCCTTTATACAGAATCCCCGCTTTGCCAATAATCCGTATTCCCAACAATTGCCCCGCCTGTGCCAGGATGGCTTAATCTGCATGACGTGCGACAAATTAGCCGGGGACAAGTGTCGGACAAGAACCAGGGGCTGATGCGACCAATCTTAGCGTAAGCCCGAATCGCGATTCGGGGTGTATCGCGCGCCTCTGGATAGGGTATATAAAGGGTGTCCACCCCCCAAGCTAATCCTATGATACTTACCCTCCACACTCTACTTTGCATTCTTCTCTCCCAAATCGACACCATGAGCTTCCACGCTTCCGCTTCCAACATTGAGCTTGAGGATGGCCACATCCTCAAGGCCGTCCTCCGCACCGAGGATGGTGACGAGCAGGAGTCCACCATGGATCTCAACCAGCACATCGGAAACGACAACGGTATGTCGCCTGTCCCCATCTTGTCTCTCCATTCTCCGCTCTTCCCCTTCGGGTCCCACTCGTTTGTGACAACCGTTCTAACTCTTTCCGTTTAGGTCACTTCCAATGGGACGGTGGAGACTTCCAGCACAGCGCAGAGGACATCAGCTTCAGTCTCGAGGGAGACGACGACGTGCCCGTTCTCCGTGCTGTCTTGCGCGACGTCGATGGAGAGGGACACAATGCCGATATCAACCTTTCCGAGCGCATCGGCAACGACAACGGAACTCTCGTCTTCAACTAGCGTCGGTTGTCGGCTCTGAACAACAAGGAGCTTTCATATCGTTGACGATATTGTCTGGCACAATTAGACGATCGTGGCATACATCCATGAACAAGTTCCTTCTCATTTCTCTTCATCCGTTTCGATTGTAGAGTGTTTGTCGTAAAACTCTATCGCAGAGTATGGACTTGGTCCCTCCAGTGAGGGGTTTCTTTCCATTGGCGGGGGATGTTGTAACAGCATAGACGGTCCTCAGAGACGAAGATTCCACGGTGCACAATGCTCAGGGTTCCCCATTGGCAACAGATTGATGGAGACGCGACACTTATTGTGTCAAAATTCCGATTCTGCAAAGGTGCATAGCGTTCAGGAGTCGGGTTCAGTTGAAATCGAATTTGTTGCCTGAATCTGCCTGAATCTGCCTGAATTTGCCTGATCTTGGACACCTCTTGACACCGCTCATTACTGTATTGTAAATCACAGCCCTTGATTGAAGCTGTCCATACTACATATATCCTGAGAAGAGAAGAAGGTATCTATAAAGATGACTTCTTAAAAATGCCTTTAGGAGGCAGTCAAAAAGACTACCAATAAGACCGCTAAAAAGACATTGCAAGCCTGCAAACGCAGCCGACGATGTGAAAAGCTTCATTTTGCCTACTTTCCAAGGTTGGACTAAGGTTCCCTTGGTGAGGCATTGATTAAGGTCTCTGTCATAGCAATTCATATATTCAAATTTTTTGCCAGCCCAAAATCCAGCCATATCTAGGCAAAAAATTCGATTGCAATTGAAACCGGCCCCTGAGCGCTATACAGTTCCCCAGGCGCACATGAGAGCCTGCTCAACTCAAGGTTGACTAGCAATGCATATGGTAATGTTTCTTTTGACGGCGGAACACAGCAGGGATTCCTAAGAGCGAGACATTATACCGTGGCCATGACCGCAGTCTCCCCTACATGCAACTCCCATTGCCCTGGTTCTGGCCCGAGGACTCGAGGAGCTTAAGCGCGAACAGTTGGCAAACCGAAGTGTCTCGAGATATAGACACAACCTCGTATTGCCTTCCAGATTGCAGCTACACCGCAGTTCAACCGGGCCAACGCTTTTGTGTAAGTAGCTAGACACCAGCCTGCTATGTAGATTTAGATGAAACACCATACGACTGCTATACGCAAAATCCTAAGTCGGACACTACATCCCAGATGTCGCCTCATCACCAGGTCTATGATCTGCTGAGACAGGTATGAGGATTATCTTTATTATTCCTCTACGGTAAATATGGTAATCCTTGCATATCTCTTACTTACGTGTCAAATCTCTATCACTTGTGTATCATTGTATAGCTGTGTGAGCCGACGCTGCCCTCCATTAATCGATGCCTTCTAGATAGCGTCTTGATTTTACGCAGCTTCCTATTCGGGATGCGACTACTTGTTTTCTTTTTTCTCTCTCTTCCTTCCTCTTTCTCCCTCTATGTCCCTTCTGGTTCCTCTTCCACCCGGACATTCCCATACTCTTCTTCAATTCGCCAGCATAAGTGCACAGAAATATCGAAATGTCACCAGGATCACCGAGTTCTCCTAATCAGCGCGTACGGTCCACCAGTCCCTCACCCGGGTCGGGCGTGGAGGTGTCTGAGTCTCATGTATTGACTCGCCTTGACGCTCCTCTGCCCCCACGACACCATCAATCCGTCACAAGTTCGCCTACAAATGTTCAGCCTAGTGCCTCAAAGAAACGAGCGCGCTCTCCGTCCGAAACACTAGATTCGGCCCCCGCTCGGGAAACAAGAAGAGAAAAAGGTCGGAAGTTTTGTGGCGAGCTGGGCCACAAATTTGAAGGATCGATCGCAATTACCACTCGCGCGGAGGCCATGCAAGTGGCGTACAGGATCCACGGTCTCCCGGTACCAGAGCAGGTGACTAGCCGGGTAATCCTGTTTGGGGATGCCTGTATCCGCAATCGTCGCGGTGCCGTAGGCATCGTTTGGAAAGCGGGAGGGGCTGCTTCGAAGTGGGATGGACTGGGGGTTGCTTTCCACGAGAAGACAGATGACACCAGCGCACTGGAGCTATATGCAGTTGGATGTGGGCTGAAGTTTGCGCTTGACAATATTGATAGCGCTGAGTACACTGTCTCCAGGGATGATCCTGCCGACACAAATTTCTTTCGTCCAAAAATGAGACGAACAGGGTCTCATTCGCATATGATGAAGAGGGAAGTATTTGTGTTTACCGACGAGGAGACTGTCTTGAGGCGCCTTAACGGGGATGTGTCATATCATGGTGATGGACCTTATGGCACCCAGATTCGAGCTATCTGCGAGCTATCTGTGCTGTTAGCTCAACGCGATATACATGTTGAGTTGCATCTGAGCCCTGGTCATAGCCACATTCCAGGCAATGTTGCTGCAAATGATATGGCGAGGAAAGCTCAAAGAGAGCTCTTTGTCCTTGGCCACAACGACGAGCCCCCAAGGGATGCCTCGACCAGCGAGGTTGAAACATTCAGGGAAACAGTGCTGATTGACTCTGCGGCTGTAACTAATCAGCCTCATCCAGCTGTTCCCTCAAACCTGCCTTTGAAGCTTTCCCTGCTACTTCAACCTCGTCAACTTCCCATTTACCCACCACAACCTGCTCCTCCTTCGCGTTCTCCCCCCGACCCATCCTCTCCCTTCCCTATTTCCCCTCCTCCCCCCACCTCGCAGCACAAGGCTCTGTAGTCTGTGCTGCGATCTATGCCCTTTATCTCCGTTGTGGAGCTTCTGTGTCACGGACGATTGATTATTCATCATGTCACGGGTCAGCACACGTCCACGGGTATGAACCCGCTAGTTAGTTAATCAAAGAATCAACTTCTTTTCACCTTTCCATAACATTCTGTGACGGACATGTGACCGTTTGGGTCACGTGCGACGCCTCCGGCGTCAGTAGCTTGTGGTAGTGACGGGAAGAATCACGGTGTCCCGTGATAATTGTTATCAAAGGGGTTTAGTCCGAAAAGGACGGAAATTCACGGCAGAATAGGAAACCACATCTCCTGTCATATTCTTAGCTAGAACATAATTTATCAACAATTCATACAAAGTTGCAGTCCATCGTACAAAGACCTGTTTAGGTCTGAATTCTAGTGTTTTGATTCTTTTCGGATTTCCAGTCAAGTTGTTAGTTGAGAATTACATTGTTTCAACGGGATGGGAGAATCATGGGTTCACCGTCCGGAAAGGGGCACTATTTTTATCAAGGAGGGGCACCCCTCTGTTTTCTGTCTTTACCATCCATCCGAGAAGTTATCAAGAATACAATTTATCATCAAGTTTCATTCCGTCCTCATCAAAAAGATCTTCCTAGTCATCAATTTATCAAGTTGAGCGTTTTCTGCGAGGAAAGTAATTGTCTTGGCATAGCCCAGGTCGCGCCGCAAGCCCAGTCGTCTGGAGGACGCACGTCTGGTTAGACGGGGAATGGGCGCCAAGGGGTGGAGGCCCGAGATTTCCTCCGACAGAGACAGCTGAATATCATCATCTTTTCCTTCCCCTAGCCTTTCGTCGCTGCATCTTCCATTGTCTTGATATCTTCCTCCATGGCAGTAAAAAGGTGTAAACACCTGTGTGCAATACAAGTGTATGAGTGACCCCTCCTTATCTCCAGCTCCTCAAAGTTATGCTCCAAGAAAATACCTCCTATCTAGCCTGCTGCTATTGTCTCTATGCTACCATGGACCATCCAAGTCGTTGATCCTGAACTAGACTCCTGGACGAGTATCTCTTTTTATCAAATTTCCCTCCAGAGGGTCATTAAATCACTGTAAATTTATTCCTCCCAGCTGATGATTTCAAAAGCCCTATATTGCTTCATTCAAAATGTCATTCGAAGTTATTCCGATCATAAAAGCATGATAAAACTTGGTTACTTTTAACCTCACTTGAGTTTAGCGCCCGGCGGCATTTCCGTTAATGTGGGCCTGCCAAGGCCGGGCGGGTACCTGATAGCCCCATAATGAGCCAGGGGTGGGGTTGATACGGCGCGGGTCAGGTACTCCGTATAGGTATCAAACCTTGGAAGTCTGTGTAAGTTTTCCATATGATTGCTCGGAAACAAGGGAATTTCAAGAATCAAATCAGTGGTACAGTTGAATAACTGCACTGTGAACCACAGGGTCAGAAATCGGGAGTAGGTTTAGGAATGCCGAGATATTTGGTCCGAGTCCAGGAGTTGGCAAACTGAAAGGGCAATCTTTTTTTCTCTTTCAAAAAGGAAAGGATAAAATAGTAAAAAGTCATAAAAGAAAAAGCAAAAAGATAATATTCGACTTTTCCCATGGTCAGTGTAGTCTCCAGATTTTAGTAGCTGGTTATTGACTCATAGAATACCTATCTTGTGAAGAGGGGAACGCTCGATGGCAGTGCACTCTCTGGTACATGGGTCAATTGTGTAGCAGCATCCATCCAACAACAATTTACCAACTGCTGTAGAGAATGGTAAGTTATAGAGGGTAGTCCATGGAGTCAAATCAGAGGGGTGTAGGTGTGTATCATTGTCAACCTGTATCAACCTACTATATATATCCCCACGGTGCTTGTCTAACAAGAACGCAAATGTGCAAATGTCAGGATGAAGATCTGACAATAGTGGGAGACCTAGGTCCCCACTACACTATGTATCATTTTATAGCTGTGTGAGTCAACGCTAGCCTCTGTTGATCAATGCCTCCTAGCGAATTTGCTAATTATACCCGGCTTCCCGTTCTAGCTAAGAATAATAGAACTGATAGATCTCTGAGAAGACTGATAGCGCAAAGATTGACGCTTCTACCACGCATAACTATTTTCCTCAATCCTTTTCTCACCCTTCGCATTTTATCTTATTTAACCTTTGTCCAAAGATTCCCATATTCTTTAATCGGTGAGGATAAGTCCACAAAATTGTGAAACTGTCACCAAAGTCACGGAGGCAATCTAGCCGGCATATACAGTTTGCCAATCCACCACCGGAGTCCGATGTGGGAGGGAATCAGTCCAATACACTCAGCTGCATTAACCCCCAGCTGCCCGAGTAACCTCCCTCACTCCGGCCCAGCTTAGCAGGCCCGGGCTGGAGTATATATTTGTTGAGAGTATGAGGCGTGAGAGTATATATTGGAAAGAGAGTTGTACGCTAGGCTAAGTTTCGGCTATGTGGCCCAAGTCTCTAATAGGGAGCGGTCATATCGGTCATCCATGCCTTGATCACTGACAATTTTGAGAACCGCTATAACTGTTACCAGCCAAGTTTGATCAAAAGAATAAGAGTGCTATTTAACGACAATACTAAGTACAGAGAGGAAAGATGAAAGAGGGAAATCCGACGAAGCGTTCCTTTTCGTGGGATCTCACTGCAAACTCAACAAACTGAAAAGTCTCATACTCCCGATTTGGCAGGGACCTCCAACCCCACGCAACACCAAATGGTCACAATAAGGATTCTTTTGATGTCCCATCCGTCTTTCTTCCAAATCTCCTTCTTCCAACCCACATATCCAGCCGAGCCAAAGGTGAGACGCACTCAACCATCATGCCACACGAAGGATGGTTTCCAGCTGATACAGAATGCATCTCAAAAAGGATCCGGATTACTATCAACGTTTCCCTCAAATCACTGCTGATTTCAGGCATCAACCAAGGCTTGTGTCGATCGATATTGACTAGTGAGTGAGGTCCCGGTTTCTGAGAACTTAACATATTTTCATTATATCAAGCTGACCACCCTTATATCTAGCTATGCCAACTCACCCCTTCAGCCACGATGACCGAGTGGTCCTAAGAATTCTCAGGCATCGGGCCAGGCGGCGCTTAATTGCACGCCGGCAATTAAATGCGCACGGCAATCGCTTGGTAAGAGGCTACCAGCTCTTCTCGATGGTATATGCCCGACATCTATCACCCTCTGATGATGACGGTGTCTTTGAAGTCATTTGTCACCAAATACATGTTCTGCGAGCCGTAGCATTCGAGCTTCAGGCCGAGAAATTGCGAGATTTTGAGATATTGGGCGAAACTTTGGGGCCTGCGACACCATTGGTCGCAACTTAATATCCATCCAGCTCGATGATATGCGCTGGGGCTAGTTTGGATATGGTTAGCCTTATTGGCGATTTATGGTTCCATCTTGGGAGCTAATGAATGAGTCAATCAATGATACGGGGCTAATACGCACCCTCGAACACAAACTTGCTTCCCAATGTGGAAGAAAATAAATGTCAGACTTTTATGTCTAAATGTATGTATTCATTATCTGTCTTCGATAGAATATATAACCATAGAAGATTATGAACGACCTGGGAAGGAGGTATGGCACTGCGAACGTGTATAGCACTCAGGTGTCGGTTGCAATCGGAATCAGATTTGCTGCCTGAGTCTGAAGTTTACGCTCGAGAACATCGATGGTGCTGATTATTTTGTCACCGAAGAAACGCTCACTGACAAAACCTTCTTTGATCTAGGTATGGGGCGAACAATGTCCCGTGCCCATACGATGAAGAAGGGAGGGCTTTATATTCACTGATCAGAAGAATAAGTTGCGATACTTTAGCGGTGATATATTGTGGTGACGGACCCTATGCTACCTAAGCCCGGGCGATCTGTGATCTCTCGATTCTGTTAGCCCAGCGTGATATTCATGTTGGAATACATCGAAGTCCAGGCTATAGCGGAATCCCAGGGAACGAAGCAGCGTAAGATATGTCAACTCTCGAGCAGGGCTGAAAGAGACCTATTCGACATTAACCCCGACTACGAACGCGCAAGGCTTGGATTGGTCAGGGAATTGGAGACTCTCGGGGAAGCGGTGGTTGCTAAGTTTACAGTCGTGCATGAGGAGCCTGACCTTGCGGTTTCTTCCTCCTTGCCCCTTCGATTTGATTTGCCAGTTGGTCCGCGTCACCATGCCAGCTTGCTTTATGTCAGTGTCACCGTTTATGGCAGTAAAAGGGTGCCAATATGCGTCTCCAAATGAAGTATTTGAGTCGGATCTCGCACTGGGAAGCTTGAGAATGGAGTGATTCCCATCAGTTAATATCTGGGGAGCTCTCTGTCATTCAGTTTGGTATCGCCTGTGAACCCAATCAGACCGCAATAAGGATATGGTAGAAATTGCAAGCTTCAAGTCCCGTTTGGACCTGATAATTCCGGTCCGATGTGCATTATATTTGACCAAAAATTGATATCTTTCATCAAAGCCCCTATGGTGCAGTTAGTAGTCTACAGATCCAACCACTGCTGCTACCTATGTTCCTGGGTTCCTAGGCTAGCTCGTGATGCAAACTCCCTGGTTCGAGAACCTCGAGTACAGGCGTGTGCATCCCCAGGGGGCTTTCTCTTTTTTTGTTCTTTTTTCTTGATCTTTCGAGCTTATATCTGAGGCAACCAATCTATACATGATAGCTAAGTTTCCTTGGCGCTGATTAATACCGGAATAAACCTTGGAAGCCCTGACGGGTGGATCTTTCCCCTTCGATGTGGTGTGGAGCCCGACCCACTATATTCTTGATCCGACGTCCATTATATTTGACCCAAACGGAGTGCCTAGGCCCTATGGTGCAGTTGATAGTCTACGAACCTACCACTGCTGCTACCTAGGCTCCTCGACTAGCTAGTGATGCAAACTCCCTGATTCGAGTCCAGGCGTGTGCGTCCCCAACGGGGCTCCCTCTTTGTTTTCTTTTGTTTTTCGTAACAATCAATTTCGTTTTGTTCATATTTTACTTACACCTTTTGTGGTGTCTGATGAGCGTGTATTCCGGCACCTTAACCTCGCGTAAGTGTAAGACGGTAGTAGGAAGCCTGGCACATAGTTGCTGTTTCACTATCATATCTCAACTAGCAATCCGTCGGTGGCCAAACTGATATGGACGCAGCCAGTCAGTTTTGCGTAGTCACCCATTCCTTTGTGCATTCCTTTGTTCATTTTTTTATTTTTTTTTTCATTTTTTCCTTCTGTTGAGAAACATGGCTTCCATAAGTAGTCATATTTACTAACGAGATATAGCAAGATTTACATAGAGAGTGCAAATAGTTTATATGCATATGATTTTGCCAAACCAATAAACGCACTAGGGGGGTCTCGGGAATAGCAGGGTAGCATGGGTATATTTCACCACAGTGAGGAACTACTGGGTGAAATTTCTGTCGACTGAAACTTGTACATTGGTATCTTGAAATGCAAAGGAAGAGCACAAAAAAATAAAATATTCGAATGGGTCGACTGTGCAGTGATGGGCTTCTTGGCATGAATATTTTCTAAGTTGCTCAAAGGGAGAGTGAAAAAAATATTTCCAGGCTTGCGTTCAGGGGCCCAAGGGTCATCTGTTAGTCTCCTCATATTATGAGCTTCCTCGTTGCCAGGAATGCCCCGATGTCCAGGGCTTAACCGAAGCTCCAAATGGACATCTTGATGAGTCAAAACCTCTGATAAGTCGCAAATAGTTTGTATTTGCTCTGCTATGTCGCTAATCAGTCGGTATCACACTAAGCCCTTCAGCCGGGTCAAAATATTTTCATCGCCATTGAATATGAATACTTCGCGCATCGTATTATGTAGATGAGTCTTCGTTTGGGCAAGCTCATGGCGGAAAAGCCTATCATTGATGGGTTGGTCTGCGGGAATAGCACATCGTTCCTTATGAATATTGTCGACTACGAATTTCAGCACGCATGCAATTCCAAACAATTCACCTACAGCCGTACTGCTAGTCTTTTGGGGGCATGGAAAGGAGATTCTATCCCATATGTGATTGTAAGGGAATCCCAAGAAGAAACATGGAAGACTCAACTTTCAAGAATGTGTCGGGAGAAAACGCGTGGGAAGAAAAAAGAAAAGAGCAAAATACAAGCAATTACCAAGATCCTGAACATGCTGAAGCTGATCTACGCTTTCTGCTATTATTCTAGACAAGGTTCTCACTTCGATATCGAGACACGGGGCAACACCACCTGATGTATGTATCATTGATCTGGTCATCTTGGGTGATAGAATTCATCAACTGCAGTTTCCGCACCACGGCCAACATCATTGGAAATGGTATCATCCCATCTATAGATGTCCATCTAGATATATTGTCAAGGTAGATGTAGTGTATAGTTAGGTACCTACTAGGTACCTAATCCTGTAGATCAGAGCCGCGGAAATGCGGAGGTCGGCCCCACATCCGAGGTGTGCCCCGCCTGGACGTCATTCCCGAGTTCTGCTTTTCCCAATTACCTGGCAGTAATTGAACTACGCCCATTTGCCATCTATCAAGTCAGTATCTAAGACATAAAAGCATTGAGGAGATTGAAGTATCGATGTCACCTCCTACGTGCACTACTGACGGTTTGCAGATCCTCCCAGCCCAACCGGAAGACAACCCCAGCCTCTCAACCCATAATCCACAAATCGAACCGAACCAGCTCCACCATGGCACCTCTCATCCGAGTTATCGGCTCTCTCAATGCCGACATGGTCTCAGTCACGTCGCGATTTCCAGATCCCGGTGAGACAATCACCTCGTCATCCTACTTCACCAGTGCAGGCGGCAAGGGTGCAAACCAAGCGGTGGCATGCGGGAGAATGTCTAGAGCCAAGCCCACGGGCACTACGAGCCCCACCGGCGACGTCAATGTGGAAATGATGGGCGCAGTGGGTGCATTGGATGGTCATTTCTCTAGTCTGTTGAAGCCGACCCTGGAGAGATCTGGAGTGGACACGTCCCGAGTGAAGGTCGTCGACCATGCATATACAGGAGTGGCGGTGATCATCGTAGACTCATCGGCTGGGGGTGAGAACCGCATCCTCTTCTCACCCGGTGCGAACTACGACGGTATGCAGCCGACGCCGGAGGTGCTGGGTATGGCGTTGGCCGCGCCCGTGCCAGACGTCATCGTTATGCAGGGCGAGATCCCGGTCGATACTGTGATCGGAACACTACGGGAGATTGCGGCTTACAAGGCTAAAAGTCGCGCTGCTGGGAAGCGCGGCACCGAATGTGGTCCCGATGTTATGCTTAACCCGGCACCAGCGCCACCTGGTGGTTTACCCGAGGATGTGTACGCTGCCGTCGACCATCTGATTCTCAACGAAACAGAAGCCGAACTGATGACTCCGCCCGAGGAACAACTTCTTCGCGTGGTGCCAGAGGCAAAGGGCTTGGATGGCAATGAGAAAGTTGCTCGGTATTTCCACAAACTGGGTGTGAGCTACATTCTTATTACGCTTGGCGCCAAGGGCGTCTGGTACAGCGCTGCAGATGGCGGCTCGTCCGGGCCCAGCGATGGGGTTCGTCGCTTCACCAACGACATTCCAGCGGCCCATGTCTCCCACGTCCTGGATACCACCGGCGCGGGGGACACTTTTGTTGGAGCTTATGCGGTCAGAGCGGCACGGTGGCGCGAGCAGCGTCGTGCGGACGGCAAGGCTGCGCAGGATCTCGTAGACGCTGAGAAGCCACACCGGTACAAGACCGTCATGGATGAATCTATGCATCTAGCTGCACGTGCCTCCGCTCGGGCTGTAGAACGCCAGGGCGCCATGGATAGCATTCCTTTCGAAGATGAGATCTAAGTTGCTAGGCCACGCATGACTCAGAATTAGAAGATAGCGATAAGCTCAAATATATATGGATCATTCCTTGCATCATTCTTTATTTCTGTATTCCGCACGTTGCAGTAAAATGCCGACGCGATTGTACGGGGATGGCACAGGGGACCATTGATCGAGAGAAATGTAACAAGGATATGGGTGCCGAGGGGGAAGAAATCGATCCCACGAGGAAGAGGGGGATTGCAGGTGCCATCGAACCTTGGACAAACCTATCCTGTATCCCTATTAATAGCCCCTCAACCTGGTCCACCCTGGAATAGACCACTAGGGCGCGAATTCCAACTCTGAAACACCTTGACAGGAGCATATTCCCCAGCCCTAGGAGCCCGATATCCCCAGACACCGCTGGAGCTCCTGGGTACTCCGGACTCCGGACTCCGTATAGTGTTCCACTTTGGCTTCAACCAGCTCACACTCGACTTGTGCATTGTTTCAAGCCGTCTTCCGAGTCCGAATGTGGATAGCCACTGGAGCTCGATGTGTTGGCAGAGTTTCATTAGACCCCTCGTACAGCATAAATGTTAGCGCCATTGTAGACGCTGTTCACGAATAAGCGTACGGTGCGTAAGGAGCAAACGTGAACGCGAAGTCGCGCGTCAAGGACGTGGACGTGGAGGTACTCGATACTTACGCGATGTACCCGCTCGGAGGCGGGATGCCGAGTACCGGGTACTTGTGAGCGACGCGTCCAAGGGATGAACGCGAGATGCAAGTAGAAAAGTGGACTTGCCAACCCTGCTAGGGGAACAGCATTCGGGAATTCTACGGGGTATCAGGGATTAATCAGGTGGCACGAGGGTAGAATTCTCCGTATGGAAGAAAAGAAACCGCACAAAGACAAATACCGCGATCTGCATGACATTGTTCAGACGAAGAATGAAAGCCATTGGATTCTCTCGAGACGAGCGACTGGAGACTGGCACTGCAGAAACGCCACTTGCGGTCAACGCGACGCGCCTATACTTGAAATACTTCCCTTCGCCCTCCGTAACTCCTCCAGTCCTTTGCTCCTTGCCTTGATACCCCTCCAGCTCTCATCTCGCTATATCTACTCTGTACTCCGTACGGTCTTCGCACGTCTTCTATCTGCAGCCATCCTTCTCTCCGGACACGGTCTTCCTGCTCTGGCCCATTCTTTCATTTAATCATCCGACCAATTCCTCTCATTCAATTATTTGGCCTATCTTGCTATTTCGATCTACACTGTTGATCGCTGTTGTTCCGAGATTTTCGTGGCTTTTGTCTGCTGTAGACCGCCCCCCACTTGGCGCTGACCAAAACAAAACATCCCTACTTCCACCATGGCCACTCTCACCATGACTCCCACACGCCAGCCTTTGGGCTGTTTGGACTCGCCCATGCGTCCGATGATGCGTTCGAAGCTTAATCGCCAGAACCAGCAAAATGGTACGTGATGATCCGGGGTTTGATGTTCCAGGGATCGGTTGGCTTACAATTTCCCAGGTGCCATGGCTATGAAGAGCTCTATGAGCCCAATGAAGACCTCTATCTTCATTGATACCGATTCCGAGAATATCAACCCCGCTAGCCTGTCAACTAAGCGCAAGCGTACCCTCGATGACGACGAGAACGCCAAAAGTACCTCTAAGCCCAAATCATCCCGCATGGCTCTTTCCACCCGCAGCACCAACAACTCCCCTCGGCTGTCCACTCCCTTGAAGATCTCCTCCACGGCAACTCCCAAATCTGCTCCAATTCTCAAGCCCGCCGGTCGCTCTCCACTCAAGTCCAGCAAGTCCGCGACGCGTCGTTCCATCATTGCCAAGCCCCGCTCAGAGCTATGCAACAAGCGCAGCGTCGCTCGTCCCTTCTCCCTGGCTGCCGCTCTTGCCAAATCTAAAGCTCCCAACCCCGCGCCCAAGGCTCCGGCCTCGTGGTGCTTCGATATTCACGTCGACACCGAACAGGAAGAGATGACCAACCTTATGCAGCACTCTACCACGGTTTTGGATATCAGTGACGACGAGGGCAAGACTGACGCCTGTAGCCGGGGAAAGGAGAACATCTCTCCTCAGGAACTGGGCATTGAAATTCCCCAATCATCGTCTGCTACTGTCGCTGCCGCTGCTCGCAAGGCACCCAAACTGGATGAGCCCCGTTCTCCTCTTGGTGAGCTCAATGCCGCCGACTATTATGCCGAGGATTGCAATGCGTTTTCATACGTGGTTGTATACGACAATGAAGAGAACTCACCTGAGGTCAAGAAGGCTCCTTCGCCTCTGTCCCAGAGCCACCAGGCTCTGATCGACAATTCCATTGCTTCTGTTCTGGAGGCCGTTGCTCCTCTCGCTGCTGAGACCCATGACCAAGAGAATGCGGGTGGAAGCCACAAGCCTGCTGTTTGATATGCTGTCTTCCCTTGTCTCTGCATCTGGTTCGGAGTCTTTCCTTGGCCGCGGTGTGGCCCCAATACCTATTTGCTTTCTCGTTCGGCGCTTCCGTTGCCTTTTGTTGAACACTGGTGTTCATCGTATATGGTGTTTTCGTTTCTTTTCTTGTTGGTATAACGTGTGCCATGACTTATGTATCTTTTGTGCTCCACTGTCGTCACTCGGGTTGACTCTCTTTATATATCCCCCGCCTAATTGTTGCCTTCCTGTCTGTGTCATGTCTGATGCTTTACGATGTATGAGGCGATCGGCCTCCCTCCATAGCTAGTACAATGAAAGAAAAAAATAACATCCCTTACACAGAGTTTCTTGAAGCGTAAATTCCCATTTCTCTTCAAGATATGCACCCCTCAACTTGGTAGTCCCTTTCACTCATCCTCATCCTCATCATCCTCCTCCAAATTGTCACTCTCATCTTCCTCTTCATCAGCATCCCTGGCCGCAACAGCAGCCGCAACCTGAGCAGCCAAAATCTCTCGCCGCTCAATCTCCTCCTCCTCGCCTTCACTCTGCTCATCAATCTTCTCAGCCTCCGGCTCCGGCTCCGGCTCTTCAAACTCCACACTCTTCCCTTTCACAGGCTTCCCCTTCCCCTTAGGCCTCCCCTCCCCAACCTCCTTCCGAACCAACCCAGCATTCGCCGCCAACCTCCTCCACATCGGCGACCCCCGAATAACACCCCTGACCTCCGTAGCAAGCGTGATCTCCTTCGGCGTCGCAACCTCCGGATCAAGCGTGAACAGCGAGAAATCAGCCTCCGACCGCGCATGCGTAGGCAACTGCATAATCCGCACATAGTCCTCATCAACCGGCTCCCGCCCTTCCATAAGCGCCTGGATCTTATGTCTCATTACCGTCTTCGCCTTCGCCAGCGTGCCATTCGCGAACCATCCATCCGTGATGATCTCGCACTCGCTACGCAGGAACCCTTCTTCCGGTTCCGCGGGGTACAAGTCCGCCACCAGCTGCGGGTCTTTGATATCGCCAATCATCCAGATCCGTCCGTCTTGCGCGAATGGCTGCTTGCCCGTGAACACGTGTCCGCTTGTCGGCGCGTTCGTGCTCTCGTCGTCCAGTGGGCCCCGTGTGTCCGTTGGGCGGGGGACGTTGTGCCGTCGTCCGCCGCCGCCGTCGCGGGCTAGTTCGGCTTCGCGCGCGAGCAGGCGGAACATGAAGGTTTGGTAGTGTCGGTACTCGGGTGAGGTCCGTGGGTCGACGCCTAGTTTGATGATTGCGTCGCGCCACGGCCCGGAGCGGAAGATGTAGCCCACGTATGGTATGGCGTGGCGGAGGTTCAGACGGTCGTCGTCGTTTGTTAGGTTGTTGCGGAGTCCGCGTCGGGTCCAGGCGGGTTGCTGTTCGTAGAGGGCTCTTAGGTTTGCGATTGTTTTTTGCATGCCTTCGTCTAGTGCGCTGATTGGGACGAGATTTGGGCGTGGTTCGCTGGGCACTTGGGCGATGTCGTAGGGGACTAGGTGGGTTAGCACTTTGTTGGCGGTTTGGGTGTTGACGGTTTCTAGTTCGCCGGATCGGCCAATTGCTCGTTTCACGGTTGGGTTTTGACGGTAGCTGGAGATTGGTTAGTTAGTGGTCTGGGGGTTCTGGATTCAGCGTGGCTCATACATGTAGTGGAAAGGAACGTCGCCGTGGCTGAATGATGGTGGTGGGATGAGATCTGCATTTAGGGCAGCGCCTTTGTCCATTTCGATGTCGTATTCCTTCATTTTGTCGACTGTGAGGTTGTCAGTAGGGTGTTACTTGAGGTGCATGGTAGGCAGTCTTACAGTCAAAAGGAATGATCTTATCTCGGAAACGGTTTGTAAACGAGCTGGCTGTAGTCGAATACACGAAATCCGGGATTCCTGGGCATGTATATCAGCAACAATACTATTAACCTAAGAGCAGAAGAGCCAACATACCTCGGAACACGTGTGTCCGTTCAACCCTCCCGACAGGCTCAATCTGATACTTGGACGGATTGTCACTCAGACTGCGCAATAGATCCTTAGCAGTCCGTCGCGGGGGCGGCCCAGTCGCTTCTGATTGCGGCGCATCTGTGAACGGCTCGTTTGAGCCTATTTTACGCCTCCTGCCTGTGCGCTTGGGAACAGTGACTTTGAGGAGCACATTGTTCGACGGTAGACTCGTCGACTGCACCGCTCGGGCCATGATATCTTCCGGCCGTAGCACCAGATTAGCCAGTGTGTCGTGCTTGGCCGGATCCAAGAGCTATAAGAGGTCAGTAGATGTTCATGATTGAGTCATAGGAGTGCCTCATCTCACTGTTTTTATTCCTGCATCGCCTTGCAAGGTCTCCATCGCTTTGTCGACGTTGCGGATCACGGCAGGGTGTTCGACGCTGACGAGACGACGGGAGGGGACCGCGTAGAACGGGGCTGTTCTAGACACCCGCTGGTCCTCCATGGTAATCGATTCAAGATCAAACTTATGGATGGTGTTTTTGCAATATTTTTTGCTCCAGGGTTCACGATTACCCGTTGATGGTTGCGGTTGTTGTTGGTTGGCTCACGGAGATCGCCCTTTCGCAGTCAAAGGCAACGCTGCCACTTTTTGCAGAGTCTCTGGTCTCAACGCAGTTTTAGATAGAGGGTCGTGTATTTATGTTCACCTCCACCGTGACGAAAGCTCGCAACGATATCTCTCGAGCTGCAGAAAAGAATCGAGTCTACATTCCACAAACGGTTAGCCTGCTGGGGAAGAGTATGCTGACTCATCTTTGACGTCGGGTCACAGGAGACGAGTTTATAGCTGGACGACAACCGTAGGATATGTCTTGGCCAGGTGAGCAAATGTAATACATAAGTTATGGACTGCGACAGAATCCATGTCAGATGTGTCGTTGGGCTACATGAATATTACTTTGTCGTTTTTGCCCGATCCATGATCGTTGTTGATCCAAATTGTCTGGTGGTCTGGGAAGTAAACCCTGGATAAACTAAGACATCGTGACAGATTGAGCGTCCATTATTACCCACACAATATTCTCTGATGAAATCCATTCGCCATTTGACTCGAACTCTACGGGCTTCTCTTTGTCCTGCTTGGGTTAAGTCTCCAAAAGAGGAAGGCAGACGATAAGAATCGAGAGAGCGCAAAGATGGTATCATTGTTATTACTATGTATACATCGAACGTGTGGAAGACGAGGTAGGATATCGATAGAAATGTAGAAGCAGGAATTGCACGTTGTAGCCTTATTTCTACGGACATCTTTATGCGCGGTCAATGAACCACGTACATGTACGGAGTATAGACCTTTCCAGTCGATTTTCCAAGGATGACCCATGATAGGATACTCGGTGCTAAGATTGTAGTAAGGGGAACTTATTTGCCAACAATATAAAGGTCCAAAAGTTCAATTTCAAATCCTATTCTCCCGTGCCGGTTATAGAGCTAGAAAGAATATATCGGGCCCTGTATGAATTGGGCGAGAAGTGAAATGAAATATGTGGGAGAAGGATTGCCATATATCTCTTGGACCGATTCCAAATTCCACTCCTCTTTGAAACAGTGCATGGTTATACCCCTGCAGCATGACCCAAAGGATTCAAGGACGAGCAATGAAGCCCAAGCCAGAGGTGCCGTCAAGAGTGCTCGATGTATATAGGGACGAGGCCCATCTGAGCAGTGGCTGGGTGGGTCAAAGCACGGACCTAATTCCCACCTTCGCAGGTCTCACGGAGTTTTGGAGGCACCTCGCAGAGAGAGTACGGAGTATGACCTCCCCCATGTCTCAGGAATGACGCAAAATCCCCTTCGTCACCAGCACTTGGTGAGTGGCGTAGCCTGTGCCTGAAATTGAAGTCACCCCCTGGGGTCACGTGGAGCATGACATAAGCATACTTCGAAACGAGCAGGAAAAAGGCGTAGTTGTGTGAGGAGAAAGAAAGGCGAGAAGACGATAGCTGTCGAGTAAATGTATGTCAGATCCAAACAGAAAGAGGCCTGAATCTCCTAAAAAAGTAGAATCCCTCTCCCATGGTATCTGGGCGTGGTCCCCCTCCCATCACCATCGCAGCCAGGAGAACCAGCCCGCCTTTCCCTACACCTCAACAACAATCCACTTCCCTCCCTCCTCCCCACAACCCAACGCCATCATCTTTATTTGGTTTCTTGTACATCGTCTATCTTGTCTCCTGCCATCCAAATTGCAGTTTTCGTGCTTTCGCAGTGGGCTGCGACTCCAGTGCCCGTCCCTCTGGTGCTCCCAAATCCCCCGCTCCCAGCCTGCCACTAAGCGACACGGAGATCTTCCAGCGCCGACCAAGTGCGTCCTATAACACCTGCTCCGCCCGGACAGCCTTCACCTCGATCCGTCAATTGCCCAACTCAAAGCTACTGAGGTACGTTCGATCGGACGCCCGACTCCCCATTGCCTGTACACGCCCTGTCTTCCTAGCACCAAATTGTCGCCCCGTGCGCGTACTGCAATCACACCTTGTTGGGAACGCCTGATGCTAGTGCCATTGAACCCCGGCTTTGCCTTTAAACATTACAACGACTCGACACCAGCAGGGCAGGGCTATCTACCTTGGCAATCACAATCTTACATGCTGTATGACTTGGACCGCTCATGACTTTCTCCTATTAGGTTGACCTAAACAATCCCACCCCCTCCTCGCTATTACCCTGAGCGGCTGTCTCCCTTGCGTCCCCTCAATTTACTCTGGCTAGAGTGCGGCGCGTGGCTGCACTGGCACCAACAAACCTAGCCGAGTACATGTGGCTGTCTACATAAGTCGTCAAAATGAAGGGTTTCAGACAGAGAGTAGTAAGTTACCCGCCTCTGTTGCTCAACTGCACCTCACCGCACGGTCACTTCTATCCATCTCTTCCCTTTGTCACCGCGCACTGGGTGGCCACCCAAGCAATTCCGCAAATAATCTAACCTCCTTGACCTCTAGCACGACCAGTTGTCGCGGGCGAAGGACAACAAGTCCTCGAAAAAGAAAGATTCCAACTCGCAAAACCAGTCCCTTGGTATCTCCAGTGCGCAGCAGTCTAGTTCACCCAACCAAGGCACACCAACCTCCTCCACAACATCTCTCAATGATTCGCGAAACAAATCTCCGGACAACGCTTCCCCCGCCGGAGCATCGTCTGCGGGCGCACCCCCGGCTCAACAGTACATACCCCAACCGGGAATAGCAGGCCAGCCTATAAGCAATGGACCGGGAACACCGACTAGACAAGGCCAGCCGGCGGCCCCTAGTGTCATCATCAGCCCAAGCGCACCGGTAAGCTGAAGCGATTCTCAACTTGGATGCAACTTGCATTGGCTAATAGTGGTTGGATCGCGTAGCACGTTCCTCCCCCGGTGCCGCCGAAACGATGCCCGGAGATCTTGCACCCCCCCGAAAGTCTCATGTATTCGACCGCCTACAGACAACTCCTAAGGACATCTCGGAAGGAATCCGAACCCCAAAACGCCAACATTCGTCGCGATTCGACATCTCCGATCAGCGCCAGAGAGAATTAGAGAAGCTGCCGGGCTTCCACGAAGTGCCTCCTAATCGGCGCCAGGATTTGTTCATGCAAAAGATCGACCAGTGCAATATCATCTTCGATTTCAACGACCCGACAGCCGATATGAAGTCCAAGGAGATCAAGAGACTGGCGCTGCACGAACTCTTGGATTACGTTGCCAACAATCGGTCGGTGATTACGGAGCCCATGTACCCCCGGGTGGTAGAGATGTTCGCCAAGAACTTGTTCCGTCCTATTCCTCCTCCTATGACGCCCCAAGGCGAAGCGTTCGACCCCGAAGAGGATGAGCCCGTTTTGGAAGTCGCCTGGCCTCACATTCAGGTCGTATATGAATTCTTCTTGCGATTCATTGAAAGCCAGGATTTCAACACGAATATCGCGAAGGGTTTCATTGACCATCAGTTTGTGCTTTCGGTATGTACTGCTGTTTTCTTGTTTTCTTGTTTAAAGTATGCTAACGCTGCAACTAGTTGCTGGACCTCTTTGATTCGGAAGATCCCCGGGAACGTGATTTCCTCAAGACGACTTTGCATCGCATCTACGGAAAATTCTTGAACCTGCGGTCATATATTCGCCGATCTATCAACAATGTCTTCTTCCAGTTCATGTATGAGACAGAGCGTCATAACGGTATCGCTGAGTTGCTCGAGATTCTGGGCTCCATTATCAACGGATTCGCCTTGCCGCTGAAGGAGGAGCACAAGCTCTTCTTGACACGAGTGCTTCTCCCCATGCACAAGGTGAAGAGTCTGAGCATGTATCACCCGCAGCTGGCCTACTGCATTGTGCAATTCTTGGAGAAGGACTCCACCTTGACTGAAGATGTAAGGGCCTCTCTTTCCACTTTGCTTAGTCTCAGAGTTAATCACTGACCGCTATCTTTAGGTGGTCCTCGGCTTATTGCGCTTTTGGCCTAAGACCAACAGCACCAAGGAAGTTATGTATCTCAATGAGGTGGAAGATATCTTCGAGGTGATGGACCCAGGCGAGTTTGCCAAAGTTCAGGAGCCTCTGTTCAATCAGTTGGCCAAATCTGTTGCCAGTCCCCATTTCCAGGTGCGTACTACCCGAGAACCCCAACTTCAAGTCCCCCGATTAACATTTCCTGGACATACAGGTCGCGGAGCGTGCTTTGTACTTCTGGAACAACGAGTACTTCTGCAACCTGGTGAGCGACAATGTGGAGACGATTCTCCCGATCATGTTCGCGCCCCTTTACGAGAACTCAAAGGGACACTGGAACCGGTGAGTTTGATCTGCAAATTTTACTACCTCAAATGGAACCAAGCTAACCGTTCACCTAGCACAATCCACAGCATGGTATACAATGCCATGAAAATGTTCATGGAAATCAACCCCCAACTCTTCGATGAATGTTCCCACGAATACACGGAACACCAGAACAATGCAGATCAACGCGAGAAGACTCGCACCGACCGATGGGACATCATTGAGCAACAAGCCAAAGATCGGAAGAACGGCATTCCTCCCCCACCACCCCCAGCGCTGGACGTGCCAGAGCCGATCGATGAAGTAGAGGCCATGACTCACGAGAACCAAAAGCGGTTGAACACTCTGAAGTTGACGGAGGAGGCTGATACTGCCAAGGAAAGGCCCAGCAGGGAAGGCACCCCTAATTCGGTACGTCCTGTGCATCTCTGATCCGTGCTGCTCTGCTGCCCAGATACGTGCATTCCTATGCGACCTATTTCCATTTTGTCTGGCCTTGTTGCCCTTCTTTTTCGTATCTGTCTTTTGCTAAGAGACCACGTCCGCCCATGTATAGCCAGCGTGATTCTAACGTGAAAACGTCCGTTTGATCCAGACACGACGCCGAGGCTCCATCCGCAACGGCGGTCGGAGGCGACGTAGCGGCAGCGGCAGTGAGATTCGCCCGCGACGACGATCGGTTGGCAGTGGTACCAGCGCGACCAATGTACAGATCTTGCATCGAAGCAATTCCACTAAATAATGTCTTGGAGATGGACTGCTGATGGACATGGTAATTTCCGTTTATTTTTCTCCTGCGATGGCATAGCGACTATGGGGCAACGATATTTGTGTCTTTTGATTTTCGGTACTCCGGACTGATGCCCTGCCAACTGTGCCCTTTTTGTTCTGCGTTTTCCCCCCTTTCTTTTGTGTACATGGATTTCTCCCTTTTTTTGCAATTTTTTTTCCCCTTCCGCGACGGGCTCCCTCGTCTTCGTGAGCGGACTTGAGTTGGAACCCAGTCTTAGAACCGTGTTCGGGTATGGAAAACGGGTGCGAATGGCGTTTTATCCATCGACCATGATTGTCGGTGGGCTGTCTATGTGTGTTCTTCTTCTCTTCTATCATTTTAGACCAGTTCTAGGATATGATATTGCCTTGGAATCTGATGCTTGGGGCACCGATCGTAGGCTTATGGGTTGCTCTGCACCAGGGCTTGATCATTTATGACACCACGACAGCACTGTAGCTGGCCGTCTAACTTGGTCTATCTTTGTATCTTTTCAAAGTGATTGCGATTGTCATGACTCATAAAACTAAATCAAAATGCGGAGTTGTCCGAAAGTATCAAAGGGAATAGGTATTCAACGATATCCAAGATAGGATAGCCAAGGAGCACGGTATTGTTGAGCCCAGTTCCTCTGCCGGGCAGGAGATAGCTATGTGATGGTCTGCCGTGATATATTCATGTAGTCGTGGTGATGTCGTTCAATGGCATGGTCGCATGATGCACAATCTGGTCTAGTTGGGTAAAAAGACAATCTAAAATGTCCGAAGCATACTCCTCAGACGCAGTCGATGACGAGTAGCGTAGTTCCACCTGGAATTCCGAGGGGGAAGGGAAAATAGCCACGCAAAAGTCGTACTAAATGAGATTATCAGTACCTCACTTGGAATTATGGTTCTGAATGTGCTCACCTCTGTGGCATCTTCTAACTCAACGAGTTTTATCTCGATCTCATTGACACCATCCTTGGCAGATGATTGAGCAGAGAATGGATTCTGCACTGTCAAAACTGTGTTGAAGAGTGGCTGGTTTTTTTCTGAGCTTTTGATTCCTGATCTTTGGATTATGTCGGGCATGGAACAGTTCTGCTGGTCATTTCTATGCTGGATCTCCATCTGATTGTGTCGCAATAAGTCCAGTATGGTGCGATTGGGATCAAGCAAAATTCGACATGGAAGGATGTTAAACAATGACCCGACGATATTCCATACTTCTAGTTGCGGGGTGTCGCGCCCGGAGGTAATGGCCCCAAAGCAGACATCCCGGGACTTCGTATAGTGGGCGAGAGTTAAGGCCCATGATAGTTGGAACAGGTTGGTGATGGTGATATTGTTAGAGCGCCAGAAAGAATCTAAGCGCCTGGCTTGTGCAATTGGCAGACAGCGGGTCTGGGAGCGAGGTTCCGGGAGAGGGGAACCTATTTGCAAAGCTTGCTTGGCCGGGAGTTTGGGCAGGTGGGAGGGCTCCGCGCCACAAAGCGCTTGTTTCCAGTATTGCGTTGTTGTTGCAGTCGGCTGGCCGCGCAGGTGGGACAGGTATTGGCGATAGGTGATCCCTGGTTCTGGTAAAGACCGACCTTGGAGCAGAACAGATAGCTCTTCCAGTAGAATGGACATGGAAAAAGCATCGATCAGTGCACAGCCCGTTTCTAGTCTCATGAAGACCGCCCCGGAATGATCCTGCCCGATAATTAACCGGTGTGGTGGCGACAAGCCCCAAGATGGGAGCGGTTCGAGCCGTTTCAGGTCCGAAAGAGCGTTCTTGCTTGGTGGAAGAATAATGGGCTGGGTTGGTCCCTTGTCAAGAACCACTTGGAGATAACCCGAGTGAATATTTGGCTCGTTGAGGAGAACGGTCCGCAACGCCATGTGTCGTTGCACTAATCGGCCCCAGGCATCGCTCAATTGCATTGCAGTCACCGATCTATTGGACTGGATTTCGAAAATCGCTGTGCTCGTGTAGTCAGGAGTGTAGAGTTCCAATATCCCACTGTGGGCTTCAGAACAAGGGTAGATATCTTCAATGGAATCTGATGCTAGTAGATTCAGCCGCGATCGCACCCTTTCAAGCTCATAGCCAATGCGTTCAAACTGGACGACGTCATCTCCGTCTGTGATCTTTCCTTGGGAAGGAATAATCTTTTGGCGTTTCGCATCAACTGGCTGGCCATGAATGTCAATGACATGTGTGCAAAATGACGATACAGTGTTGTGGGAGAGGAAGTCCTGCATGGAGATGGTCATATTTCTTCTGCGACATAGGGTGAGAACTCGCATGGCCGTGATGGAATCGCCTCCCAGTGCGAAGAAACTGTCGTCTACGCCAATGGCGTCCTCATTCAATGACAACGCCGTGGCAAAATTTGAACGGACGAATCGCTCTTGCTCAGTGATTGGCTCCCTCTTCTCTCGAGTGGAATTGTTCAGATAAATATCCAATGATTCTTGATCCAGATCAGATGCCGTCTGGCGTAGTGTCTTGCGGTCCGCCTTGCCACTTGGACTAAGAGGTAGACGAGAGAGTGCGAGGAAAAAGGAAGGCACCATATATGGCGGAAGGTGTTGATTGAGATGATGCTTAACACCCTCAAGGTAGGATTGATTCCTTGTCGATGGCGGAAGGAAAAATTGTTGATCATCGCTAGGAGTAGACGTAATGCTGACCGTCGTTTCCACCGTCTTAGGATCATAGACAAACATCACCAGCCTGTGTCTCTGGGTACCGCGGGTTTTTATCAGTTCCGCAATTACCACGGTGCCATGTTGATAGTTCTCGGCACAATGCTCGATCTCGCGCAGCTCAATCCGCTGACCATTGAGCTTGACCTGTGTATCCTTTCGGCCAATCAAATTCAAAGATCCGTCTGCGTTCAGAGTGGCGAGATCCCCAGTCTTGTAAAGTTGTCCACGTAAAGAAGGAAATTCCTCGCCCCAGATAGGATCACGAATAAAGGCTACTGCGGTTTCTTGGGGTCGCTTGATATAACCTCTTCCAACAATAGGTCCGCCAATCAATAATTCACCCACTGAGCCCAAAGGCAAGAGTTCATCATGGTTGTCAGGGTTAACAATCCAGCAAGATGCATTTGGAGAGAATCCGACATTGCCCAAATCCGAGTTAGCAGCCAACGGTCCTGTGGTGGTTGTGTACATAGCACATTCCGCCGGCCCATATGACTGATGCAGCCGGACTCGCAAAGCCCATGTTGCCAGATCAGAGGCTGATGGTGCTTCACCTCCCAGAACCAGGGTTCGCAGACAGGGGACTGCTGTTGGTGAAAGGGTGCGCGCCACAGAGGGCGTGAGCATTGCGATATTAACCTGCATTGTTGTCATCGTTTTCGCCAGGTTGTTCATGCGTTGACCTTCAGAGGGCACACAGATGCAGCCTCCTGCACCGAGTATGAGTACAATTTCAGCAAGGCAAATATCGAAGGCCGGGGAGGCGAAAAGCAAGCCTCGGGAAGCACTTGATGCACCGATGATGTCTTTATGGGCCTGTAGCATCGAAGATACCATTCCATGTTCTATCACAACACCCTTTGGCGCACCAGTTGATCCGGAGGTAAAGGCAACATACATCGGGTCCTGAGGAGTGACTGGTGATGGAGCCCAGGCACTATCATTGGCGACTGTCATGATATCGGGAGTCAGAGCCACGACCTCATCAACAATTCTCGTGCACCTTTCTTGGTACACCAAAGAGCAGATCACCATTCGCGCACCGGCATCCCGCAAAATGTGCTGCAAGCGTTGCAGGGGAAAATTAGGCTCCAACAAGACCATGGCAGCTCCAGACATGAGGGCACCTAGGATGGAAACGGGAAACCATTTCGACCGCTCCACGCAGATACCGATAACTGTACCAGGTCCGGATCCGAGAGACTTCAGATGAACTGCCATTCTCCGGCTCAATGTAACAAGCTGTTCATATGTTAAGGAGCCATCCCAGGCGCAAACAGCCTCTGAGTCTGGTTGAGTGATGCTAAATTTCTGTATCACATCATGAAGGCATACTGGGTGTGTCGAGCTCTTTCTGTTTATGGCTGCCAGCTGTTGCCACTCGGGAGATATCTTACTCCTCAAATTCCCTATCAATGCTTCGGGCTCTTGGAGAATTTGCTGCAATAACATATCAAACTGTTCCAAGAGTCCCTCGACCTTAGAAGGGCCCAGTATGAAACCATTGAAGATGGCCTTGACTTCCAGCAATGTACCTCGCTGCTGGACTAGGATCGACAGAGGATATGATGCAAAATTCAGCTCCTGGTCCTCTTCCTCCGGCAAATCGATCAAGATACCACAAGGGCTCTGAAGCGATTGTAATCTAATTGTGAGGAGATTGCGGAATCCACAAGCCAAGGCGGCTTCTGAGCTTGATTCTGCGATACACTTAAGACCAGTGTGTTCGAATGGCATAATGGAAATGTCGTGCTGTCGCAGCTGCAGTAACATCTCTTCCACTGAGATTTTGGTGTCAAGCTGCGTGCGGAAAGGTAATGTGGCAAACGTTGGACCAGCGATACGCTCGATCCCTGGAACAGGAGCGTTTCGGCCAGAAACTGTCAATCCGTACACGACATCACTAGAGTTTGTTTGAGACGATATAACTAGAGCCCATGCCAATTTGATTTTGCTGGCGAGTGTCCATTTCACATCCGACTCGGCGAGAGTAATCTTCTTGTTCCTGAATAGCCATTGAGGCGACGCTGATGACCGCCGGGAGGAGGCTGGGAAAGAGGTTGCTTGGAGATCAGTGAACTCTTGACCCCAAAAAGAGCGACCTTCCTCGGGGTTCATTTTAGAGATATATTCAATCACATGGTTAAAGCAAGGACGGGGTAGCAATGCAGTCCCATCATAAATTAACTGGAGATCCTCGAGCAGCTGCAAATAAGACCATCCATCAAAAATCGCGTGGTGCATGACCAGCCGAAATATGCCTGCGCCATGAGATGTCTCTTCATGATGGAATGTGACATATGCAAGGGGAGTTCCCAATGCCATGAGTTGACAATCACCCATGCTTGAAATTTCCACGCAGGACAGCATAGGCTTGGTTACTACCTGGAACATTTGGCTACCAAGTTGAATAATCCGCGTCCTCAAAATCGGATGTGCCATCCAAAGCTGTTCCCATGCATCACGGATCTGATCCAGATTTGCGGAAGGAGCCGACAAGAATCGGTACGAGCCCATGAAAGCGCCGGGGGTCTTGGTAGACAGATGCATGAGGCCTTCTTGCAAAGGAGTGCAAGGATACATGTCTTCAATCATTCCTCGCTGAACGCCACACTGGGCGGCGGCGGACGATAGACTCTGTTCAGTATTGTTGAGAAGGGAAAATGGGAGAATCTCGCGAACCCCTCTACTTTCTGAAGTACGTTGGGCGATTTTGCGTGGATTTTGAAGCCGGATGACATCTGCTACCGTGAGCTCCAAGCCACGCTTGCGTGTACGGGCTACGACCTCGATGGCGGCCAATGAATTACCTCCTATGTCGTAAAAACCATCTTCTGCGCTGATGTCTGTTTCTAGACACCCCAATACTTCAGAAAACACTGCACGCAAGGAGTTCTCCTTGGCGACAAGCTCCGGGCTGAGTGTGGCATCTTCTTTGTCACGTCGGTTCGACGGATCCTGTCCAGATGACAATGAAGGCGAGTGAGTGGATACTCCAAGATCCACCAAGGCCCGTCGATCGAGCTTTCCTGTTCTCGTTAAAGGAAAGCGATCAATGAAAATGTATTTTGTGGGGACCATATATGAGGGCAAAGAATTTCGCAGCCAGTCCTGAAGGCCTGCTACTAAAGCACGGAGGGCATCATCCCAAGGCAGAACGAGGCTTCGCTGGGAACTGTAGATAACTTCGTCGGCATCTGCAACAGCAATGAACAATGCGAGTAGTTTCCCCGCTGTGCTACCATTAACATGGACAACATCGGCGGCCGCCAGCATTCCCTTCTGGAATTGGGATGCGTGATGCTCAATTTCTTGCAGGTTGACACGCTGCCCGTGAATCTTCACCTCCCTGTCCTTGCGACCCACATATCGCAGCGTCCCGTCATCGAGATTGTATCGCACAAGATCGCCAGTTTTATAGAAGCGTTCAGTGGGAGGAATGCCGAAGCGCGTGGCCCAACGGGGGTTGGAGATGAAAGATGTTTGGTGAGGCTGGTTGAGATACCCGCGCGCCACGATCGGCCCGCTGATGACCAATTCGCCCACCGCACCCAGCGGCTCCAACTGGTCATGATCCTGGGGATTGACAATCCAGCTGTGACTGCTGTATGAACGTCCGATATTCTGTGGATCGTGCAGTTGTACGTGGGGCTGCACGGTAGTTACCACGCTACACTCGGCGGGCCCATACGCGTTGAGAAGTTGCACGTTCCCTGATGACCATTGTGTAATGTGGTCCTGGGACATGGGCTCACCGACAAGCAATACAGATCTCACATCCGGTACCTCTTCAGGGTTGATAAATCGCGCGACGGATGGGGTCAGTTCCAGCCAGTTAGCCCGCAGCTCGCGGATGGCATCTGCCACGCCATTCAGCCGTTGTTGCTCTGATGGTATACAGACACAACCACCCGCCACCAGGGCCATGAGTGTTTCCAAAATGCTGCTATCAAACCCATATGAGGCAAATTGAAAGACTCGCGTGTTTTGATTAAGATTGTGGACCGCGTTCTGAGCCAAGGTATTCGCACTGAAGCACTGATGCTCAATGACAATCCCTTTGGGCTTTCCAGTGGAACCAGAGGTAAAGGCCACATAGGCAGCATTGGTGGGTTTGACAGGAGCGCTCAATGTAGCTGTGGATGTATGAACGTGATTGTGGATTGTGTCCAGGACCGTGATGACCTGTGGACCCAACTGGCTACCCAGCTCTTGTAATGTATCTGAGACGATGAGGACTTCTGCTTGCACTTCCGAACAGATCTCCCCTAACCGGGCCACTGGGTGTGACGGGTCGAGCAAAACAAACGCACCTCCGGCTCTTAGTACCCCCAGCATGGCGATCACCGTCCACCGCGACTTTTCAAAGCAGAGCGGCACTACTGACTCTGGGCCAACGCCAAGGGAGACCAGACAGAGCCCGAGTGCCCTTGAGAATTGATCAAGCTCGGCATAAGTGACGGATCCATCCCAAGCACACACGGCGTCGGCATCCGGTCGACTGTGACAATGTCCCAGGATCAAGTTATGGATGCAAATGCCTGGTCGTGCAAGTGCATAGGGATCGTTCCATTGCCGGATCAATCTGGTACTATGCGAGCCCAGAAAGTCTAACTCTTTGAGGGATAACTCTGGGCTTAGAATGACTTGCTCCAAAATGTGAACCAGTGATGTTAATTGTGCCCAGGCTTGGTTCATTGTGAGAGACCCCCTCGAGTATTCCATGGATATTTCGATGGGCGATATGCTGCAATCAATAAAAATCATAGTATTGAATGTGAAGGGCAACTAATCTATCATTAGTGTCTTGTGTGAACATCGTGGTCGAAATATACTTACAGAGGTAGTACCTGCGCTAGGTTGGCTGTGCCACCTAATGAATACTGCCGTCTGAACTTCTGTTCCTGACAGAGGCTCCCTGCGCTTTTCCTTGGCTGCATCTATCAAGAGGCTTCTTGGGCATTCTGATATTGCCCAAGTTTCTAGCTGTGGCGGGACTACTTTTTTCAAGCAGTCGTTCCTCGGTGGGGGTACCAGTTGTTCGACAACTGCGAATGTCGTGGTATGTGTTTCCATTATTCTGCCAAATAAGAGGGCACAGGATGCCTTGAGGGGATGAGGTTGAGGCAAGTATTTCCCATTTTTGGTCCATCTTGCCTCTACTTGTTTGTCCAAAGAGAGAGAAATAGTATGATGATCGTGATAAGAGCACATGGTGATAGTGAAGGGATATCAATTCCCAGTGTGAGTGAGCTCAAGCTTATCCCCAAAGGTTTGGGCTATCTTCATAGTAATGAATATACGAAGAATGTGAGTACTTTGGACTATATGTGCTAGCATCATCTCAAGGCACGCTTGCTTACAGTACCTTCACAGGAATGGCCAAGAATATCTGGTCAGCCGCAACGAATTTGAAATTCCGATATAGATGCCCAGGCTCACCTGGGCATTGATGATTCCTCGTGTCTTACACATGCAACCGTTTCCCCAAGTCCTTGCATATAGACCCCAGAGATCACACATATGGGCGCAATGCGACCATGCAGAGATGTCCTTGCTGCGCTATATTGGACCTGCACATGCGAACTTCTGGCCATTCGGTGCAAGTACCCGAAAACATCAGCCGCACATGTCCGAGTTACAGTCAGACTTGCTCGTCGCAACATATACCCCTTTGGGCAATTGCTCTCTTTCACTCAATTACAAATTCATAGAACATCTTCGACCGATTTTCCTCTGTCACTGCAGACATTGAGAAGTTACAACCGCGTGATGTTAGGTTACATCTTTCTTGCACTTCAGTTGGTACTTGTCTCACTGCTGGTCGCTTTGTGGCGCGCCTTTCAGCCCAATACATGGACTAATCGAGTAGTGTCATACATAATCAATGTCAGTATTTTCTTGAGAATACCCTACTGGAACATCGCTAACTTTCATTGTTGATATTGTAGGGACTTTTGCTCTGGTGGTACCCGATCTACTCAGCAGACGGCCAAACACCCATCCCAACTTGTCCCTACAGATTTCCAGATGGCGGCGGGAGTCTTAAATTTTTAGAGGGAGAAGATATCTCGCGGAAATGGGCAGAGAAGTATGGTCCAGTATATCGGATCTGGGTTGGCCTCACGCCAGAAATGTGTGTGTCCTTTTTACTACAATGCATTGCCTACGCTAACTCAAACAAACAGTATTCTGACCCGAGCGGATGAGATCAAGACTGTCTTCAAGGATTCGGGCAATCACTTTAAGGCTTCCAACCTGAATGGTGGGTGGGTCATGGGTGATTTGGTTGGAGATGGTGTCGGTCTGATCAGCCAAGGGCACTGGAAAAGAGTCCATGCTGTGTTTTCACCACCATTTACTCAGAAGCCCACAACATACGTGCCATTCGTTCAATCTCGGATTGACCGTCACTTTTCCGAGCTTTATCGGCAATATGAAGGCGGGAAAGTACTTCGCATCATGCCCGCCGAAGACCTTAAGCTTTTACCTTTCTGGGTCATAAGTGATCTCCTCTACGGAGAGTTGTCCCCAGGGATGGTGCAGGAACTCCTGCAAATCACTGATCTACGAACAGATGTGTTTCAGTATGCCTTCAAAGGCGGACTGTCATTGTTCTGGATCAGTAAAATATTCTCACCCACAATACGAAACAAATTGCACGTTTTCCACACTCGTTGGGCCAATTTCAATCGACAAGCGTATCAAAATGCCAAAAACGGAAGGACTGCCTCTGCTTGCGCCATTGTCCCCTTATACGAAGCCGTCGAGCAAGGCCAGATCACGCCAACTGAGCTGATGCATTCCCTCGATGAAGCACTGTTTGCCAATATCGATGTCACAATCGGCAGTTTCTCCTGGATCCCCCAGTTCCTGGCCGAGAAAGGTGATCTACAGACCGAGCTGAGAGAAGAGATCTCACAGGCCCGGATGGATACGACTGCAGACTCCTGGGCAAAGTACATTGCCAGCAATTCGACCCTACTTTCAAGCTGCATCAACGAGTCTGCACGGCTGAAGCCAGTGACAAACTACACGTACGCGCAATCGATGCCCACCAATCGCGATGTCGGTGGATACCGTATTCCCAAAGGAACCTTCATGGTTGTCGACACGAACGCATTGAATATCTGGGACGACGCATGGGGCGCTGACAAGATGATCTTCCGCCCCCAGCGGTTTTTAGAAGAGTCTAGGTCGAACTTTCGGTATCGGTTTTGGCGCTTTGGGTTTGGCCCACGCCAATGCATCGCGCAGGCGCTGGCTGATACCATCCTTAAAGTATTGGTTGCGTACACGGTGGAGCACTATCTTTTGAAGTCCCCGGCCAAATCTGCCATGAGTGAGAAGGAATCCCAGAAACGAGGGGAGGCATGGTTCAAAGTTGCCGAGCAGGAAATTATCTTGGAGCCACTGTAGGACTTTTTACACAGTACATGGTCGCCTTACGCTTGTTCCAGGTTTAGAACTAAGTACTCAATGTATATCGTGAGACCGGTCTTTCAAGCACATTTTTCGTACTTTACGCAATCTATACGAGGGCGCAAGCAACCACCATAGTGACAGATAGATTGATGGCCACACAAGTCTCTATGCAAAGTTTTTTTGTTACACCGATAAAGTATTGGAGCTGCCTTTTCTCATGGCGTCTTTAACTTTAGCAACACTATCCGATATGTAACTATGCCACAGGGTACCTGCAGTCAGCATTCAGTGACTGCGGTGATCTCCGTTGGAGAGAGTTTACTATACTTCCCGTCGTATCTTGACATCCATGGCAAACCTACTGTCCTAAGCCGAGGTAAGGCGATCTTGCAGGCCAACAAAAAAGCTATTCAGGAGCAGCGATTTGGCATAATCCCAGTGCAAATTATTGAGAACGTGCGTAGGACCAGCGATCGGAATCGATCATCGTAAATCGATTGTTCACACGCCACAAAACCATGGTTAGTAGGAAACCACTTCTTGGCAATTCAAGGGCTGAAGGGAAAACAAAGGGAAACTCTGCGCGACTTCACGGTGATTCCTGGATTGAGGTGGACACACCTGGGCGCTGAGAAATTCCCGCATGTCGATTCCTTGCCATTCCTTCAGACCGGCCAGGTGGTCGTGACTCAGGGCTGGAATGCAGTGCCAAGTACCCTGTAGCTCAGCAGTACTCCGTAGAATACGAGGCTTCATCCTTCGATCTTCATGCTAAGGCCATCCGATTACCTGCATGAATGATCGTCATTGCAGGGAGCTCCGTGGAGAGTGGTAGGCCCCTTGTATCAGACATTCAGGGTCCATGGCATTTCGCATTGCAGTCCGTCGCGTCTCGGCTCGCTGTGAGCGGGTCTGTGGGATGTAGAGCCGAGCTGAGCTTGATTTTCACCTTCGCTGTGCAATATCTTGCATCGCATCCCGGCAGCACTGCCCGACTACGGAGTATACTATGCAACCATAAACCATTTCCGGCCCACGGGTATTGGGCTTGAAGTACTCGGTACTCCCTGGCTAGATCAGTCGTATCCTACGGAAAGGGCGTTCTGGCAGCCACGTATTGCAGCCTTTCACATACCCCCTGGCTGAGGGGTCCTCTGTAACTCACAGCGTGATGGATGACTTGGAAAGCAAGAACCGGGTTGCCTCCTTGATCATTCGGGGTGCCCCATACTTCGTATTTAATAAAAGCTGCAGCCAGGGCTGTGCCGGCACACCGCGTGTTGCATTCTCGGATGGCAGCCACTGCATGGAGTCAGGCATGGTTAAGAAGAGAGACGGGGAAGATCAGGGCGGGCAAGCGATTGCTCAGGGTCCTTAGTCGCTGAGTAGCTTGTAAGCTCTGTAGGAGAAGCAAAGACCCCGTCGCAACAGAGGAGGTATTCTTCTTCAGTTTCCTATGAACAGCCCTCGTAGCTACAAGAGTATCATCACAGTCAAAACCTCCACAGTGACAGTCCCCTGCGGGGTTGCAGCACCCCATTTGAGCGGGATCCAAGTGACCATTGTTGGTCTGGGAATCGCTTGTCTTGTTGCTGCCATCAAATACCATCATAAGAGACACGGGGTGATTAACCTCTAAAGAAGCCCAGAAACCAGCGTCCTGCGTAAGTTGTGGATATCAACTCTGGTCGCTCGCTAAGACAGAATAGCCTTGGGAAATCAGATCACGCCCCAGTCGTCCAGGCTGGCGGCGTTCCGTACATGCTTCAGTGCCAAATTACTCACGGAACATCCCGGGGCACAGTGGGTTCTAGAGGAAGAGAAAATACAGGATCAAATAAGAAGATAGATAACGATGAGAGGTCTCGGGTCAACCTTGGCTACTGGAAAATGTGGTCAGAGTATAATCCGGCAGGTCTGGCACAGGGGATGTCTTGTTGACAAGCTGCAATATACCTATGTAGATTAGAGCTTTCTGTGTCTGGGATATCTGAATTATGAGAAGGCCGATGAAGGCTGGGAGAACATGACTCTGGCCCGCGCTGAAGGAGGGATGCACACGAGCAAGACATTTTGCCTGTCCTCCAGCGCCATCTAGATGAAGCTTATGGAGAGACTGATTTGGTGCTGCAGAAGTACTCTGGTATTGTTGCAACCGGGCACAAGGAATCTTAGTTAAAAAAGTAGATTCCAATTGGGGAAGTCAGATGGGTTTGAAGTACAACATCGCTTGCTAAATAATGTTCGGTATCATTAAGCAGCCGTATGTTCATCCATGGACAGAAATAGCCAATAGTGGGAATGGCCAGTATTTCTGATTTTCTAGCTCCTACGAAATACTTAGTATCCGAGAGGGCAGTCGGAACAAGATCTTATGTGGAATAAGGGTTTCTTCATTGTAGTTAGCGAACGCCCTTCAGATCATATACAGTTACGGCAAGGACGGACAGTTGCGGGAACGTTTTGGTTCATTTCAGCCACTAAACAGGGTTAAGCCATGCCAATCCTTCCCTGATATATGTGTTTAGCTTTTATTTGACTATGGAACGGTACTAGTGATAGTACATGGTGAGATACGGTCCCTTTTTCTTCGTGTATGAAAAGGAAAGCCATGCTTGGTGATCAGTTGCAAGAGCTAAATCCTTACTGGGACTGATATCAAACGCTCCAGGTTAGCAACCATCTACGTCCATACATATGAAGGAAGAACTCACTAGTACGTCTGCAGATTCTCCCGATAGACTGAAGCCTGCTCCGGCATGTCGTAACGCTCAAAGAACGCAGTGAGTACGTTGGCGATCTTCAGCTCTGAAATGCCAACCAGGGGGAAATAAAATTTGGGTTTTGGCAAGTTCTCTCCAGGGTTCATTTCGTAATTCATAATGAAGGGGACAATAGTGTTCGGATCTCCAGCAAGTGATGGCCGCTCGGGCTCGTTCCGCATGCCTTCGATAATCCCAAACTCGACCCAAAGCTCCCGCAGCATGTCTAGACCTGTCATTGTCTCTTCGTCGGTGAGCTTGCCACCCATTGTCCAGTGTTCTTCAACCTTGCCTAGTCTCATGTCCAACTCCATAAGGTAGAGCTTGAACCGAGTTTCCGCTGGGTCGACAAGGTCACAGGACAGGAAGTAGAGGTCTGTCTGTTCCTGTGTTTGCATATAAGTTTCGATAACCTTGCTTGGAGCTTCGAAGAGCCCTTGCTTGTCCACTTTTCGAATTGCCGAGAAGCACAGCTTCGCAACACGTTTTCCCGTCACGGCAGCCTTCAGCGCGGGATAGAAATACTCCTTGACTGTGATACCCTTCTGGGTCAAATCTAAAGCAAGGAGAATCTGGGTTTTCCACGCGGTTTTCGCAATTTCCTCTCGGGACATGAGCTTTTCTTCGCGATCTGTCAAGGTCAACTCGTTGACAAGCATTTGATGCAACTCCATGTCAACCGTGGCAGACCCGATCGCCCTCAACTCTGCCAGTGTAGCGTGCACCGTGTGCCGATTCAGCGGGTCCATTCCGGTACTGGCGATGTAGCTTGTAGGCTCGAAAGCGACCCGTGCAACCAACCCAGATTTCTGGACATTCTGACTGAGCTCCACAGAGCCAGTGCCCCCAAGTAGGCATTTGTATATGTCTCTCCCTCCTGGGAATGGTCCCAGTCTGGGAATGATGACATGAGCGAAGAGACACAGATATTCATATTGCTTGTGAATGTTGTAATTGCCATTTGCCAACATTCGCCCTAGCATTGGGGCGACAGCATGCCAGTACTGGTATTGATCCAGGCTGGCAAAGGTCATTGACTTGCTCAGCGTGGAGTATGGCATATCTCGGGGTTCCATGGCCTGGGATGCGGAGACCTCGGAGGGTTGAACGGTGATAGGAGCCGTCATGGTGGTGGGTTATCCTTCAGTGCTAGTTCTGGAAAATGTGAGATCGGGATAGTCTATAAATGGTCATCCCAAACGCAAGACCTTGGCGCTGCCACGATGTCAATACCCTCCGAGCGACTTATGGGACATATCTCATGCAGTCACTCTCAAGCCCCCACTTTCTGGCTCGACAGGTATGGTTGCGCCTGAATAGCCTCTGTGACCTCGTGTTGCTGCATGGTACGGAGTAGAAATTGTCCCAATATGCAACGGATTCTGTTAGGGTTGCCAGCTGTTGCTGCATGACTTCGCGGAGCTGAATTACTCCAGGATTTGTTTTTGCTTTTGAGCGCCTTGAGTTACACGAAGAGAAGTTCCTGCACTTCCGGGGCCACTGGTTGAATGGTGCTTATGGTTGAGATTGTGCCCCAACGTAGGCCTGAGGGTGGTGATGATCCTTCTCTCGTATTTTTTTGGAAAGGCTTCGATATAGTCTGGTTCAGAACTCCCATTATGCACTCTGGAGAGTCAATCAGATTTTGTAACATGTTGTGACAGGCTTACTAGAGACTATGCGTCATACCCGCATGCGGTAGGCACTGGTTCAGATTTTAGTTCTGGGTCTCTTGGAGATATAATCCGTAAATTAAGGCTGGCAAGGGAGGAACTATCTAGTACTTTGACCGCAAAAAGCATGGCTCCGGGTGATTTATACTATTGATTTGACCAGAAATCTGGATTCACCGGACTAAGCTCGCAGGGTGAGTCTGCAATTTGAGATCACAAGGTGCAGATAGAATTGCCATCATTGGTGTCGAACCAGGAGTTAATATTGCTAGGCTACTGGCCATATTAGCATCTACCTCCAACATTTAAAGCACGTTCTGAAATGTTAGTCGCTTGGCAAGAGGACCACAATTCAAACATCAATATGCACCGCCATTTAAAGACAAAGCTCATCGTATTCTTTTATATTATCTTGGGTCGTAGCTTATTATCATATCTTTGAAGAAGAAACCAATCTCTCTCAAAACAAGATGCAGATTTGCGTCCAACTCGCATGTCGTATACCGAGACATTTAACCTTGAAGACTACATTGAAGGTTCAGCGCTATGGATGCCCATGGACAACTTGGGATTCTCATAAATCGAAGAAGTAGGCCCGGCATTTACAATATTTCTGTTCTTTAAATCTAGGGAGGTAAAAGCGAGATGCATGTATACACCTACTGGCCTACGGTACTGTACATTCACCAAAACTAAATCTAGGTGGATCTGTATAGAGGGCTTGAATGTCTGTCTATATGGGTAGTATGTATGGTTAAGTTATATAGATAAGGGCTTTGGTATTGTTTGAGCAAATCCTCACTATCAAATAAATGAAGAACGTACGCAGACACTTATCTCTATGCAGATATATATTTGATAGTTTTGTATCTAGATTCAACACGTACGAGTAGATTGATTGCAGCCTGAGAGCTGGAGGCTTAGCTTCGTTGGAACATTCAGTAATTACCAAGAAGTGCACATTGTCAACCTAATCACTTTCAATGGACTGTTAGACAGTAGTGCTTAACGGCTCTAGAATCTGGGGGCCGTGTGATGGATGTGCCGAAATTGGGGGAGGCGCCGTACTTTGCCTGCTCATATGAGGGTAATTCATGGGTGTAGAAAAGAACACCCAATACAATGTCAGTCCAATTTAATAAGAAAATGAAAAGCGATTGATATCAAACAAGTAGACTACTCACGCGGAGTGTAGTTCTGTAGCGTTGAAGGGGCCCGGAACGGAACAACAGGCACCGAGATAGTTGCCTAAAGGGGACTAGTGTTTCTTTCGGGGTCTCTGCGATAGCCCGCGTCTTCTGTTCTGCTCTCGTGAATATCGCGGCGCATACAATACTCCCAATCTCTTTCCCCATCCCCCTCAGCCACTCCTCCCCCACGGGGTAATTCGATACACTCTTTTGCCGTTTGAACTTTCTTTTGCTCAATGGAATAAGCAATTCATCTCCCTAGAAGGCTCAATGACTTGATGATTTCCTACCTTTAATCGCTACCGTCTCCGATCTTTTCGCATATCGATCGAGTTCACACAGCTTCCGTGCCGCCACACCACAACGCATGAGAAGCTCATTCCCCCCTGGGAAGACTGCGCACACTCCCCTCTCTTCAGCCGGCCTCTTGGCCCGGCCGTCATTCCTGCTTCTTGCCATTTAGTGAGCAGCCCTTGAGAAGGGTGTGATCGCAAAGATGGAGCGAAACATAGATATTTATGCCACCAAGCTTGGCGATGAGAAGCTGGGTATGTCGATGACATCCGCACCAGCTGGAGGTCTGAAAATATGCCCGGGCTAACCACCTTGCCCTATTATAGATGTGAAAGTCCGAGCCAATGTTGCTACCGAATTACGAGACAGCATTGAGCCCCTATGCTCGGGCGCGAGCTATCCCATATTCCTAGCGAAGCTATGGCCGGTGTTCAAAACCATTCTGAAAGGCGACCCCGTCTTTCTTAGCATGTCTTACGACCAAGTGAGATTACCTGGCACAACCGAGGACTACATTGACCTCGGTGAATGTTGCGCACAAACAGCTAACCACTCTTGATATGCATTAGAAACTACGAAACTGCATCCTCGAGACACTACATCGATTACCGATGGGATCACCGGACGTGGAGCCGTATGCGGTTGATATGGTTGATCTTTTGATGGAACTTGCGCGAATCGAGAACGAAGACAATGCGGTGCTATGCATGAAAACCATCATGGATTTAGAGAGGAATCAAGCCAAGGCTACTTCAGATCGGGTGCAGGGCTTTTTGGAGCTAATACAGGAAATGTTCCAGACCATGGAGCAAGTGGTCAGGGATACTTTCGATACACCCAACCAGGCTACACCCTCAGGTATGCCATCAACGCCTAACGCAACCGCACAGAACTTCCAGTCTCCCCGGCCAAGCTCGCCTGCTACTTCTGTCTCAGATCTAGGACCTGACCAGCAGTCGAGTAATGTTCTGCTCAAGGGCATGCAGTCATTCAAGGTCCTTGCAGAGTGCCCTATTATAGTTGTTTCGATCTTCCAGACGCATCGGGCATCGGTTTCGGCTAACGTCAAGCTGTTTGTGCCGCTCATCAAGACAATTCTACTACTCCAGGCGAAGCCGCAGGAAAAGGCACATGCGGATGCCGCGGCGCAAGGAACAATATTCACGGGAGTCTGCAAGGAAATCAAGAACCGTGCTGCGTTTGGAGAGTTCATCACAGCTCAAGTGAAGACAATGAGTTTCTTGGCATATCTGTTGCGTCTCTATGCCCATCAGCTGCAGGACTTCCTTCCCACCCTTCCTTCTGTTGTAGTACGCCTCCTCCAAGATTGTCCACGCGAGAAGTCGGGTGCACGAAAGGAGTTGCTGGTCGCCATCCGACACATCATAAATTTCAACTATCGCAAGATATTCCTTGAGAAGATTGATGAGCTTTTGGATGAGCGGACTCTCATCGGAGATGGCCTCACGGTCTATGAGACTATGAGACCACTTGCTTATAGCATGCTGGCTGATTTGATTCACCATGTTCGTGATCATTTGAGCCGAGACCAGATTCGGCGAACGGTTGAGGTCTATACCAAAAATCTTCACGACGACTTCCCCGGCACAAGCTTCCAAACCATGAGTGCAAAACTTCTCTTGAACATGGCGGAGAATATCTCCAAACTTGAAGATAAGCGTGAGGCACGCTATTTCCTAATCATGATTTTAGATGCTATTGGTGACAAGTTCGCATCAATGAATCACCAGTTCAAAAATGCTGTCAAGGTTTCTAGGGCATACAAAGCTTTCCGAAAGGACACTGAGCCGTGCGCTGAGAACTACCTGGCGGAGAAGGACCAACCACCAGACTGGGATGAGATCGACATTTTCTCAGCTTCTCCCATCAAGACATCTAGTCCGCGCGACCGTGGTGGTGACCCCGTTTCGGACAACATCTTCCTGTTCCGAAACTTGATCAATGGGCTGAAGAATATCTTCCGGCAGCTGAAGAATTGCAACCCGGATGATATTCAAATTGATCCCAATAGTGTCCCCATAAACTGGTCGGAAGTCTCGTATGGCTACAATGCAGAGGAAGTCAGTGTCATCAAGAAGCTTTTCCACGAGGGAGCGCGTGTGTTCCGCTACTACGGGGTAGATCAGCCACCTCCTGACTTGAACTACGCATCTCCATTTGACTTCCTTGCCAGCCAATACACAGCACCGATGACACGTGAAGAAAAGGAGCTGCTGGAAAGCTTCGGCACTGTCTTCCACTGCATTGATACCGCAACATTCCACGAAGTCTTCCATTCCGAAATTCCATATCTCCATGAGCTCATGTTTGAACACGGGGCTTTACTTCACCTGCCTCAGTTCTTCCTCGCCAGCGAGGCCACTTCTCCTGCATTCTCCGGCATGGTCTTACAATATCTTATGGAGCGCATTGATGAGGTCGGGACCTCAGATATGACAAAGGCCAAGATACTGCTGAGGATGTTCAAGCTTTCCTTTATGGCCGTGACATTGTTCTCAGTGCAAAATGAACAGGTCCTCCACCCTCATGTAACGAAGATCGTGACCAAATGCATTGAGCTTTCAGTCACAGCCGAAGAGCCTATGAACTACTTCCTTCTGCTGAGGTCTCTCTTCCGAAGCATTGGTGGTGGGCGCTTTGAGCTTCTCTACAAAGAAATCCTACCACTTCTGGAGATGCTCCTCGAAACGTTCAATAACTTGTTGCTTGCAGCGCGCAAGCCGCAAGAACGCGACCTCTATGTAGAACTGACTCTCACAGTTCCCGCTCGACTGAGCCATCTCCTTCCTCATCTCAGTTATCTGATGCGTCCTATTGTGGTTGCTTTGCGGGCCGATTCTGATCTCGTCGGCCAGGGCTTGCGTACTCTCGAGCTCTGCGTGGACAACCTCACAGCTGACTATCTCGACCCGATTATGGGCCCAATAATGGATGAATTGATGACCGCGCTCTGGGATCACCTGCGTCCGTCGCCTTATAACCACTTCCACGCACACACCACCATGCGCATCCTTGGAAAACTTGGCGGACGGAACCGGAAGTTCCTTAACCACCCTCCCGAATTGTCCTTCCAGCAATTCTCTGATGACAATCCCAGTTTCGATATCAGACTCATTGGCCCGAATGAGAAACGGCCTTTCCCTGTTGATATTGGTATTGACCTCGCTGCGGGTAAACTCATGGAAGTTCCGAAGACGGATGCTGGGAAAGCTTCAGATATTTACTACAAACAGCAAGCCTACCGGATGCTCAGTTCCCACCTTAAGCTCCAAATTGGTTACGACAACATTCCCGAAGATTTGGCAGCCTCGATCAGACTTCATGCGAACGATCTTTTCGAGAATAAGCCTGGTGCTATGGCAGATATTCTCGACAAATCTGAACGATCGGCCTCTATTCCGAAGAAGGTTGCGCAGGAAGCAACAGTGAAGAAGTTGATCAAGGCCTGTATCTTCGCCACTACTATTCCTGAGCTTGAGCAAACCGCTACGGCTTTTGTTGCCGATGTTTGCAAGCACTTCGCCCTTGTAGAGGTTGGTCGTGCGCTGGCCCAAGTCAGGCACGGCCGGAAGGCCTTTGACGTTGCGAACGGGGAAGGTCCTGTGTACTTGGACTCCAGGATTCTCGCCGAGGCTTTGGTCGAGTGCCTGTCATCTGACGAAGTCCAAGTCCGCGAGGCAGCCGAACAGGCGATGGTGGTTGTGAAGGATGCCGCTGGCGTCATCTTTGGATCTCCTGAGAAGGCGGCCAAGCTCCCATTCTTTGTGCATCTGGGCCGTGTCTTCTGCCACAGCTGTTACAGCGAAGAGTGGTTCACTAAAGCCGGTGGCAGCCTAGGCATCAATCTGCTCGCAACCAAGCTGGACTTGGGTGAAACATGGCTTTATGAGCGACACGTCGAGTTTTGTCGGGCTTTGATGTATGTCATCAAGGACACGCCTGCTGACCTCCCCGCCGCCACTCGCATCCAGTCACAAGAGACGATGACCTTAATGTTGCGACGTTGTGGCAAGCTCATTCCCAAAGAGGATTTGAAGAACGAAAAGAGCCGTCTGTATGCGCTCTCTGGGTTCTTCGTCTATGAACTTGGGCACATGAATAAACATGTTCGAGAGACTGCTCGTCGTTGCTTCACCACATTAAAGGATGTGGTGGGCTGTGAGGTGCACGAGCTCATCTTCCCCGTTAGAGACCGTCTCTTGCAGTCGATTTTCAACAAGCCCCTGCGTGCTCTACCTTTCCCGACGCAGATTGGTTTCATCGATGCCATCACATACTGTTTAAGTCTTCACCATGATATCGTCACCTTCAATGAACCGCTCAACCGCTTGATGCTGGAATCACTTGCTCTCGCGGACGCCGATGATGAATCTCTTGCATCTAAGCCCAACGAGTTCAAGAACGCAGATATGATCGTGAACCTTCGTGTTGCTTGCCTTCGCCTCTTGTCTATGGCGATGAGCTTCTCAGAGTTTGCCAACACGCCGCAGAACACCAGCAGGGCTCGCATCATTTCCGTTTTCTTCAAGTCACTCTACTCTAGGTCACAGGAAGTAATCGAAGCTGCGAATGCTGGTCTTCGGGATGTTCTCACTCAAACCAACAAACTGCCCAAGGATCTGTTGCAAAATGGATTGCGCCCCATTCTCATGAATCTTCAAGATCCCAAGCGCCTGAGTGTTGCTGGATTGGATGGTCTAGCTCGTTTGTTGACGCTGCTTACGAACTATTTCAAAGTTGAAATTGGTGCTCGTTTGCTTGATCACATGAAAGTCATTGCGGATGATGCTGTCCTGCAGAAAGTATCCTTCAGCCTCGTTGAGCAAAATTCGGCTATGAAAATTGTGGCTGCCATCTTTAATATTTTCCACCTTCTCCCACCGGCAGCTACCTCGTTCATGGAGCATCTTGTTAACAAGGTCCTGGATCTCGAACTGAAGCTACGACGCACTTCGCACAGCCCATTCCGCAAGCCACTAGTGAAATATCTAAATCGCTACCCCAAAGAAAGTTTGGCCTTCTTTTTCGCTCGCTTCAAGGATGAACGATTTGGACGTTTCTTTGGACAGATCTTGGCTGACCCGGAGAGTGAAGCACTCCGAAATGCCGTCGTTGCTGATACGGATGGCTTCTCCGCTGCCGCCTTTACTCAAGACGCTGGCGATGGCAAAAACACCGCTGCTATCAATGGAGTCTATGTTGCGCACTCCATCTGTTCCTACAGCTCAACTAAGCGCTGGCTGGTGTCGCACGCTGAAATGAGAACCAAGCTCCTCACCTCTGGCAGAGACCTTGAGAGGAAGCTCCGTGGTGATAGTCTGCCGGCTGATGAGCGACTCCGGGTCGAACAAGCCGAAGACCGATTGATGGATATCTTCACCATGTACTTAACCGAGGCTACCCATGATTTGGATTTCCTCTTTGAAGTGATCGATGGACTGTCCGCCGATGAGTTGAAACGCACACTTGCTCTTCCCAGGTTTATTTACAAGAGCATCATCTCCAACGAGTCTATTGATTACCGGCGGTCTGTCATTATGCGCTGTCTCGATCTTTACGGCCAGAAAAGCTGCCCGCAGAAGACCAAGACATATGCTTTCCGCCACTTGGTGAATCCAATCTTTGCAATGGATGTCCAGGCTACTTGGGATAGCCCCCAAACACTCCCAAGCTGATGGACAAGAGCATGACCGAGTCTATTCAGAGTCGGTTGTGGAAGCCGCAACTGGCGGATCTAAGTGAGGAGTCTAACCAAGCTGGCGTCGATCACTCACGCATGGAGTTGCTTCAATTGTCTGCTCTGTTGATCAAGTATCACTCACAAACTGTGCAGGATTCCCGCAAAGACATTATCAAGTTTGCCTGGAATTACATCCGTCTTGAGGATATCATCAACAAATACGGAGCCTACGTTTTGATCAGTTATTTCATTGCCCACTACGAGACTCCGTTCAAGATCGTCATTCAGGTCTATGTTGCACTCCTCAGGGCTCACCAGAACGAAGGCAGAGCTCTCGTTACCCAGGCTCTCGACGTCCTTGCTCCTGTGCTCCCCACGCGAACAGCCAACAGCTCGGGTGCCGAGGCACGCTACCCACTGTGGGCCAAATGGCCTCGTCGCATTCTGGCTGAGGAGACCGCCAACTTGCAGCAGGTCATGAGTATCTTCCAGTTCCTGGTTCGGCAACCTGATCTCTTCTATGAGTCAAGGGAGCACTTTGTGCCTCTTATCGTCCCGTCCTTGGTTAAGATCACGGGTCCCCCGAACACCTCGAATGATAGCAAGAAGCTCGCGCTGAACTTGATCAGTCTTATCTGGCATTGGGAAGAAAAGCGGACTCATAATGCCGAGGCTCACCATTTAACAAATGGCACATCCGAGTCTCCAGTCGCAAGGAAGCGTAAGCTAGACGAAGTCCAAGAGCCATCCCCGTCCCCCGCACTTGGACCTCCTAGCAGCCGCGAACGGTCTGAATACACCGTGCCCAATGATTTGCGTGCGTCATTAATCAAGTACCTCATCACCTTCATCACCACGATCCCCGAAAGATTCCAGGTCCCGGCTGCTAAAATTCGCCAAATGCCCACAACGAAACAACAAAATTCTGTGCCCACCGGAGAGATGATCAACAAGGCCATTAATTTGCTCCGCAGCCTTCTTTCACCCGAGTATTGGGGCGACCTAGATATCGACCTCTATCAAAAAGTGACAGAGCCGATTCTCGTTGGTGAAAAGGGCGACAAAATCGAGGATAAAATCACCTACATGGTCAACACGCTCCAGGTGCTGAGGGTCTTGATCGCGGCTAAGCCCAATGAGTGGATCGCTTCTCGTCTTCCTGTAATTCAAAAGCTTCTGGAAAAGCCTTTGAAATCAGACAACCCAGAAATTCAGGACTGTCTGCATGGACTTGAAGATGACATGGATGTTGTGCACAAGCTACCGCCTCCTGTTCGGCATGTGCTCGAGGCCATCCCAGACGAACAGCCTGATGATGAGGATGCGATGGACACGGAGGGCACACCTTCAGAATTTGGCTCATATTTGTCTACCATTGCCACCGAGACACTCTCTGCTAGCAACTATGTGTCAAGCTTGAATATCTTATGGACGCTCTCCAAGATCAAGCCTGCCGAAATCGATGCACACATTCCTGCGGTGATGAAAGCGTTCTCAACCAAACTTGCCAAAGAACACGTCGCTGCGTCGACGCAGAATGGCGCCCAACTGCAGAATGGTACCAAGCCTGCCGAGGGAGCTCCAACTACAGACCAACAAGAGTTTGAACTTGGAGTTGATCTCATCCTCAAGACTATCGAGCTCATTTCCGTCAGAATGTCTCACTTGGGTGATCAACGTCGTCCATTCCTCAGTGTTCTCGCTCAGATCGTGGAACGATCACAGACCAATGAACTCTGCAGTAAAATCTTGGGCATGGCCGAATCTTGGATCTTCCACTCCACCGAGTCATGGCCGACTTTGAAGGAGAAGACTGCCGTCTTGCACAAGATGCTGCTCTTCGAATCTCGCACTGATCAGACAATGTTGAAGAAGTTCTTGGATCTTGTCATCCGAATCTACGAAGACTCCAAGATTACTCGGACTGAATTGACAGTCCGCTTGGAGCACGCCTTCTTAATTGGAGCCAGAGCACAGGATGTCGAAATGAGGAATCGCTTCATGCAGATTTTCGATAAGAGTTTGACTCGTCTCGCCAGCTCGCGCCTTAGCTATGTCCTGACCTGCCAAAACTGGGATACTCTTGCCGATTCTTTCTGGCTGGCCCAAGCATCTCACTTGGTGCTTGGATGTGTCGACATGACCACCACTGCTCGGTTGCACCATGAAGACTTTACCCTATTCCCCGTGTCTTTCCTCTTCGGTAGCGGTGACAAAGATCCAAGGAAGGCTGATATAATGGTTGACAACCAGCTGGAAGCTTTCGTCGCCGAGCGTAGGCGATTCATGTCCGATGTTGGCGATGTCCGAGTGCGTGATCTGATAGAGCCTCTGTGCCAGCTTCAGCACACCGATTCGAACGTCGCGTACAAATTGTGGACAACGCTCTTCCCCCTCTTCTGGTCTACACTTTCCAACAAGGACTGTATTGATCTAGAGAAGGATATGGTCACATTACTCACCCGTGAGTATCATCACAGACAACTCGATAAGCGGCCCAACGTCGTCCAAGCTCTTCTGGAAGGCACTGTGCGAGCTAGTCCTCGTTTCAAGATTCCTCCCCATGTCATCAAATATCTCAGCCGGACCTACGACGCTTGGTACACTGCTGCTACTTACCTTGAACAAACCGCCATCAATCCTATCATTGACACACCGACTGTGCGTGAGAGCAACCTAGACGCCCTGGTAGAGGTCTACGCGGGACTCCAAGAGGACGACTTTTTCTACGGAACCTGGCGTCGTCGTTGTAAGTTCGTTGAAACCAATGCTGCCCTTTCGTACGAGCAACAAGGAATGTGGGACAAGTCCCAGCAACTGTATGAGAACGCCCAAATCAAGGCTCGTTCCGGTGCCATGCCATTTTCCCAAGGCGAATATTTTGTGTGGGAGGATCACTGGTTGATCTGCGCCCAAAAGCTTCAACAGTGGGAGATTTTGAGTGACTTTGCCAAACACGAGAATCTTAACGATCTTCTGTTGGAGGCTGCTTGGAGAAACATTGAGAATTGGCAGAGTGAGGGTAATCGCGAGCAGCTTGAGTCATTGATTAAGTCTGTATCCGATGCTCCAACACCTAGACGCACGTTCTTCCAGGCCTTCATGGCTCTTCTTCAATACCATACGAAGAAGGACAACATTCAGGACTTCAACAGTGTCTGCGACGAGTCCATCCAGCTCTCCATCCGCAAATGGTTGCAACTGCCAAAACGCATCACCAATGCTCATATTCCAATCCTGCAGCATTTCCAACTCTTAGTTGAGCTTCATGATGCTAGCCACATCTGTGGCAGCTTGGCCCAGACAAACGAAAGAAACTTGGATACCAAGTCTGCCGAGCTTAAGCTCTTGCTTGGAACCTGGAGAGACCGCTTGCCCAATCTCTGGGATGACATCAACACATGGCAAGATCTTGTCACCTGGCGTCAACACATCTTCCAGCTCATCAATGGCACTTATCTTAGTCTTTTGCCTCCACAGACGAACAATGTGGCTAGTAACTCCTACGCCTACCGGGGATATCACGAAACAGCTTGGATTATCAATCGCTTCGCCCATGTCGCTCGGAAGCACCAGATGCCAGAGGTTTGCATCAATCAACTGAGTCGCATTTATACCCTACCAAACATCGAAATCCAAGAGGCCTTCCTTAAGCTTCGGGAGCAAGCTAAGTGCCACTACCAAAATCCGAAGGAATTGAACAGCGGTCTGGATGTGATTAACAACACCAACCTCAACTACTTTGGACCGCAGCAGAAGGCCGAATTCTATACCCTCAAGGGCATGTTCCTTGCCAAACTTGATCATGTCAATGAGGCCAATGAAGCATTTGGTGTTGCTCTCTACTATGACCTTCGCCTTGCGAAGGCCTGGTCAGAATGGGGCCAATACAGCGACCAGCGTTTCAAGGCCGACCCCACTGATTACGAGCTGGCTAGTAATGCTGTGAGCTGTTATCTGGAGGCGGCTGGTCTCTATAAGAGCGCCAAATCACGGAAGTTGCTCAGCAGAATTCTTTGGCTTCTCAGCCTCGACAATGAGGAAGGAAAAATTGCAAGTGCATTCGAAAACTTCAAGGGAGACACACCTGTTTGGTACTGGATTACCTTCATTCCTCAGCTGCTCACTAGCTTGTCTCATCGGGAGGCGCGCCTCTGCAAGGCCGTCCTAGTGAAGATTGCCAAGTTGTACCCACAAGCTCTCTTCTTCCTGCTTCGTACAAACCGAGAGGACATGCTTAGCATCAAGAAACAGCAAGACCAGAAGCAGGAGAAACTGAATCGAGCCAGACTACAGCAGCAACAGCAGCTAGGATCGTCGCCAAACACGAAGTCAAATTCCGTCACCGGTGCCGATAGCTCTCCTGCCCAGAAAGCCCAGGCTGCAAGTGCAGGCGTTAGTGCCTCTCCGTCAGTTCCCCCTGCTAGCTCACCCGCTACACAGAACCCAGGCCAGTCCCCGGCCCATCCCCACATCGGTCTCCAAGCATCCCCACAAGCCGGCCAAACCCCAGCTCAGGCTCAACAAACACATTTGCAAGTGCCTGGTCAGCCTGGAGCACCGCTACAGAGCCAAATCGCATCCGCGGATGGCGACAAGGAACCTCTCAAGAAGCCCTGGGAGTACTCAGATGAAATCATGTCTGGACTCAAGACGGCCTTTCCCTTGCTCGCTCTATCTATGGAGACGATGGTCGATCAGATCCACAAAAACTTCAAGTGTCCCCCAGATGAGGATGCTTACCGTCTCATTGTTGCTCTTTTGAACGATGGGCTGGCTTATGTTGGCCGTATGCCTGGTTCTTATGCCCAGGACTTCAAGTTGCCTGCCGCAACTGAAGCCAATATCACTAGATTCGCAGAGACCATTCTCCCAGCTCATATCCGCAAATCGTTCGAGGCTGACTTTGTGACCAAGAAGCCCACGATGAACGAGTACATCCACAAGCTGCGGCGCTGGCGTGACAAGTTCGAGGAAAAGCTCGACCGCCGCTCGCAGTGGACATACCTGGAAAACTCTTCGCCACATCTAAGCGAGTTCCGTTTCCTCAAGTTTGATGAGGTTGAGGTCCCTGGTCAGTATCTTCTCCATAAGGATAAGAACCAAGACTTTGTCCGTATCGATCGCTTCCTCCCCGATGTTGATCTTATCCGGGGTATTGGTGTCTGCCACCGCCGCTTGAAGATTCGTGGACACGACGGTAGCATTCAGGCATTTGCCGTTCAGCATCCCGCTGCTCGCCACTGCAGGCGCGAAGAACGGATTCTCCAACTGTTCCGTATATTCAATGGTTTGCTTGCAAAGCGCAAGGAGAGTCGTCGCCGCAACTTGTATTTCCATCTCCCATTAATGGTGCCTCTTGCACCACACATTCGTTTGGTGCGCGACGATTCCTCGTACATCTCCATGCAAGGAATTTACGAGGATTACTGCCGGCGCAAGGGAATTAACAAGGATGACCCAGTCCTCTTTACAATGGACAAGATGAGGTCATTAGCAGAAACAAAACAAAATGTAAGTGTCCCAGCTATCATTCCAAGATCACAGGCTGACTGTTTCCAGCGCACACCCGATCAGCAGCAGGTCCTTCGCACAGAGATTCTCACTGCTATTCAAGACAAATGGGTGCCCAGTACTGTGGTGTTGGAATACTGCCAGCAGACGTATCCCAACTTCTCGGACTTCTGGCTGTTCCGCAGGCAGTTCTCCTACCAGTACGCCGCTATTGCGTTCATGACCTACGTTATGCATATTGGCAACCGCTATCCGAACAAGATCATGATCTCCCGTTCGACAGGTGATATCTGGGGCTCTGAGTTGATCCCTACCATCAATCCAGCCAAGGCATTCTTCTACAATCCTGAGCAAGTTCCCTTCAGATTTACACCCAATATCCAAACTCTATTGGGTCCAATTGCCACAGAAGGTGTTTTCGCCTGCGCAATGATGGCGATCGCCCGCTGCTTGACGGAGCCACGACACGAGCTGGAGCAACAGCTCAGCATTTTCGTCCGCGACGAGATGATGTTCTGGGCCACTGCCCAGCACCGTGGTGCTCTGCCTCCTGGTCAACTCCGCGACCTGGTGTACAACAATAGCGAGATCATTGTCAACCGTGCTGTCAGTCTCGCTAGCCCGCCCGAGGGTAATTTGCCTGCCAACCAGACCACCATCGACTTGATCTCCAAGGCAGTGAACCCTCAGCATCTGGCGTCGTGCGATGCATTGTGGATGCCGTATCTGTGATCTATGCTTTCCGGCTTCTGTGTTTCTGTTTCGCCAACCTGCAACTAGGTAGTTCTGCGTGGCATTTGTTATTCTCCGTAGTGGTTTTGTCTCTGGGTTTTGCTTTTTCTCAGCGTGGCGCTTCGGCGAGATGCGCAACTTTTACTTCACGTTACTATGATTGTGATACCGATTTCTTTCTTGTTTTAATACCTTGTACACTCCCTTCGGGTGGTTGCTTAGATCAATAGCTCCTAATGGATTGAATTTCTTAATCTTCTACTCGGTTTTGATTTTGTAATCTGCCACTCACATGCTAACGGCTAGGATGTAGCTATCTCAACCAATACTAATATCGTGAAGGTGGGCTTCGAATCATACTCACGGATTGACGATTGACTCGGACGTAGTTCATGTATGTAACTTTTCACTCCCTTCATGTAAGCAAGTGGGCAGCGAAGTCGTTATGCCGCAGTCGTGCTACCTAGTACATAACCTAGTGTGTCTTATATAGTAGCTCCTTGATCAATTGACTCCTTTGGATTATAAATGGGATCCAGAGGTTCGGTCAATTGAGCCTGGACATTCTGAGTCGGTAAGATAGAAGGCCTCAAAGATGAGAAGTATGGTTACTATGGAAGCATCATATCGGCTCAACACCTGCGCCATTCCGGGGTTCGGACAACATACCCCCGAGGATCATGTCAGTACGATGACATTCCAAGATCGATTATGAATTTATTGGTTCGGGTGTGCGGTTGGGAGCTTTCATAGAAAAACATTTATGAAATTCTAAAAAACGATATAAGTTTCATGCGCCTAAACTCCCTTTGGGTCCATGGGCAGGGGAGCGCTAGTCGGAAAGACGGCGACCTTGAACCCTACACACGCCCTAGAGCTGGACATTACCGAAACCCCTCAAAACAAATTGGTATCTTTTGGTCGAACATTGAACCCTCACAATCCCTTCGAAGCCTAGTTCGGCTTCTTCGCAGACTGGTCGGTCGGCTTGTCGGCTGGCTGCTCAGCCTGATCAGTCTGCTGCTTCTGCTTTGCCGCCAATTCCCGAGCCGCCTTCTTCTCCTGTCGGATTTGCTCTTTACGAGCTGCTAACCGAGCCTCCCTGCGACCCAATAACAAGGCGCCGTGGGGGCGTTTCAGGAGTTCGGCACGTTCATTGGCTTCGCGTTCAGCCTTCTCGCGACAGCCGTTGGCCAGGAATTCCTGGAAGGAGTTGAGTTTCTTTACTGGCTCAGGCAGTACTTCTTCTTGTTCCAATTCGACACGCGGCTTGTTCTGCATTGCCCTCCAGGTTTGACGAGCCTCTTCGACACCCTCTTCGATCCACGCCTGCTTGGCGGCCTCGCGGGCGCCTTCCTCGTCCAATTTCTTCTGCGCCGCAGTAGCCAAGGCGGAATCTTCACCACGGGCCTCGTTGCGCTCAATACGCGCATTGCGAGTACGAATGTCGTCCAAAGCATCGGCGATTGCCATCTCACGCTTGGAGTCAAGCATCTTTTCCTCGAGATCGGCCATTTTGTCACGGTCGGCTTGTTCCTCCTGCTCAAGGTGTTCTTGTTCGAGACGATCGAGGGTTTGCTCCTCGGTCTCATGGTAGCGGGAGTCGGTCTCGTCGCGCCAGGCCTCGAAGTTGCGCTTGGCGCCACTCTCAACTGCATAATCACCGTCTAGTGATGAAAGTACACATTAGTTTCAGTCCATTTAGATGGCATATGACAGGGCTAAGGACTCACTCTTCGGGTCGGTTTTGAACGTAATCAAACCGCTGCAACGGGTGCACTTGATCAGGAAGCGGATAATGCGCACACTCATGTAACGCTCCTCGGTGATGTCCTTTCCGGCGTTGAACTTGCGACCCTTCGGAATAAATTCACCGCAGTGAGTACATTGCATGGAATAGGGGGTCATGAGGCGAATTCCAGGCTTTTTGCCCTTGGCGACCGCGGGCTTCTTCTTGATGATGGCGGACGGATCAAAGTCCGGGGGTAGTACTTGGAAAGAACCTTTCGTTCAGCCATGGTGTATGACTTGATTTAAAAAGAAAGGAAGGTGTAGGGACAGAGCGGGGGAGGATGGAGGTGGACAGTTGAAAAAAGAAATGCAAAGGAAATGCAAGCCATGAGGTCGCGACCTCGAATGGACTGCGATATTGCCCGCTGATAACACTGCTGACATAATGCTGATAAGAGCCTTTCCATTATCAGCTGATCCGCTTATCACAATCTGACACACCGCCCGGGACGGAACATCTCCCTCCGACCGCCTGGAGAAAGGATTCTCCGATCACTGATTAACGTTAGTCCGCAACCAGGGCTCTGGGCAAGAAAGGAAACCCCGCATTTTGGGCCACAGAAGCTTCGACGGTCTGAAGATCACGTGAGCTGATCACGTGGTGGCGCCACTGTTGGTGGGATGGGCGGAGGATGAGTTGACCCGCAGAAACGGAAGGCGGTGGGGCGTATCAGAACGAGACTGCCCAGTTGCCCTGCGCACGGGCCACTGTTTATCAAAATACAACTTCTCATTGGAAGTACCCGCTCATGACAAACTTGCCATTCGCATTGCTCACGCGTCTGATTTTTGGTGATGGAAAGGTTCCTGCGCTCCTGGCGGCAGGATGCCTTGAATCGCGGTCAACATGATTCGGCAATCTACATTGGCGACAAAGTACTTGCACTCACCAGTAAGGTCCATAATCCCTATCCACGAGACAAGGATGACTGACCCGTTGCCAAAGACAGTGACTCTGACGCATTCTGGTTGGCGCAAGTTCACTTCTCCAACAACAACTTTACGCGTGCACTAGCTCTTCTCTCGCGCAAAGATCTCGTTTCTCGAAGCACCGCCTGTCGCTACCTTGCTGCCCACTGCTACATCAAACAGAACCAGTTCGATCAAGCTCTCACCATCCTGGGTGAACACAATCCCACTGATCTTATTCGCAACAATCATACTCGGCGCAAAATCCAACACCAAAGCCATGTCACACTGCGCAATGGGAAGAGCGCGACACCCCGCAGTGATCGAGCCGAGGAGCGAGAGCGCGAGGATGCTAACAACATACGGTTCGAAGCTGCTATGTGTTATTTACGAGGTCTATGCTTTGCTAAACAGAATGCATTTGACCGCGCACGCGACTGTTACAAGGATGCCGTGCGAATTGATGTACAATGTTTTGAAGCATTCGACCAGCTGATGAAGAACTCTCTGATGTCTCCTGCAGAAGAGTTGGAGTTTCTTGAATCACTCGATTTTGATTCCGTCTCGTCTCCAGACCCTATGATGGCGCAAGAAGCTGCGCATTTCACCAAAATGCTGTATACGACTCGTTTATCGAAATACTCTTCTCCCACCATTCTTTCCGATGCCACCGAAACCCTATCTACACATTACAACCTTGCAGAGAATCCGGATATTCTCCTATCCCGCGCCGAAGCTCTGTATACACAATGCCGTTTTGCAGAAGCATTGGAATTGACTTCTTCTATACTATCCACATCTCAGTCGACCGATCTATCTGCGCCAAATTCGAGCGTACCTGCACAAAACAACCTTGGACATGCGCCGGCCATATATCCACTCCATTTGGCTTGTCTGTACGAGACTGGGGCCACGAACGCGCTATTCTTACTCTCTCATATGCTTGCGGATCATTCTCCCGAGGAGCCGTACACCTACTTAGCAATTGGAGTCTACTATCTATCAGTGTCTAAGGTGGCCGAGGCGCGGCGGTTCTTCTCCAAGGCCTCATTGTTGGATCCGCATTCAGCACCGGCTTGGATTGGGTTTGCACACACTTTTGCTGCTGAGGGTGAACATGACCAGGCCATTGCAGCGTACAGTACTGCCGCTCGGTTGTTCCAGGGCAGTCATCTGCCCCAACTCTTTTTGGGAATGCAGCATCTCGCACTCAACAACATGTCCTTGGCACACGAATATCTCTGTGCCGCTCACGCTATGTCGACTGGAGCTGCCCCAGGGACCGTATCTACCGTCCCTTCTAATTCATCAACCATAGCTTCAGCGGTCGGCGGGGATCCACTGGTTCTCAACGAGCTAGGGGTTGTCTTTTATCACCAAAATCATCTTGGCGGCGCCATCGAACTGTTTGAACAGGCACTTGCACTCGCTACTTCTCTTCACTGCGAACCTAGTGCCTGGGTGGCTACACGTGCCAACCTGGGCCATGCACTCCGTCGTATGGGCCGTCTGTCCGAGGCTCTCCGTGAATTCGATGAATGTCTTCGCGTGGGGGCCGGTGGAAGCAGCATGGGATATGCGCCGTTTTTAGGCGGTGGTGCAGGCGGCTCAGGAGCGGTTGCGTCCGCGTCCGGCGTTGGGGGTTATGAAGATCGTGGCCTGACGGGTTCTCTGCATACATCTCGTGGGCTGGTGTTGCTAGAGTTAGGACGTACCGCAGACGCCGTGACCGCCCTGCACGAGGCTGTGCGTGTTCTTGGGGCGAGTGGCGGTGGTGATGCTGCAGGGGGTGCAGGCGTGGCAGGTACTCTACTCTCACGTGCACTCGAGCTCTGGGCCGCAGAAGGACGACAACAAGACCGCGCCGCCTTTGATGAGACTATGCGAGAAATTACCGCAACTTCTTCCAAGCGCCGGGGTCCCAATCGGTCTCGTGAGCAGAAAGGCAAAGAGCGGGTTGCGCCGGAAGAGATGTCCCGGCGACGTGGGCGCCAGGAGCCCTTGGTGGAAGAATGGACCGAGCAGCTAGCGACGCCCTCGGCTGAACACGAACAGGTTGAGATGGATCTTGACGATGAAGCCGACGGATTGTTACGCCGAGCTCTCGGCCGTGTACGAAACAGTCGACAACGTCGCCTAGCAGTACCCGCAACTCCAGACGCCAACGAAACGCCAGCTCCATCTAGCGGCCGTAGTCGCGGAGCACGACATGGACGGAGTCAATCCCGCCAATGACCTTTTTTTTTTCAATCCTCGTAGGCAACCGAATTTTGCAATCATTTCTATGCATTCGCGCGGGCGTTTCTAGGCAACATTGTTGGGAGGGAATTGGGGTGTTCTTTTTTTTTTTTTTGCTCATCTCATATTAGAAGATCCACCTTGGGAAACAGGCATCCATCGACGGATCATTTGTCCATGTGGAATTATTGAGAGAGCCAGCGCAATTCCTGCTTAGCCCAGTGTCATTTGTGTGTTCTTTTCCCTGTAGGGGCAATACAAGCGGACCAACGAGGCCCAAAAGACCAAGACCAGAAAGAACAGAAAGAACAGAAAGACCAGCAAGACCAAAGCGATTACAAAGTGCAAAAGGCCCACAAGAGTCCACCTCCATCTCGACATGTAGATGTATAGTGCAAATGTAAGTCCACATTTTTATTTTGCAGCCTTGTCCGGGGCCAGATTAACAAGCTTCTCTCAGGGCACGGGGCAGGGAACCCCTGATCGTGTGGGGACTCCCGTGGACTTTCGACTCGACACACTTGACACTCGACACTCGACATCGAACATTGAACATTGACCAGATGCACGGCCAAACAGAAAAGATGAATACTGAACCCTGAACCCTGAACCCTGGACTCATATCGGAGGATTGTTCCTACACATCCTTCCAGGCCAATCACAATCCCTGTCCATCGTCCAAAGCCAAAAACGCCCATGACGCCGCCAGACCCACTGGGGCCGTGTCGAGGAGCCTTGATTACTTGGGGGCGATCTTCCTGAGTATGTCCATCCCTGCCTATTTAAGGCTCGTTTCGGGGTTTTGGATCAACAGCCCCCCCCCTTCTCTGCTCTTCAACTCTCTTCTCACCTCCGACCTCACGTTCAGATCATGCCGTGCCAAATTGGCTTCTCACCATGACCGCCTCGTTTCCAATCCGCCCGCGACGCGGCTTGTCGCTCCTGTGCGTCATTATCGCCTTCAGCTTCAGCGTCGTCATCATTTGGTTTGGCATGAATTCCGACCGGGAATACATCCACCCAGTTCTCACTCAACTGATCCCCGCCGGACACTGCGCCTGTGAATCTTCGACAACATTCCAATGTTCAACATGTCTGACTTGCCCCGAACCTGCTCTGCAAGCCGACAACACCGCAGCCTGGTCCTTTGACTACTCTCGCGACGGTCGTAATGGGACCCTTAACCGAAGCCAATGCCAAGTTGCCTTCCCCGGGTTATTCGAGGACATCGCCCGCGGTGCCAGATTCTGGTCCACCCATGGTCGCTTATCAGCTGCAGAACTGGACAGCATCACCATTAAACAGGGTATGGCGCGGGCGTTTATCTCCAACGGCCAATTGTACATTGTCACCGCGCGATCCAAGGGCGAGGACCACCGACGAAAAATCCTGGGGACGTTGAGTTCGATTCACCGCGCGCTGGCCGCCGACCCGGAACGAGCTCTCATCCGCGACATTGAATTCGTTTTCTCGGTGGAAGATAAGGTGGAGGATGTAACCCAGGGAGAATGGCCGGTCTGGGTCTTTTCGCGAACACCTACGGAAGAAGGCGTCTGGCTGATGCCGGACTTCAGCTTCTGGGCCTGGGATAACCCTGATAATTATATGGGCCCGTATGACCAGGTTGTGGAACGAATTCACCGACTGGATATCCCTTGGGAGGACAAAATTCCCCAATTGGTCTGGCGAGGCAAGCCCAGTTTCGCGCCAAAATTGCGCCGCGCGTTGATGGAGGCTGCCAGAGATAAACCTTGGGGTGATGTGAAACAGGTCGATTGGACGACTGGTTCCAATGTCCTCAAAATGGAAGATCATTGTCATTACATGTTTATTGCGCACGTTGAAGGTGAGTTTCGATTTCCTTATTTGACAAGATCTCCCAGTGAACACCACACTGACTATTCATTTTCTTCCAGGTCGGTCTTATTCGGCTTCATTAAAATACCGACAAGCCTGCAATTCCGTTATTGTCGCACACAAACTCCAATTTATCCAGCATCACCACTACCTTTTGGTCGCCGACGGACCCAACCAAAACTATGTCGAGGTCGAACGCGATTTCAGCGATTTATCCGAAAAGATGGAGCCGTTGGTCAGTGACACTGAAGTAGCTCGGCGCATCGCTCACAACAGCGTGAAGACCTTCCGTGAGCGATACTTGACCCCTGCTGCCGAAGCCTGTTACTGGCGGGCTATGTTCGATGGCTACGCTGGTGTTTGGAACGGTACCGTCCAGCAGTGGTCCACCATCCAAGACCGCGAACGAGGCCTCCGGTACGAGTCATTTGTGCTTCTGGAGAGCTCAAAGATGTTCGATTTCGAGGCTGCTTCCACGGAAAAATGGCAGGCTCCATGACAAAGATATGGATTATGGCTACGGCGGACTACATACAACCTATCATAATGTGTTACTACCCGACATTTTGCGATGAAGTTGGGATAGATGAGGTTTAGTGATTTCTTTTAGAGGCGTCCTGGGGTCGACTTTTCCCTTTTTCTATATGTGATACCACGAGAGCGATTTAGACAGATCCTTGGACAATTGAGCGGTCATTTGATCGTATTTTGGTGCTGTCATTTGCTTGTCGCTGTGATTCTCGAGTGCGGTTTTCATCTTGTCTAACCTTTATTCCCATTGAGTGCAGCTGTCTATGTAACCAACAGCTTGCCGTTATAGACTCGTTTCCTCCACAGCGCAAGCCTCAAGCTAACTGATCTTTGGGAAATCACAGCCCTCGAATAGTGCCATTCGGTTCATTTCATTCACGTTAAAGACTCCAACTCGGTCAACATCACCCGACAATCCAGCGGCGCCAGAATCCCCCCCTGTTGACATCAGCATATATCATCGACCAGGCAAACATTGACATGAACATACCGGCGTCATCTTCAGCTGATACTCAGGATCAACAACCCATTTCGCCCTCCCCAGCAAAACAAACAATAGAATCTTAACCTGCAACAACGCAAACCCCTGCCCCAGACACTTCCGCTTATGCGCATTAAACGGGATATACGTTCCCCGAACCGTCTCCCTCCGAAACCGCCCCTGCATCTCTTCCATACTCTGTCCCCACCTCTCCGGTCTAAACTCCCTTGCATCTTCACCCCAGATCTGCGGGTTACTATGCACTGCCCATGCATTCCACCCCACAAATGTCCCCTTCGAGATAGGGAGTTGTCCACCTAGCATCGCCGACTGCAGCGCAACACGGTTGATAAGCTGGCAAACAGGCGGGAACAGACGAAGCAGTTCCAACACTACAGCCGTCAGATACGGTAGACTATTGATGGTTTCCTGGGATGGATCGGGGTGATTTTTCGCTGTGGCGAGGATCTCTTCCCGCAATCGCTGCTGGATATCCACTCTTGTGCCTAGCTGCCAGAACATCGAGTTCACGAGTTGCTGGGCGTTTTCGTGGGCTGTTAGGAATGTTATCTTCAGATTATCGCGGAATTGTTTCTCGGTTATTCGGCCTGCTGTGAAGGCTGCGCCCAACATGTGGGAGACCATTTCCTCGGATTTGGGCTCGTTCTTGCTTCGTTCGGAGAGCATGGTCATTATCTTGGTGTATAGTCGGTCGTCGAATTCGTGCATTATCGAATAGGCGCGTTTGCGGGATGGCAGGAGCCAGGGGAAATGGTCGAGATCGGGGAAGCTGAAGTACATGGGTTTGAAGAGGGTGGCTTTGATGATGGATTGGAGGGCTTCGATTCGGACATGGCCGTTCGGTTGGCCCAGGCTCTGAATCTTGTGAGCTATGGACTATCGAATGTTCGGTTATCTTTCTTGTGATGATCAGGAGATATACCTTCAGATCCAAGTCCAGAAAGTTCTCGCCCATCACATCTACAGCCCACTTCTGCACCTCGGCATTAACCAGAATCCCGTTATCTCCTCCAGCCTCCTTTTGCAGATCTATCAGAATATCCACAAGTTTTCTCGATTGCTTTAATAACGATGTTGTCTCGAATACCTTCTTCTGCAAACCCGGTTTCATAATCCCAGTATAAAGCCTCCACTTCTCGCCATGGGCATTGATAATATTATCGCCAACCAGCGTGGCAATCACAGCATGCGGGATCTTGATCTGACTCCCGGCTTTCGCATATATATGTTCATTCCGGAACATATCCGTCAACCAATCTGGTCGTGAAACGAGCACGCTCCACCGTCCCGCGAACCAGACTATCACCGCGCCATGTTTCTCTAATGGAGCCCTGAACCACCGTTCGTAGATCTCGTCTTGGCCCATTGAGGACCAGAGGCCGAGGATTGAGACATAGATCGGGATTTTAGGAAGGTTTGGGAGGGTCCGTGGGACGTGCAGGTACCATATTAGGAAGAGGACTGGTGGGAGGAGGAGGGATAGGAGTGTGAAGTTGAAAATTGAGGAGAAAGTCATTCCGGGGATTGATTGTGGTGTATCTAGTAATAGGAGCTGAACAGCGTAGAACGACGATGTCTATTGTCTTGACGGTACTATATAGCAAGTTGGGTGTCTCACTCCAAGCCCTAATGCACCTGGTGTCAGCGGAAGGTCAACACGTCTGCGCTGAGGTCACACCGTCAAACTCGACTTTCTGAGGTTAACTCTGTAGTTCGTTTGAGAAGTAATAGGCTTGAGTTCTGAATAAGACTTGGATGATTTCAGATACGATGGTTTTGATCTTTTGGTTGATCGTTGGGTGGGTGCTGGATGTATATATCTCTGGTGTGTCTTGGAGTGATACCCTCCCCCCAGTGTGGTTATAGGAACTCCTCGATAGAACTCGCGCAGGGATCTGGACATGTGGCCTAGTGGTCGCTTTGACTGGGCGATTCCTCATTAGGAATCATGTCCATACCCCGAATCGGATGCCCCAGGGCCTCCGTCGGAGTGACGATTGATCTCTGCAGGTTCACCTCCGGGTGACGACAATTTTTTATATTGGCTGTCGATATCCCGAAGGCTTTTCATTATCTTCTTCTCTTCTCTTGTTACGAATAAATACTTGCTAGTTGCGTTGGTTTGGAAATCCTTGAAGTGAACTTGTTTCGATGACAAGGTGCGACAGGTGAGGTCAAATGGGGCGTCCAGGTCGGTCGTTCGATTCGGGTTGATGAGCTTGTGGGCTATTTACGGGGTTGATGGTCTCTGCCTCTATGTAGACAGTTCAGTAGCCTATCGTCTCTCTATTATCGTCTCCTGCTACTGGATGGCTGCCCTTCACATAGCTCATTTATCAATGTGGTATCTCATTTTAATATCAGTAGAGGTCAATCAGTCTCGCCTTTTGTGAAGACAAAGCTGGTTTTGCAGAACTTGGTGTTGCGATATTCTAGCCAAAGCGCGCAAGACCTTGAACGGAAAGCAATTCTCACCCATCATCTTGCGCCTAATGTATCCGCAATAGACCATGTCCTACAGCCTTTGCGACGATGAGACCGTCTATACACCAGCTACAAGCTTCGCAGATAGCGAGAAGCCATAGACGACAGTGGCCACCATTGCAATGGCATTCAAATGAATAGTCATCGCATGATTTCGCGCAAAGTTGCGATTAGCCCGTTGCAGCTTCAATCCATCAGAGTCGGGATTGGTATTTTCGCTTTCTAGAAACCCCCAGCAGACATTAGTACTCTGTCCCGATGAGATATATCTCGTGGAAATCACCTTGTAATGCCCTCCTGACCAATGCCGCAGTCGTCGTCTGCGGCCCATAGATGAACCAATTCAGCGATCCAGCCAGGGCAACCACAGCAAGCGGAGCTGCACTCCATGGGTATTTGACGAGTGACAGCACGCTGTATGGTGGGTAAGTCGCTGCTGTCAATGCTGTGAGTCCGAGCTGGGTACCGAAGTAGACAGGGAAAAGACCCTTTTGGAGGGCAATGAACTCCTTCATAGGCAAGTATCGGTAGCATATTTTTGTATTGATGAAGCTCTGAGTGCAGTCAGTCATAGGTCTGCTTGGCTCTGAGGGAGAAAAAAAAGAGGACTTCGCACCTGATAGAGCTCGGTTCCAAGGAGGGCACTATAGGAGAGAAGATGGTATGGGAGGAGATTTCCCACCACCCTGAGAAAAGAATCCATCGCTGTGAGATTGAGTGAAGGAGTAGAAATGATCGAGAGTCTGTAATTGGAAGTGGAGGACCGTAGAGACGGAGGCGAGTTTGGCAGCTGCCTACAAAATTCTTGGCGGATCGACGAAAGCGCGCTGGAGCCCTGGGGTTAAGTCTCGTTATTTCGAATTGAAATCGTTAACAAGGCTGGCTTAACCGATTGATGTACAGAATACGTCCATTGGTTATGTGAGTGTCGCATGACATTGATATTGGCATGGTTCATACATTTCACTGGCCGACATCACTTAAGGGCTATTCATACTCCTCAAACAAGCCTTGATGGCCGGTATAGATCATGATCTACCGCTACTCCGCTACTCTTACGCCATCAGATACATCAGAGAGGAAACAATGGACTTGGATTGTTTGCGGGATAAACATCCCCTCTTCTTGCATCACGCAGTTACACGAAGGGATTGCCTTCCAGAATAGAATCCAGAAAAAGGCCAAACCGGATTCTCCGCCAGTTTCTACGGCTGGATCTCACATGCAGACATCCCAGGATAGTGGATGGGCGGTTACAAAGGCACCACATGGCAGTGCCCTAGGTTCATGGAGGAGGCCCCCGGGCAACAAGCATGAGCCATTGGACCGAGGATGGAACTCCCAGTCTGTGTGCCAATTCTTGTACTCACGATGACGCTATTGAAGACATGACCTGGTCGAAGATATCCAGCGCCGTATCTCAGGCTATTGGACTGACCAAGAGGGCAATGTAACCTCTCCAGAAGCCAGAGCCACACAGCTCAAAGGTAAGATATTAGTTGGGGGCCAAATCCGGAGCATATTCAGAACGAAGTCGTCTTCGTCACAAGTATTGAGTGGCTCAGACGCGGCGTATCTTATTTTTAGACTTCAGATTGGACTGAGTGGTACTGGCCTCGCAACTGGGGGCCTGTCGGCATAGACCTGGCCTCCCTGTCCACTGAACATTTCCGATGAGTGATCTGGAGTCCAAGTGCCACCAATAAGACATTCTTTTCCGGGGTTGGTCTCAGCGTTAGGCACAAGATTGTGTGATTGCGCTTGACACGTGGAGTCTGTGTATCCAATGTGCCAAAGGCTGAGCTCGGAGATGTCCGAGGATACAAGAAGAGACTTTGACGCCACATGTGATTGGAAGTATAAGTAGGCGGGGAGACTCATCCAAAGTACCGAAAAGAGGCAAGCAATTGACCGAGCAAAAGTAGCACTGCATTGCCACGCCAAGGGGCCTCAAACAAGGTTCTTGGGCTCACAACACAGGAGCCTTTGAGCTATCAAGGCGGATCAGAGCTGAGGGTTTCATGGGTTGAGCAAAACCTAGAAGGTGAGGAGGAAATGCGCAAATCCAGGGCAACGCTATGTCCACGTACACACATCCAGACCGGAGATAGCCTCTGATTACACCACCTCGGTGCAACCGTCCTGAAACCATCTCCCAGAATGCCCCAGCCTGCACAAGGGCTTTCTACCAAAGGAGTCGTCAAGCTGAAAACGGTAAGGACTGGACAAAACCAGATTACGGAATATCACGCGGCTGAAGGGGAAGTTGAATCACCAGTGACTTTCAGACCGACTCACTGACCATCGACGATCCGTTGTACAGACTGAGTGACACAGTGAGATCAGGCGTCATTCTCCTCGTGGGCGCACGGTCTGTATAAAGGAAAGAGAGGCTGACAGCGATGGCTCTTTTGGTTCTGAGTCTCCGCGCTGGACACTTACAGACTCGCAAAACCCAGAGAGCATTTATATGAGATATGTAACATCCTCACGCACGATAAGATCCGTTTAAGCTTCAATATAGTGCTTGTCGAGATGAAGATGGAAGATCAGTCAACGAGTCCCAGAGATGAGGATGTCCTCAGTCAGACACAAGATCCTCTGGAAAGACGGCGATTGCAGAATCGTCTTTCTCAGCGAAACCATCGTAAGCGAACATCCCTGCATAAACAAAAATGGCGTCGATTCGGGAGCTGACAGCACCTAGGCCGCAAGATCAGAGAGCGGATTGCAAAACTTCAAGAACGTGTCATAGCCAACGAACTGAGAGCTGCTGCTGCCCTTAACGGATGGGATCAAACATATAACCCTTCGCTGTTTCCCAGGGCTCACTCAGTACCGCAACATGATCACGGCTTTGCCTTGCGAGATGTCCCCCCTTCAATTCCAGATCAATGCACTCCATTCATGCCATTATATCCTTCATTTGCATCACATTCATGGTCTAACGACTTGAATACGTTCCCACAACACAGTGGATGTCCTGGAGACTTACCACAGTTCACTGAGGCCAGTGAAGCGAGTCCGATATCTCCCATACCAACTATCTCTTCACAATCCACCAACGGTATATCATCAGCTACTGGTGTTGGCAGCGAGTCATACCGGGAACTGGCAGGTACCTCGGAGCCCTTGATACCAGACTCCTTGTCGACCTCAGCGCCCAACCAGCCCCTGTACTACGTTGCAACCGGTATCTACCCAAACAATCAACATCGAAATTACCATCTGAACCAACTGACAGAAAAGCAGAAGCTGCATTACCACAAATCATCCAAGTCATCAACACTATGTCGCCCCAATACAAAGTGATCGTGCTCGTTCCCCCGGAGTCTCAAGCGTCAGCATCTATGAATTCATATACGCCACCAAACCCATCCTATAGTGGTAATCACAGTGGCTTAGAACATGGCCCTGTGCCACATCAATCTCCTCCGCAGAACTTGGGTTGTCTGTGCTATCCCCATACGGTCCAATCTGGATCTCATGTGCAGTCGGCTTCAAGGACATGGATGAGCACTGGACAATACGCACAAATGTGTCCATTGCACAAGATACCAACTTCAAATCCCTCGCTAGGCGGGCACCCCGTTAGGATGTTGTGAATGCATTGAGGCTGTGTATAAAAGAGATCGGCGAGCAGCAATTGGAACTTGGATATATACAACGCACGGGAATGGTCGAATGTGCATAATTTGGGCATTTTATCTAGAACACACATCTTCTACAAAACATGAATGACAAAACTTCAGAACTGTGATTCTGCTGGGCATGAAGATTCTTCTTTTCAGGACTATCACGAATCGGTAGAGGTGGTGATTTGAATCATCCTTGACTCGTTTACATTCGCTTGACCCATCCTATCAAATCCGCATTTCCTCTCAGGAGAGATTACTCGGAGCCATGGACCTGACCAGATCATATGAGTCGATGTGACCCAAAGGAGTCCCATGGCAAAGTAGGCGTATGTAAATAAACGACAGCTAAAAGTACGATTACACATGGATGGGAGATGTTCAGAGATGCCACACATACGATCTATCTGATATTGCATTAAGAAGATGTGTAATTCCTCCAAAATACTCGAATGTTGTCATATTGCCCCCAATCAAAGACCCAAAGAGGCAACAAGGAATGGTTGGAAAACGCAAAAAGCCAGACACGGTGCCAACAGACCAGAAACGAAAAAACGAAGGCCCAAAATAAGAATCAAAAGTGCGTCAATCACAGTGAATTCGCCACAGTTCCCGATCGCAGTTGCTGATATACCCAGTGCGGGTATGGAGCATGGCAGTGTTGTCACTCACCAGCAGATCGCCCTTCTCCCATCCAAAGCGAAGACAAACCCTGTAGTCGTAAGTGATGCGATCAATAATTCCGACCAGCCCATTATCATCATTCTCAATGGTGACATCACAGGTCGAGAACTTGGTCTTGGTCGAGTCCCATGGCTGATGCCAACGCAGACAAGGCAGTCCGGAGATGGGATGTTTCACGATCAAGGGCTGGTCTTTGAGCTTCGCATCCCAAAATCCGTCATTATCCATGGCCCAGGTAACCTTCTCAAGACGCTCAGTGGACCATGGGGGAGGAAGGTATCGGAAAAAGAGTCTGGAGCTCGCAAACAAGGTATAACCATTCCCCTTCGGTGCAGTCGCAGGACAAGTGAAGAACTGATAGCCCGGTGGGCGTTGGACTTTCTTTCTCTCACCTGTTTCCGGGTCTGTGATCTCTTCGAATTTAAACATCCCGTCGAAGTGCATCGGCATCGCCTCGTTAGAGGTCACGTTGTTGCCCATCTTGTCGGAGCGGCCGTTGTCTCGCACTTTCTGGATGATCCCAAAGCTCCACGGGAGGATAGTTCCCAGTTCTTCTCCCTTTTGAACATAGAGATGTTCTTCCAGAGTCTCGGTAAATCCACGCACGATAATTGGCGACATGCCATTTGATAGTCCGCGGACCTTTTGCATGGGGATTGAACGGATTGAAGGCGGCGGGTTGACATTGTCGATATCGGCAGGCCGAATGATGAGTCCGGATGGGTACAGATGCTCAAATTTGACCGATAAACCGTTTTCAGACCAATCGAAGAGACTGGACTTCTCGCGGAAGAAGTAAGGGTTTCCATTCTTATAGATGAGGTCGTGCGTGTCCCGTACATCTTCAGCATGGACTGTACGATACGAACCATCTAATCCGACAGCCACGCACGAATGCCACGGTGTATACCCGATTGTACCGCGAGTCTGTGGGATGAGCGAGACAGAAAGCTTTTTCTCGCCCGCGGACTCGTGGATGGAAAGTCGTACGTAGTCTTTGCGGTTGGCTCTGATGGCAGCGGCGAACATCTTACCCCGGATGATCATCTGTCGTGCTGTCTCTGCAATCTGTGTCTGCCGGGCGCGTTTGGATAAGAATTTGGACTCTTCTTGATGAACTAGGTCTTTGGTCAGAAACTTGATGTAACCCCGATATGTGAGACAAGTGTCATTGTCGGTTTTGATGGCCTCCGTTGCGTCGAAGCTCGGGTCACCAAAAGTGTACATCAGTTCTCGGCGAAGACAACCGGCGTGAGCGAGGTAAAATGCCTTCGCTGATTCTGGACTTGAAGATGGGAACCAAGGGTGCTCGAGAAGTTCGTAAAGACGGATGAATTTGACATTATGCAGCTCTTTCTCGATGGCCATCTTTCGCAGAGTCTCCCCATAGTCCCAGACAGTTTCATCAGGAACGCCCAAGAGATCTGGCGGGTTTCAGCGTTGGCTAGGTTTTGAATCCTTGATTTGTTCACTCACCATTGTATACAAGACCATCCGAGCTGATGTACACATAGGCACCGGGTGTGTATGCCTCAGCGATATTCTGGCAAAGTCCATTCAAGTGAGCCAATGCAAGCTCCTCGCCGAAGTCCGGCATTGTCCCCAGCACTTTGTCGCGTGCATTCGGTGACTTGAACGGGAAAGCAGGTAAGATCATGCGAATCGGCTCCTCTTTGGCGACTTGTTCCAGTACAATTGGGGCAAACGACTCAAAGCCCTTCCAGGAAGCGCCCGTCTTTTCAAAATCAACGCCATAACTTTCGATGATCTTCAAGACCTCCATCGTCATTTCCTGATGCTGGGAGTCGGGGTCTGATGTCCCAGGAATAATAGTACCGTGAGTTATATTTAGTTCGTGTTCATCGACAGTAGTGGCATTTGTGGGAATGGTGATGGTATCGGCGGCGTCAAGTCCAGAAACCATAGTACCTTGCTGATCGAGCGTTTCTTGGTGAGAGAAAGAGATTTCATTCTCAGCAAATTGGGAGATGCATCTAGGAAGGACAATATCCACACCTGGTGCTAAGGTGACCATTGTGACTCGCAGTGTGATGTACTATATTCCCAAAGTAGGGTCTCTGGACCAGTCAACAGTTTGAAAATATATGTAAAGGCGCAGTGTAAAAGCAACTCAGATAGCTCACTTTGAGAGACAAGATGTATTGACTTGTATAGAAGCACAAGGTGCTATATAACAGGCATTGACCAGACCACTGACCACTCGAGAGGAGGTCTTTCAAGTCCAACCCTCGCTCAGATGACTGTATTTCTTCATGCGGACTAAGAACCCAAGTCTTAAGTTCAATCTAGGACATCCCCGACATGAATGACGATCACTCTGTACAACTTGGGAAGTATTTCCTGGCCACTCTTGCTTGTCCTGGGGATGGGGTCAAGGTCAAAGGAAGATGTGGAAGACAGTTGCCTGGCTCAGCCAAAAGTCAATTGAGGTCAAATGCTTAGTCTTGGTGGCTTGAAGTGGGAAACCTTCCCATGTCTCTTGAATAGTGTCAGTACGGCTCGTTTTCAGGCGAATGGAAAGATGACTTAAAGGATATTCCCAGGTTGATGGAACAGCACAACAGCCCTTGACTGTCTTTGATGACCGGAGTTGCATCCAATTTCTAGAGTCATTGGTCATATGGGATGCTTGGGCCTATATGTGTTCACGATGCTGCCGTTGGGCTCAGGATGTCCGAGAGGCTGTTGCCAATGCCAGTGAGTTATGGTCAGAACTATCTGGGGAATGCATGACAGATATTCAAGGTAAATGTAACCTATTTAGACTTGGACCGTCGAGATCTGAGCTGGACATCCGGGCTGATGGACGAAGGGCGTATGAACGGATGGAATTCTAATCCCGGAAGTGTAGTCGTTTGTGAGTGAGGCGAGTGTGTCAGATAATGAGTCCAGTAGTAAGATGCATTTTCTCCAGAGTTGCGCCATCAAACTATGCTTAGTTGCGTGTATCCCATTAGCATATTTGAGTTTCCATTGCCGCATGATATACGAGGCTCATAGTCCGTAACCGAGCTTCTATTCAATATGATATAATATAAGGACAGGGTGAGCAGATTTGATTTAATTCAGGCGAGCTAAATATATGGATCCAGATAGCCCTTATGCTGTGCTCAAATTATCTTCCATGCCGATGCTTGATCAAGACTGTAGGACCCGATAAGTCCGAGCCCGAAGTTCACTCTTCGAGCTCACGCCAATCATGCTCCATAACTCGAGATACAAACGCAGCCATATCATGCGTGGCTAGTTGGCTGACAATGTAGCATGAAGCATCTAAGCCTGAGCTAACTCCTCCCGCAGTAATGAGTCTGACGCCCTCTCCCTTTAGTAGACCACCATCAATATATCTCTTGTGCGTGATTTGCGTTGCGGGGCCATCTGGAGCATTGGCACGAGCACAAATATCGCGAAGTGCGTCAAGGCCTCGGTGATGAGTCGTCACACTCATTCCAGGGAGAATACCGGCAGCCCCTAGGAGGTAGGCACCGGTACAAATCGAGAACAGAATCCTCGGCCCTGATGACGTATCAGCAGGAAGGGCTGCAAACTTCCGGATTAGATTGAGCTCTGGTGCCTTGCTATCCATCAAAGGCTGTAGGACTGATGGGAGTCCACCCGGGATAATGAGCATCTGGAATTCCGAAATCCGATCGATGGCATCTGGTAGGAGAATGTTTGCCTGAACCGTAAGAGTGTCTGCTGCACAGATTGCGAAGCTGGAAGCAATGGTTTGGATTTTGAACATCCTGTCCGGACTATCTAGGTTTTGGTTGTGCGAGACATGAGATAAGACTTCGATTGGGCCTGCAAAATCGAGAATATCGCCGCCGGGAATCAACAGGACCCCGACTGTGTAGTACTTGTTCGAGGGTTCAAAGGACATGGTTGCGTCGATGAATTCCAATCTGGTCTTGGGTGATGTACCGAGAAAATACTTGTTTGTCTCGTGGGAAGGATAAAGGATTCCTGGCGCTGGGCATGGGCTTTGGAAAATGTTGGAAAGATCGAGGTGGATTTTATCTCGGTAGATTTCTGACTCTGCTGACTCCAGTGGAATGAACTCACCGGCGGTGTACTACCTAAATCTCCGCATTTTCCGATTCGATGCGACTTTTGGCAAGGTGGTTGTATCCAACTAGGATGGGCATGCTTAGTGCGCTTAAGAAGGAGGCTGTCTCGGATGTCAGTGCAGGGATCGGCGGGATATAATCCGTGTCTCACGTCGAGTGATCCTAGCGGGTGATCGTGACGATACAATGAATAGCACCAGAGGGTTCTATTCAAAAGTCGGGAAAAGAACAAGTCATGGGCGAAGAAAAAAAAATGAAATGAAATGAGATGGAGAGATGTGAAGACTGGTCGCGAAAAACCTCTTCCGCTGCAGTCCTCGATTGGCGCCTGTATGTAAACAACCAACCACTGATATCATTACTGATACACAAGACAATCCTATCTGATAAAATTCTGTTAGCTAGCCATATCTTTAGCTGATCGTCATGTTCAAGCACTAGGAAGCCAGCTTCTCCCTGCTGGAGGTAATGATGGAATGACCTCAAGTTGTCTCTGCCATCATCCTTGAATTTGTTCAGCGTTCATGGTTGATACACCGAGTAACACTCAAGAGGCCTGTCAAGTTTTATCCTTTGATTTGATAGATCTAGCAAAATCCGAGGGTTGTATCACTTGTGGTTCTCAGATCCCAGTCTCATCAGATGCGCAGGAGAAAAAGCCGGTAAATCAATCGCTGTAGGTTGATGAAAGGAATCCTTGAACCTTGGAGGCTTGTGATCATCCATAGTATTCATCGCAAGATATCATATCATCTTTGTATCGCAAATCGAACTTTCCCAGGTCTGAATGTGGTCAACTTAGGGCTAATATTAGTCATGAGCCTCCCCCGGCCCCATTCCGAAACATGGGGGGCTCCTCCGGCGCAGTGGGGTCAGTTTTGATGGAGCTAAATAGAAATGCGGAGCTGGAAAGAAAAAAGAGGGTCCGTATCCTTAAGTTGGATCTTGAATATCACTGTGGCAATCTTGACCATGACATTCCCGGCGTACAGCACTCAGTTCTCGCTGGTGTGAGATAGCATTGTCTGAACAATATCCCAAACCGCTATACACGACTGAGATATTCCAGTAAAGAGTTGAGTCATTTTGGGTATCTCCGCACGTCGGCGTCTTTGGCCAAGTCTCTAGCAAGGTAAATAGATTATCGATAGACCGAGGCTCATCTATGTCGTCGCATGCCCACATTCATGGAGCGGGTAATATGAACTAGGTAGACTGCAGGCGCCCTTGACCGGACTACCAAGGTAGAAGTATTGCAGATTTGCAATAACATTTAGTTGTAAAAACATTATACACATACTAGATATCCGACAGTGCATATCACACTATAAAAAAAGAAAGAAAAAAAAAAAAAAAACAACCTCCCTTCCAAGGATTCTAACGAAATGAGAATCACACAAATAACGACAATCATGAGATGGACCGAAAAGAGACTCCAGCGCCGCGCTGAGGAAAAATAAAACAGTAAATTAAAACGCTTTTCGAGGGACTGTTCGGCTCTGATCTCTATCCCCACAAAGGAGGGTGGATATATTCTGCTGCGCGATCCAATATATTGGGCATTGTCCATTCGCCACTACCAGAACTTTCTGGTGTAGGAGGTGGGAGAGAACCAACACTCGGGGTCATGCTTGCCTGGGCGGGAACAAGTGTTCCCAGGGAAGCAGACGTCGGGTTGAGGTTGGGAAGAGTGTTGGGGTAGGCGGGCGTACCATTGCGTCCCATTTGAGCACGCGTATGGGGATTCCCGAATGCGGCAAGTAGCTTTTGCAGAGCACGGTGTGTCTTCGCTAGAGATTTGGCCCATTGTGTTTGTGGATCGGGGGGCATTCCAATCGGAGAAGTTGGATCCACCGGGGCGATGGGCCCTGGCGCGTTCGTGGTGCCTGTAATTGGGTCGTAGGTGCCGAGAGTTTGGGGCGGCGAGGTCATGTTGGCCACATTGGCAGCACCCTCACCAGAATCATAGGCTCGTTCGGTGCTTGCCCTTTGGGCAATGATGCCTTCCAGCTGATGTAGGAGGTTCCACACATTCGGGTCTGCTTTTGCTTCGTCGATCACAGCGAGCAAGAATGCGGAGCTGATCGCCCGTTGCAATAAAATCCAGGAACGGGCCGCGTGAGAGCTGATATTATGCATTTCAATGTACGCTTCAACAGTCGTCATCAAGTTCGTCACGCACTTCCCACGCATGTTGGCGGCGGTGGCATCACTGAAATCCGCCATAGGCTTGAGCGCTGGCCGGCAGAGCTCAGAGGAGAAATAAGAGGAGTGCAGTTTCAGCACAACTCGCTCCAGATGTTCCGTAGGGTTGGAACAATTCCTTGCGTCTCGCAGGTACGGCTTTGCCTCTACCATGATTTTGCGGATGCGGTCCTTGTAGCCTTGGATACTTTCCAGAGTCATTTGAGAATGCGGGCTCAACATTCGAATGCGCACAACCTCTAGAGCAAGTGATATAGTCCGTGATAGCGTTTCAAAGTAAGATAAGTCACCAGGTTTTGAGCCTTCCCTGTAGGCGATATCTGGCTGGCTCACTGCAGTGGTAGACGGGCGATCGTAGGACAGCGAGAAGTGGCTGTCTTGCCAGGCCATGGACCACCTGCTTTATGTCAGAACCATACTTTAAAACCACGGAAAATAGAAGTGTCATACCAAACATGTCTTCGGCGATATCGCTCAGCTGACGTAAATCGACTTGACTCCACGTGAAGACCGAGCGCCAAGCCCATGCGAAGGGTCATGCCAAGCAAGACATAGGAAATCCCAGGATTCATGTTGTATGACAATACGTTACCTATCACTAGGAGCGTCTGAATCGCCTCGATGGTAGGTTGGGATAAGAAGTTTGTCATGCGGAGGCATTGGTAGGAGCAGCATACTGTAACCAGGTTAGCTAGGAACTAGGATATTAAGCTTAGTATGGATCACATACCATAGACTTGTGAAGTCAGTTCCCTTTCCTTGCTCCCGTAATCAGACGACTGGCAGCCGGAAGCTAGTATGGAAAACAGTAGTCCCAAGTACGCAATGCTCACTCCAAAAGGCTTTTGCGCTTCATCTGTGTCGGCTCGGTACTCGCCTCCAATAGAGGTTCGCGTCTGTAGTAGAAGTTCAAGCGTGTTCTCAAACTCACGAATGTCCTCTAAAACAGGGTAGATGGCCCCTGAGATGTCCTTGTAGTAATAAAATAACCTGTGGTGAGAGAAAAAAAGGTTAGCGCATTTGACCCAATCCAACACCGAGTTTAAGGCGATCACTTACTCCCTGCACTGATTATCAGTGGGCAGAGCACTGCAGACCGCACTGATATCAAATGTTGACATGTCGGATGACCATAGATCAACAAACGGGTAGGTCGCAGACTCATTGTCCAAACCAAGCTTGGGGAGTATTCCACCCTCCAGAAGAGCCTGGAGTTGATCAGAACCAGACTGGTTGTTCAGTATATAAGCCAGGACTGAGCGTGATCCCAAATGAACGGTGCCTTTGCCAAGGGTGTTTGCAGCGTGTATTCCCTCACGTTCCGGCGAGGCACGTTTAGAACGGGTATTCGCATCGCCACTCTGCACACTCCCGGTGTCTAGGGAAGCTGACGGGCCATCTTCTGCCCTCTCCAGCCCGGTTCGAAGGGAGGAGATAGTGGACTCCATTTCTCGCAATCTGTTGCGCACATTATCCCATTCTTCGCGGGCGATCGACACCCGACCACTACTAGCTGCGGGGGCGATCGGTCGGCTCAAGATTGTCGGTTCATGTTTCACTTCCACTGGAGATTCTTCGTATGTAAATGCCGCTTGATATTCAGGCACAGGTGCTGTTGATGCGCTAGCAACGGTGTTGTCGTGGAAGGCCTGTGATCGCTTTTTGGAAGGGCGTTCGTAAGAGCAGAGATCCGCATGATCACGTTTAACACACCCATCGCAAGGTAAGTTACGATCGCATTTGACCTTGCGCGCATGGCATGGGTAACAGGCTTTGGGCTCACGGGCCTTGCGCTTTGTGCGGATGATGGCGTCTACCTGGGCTTGCGGCAAATCAGAGACCGCTCTGTTGGGCGCAGCAGCCATGTCGGAGGCAACGGACGGCGAGAAAGAAGTTGATGGTGGGTAAGGCGATGTCATTGTGGCTTAAAAGAAATCTCTTCGGTATAATATACCTTTAGTCCGTCTCGGATGTTGTGGGTCAGCCTATACAGCGGTGTTTCATTTGGTTATTCGCAGCATGGGGTTTGAGGATCAGAAGCAATTTCGAGGTCGGGAAGTGGATTCAAGACATTGGCAAGAGGTAAATTTCCACAAGGCCACTAGTTAATCCAAAACAGCATGTTAGGCAATGAAAGCTCAATTTGAAATTGCACGCGATTTGTTCGAAGAAGCTGGGATTAAGCGCCGGGACGATGGTACCCCAGCACGTGACGTGGGGCGTCCAAATGCGGAATCAAGCCCTACGTCAGCATTGTCTGCAACCCTGGAATATTGGAGAGCCTTGGTATTGTTAGTGAGACATAAGGAGACTAATGTGCTGGGGGATATTTAAGATGTTTCTTGGTCTCATGGAAGCCGTCGGTGGGAAAGCATTCCAATCACTATCCTTTGTTTGTACTACATGCCTGGTCCCATTCCATGCTAGAACTTGGAGTAAGCATGATCATCTCACAGTTTGGACGTTATACTAGACTGCCATGATGTTTTTCCTATCCCATGTAACAGCACTCACACTGTGATAGTCTCTCGAGGGTTAGTAGGTAAGGAGGGGTCGTTCATTTAGATTGTTAGGCTTAGAGAATCAATACGCTGCCAAGGTTGATATATGACTAGTATTCGGGTCTCTTAGATGGAAACACCTTTTCTTCTTGTCCTCAGCCAATTTCTACACCTTCCTTCCTCACTCCTGGCATCAAGATGCCCCAAAGATGGCTGCCGTAAGTCCCTCTCGCCGTCTTCCTCATGAATGGACATTCGTAGCCAGTCTCTCCTAGCTGCCTCATCCTGCCTTCACACTTGACTAACTCGTTCTCTGAAGTTCCAGGGCAACTACATCGAGATCCTTACGGAACGACATCTCCTCGAGAATCAATTGACGAGCCTGCGAGAGGCGGTCAAAGAAAACGAGAAAGGAGCATCCTCTATGGCTGCAACCCTTCAAGCAACGCCTCTTTCTGCCTTTCACGAAGGCGAAGCCTAGACCATCACAGCTCGTCGAGAGTTCGAGACTTTACACAACATGTACGAGAAGCGGAGACTTGAACTCCAAATGCAGTATCAACGTGCAAAGGCCTTACTTCGAGAGATCTGCCAAGAAACGTGCCACCTTGTGATCATTCTGGCCAAGTCCGGCCAACCCCAGAATAACTTGGAGATTAATGGCGGTAAAACTTCAGTTTGATATGCCGTGGTTTCATCTGGCAACTGGCAACATAATTCATGGCGGAAACTTGGACTATGTCTCATGGGTTTCTCCTTGTGTAGTGACTGGAGATACAAAGCATCAATGCATATGAGCGACATGATATCGGCGCCCTAACTGTAGTGAATAGAGCTTCGATAGGTCACATATAGTAGAATGTAGTTGTAGATGGCTAGATCGGTTTCGCCCAATGTGGAGAAAGGCATTCATCTGGGCACCAATGTCGAATCCCCGGTTCCAAGTTGTCCGCCAAACCTAAATAAAAAGGCCTTCAAATGCCTTCGAATGCCTTGATACACCCGGGGACAGTACAACGTCTCTCAACATCCACTATGGGATTTTCATGTGCTAACCTGGGATGCTAAGTCTACCGTACGATGGACTCCGTTCTTTTCTTTTTTTTTTTTAATTAGGCTACCCGGGTTAACACTAGCTTCAACCGAACCTACAACATAGATGCCCAAGTGATACCTAGGTACCTATTATTGGCTACAGTCGCCAGTAATCATCGTATTCCATACGTATTGTGGATGTATTTTTCCCTTCCGTGGATGAACGGCACGAAATCCTCGAAACGATGTCGGGACCACTTCACGGATCAACAGACTATCGGCGATTATCATGGATCCCGCGTATAGGTGGGGAGGCTTGAGGGGGAATTGGCGGATCCCATTGGTCACGGCTAATATAGTGCGCTATTTACCAAGATGGCCCGCGTTGACCCGAGACAGAGTTTTGCAGACTTCAACAGTTCTATCCCTTTTCGGATTCAGGGGATGCGTTAAATTTCTCCCCTTGAATGACATTTTCAGTACGGAGTACGGAGTACTAGGTACACCTTCACGATCTCAACAATATCAGGGGTCACTCTCCTCGTTGCGATCCTACAAGGTACTTAGCTATAAGGTCCGTGCCGCTTACGGAGAGCATGGCCTGGATTCATACTAAATTTTACTTTGGTGGCTTAAAATCCGATGCGAGAAATGGATTGAGTTCATCACAGTCATCCGAGACAATCAAGGAATGAACGCTCAGAGTGGACGGACGCCATAGACATATTTATGTGTGCCAAGACCGTGCTGTTGTAGTATGCTCCAGGGCTACAACATAGGTTATATGTGCTACACAGTATACCTACATGGTAGACCTGTATCAATAACTTCACCGCTCACACCCATACGCGAAGCATATGTCACAATGTACTCCGTACTTTCGAACAAAACAGGGAAACATAGGCTCGATCCCGCTGTACGTTCACGGCCCCTCTTCGTGGACAACGCTTGGCTTGGACTCATGCCCATGGGAGTGAGTCCCTAGGGGATCCACCTTGATCATCGTGGAAAGTCTCCTGCGCAATTTTCGCACGTTCTTCCTCGGTACGGAGTACTGTTATATATAACGGTGCGATACAACATGACCCTCATCGCCAAAAAGCACTCCCATTTCTTCCAGCGTCCGTCCTTTAGTCTCCGGAAAAAGAAAGTAGATAGCCACAATATAGCAGAAAGCGGGAACAATAAGAACGAGATAAAACCTTCATCTAATACTGTTGAGGGTAGCGGCAACTAAAGTTACCTCGGAAGCGAGATAGAAACTGCTGAGTCCAAGCGCGATACCCTGCGAGCGGAGATGAGTCGGAAATATTCCCACCACATAGCTACATAGTGCGTTGCATCAATGAAGAAACACTAGAAAATAAAGAAAACAACAACGAATACTGCACCCCCGTAGACCGGCTGGATTAGCTGTTCCCAGGTACTTAGATAGTTGGCGGTTAGAGCGCAATCACAGATACTCCGTACAGTGCACGCGATTGATCCAATGAGCATGCATTTTCGTCGATCAATGCTGTGCATATAAAACACAGTTCAGGTGGTTCCAATGAGAAGGAAGCTGGTTCAGCATGCATTTAAAAGAAGTGGAACAGAGCCACCCAGTCCGAGACTGGCATATATAAGAACACCGTACGGAGTAGTATGTCATCACAAACACATCCGTCGACAAATTGGTCTCCCCACATGAGTATAAATGCGATAAGGGCTCGTCTCCGGTCTTTGGTTTTATCGTGTTCAAATCGCTTCTCAATAATGTAAAATTCTTCGCTGGCTTTGGTATTATTGGTGTCCCCCGGCGCACTGTGCGATCTTTTGACAATTTCAAATGCTTCATCTCGTCTGTCTTACTGTAGCAACCACTGGGTAGGAAACGGGTATTAAGGAACTTCGAGCAAGCACGATAACGGGAAAGATTATTTGGAATGCCAGCGGGAATCGCCAGGAGAATTGTGCAGCTGGGTCGATTGCTTTGATGTGGTGGCAGGCAAATCCAAGTGAACCGGCGGAAGTGTATCCGACTACATACATGATGCCGGTCACAGCGACCATCACACCGCGAGTCTCCGCCCTGGATGGCGGACTGGTAGATTGGCAACAATGCAGCCTAATATGGCAGCACTCATGCCGGCGAGGAATCGACCAACAAGAAATATGGCCGTATTGACAGCACCTGCACAAATCGCACCCCCGACAATCAAGACCACACGTCCGATTTGCAAAGTCCGCTTGCGGCTGTAATAGTCTGCCGTCCGGGCCTGTAAAAGAAATCCTACAACGAGGAACAACAAAAAGGCAAGTCATGTCTCACATGTTCAATTTATGGCAAAACCACCAAGTGTTCGAGAGTCATCCGGCTAGCGATCCTTCAGCTCACAACCCCAGAGATGTTACACCGAGGCTGCCGCTCGTTGCAGCCCATGGCTTTGTCTCCTCACGAAATCAGCATACTAGCCCCGTGCTGGCATTGGCGGATCTCTGAAAATGCGGGAGATCAACCGCTCTCGTGGGGATATGATGTTAATCAAGGCATAGATCCCGAGCTTGAGCAGTACAAGAGACACAACAGCAAGTTTAATAGTAAGAGTTTATTGTGTCCAAACTTCCATAAGTCCATTAAATAAGCAAATGGTGATGGGCTTGCATTGATATATCTTCGCTTCACACATTCGAGACAGACAGAATACTATGAAAAGATGAATAGTAACATGAATGAATTGGGTGTTTTGAATCATTCACGGCCCGTTGCCACCGGCTGGCGGTTGTACTGGGTTTGGTGTTTTTTGGGCTCCTGCGAATCCAGGCATATTGCCTTGTGTCAAAACGGGTGCTGGGACTTCGCTCTCCTTTGGGCCTGGGGCTTTTCCACGCGGCATCAAAGTGGCCCATCGGTATGGATGATTAACTCGGTAATATGGAATCGGCTGTGGTGGCTGATCATCGGTATTGGGCAAATTATTCACAAGATGAGAGTGTACATTGCTAACAACCATATCGTCATTGTTATTTGGAGCGGTTGCTGTGTATAACATGTAGCGTAGCCATGGGCCATCCAATCGGCTGCTCGTACGGGTACAATGCCCTCGAAACACCTGGCATTGCACTCTGACCCAATTCGTCATCCGTCGGCGGCTGAGCACATCCAGTATACTCACTTCAAGTTCCACAACTGGCATATATTGGGAACTCATGTTCGCAAACGTCAACTTGTCCATCCCCATGCATGTGGGTTCAGTCTGTGAATTGCCCATGAGGAACTGAAGATCACCCTGATACAGCGTCATGATGTCTGCCCCGGTGTCATAACAGAACCTCAACTCTGACCACCAATTGTTGCCAGGAATGCGAACGGCAACCTCGTACTAAAGAAACTTTAGAATCGGCCAAGTAAGAATATTTCGGGGACATACATTGCGAGTAAAGTGACTAGCGGGAGGGGTTCCTCCTCCAAATAAGACGATAGCACTAAGCAATCGTCTGGGTGATGGCCCAACCAACTAAGCACAAAGGATATGAGTTTTTGATGGCCTTATTTATAGACCGGTTTCAACGAAGAACTTACCCCTTCCATCCAAAACCCGGTTCGACCAGAATGATGCTTGTTTAGAACCTCGAATTCATCCCAAGAAAATGGCCTCGGCTTGCATAATTGAACACCTCGGGACCAGTAAGTGACCAATCCTTGGTTCCAATTGAGTCTTCCTTGCCGGTAGGCCTGGAGGAGTGCCTGCACATTGGCAAGCTGATCAAATCTGTCCTCGCTTCGGAGTTCAACTTCAAGCTCCCTCAGCATCTCCAAGCGTTTCAGTACATCCCAGCTATGAGTTCCTGGCTCTGACGCGACCAATACACTGTAAAAGCTTTGATCAGCATGTAATAGGTCAATAGGGCTACATTCTCTTCTCACTCTTCTTCGGCCTTTTCCATCTTCAGCTGCTCTAGCTTGTGCTGGAATATATGGGGCATGATATTCTCGGCGATTCTCACTTCACATCTTTCGATTTGTGCATCAAGATCGCTAAGTCACTTATATTAGTATGTGCACAAGAGAGCGAGAGACAAATGCGTATGAATCTACGGTGACTACTTACTTCTGGTCGAGATCTGGTTCGGTCATGCTCCAGCCGGGAGGCAAGTTGTCAGGATCGACAAGAGGCTCGTCAGTAGGCTGTCGTGGCCATGTCCTTCTTTCCGGTCGAGCTGGTGGTGACGGTGCTTCAAATCGGCCGACGTAAGATGTAGACAGATCTGGAAGCAGGTCTTCAATTGTGTAATCCTCATTTCTTGGAGCAGGGTTGAACAGATCTCGTATGGAAGGCACATAGTCATCTGTTTCTTCCTCACTCCGGCGTTTTTTACCCTTCTTTGACTCGTCCGATGTCTTTATTTTCTGGCGTTTCTTTCCCTTCACCGGTGATTTCTCGACGGCTGCCGACCGAGACGATCCCTCCGATGATGTTTTGGATTTTGCCTTCCGCGCAGGCGTGACTCGGGGAGGCTGGTCAGCATATGCTTTCACCTTTTTCTTCTTTTTCGTCTGAGTCGCTGTCGTAGTGCGCACCATGTTAGGTATAATGAGCTTGATGAAGCTTGATTCTGCAAGGCCTTGATGAAAGATGAAGAAAGTATGATATTTTATGGGAAAGAAAGCTCGAACAGAAAGTTCCATAGACTTGTCTTATACTTCAAATAGAGCATCATAGAATGTACGGAGTAGAAAGAAGGCAATCCTCCCACAAGCCTCCACGCTAGGATCATACATAGACAAAGACGTTGCTTCGTACCGAGTAGCACTCACATCTTGGTTTATCCCGTCATGGACCTCACATTTGGCAAGAATTGGTAGCTTAGGGCATGTTGGGCAAGTAATCCAGCGCCTATAACTGGCAGACGGGGCTTTCTTTGTCCAGAAGACCCCCTTCCCAGTCCCTTTATGACGACTCTTGGTTGCACCGTAAAGGAGGGATTTTCACAAAGAATTGGGTCGCGTTCGAATACCTCTTTCTCTTGATACTATTCTTGTTTTGCTTGGCATGGAGCTTGCTGGTAGAAGAGTCTTTGTCCTTGAACGATATCGATTGCTTGCCCTTGAGAATGAAGCGCATGATTATGTACAATGCTGACGGCAAAAGCCCAGTAGCACCTCAAACTTTGAACCACATATAGGGCAACCTGAAAATAGAAAGATGAGGAAGCAAAAGGCAAGGGGCGATCAACCAAAGGCATCTACTAGCGTGAAGCCATCTGTATGCTTTCGAGCCAACAAAACATGCCCCAGAGCAGAATGGGGCAGATATGATCCACTCCAATAGCTGCAGGTGCAATGAATTAGGGTTAATTTATTATCAACATCGTTTGTTCAGTGCCATTGGTTCAGGATCTCGTTCTTCGAATGCATCAGATGGCAACAGTCAATGTCATGTTGCGATGCTTGCTGCCAACCTAGTGTAGGTCAATTATCGGAAACACCACCATCATCCATACTGTCGGATCGTGAGTGCTGATTGGAAAGGACTAGCGTTCTATCCGGGATTATCTGGGGTCATCATCTCGCGAAGATCAAGCAGTCACATGGGCATCTCATAGGGTTCGAATTGCAAGAACTGGCAATCTATAGTAACAACGACGCAGAGTTATATATTGAGAGTTGAAAATCGATGTTGAGGCATTCCCAATAACTCTCAGATCTTAAGATGGGCTCTCATCGCGAGTATCCTGATCTGGCCTTACGAGTCAATCCGTGATTCCAGAGAGTTTCCCTTAATCTGTGTTTCACGATTGGACATGGTGGATTGTGCCTGAGGTGTCACATATTGGAACCTCAGGCATTAGCGGGACGGAATATCCCAGGCACCGGCTGACCAATGGAGAGTGACGTACCGGGCAGCTGGAGTGTTTAGCTCTGTCATCTAACACAGGTCCGTGATACTTACATCGTTTCTTCTTATATCTGGAAGAATCGCTTATTCTAGCTATTCGTCGCTCTTGTCATCTATCTCTCATCCCCGTCTTCCAGCTTGAATCATCACAACTCGCCAACCAAGCTTAACCATGGAGGGTAACCCCGCGGAGCACGATGAGATTGTGTCTCAATTCTGTGCTATGACTGGAACCCAGCCTTCAGAGGTACGATCTGTGTTCAATATTTCTGTGTGTTCAACAACTAAAGTTAGGCGCGCGTTCATTTAGGCCCAGGAATACCTAATCGCCAATAGATGGGACATGGAAGCTGCTGTCACAGAGTTCTTTGCGGAGCAGGACGAAGCTTTGCAAGATGCGCATGCTGATGACCGACAGATTGGCACAGAAGGTACTGCTGGAGCTTCGGCAGGAGGTAGAACACTTGGGGGAAGTGCGGTACCAGCCTCGTCCTCCACTGCAGCTGAATCCTCATCATCCGCCCGAGGCGCTGCGCCCAAGAAGAAGTTTGCGACACTAGGAGACTTTGCTTCAGGAGGCGGTGGCGGTGGTGGTGACTCGTCGGATGGCAATGATAGCGATGAGCATGATTTCTTTGCCGGTGGTGAGAAGTCGGGACTAGCTGTTCAGAACCCAGATGATTTGAAGAAGAAGATCCTTGAAAAGGCCCGCAGGTATGTCCTGTTGAGACACCACGAATAATCAAAGTTACTAACATTTAGATTCAAATGAACAGGGCGCAGCCTCCTCCTTCTGACGAACCCCAGCCAAGAGAATCGCATTTCACCGGTACTGCCCGCACACTTGGTGGCGACGATGCGCCCAGCCGGGTCATCGAAACCTCATCTGCACCGACTCAGCAGCGAGCCCAGCGCGTCCAAAGAACCCTTCATTTCTGGGCCGATGGCTTCTCGGTCGATGATGGCGAGCTGTTTCGGTCAGACGATCCCCGCAATGCAGAGATCCTGGACGGCATCCGCCAAGGTCGTGCGCCTCTATCTATTATGAATGTGCAACCTGGGCAGGAGGTCGATGTGGAATTGAAGCAGCACGAGGAAAAGTACATCAAGCCTAAGCCAAAATACAAGCCGTTTTCAGGATCCGGACAACGCCTAGGTAGTCCGACGCCAGGTGTACGAGCTCAGGCCCCAGCACCTTCTACTTCTACAGCTGGGCCATCTACTCAAGAACCAGCCAAGCCAACTGTGGACGAGTCTCAACCCACAGTCACTCTACAAATCCGCCTCGGGGATGGTACAAGGCTGACTTCTCGGTTCAACACCACTGCCACTATTGGCGATGTCTACTCCTTCGTCGCTGCTGCTACTCCAGACGGCGCGAATCGCGCATGGGTATTAATGACAACCTTCCCAAGCACGGAGCTCAAGGATTGGCAGCTTGTTCTCGGCGACATGCCCGATTTCAAACGTGGAGGCGTTGTCGTCCAGAAGTGGCAGTCATAAACCGCTCGCCTAATCTTCGATTTCGTCTTGAGTCTTTGCCTCCCCATCGGAGTGTTTCTTAAAAGCGAATACCAGGGCAATGAGTTTGTATGGGTGAACGTTACATGAAATATCTGATACCAAAGAGGTCTCTGGCGCCTACCTAGCAGTTACCTGAATATTTGCTACGTAGCGCAATGGCATCCCGCCAAACAACAAGCTCCAGATCCAAAAATTGAAGTGGCCAATAGCTTTGTATCCGTATAATTAGAGCAGTTCATTGCTGTAGACTGGAACTTTCCAAACGAGCCTGTTAGTCAGAGGCGATTGATAAGCGCCCGAGGTCGGCTCCCCACTCTAGAGACCCGTCATTGCGCCTCCATTCGCTTCAACCTATCTTGACTTCTCTAGAATAAACGAACACCTTGCAGACATGCCTTTAACTGGGGTCAAGAATGTTGTGCTGGTACGTCTACGCTCAATCCTGTCTTGCGAGCCCTCGGGGTAAAAAAAAGCAATGCCCCTCGCGGCTTATCGATAACGAGGGCATCGCGAGAAGCCATGAACAAGAGCAAGCATGCGCTCTTTTTTGGCCAACACTGACTGACCATGTTGAAATTAGGTTCTTTCCGGCAAAGGGGGTGTGGGCAAGTCCTCCGTCACACTCCAACTCGCCCTAGCGCTCTCGCTTCAAGGCAAATCCGTTGGAATTCTAGACATCGACCTGACAGGACCCTCAATGCCACGACTAGTTGGACTCGAAGATGCAAAAATCACACAAGCGCCAGGCGGGTGGATGCCAGTACCAGTTCATGGAGCTGAACCCGCAGCTGAAGTCGAAGCCTCGGCGTCCTCAACACAATCCCAGCGCGGTTCCCTCCGTTGCATGTCCCTGGGCTTCCTTCTGCGCGATCGCGGCGACGCTGTCATCTGGCGCGGACCAAAGAAAACTGCCATGATCCGCCAATTCTTATCAGATGTCTTCTGGGGCCCAACGGATTACCTACTGATCGATACACCGCCTGGCACCAGCGACGAGCACATTGCGCTGGCTGAACAACTGCTCACACTCTCAACCACAGACGCTGCGGCGGCTGCGCAAACAGGGTTGCCTCGACTCGCTGGCGCTGTACTTGTCACAACGCCGCAGGCTGTGGCGACCTCGGATGTGCGCAAGGAGGCGAACTTCTGCGTTAAGACTAACATTCCCGTTCTCGGGGTTATCGAAAATATGTCTGGCTATTCCTGTCCCTGCTGCGGCGAGGTAAGCAACCTATTCTCGAGCGGTGGTGGACAGGTTATGGCGCAGGAATTGAACCTTCCATTCATGGGAAGTGTGCCTATTGATGTGAAATTCGGCGAATTAGTTGAAGGAAAGATGGAACCCGAGGACAGTGATGAGGAAGGTGACGATGAGACCGCAAAGAGTCAGCCACAGGATACTCCTGCCGAGCCTGATGACCGGCCGCTCGTTGAAAGATATCGGGACACTTGGTCATACCCTCGATTCCAAGGATTTGCGCAGACCCTTGTAGGCGCCATCGAGGGCCTGCCCGCCAGATCCTAGCAGTTTTCCAGGGCTAAGAGCTCCTTTAGTGCTTGTTTTACAGCGACATTCAGCTTTTCTTGCGTTATTTGCATTGCATCATAGAAGGAGTTGGCAAAATTTGACTGTCAGATAGTGCATTGATGAATCTATACACCTCAGGCCTCGATGATGAGTACCCTATTCTCCTATTCAAGTTTACCTTCCTTCCTGTGTTCCATCCTTGGCATACCGAGCAGCCTCTAAGCCCGGTGCATTCCAAAATTTCAACCCTCGTGGCCTCGCCCCAGTCAAATGCAACTTGAGTCCCCGCAAATGCTACACGAGAAGGCCAAGTCGGCCTCGCATATCCCTCGCCCTGCGGCTCTAATAGTTGAGCATGATATTCGGAAGCACAGTGAGGCTCACTTGGGCTAGTCTATTTTCGAGAACCGCCAATTAGGGTTGCTTTGACCGGTACTTTGGTATGGTTGTTCTGGTGGATCCAGGTGGCAACATGATGCGCCATGCTACATTGGCATTGCAAGCGGCAAAAGATTGGTTTTTTTTTTCTTCGTGTTTTGCATTTCACATCTTTTTTACCGGAAAAGCTGCTTATCTAGACCTCTTTAGGGCGGCTCTCTACGGTATGGATGTGCAGCTCAACAAAACCCATGCACAACGCAAGTCGTATTTTGTGTCAGCTGGTCTGGGTTATTTGCCCGGATATAGCGCCAGGATTCTGAAGTCAGAGAAACTAAGGGCTAAATAAGCGATTGGAAAAGAAAAATTTGTCAATATGGGTGTCTAATGACTTAGAATGTCGTGCATGAAACATGATTTGCGTGCTCTGGGACTCGTACCCTCGCCAATTGATATCATGTTATGACGCACCACCAAGTAATTGATTGTCAAAGCAGAAGATTTCATTTAGGTGGCAAGTTTCGTACTTATACCAAGGAGACTTTACATACGACTATGGCCATGAGCAGAGCGCAACAGGCTCAATATGCAACTGGTACTCCTTAGTTGGTCAAAAGTGGACCGTCAGTATATTTGACTTTGCTACACCGTACATTTAATCTACTAACACATAGCGTACTGTGTTAACCTCTTCGAGGTAATTGAGGGGTTCTCGCGAGTGTTCATCTGGTGGATTCGAATTCACTCCGCGTTTGAGTAGCAGTGCTGGGACGTACTACGCTATATTCATGTGTGGTACCGTTATGCACGCCTCCTCTCCATATAAAGTATAACCCCGCTGGGACATAACAGGGAAGCAGTCAATTCCTCGGTTTGCCAGTTCCTGGCACTCGACCGTGACATTATGCCAATTATGCCAAGCGGAGGCAGTGCAACTCCCGCCGAGAAGCCCAGACTTCCAAGCGCCTGGGCACCCACACAAAACCCACGTTAAGCTCTATTAAACGTGCAATCGCAGGCCATCGCCCAGAAACGTGCTGATTTACCCAATATGACTGGCCTGTATGATCCGCAGAGAAAATATCGTCGCCGGAAAACGCGCATAGTCCGCGCTTGGCATCCGCTCCTAGGCCTTGGCGCTATCTCCCGCTCTTCTTTGGCCTTCGGAGAAAGTCGCCCACGACTCAACCAATGACCGCTCCATGTCGAGTGCACGCTGTGAATGAGATCTTTATGATGGGCTAGAAATATTTCCAGCATGGAGCGCATTATGGATCAGGCCAAGGTCAGCAAAGGCCTCTATCGCCGGATGCACTTGGCGATGGTCGTGGCGATGATTTTGCACTTCCTATAAGGATACCGTCACTTTCGGGTTCTGGGATAGTGCTCAAGTCAATTCTTTTTCCTCGTCCTTCCCATCCCTCCTCTTTGTTACGTGGCAGATCATAGCTTTTCGCCGCCATGATACCGGCAGCAACTGCGAAGTATGACTGGATCCTAGCCCTCACCTCGATCGCCTTCGTCTTCAGTGCTTTCGGCAACGGGGCCAACGATGTCGCCAACTCCTATGCCACATCTATTGCAGCCAAGACACTCAACATGGCCACGGCCGGTGTCCTGGCTGCATTCACTGAGTTCATTGGCGCGGTAGCCATGGGCGCACGAGTCACCGATACAATCAAAAACGGCATCATCGACATCAATCGGTTTGAGGGAAAACCCGGTGTACTCATGCTGGCCATGGGATGTGCTGAAATTGGCAGCGCCACATGGTTGATGCTCGCCACTCACTTGGGCTGGCCTGTCTCGACCACGCAGACCATCGTCGGTGCCCTCGTTGGCGTTGGCTTTGCCTCTGGAGCCTCTATCTCCTGGGGCTGGGACGACGGGAGTGTCTCCCAGGTTGCTGCATCCTGGGGTATTGCTCCCCTCGTGGCAGCTGGTTTCTCGGCCATCATCTTCGGATCCCTCAAGTACAGTGTCCTTGAGCGCGCTGATTCCTTCAAGTGGGCTATGCGCTTGATTCCACTTTACCTTGCCCTCACAGGTGCCATCCTTGCTCTTTTCATTGTCGTTGAAGCTCCTACGGCACCCTCATTGGAGGAATTCGGCGCTGGAAAGGCAGCGGGAATTATCCTGGGAGTCTTCTTCGGTTGTCTCATCATCGCTTATGTCTTCTTCATGCCGTACTTCAAACGCCGTCTCATCCACAACGATACCCGAATCCGATTCTATCATCTCCCTCTTGGCCCCCTGCTGCTGAAGGAAAACCCACCTCTATATTACCCAGGCAAGGGCGACAAGGTCGTGATCAACTACTATTCAGATTCACACGGCGAGGTGCAAGCCGGCCAAAATGACGCAGCCAAGCAAGAGGCCACAGCCACTGCAGACTCGGTCATGCCCACACCAGAGATCAGGGCGAAGACCCACCTGGATCACATTGGTGACGACGAGGAGAAGAACATGGATTCGGCCAATCCCTCACCAGAGATCCAGCCACGCAAGAAGCACATTGGACCCACTGAGCGATTCATCGACCCCGTCCGAGATCTCTCATGGACAAACCCCCAAAAGGCCTGGGGCTACATCAAATGGCTCCTTCTGCAAGGCGTGACGCGCGATGTGGTTTCATACGACGACTCGGCTGCTCTGCGGGCAATTCACGCTCGCGCTCACCGCTACGACGACCGCGTCGAACATCTCTGGACATACTGCCAAGTTGTATCGGCCATGATGATGTCGATCGCGCACGGTTCAAACGATGTTGCCAATGCCGTTGGACCCTGGGCAGCCGTATACAGCACATACAAGGCTGGCGTTATCGACACTGAGGCCCCCACTCCCATCTGGTTCGTGGTCATTGCAGGTCTGCTGCTCGGTGCTGGATTTTGGTTTTACGGATACAACATTGTCCGTGCGATGGGCAACAAGATCACCCAGATGTCGCCGACGCGTGGCTTCAGTGTTGAGCTCGGAGCAGCCATCACTGTACTTGTGGCTTCGAGACTGGGGCTGCCTGTTTCCACGACGCAGTGCTTGACAGGTGCTTCCATGGGCGTCGCTCTTATGAATTATGATCTTGGGGCTGTCAATTGGAGACAGCTTGGTTTTATTTTCGGTGGTTGGATGTTGACTTTGCCTTGTGCGGGATTGGTTTCGGGATTGATGTGTCTGATGGCACTGAATGCTCCTCATTTATAAATATAGACATGTTTTGCGGGATTGCTGGATTGCTTTTTAGCGTTGTTAGGTTTTAGATTATACACTGAATTGGCTGAAATAAAAGTCTTATCTCATTCTTATTATTAAATCGGACAAAATGAACCCGAAATATTAAATTTAATCAAAGGAGCATCGCCGAAATATGTTCAGTTTTGTGCAAAGGCGCTGTTAAAGTAATGAATCGGCACGCACCACTTGAACGATGGGTATTATTCTAAATCCACAACGGTGTATCATCCTCTATTTGGTGCGCTTGTAGATCTTGCCAAGGAAAGACTCGAAGACCTCCTTCTTCAGGCCCTTAGACTCATCGACGGCGGCGATCTTCTCGCGCAGCTCGCCAACAACCTTCTCCTCGTAATCCTTGTACACCTTCTCAAGTCCGAGCTCGTTGAAGAGGGCCTTGACCTTGGCCTCCTCAGCAGCGTCCTTGCGGCCGTAAGAAGCATCGAGGAGCTTGCGCTGCTCAGGAGTGCAGCGATCGATGGCCTGGTTAACGAGCCATGAGCACTTGTTATCCTGGATATCAGTACCAATCTTGCCAATGGTGGCTGGGTCACCGAAGTTGTCAAGGTAGTCGTCCTGGATCTGGAAGTATTGACCCAGGGGAATGAGGATGTCATGGGCCTGCTTGAGGTTTTCCTCGGTGGCCAGCTCGAGGTAGATCAGAGCCAGGGCAACGGGAAGGTAGAAGCTGTAGTAAGCGGTCTTGTAGGTGACGATGAACATGTATTTCTCCATGGAGAAGTTGTTGAGGTTGACGTTATCTTCAGGAGCGGTGATCAGGTCACAAAGCTGACCCAGCTCAGTTTGCCAGGTGGTCTCGTGGAAGAGTTCAACCAAGTCAATGTAGGCGGGGTGAGAGCGGAAGCGCTGCTTCAGGATAAGGTAGATACCCGACTCCAGCATAAAGGCGTCGTTGATGGCGATCATGCCGACACCCTCGTGGCGGTACCAGCAGGGCTGGCCACGACGGGTGATGGAGCTGTCCATCATGTCATCGCTGACCAGGAAGAAGGCCTGGAGCAGCTCAGTCATCCAACCCAGGATGCTGAGGTGCTCGAATTGCTGCTCGGTCAGGGGCTTCTGCAAAAGAGCGAGACCGGTATCAGGGACCGAGAGGCCACGGTTGAGCTTTCCACCGGGAACATTGACATTGAGGGACTATCAAAAACACATAGTCATGTTAGTGATCCAATTGAGCGCTAAGAACAACGAATGAGGGGGGATCAGTCACCTTCTCGAACCACTCAAGCGCATTGGCGGGGAGGTTGTAGCGCTTTGCGTGGGCAAGGATATCCTGAGCCAAGGCAGGGAAAACGGCCTCAAAATCGGCACGCTTAGTAGTAGAAGCCATTGTGAGAGAGTGTTTCAAATATTAATGATGTGACACTAGAGAAGGGAAACATTCCCAACAATCAAAGGGTCCTTTCCCCGCGGAGGGACCGTTTGGTGGGTTTGCCTTGTTTGTTGTGTTTGCCTCGTGGGTGCTGTTTCTCCAGGCGCATTCCGAGGACTACTTCGACGTTACTCGGACTCTTCAAGGCCATTGAACGATCTTCGGCTTACGGTGCGATCAGTAACCATTGATAGCCTGCTTGAGATCCTTCTGCTTCTTCGCTCCGTTGCTGCTGCTCGGTGCGTTGCTCTGTGCGTTGCTCTTTCGTCCATATCAACAACGCGACAAGGGCCAAGACCTTTATTTACAGCACTTTATCTTCGGCTTTAAACCGCAGCGGTGGTGTCGTTCGGACGACTGAAACAAATCATGATACCGAGTTCTCGCGAATGCTTTTAATATCCTACGAGCTTGATCAACTTCCCGCGGCACGAAACAATTTACCTCGAAACACCTCCACCCACTTGGGCCAAAGTCGCCTGTCATGGAAGAACCTAACGATGAGGGCATCCGGGAGCTCATGTACCAGCTAGAAAATGCTGCCATCAAATGCTCTGAAAGATGCCTCTATCAATCGTCAAAATGGTACGCATAATAAACTGCAATCTAGGAAATGTGAAGTGCTGATAAAGCTAACGAACACAGGGCTGCTGAAATGCTTGATTCTATCCGACCTTTGGAGCATGAAGACACCGATCTCGAGTCTCCGATGGAGATTTCAGACCCAATCCCGCCAGCTACGAACCCTTATCTCCAAGTCCGCGACCCAGTAGAAGCTTCCCTTGAGGCACAAGAATCATACAAGTACCTTCTGGCCAAGTCTTTCTTTGATACCCGTGAATATGACCGCTGTGCGGCCGTATTTCTCCCTCCAACAACGCCTCCAGTCCCTTTATCAGTTACCTCGCCCAACTCCAAGTCAAGACCACCACGGACCTCTCACAAGAGCAAGGACAAGGCTTCGCCCTTCCAAACCCCAAAGACCCAGAAGAATCAAATATCCCAGAACCCATATCCCAGGCTCAGTCAAAAATCGCTCTTTCTTGCCCTCTATGCTAAATATTTAGCCGGAGAAAAGCGCAAAGAAGAAGAAACAGAGATGGTGTTGGGCCCTGCGGACGGTGGGATGGCGGTCAACCGAGAGTTATCCGGTCTTGCCAGAGGTCTAGATGGATGGCTATCTGACCGCTCCGCACAAGGGTTAGATGATCGAGGGCAGGGATGGCTGGAGTATCTCTATGCTGTTGTCTTGTTAAAAGGACGCAATGAAGAGCTGGCGAAGAAGTGGCTCATTCGCTGTGTGCACCAAAACCCATACCATTGGGGCGCCTGGCAGGAACTAAACGATCTTCTAGGCAGTACAGAGGATGTAAGTTATTCCGTAGAAACTTCCTTTCATCGCCGCTAATCTTACCAGTTGAAACAAATCCTTGAACTTTTGCCACAAAACGTGATGAGCTTAATATTCTACGTCTATTGCAGCCAGGAGCTGTATCAGGCCACGGAAGACACATATCGATCGCTGTCCGAACTACAGTCAATGTTCCCTGAAAGTGCTTTCCTCAAAACGCAACATGCATTGTTGTTATATCATTCGAAAGGTAACACCTTGAAATCTCCAATGGTCATGCAACCTGTTAATGATGCTAATTGTGATATAATCCAGACTTCGAGGAAGCATCACACATATTCGAAGATATTCTGGCCACATCACCTCACCGTCTAGATAGTCTAGACCACTATTCGAACATCCTTTATGTTATGGACCACCGACCTCAGCTTGCGTTCGTCGCTCAAGTTGCAACAGCCACCGATAAGTTCCGTCCGGAAACCTGCTGTGTCGTGGGTAATTACTACTCATTAAAATCTGAGCATGAGAAGGCAGTCATGTACTTCCGACGTGCACTCACCCTCGACCGCAACTTTTTGTCCGCATGGACACTTATGGGCCATGAGTACATTGAGATGAAGAATACTCACACCGCTATCGAATCATACCGCCGAGCTGTCGATGTCAATCGCAAGGACTACCGCGCTTGGTATGGTCTTGGACAGGCTTATGAAGTCTTAGACATGTCTTTCTATGCCTTGTTCTACTACCAGCGCGCCGCAGCACTGCGTCCCTATGACCCAAAGATGTGGCAGGCAGTCGGATCCTGCTACGCGAAAATGGGCCGTGTGGAACAGAGCATCCAAGCTCTGAAGCGTGCACTGGTGGCCGGGTCATTACAGCCGGATGATAGCGGACAACCGGGCGCCGGTGCAGGCGCGGGCTCTGGGAGCCGCAAGATTCTAGACCCAGAAACCCTGCATCAAATCGCGACTCTGTACGAGCGCCTCGGTGACGAGGAAGAGGCCGCCGCGTACATGGAACTTACTCTCCAACAAGAGTCTGGCGCTCCCCCCATTGAGGATTCAGATGATGGCGAATCCTCTCCCTCCGAGCATGGCAATCAAAGCGACGCCGAGATCGAGCATTCGGGAGACGAAGAGCCTGATAGGTCACAGCGACGCCGTCGCAATCGCAAGCCCCGCGCTAAGGCCGAGTCCTTCGCTGCGCAGAACGATGACTCCATCGTTAGTGAGACGTGGAACGGCACTGGCGTTACAGCTACTACGTCAAAAGCACGGTTGTGGTTGGCACAGTACGCCTCCCGCAGTGGCGATCTTGACCGTGCAGACCAGCTCGCAAGCGAATTGTGTCAGGATGGAATTGAGGTGGAGGAGGCAAAGGCATTGATGAGAGACGTTCGAGCGAGACGGGAAGGTGCGGCATGATTGCTTCACTAATACAATGAGGTATGAATTATCATGACTGCGAAGCATTTTACTACATGTAGTCTTCAAATATAATAGGTATGACTTGAGTTCTTATGGCTACCTCACAGACATCAAGGCAACTAGTATAACATGCTGTTTTGTCATAAAGAACAGCAATTATCAATATAACTGGTAGCAAAAAGGGGTATCAAATATCTAGGATATGGGCTAGTGGTTCGATCGAGATATATTCGCCCAGCACAGCAACATCTGTCTCCTCAAAGGTCATCTGGATCCATGGGGGCATCAGCCCAGAGCTCTTTTGCTCAAATGCCTCATTGGCCCTATAAGAACAGAGTTGGTCGAAGTCAGAGCGGGTATTTTCTCTTTCGTTAATTCTATTATCAGATCTCATGTTCAGATCCCAAGAAAGACAGCTATAAGAGTCAACACATCCAACATCCTGCCACGTATCACGCAAGCAAAAGCGAAGGTCACCAGGGGACAAATTTCGATCTAGGATGGTCGATCCTAAGAAGAATATTTTCCCCGTGGCAGGGATGACATTCGCTCCAGCATGGACAACGCTGGAAAGGGCTGTGGCAATCCTGAGCATTTCTTCACCTAGTTGGCTTGCTTTGGGATCAAATAGCACAATGCCAAATCGTGTCCCCTGTGATGCGGCATAGGGATTTGAGTGTTGGAGCGAAGAAGCCGCTGCATCAGAGCAGATACAGTGGATAAAATTATGCAAATCGTGATTTTCAGGAGCTTTGTTAGGCCCATCATCAACACTTGCAAGTGTGAAGCTTCCCAAAGATGTTTCGGGTGTCCATATAGGGATGGTTGTTATAGGAGATTGAGGTGAGATCTTGCGTTTCTGTCTAACTCGTATAGGCGCAACCAACTTCCCCCAGAGTGATGTCTGTGGGTCTTGTAATTCTTGAGAATACACCCTGTGTGCGGAGACAAGAGTGGTTCTTTGAATTGGTCTTGGAAGATCATAATACACGGGCTGCGGTGGCATATCGAAACAAACGGCCGCAATAGACTCTTCGGATTCCTGTGGTGCAGCCTTTTCATCTTTCTGGCTAGATTTCCGACGAGAGGACAGATTCTCGTTGTCTGCGAGTACACTGTTCTCGAGGAATGAATCCTGAGCTTCCGTGGGAAGTATCGTCTCATCAATATAGAGCATAGGAGGATCTGGGTGGTCATTGTGTAATCCGTCATGTTTATCATCCCCGGTGGACTCTGCAAGCAGCCCTTCCATCAATGGAAGTGTCTCCATCACACCATTACCGGAGGATATGGCAGCTTGGGAGAATTTGGGAGCCTGGATTGACGGAGAATCCGTCTCATTGTCTGTGTCTGAACAGGTTGCCTCTGGGCTCGGCGAGTGCTTAACGAACTGGTTTAGCCCATTCCCAGCCATTAGGCGCTGTGACCATTTTTCGCGCTCTTCCAGCTCATCTGTGGGTACAGCCCGGGCTTCCTCTGCTAGGAGGTGCAATTCGCGCAAAGAAGCTGCATCCTCCAAAGTCCTATCCGAATGGATCTTCAAAATGCGAGGAAAGCGAAGTGTGAAGTATCTAGCGCCAGAGGGTTTCTCAAATCCACTGCCTAGCATTTCAACGATGAACGGGTGCTTGAACAGAGCGGTTGCAATGGGAAGGCTCTCGCATCCGTACTCGAGGTGGAAGCCTTCATAATTGTCCGGTTCACGGGCATAAAACTCGCCATGATGATTGAGCATTTGCATGTTCTGAATGCTCATACCGAATCGACCAACCACATCAACCACTCGGAAATGCGGCAAGGCATTGTTTTCTTTGACCTCTTCTTTGTTCGTAAGACAACCAATCAAGAAGTGCGTCCATTTCAGTTTTTTGATATGTCCTAAGCTAGGAGCATCTTTAGAGTTGTAAGTCCCTCCAATCAACGCAAGGTCCACTGTGTCTCCAAGGCCAGGGATATAATCTTTCTTGAGTTTGATCCACCGACCGAACATGTAATCTACACCAGAGCAGTAGATCGGAAAATAAGGCTCGTCGGAAGCCTTTAGGACATATCCCTCCCAACGTCTGGCAATCGCTTTCTCGAAACTTATTTCGAGCCGGCGATAGCTGTCAACTCGGCCGAAGTCAACGACTTCTTGCTCGGCGAGATCTGCCCGACCATGAATGGTCATCACTACTTCCTGCAAACGTAATCGGCGTAACCTATGGGCCTTCGCGAGGCATAATTCATCATCAAGAAGGAGAATGTCAAAGAACATGATCATCAGGTGTTCATACGGTTGAGGCCTATATCAATCAGCGGAGAAATCTTATTTCATAAGAAATGGACACGCACGGAGAATCACTCTCGACACCAAGGAGAGTGCCCGATCGTGGAATGAGCCTTCGAAGTTTGTTGAAGTCCATGAGCTCACCATCATCATCATTCCATACAAGCAGCTCTCCTTCGAGAATGCATCGGTGGGAAATTTTACAGTCAGGTAACCCAATACGCAGGCATTTCTCTACCACAGGTAGAATCTTGTCTCTGTCCGCGGTCGAATCCTTGCCGCTTTTGGAAAAGATTTGAATGGGAGTGAACTTGTTAGAGAGGTCGATGTGGATCTGGCAGTATTCACCATCGTATTTGCGTTCAATGCTCATTCGACGGCCATTGATCATCTGGAGACAGTGTTTGATACTGCGAGCTTTGTAATAATCAGGTCGACCAACCTTGACACCAGGGCGAGGGCGCAAATGGTGCCGAGCAATGTCACTAAGTCTTTTGGCCGTTTTGGCATCCGGATTTGGTGGGAATTGGCTAATTGGATCCGAGGCGAGCATTCCCAACGCCCCTTCAAAGGAGTTCTGGAGCTGAAGCAATTGTGGCAGTAGAAAGTGGACCTTCTTCAATGTATAACTTTCTGGGACAACGACGGGGGAGTAGCTTTTGAGTATCATGCGAGTGAGCCACTTGGCATCACGACTACTTAATCGGCGGTACAATTTCGATATAATATCCTCAACATTCACGGCTGTACGATCCCGGCGGATCTTGGGACCAGAATGACGGCAACGCGATGCAAGCAGGGCCATGGCACGATCAATTTCTTCTATCGATATTTCCTGGCCAGCGGGGATGTAATTCTCGGCCTGCCTCATGACATTCTCCACACAACCTCCGAGATCAGAACCGCCAGGATTTTGCCATTGGTTGAGTTCAGAGACTCGTGACGATCCCAACCCTAAGCAACGGCCGATGACTCTTGATAGTTTCGTGGCCTGCAACGAGTATACTCGGTCCGTCCGTTTTTCGGGAAATATACACGAAAGCAAAGCTACCCGGTCTGTTTGTGCATGATGAATAGCCCCTTCATGACGTGAAAACCACTGGGCAACTGTGTTGATACTGTCGTTCCTCGATGCAGTCGATGCCTTAGCCGTTCTGTTGTCGTCCAGGCTGGACAGTAGGTCACCCACGAAGGCAAATTGAAAGCCCATGGCCCATCTGCGGGTCAGTCACCCAGTGGCTACCCAGGAAAGTGTGGGATTTTCAGATCATCAAATCGGGGTCAGACTCGACCTCGGGAGACCTACGCTGGAACGCGAAAAAAGGAAAAACGACACGTGAGCACGTGACCACTTTAATGTCATGATGACTGAGAGACTATCGCACAAAGGACACTATGAGCACTCAATGTGAACCACATTATATTAAAAGTCGTTGATTGTAATAGTACATTCGTATGAGAAGTAATAATAACAAGTTCGGGCCCATGACCGAGCCATTTGAAACATCAGCATGATTGTAAGGAACATGTATTCGCCGAACTCCCTACCATTCGTGTGAAATAAAAGGACGCCAGATGTAACGAAATGGAAGAAAAGAGAATGTCCCCATTCAGAGAATGCCTTGCTTTTGCAGATCCAAATAGATCCTTTCGGGCATCACGTTACCCTCCGCATCCTCCATCTGAACGACATTTTCGCGCGAATCTCGCTCCTTCTTCCGATCCTTGTCAAGTTGCTCCCAGAGCGCAATGGCCTCATTGATACTAGTGATCTCACGGAACAAATTAGTGTTCGACGTGATGCCAAGACACTTCAATCCGTAGATGTGGAGAGATTCAGAGAAATGTTTGTCAAATGCGCGGCGACCCATGTAGGTGAAGTTTCCGCAAATTTCGCAGGGATATTCGACGCCCAGTCCATGAAGCTTGTAGAGCCAGAACGGAATAGGCTTTCCATCCCATGCCAGCGGCAATTTCAATGGGTTGTAAACTTGCTCCTCGTCATCGTTGTCAGACTCCTCGCCGCCATTAGCCTCGGGACCCGTGTTGTAGAGCCCAGCCTGGATGGCTTCCAATTCCGCTTGACGTTCACGTTCTGTCATACCCTGTCGGCGCTCGACATTGATTCGTGTCGCTTGTCGCTCTTCGTGCAAGACATTTGTCAAGGATCGAATTTGATGTTCACGTCGGGCGACCTCGCGCTCCTTCAAGCTGTGGGCAGATGACCTCAATTGAGATGCGGATGGCTTCGCGTCGGTGGAACCTGCTGCCTTCCGAGCTTCTGCCAGCCGAATGTGTTTCTTACCGGGCAAGTGGTTCCGGTAGACGTTTTCATTCTTGAATTCCTTCTCGCAATCTGGGCACCACATGCCCTCGCCCGTACCTTCAGTTGCTGGGCCAGAGGTGCCGTTCTCGGTCTTTTCTTCTGTCCAACCTGGGACCTCCTTGGCAGACCACTGCTTTTCAAATTCCTTGTCAAAGCTAGCAAAAAGCTCGTCCAAAGGTTGCAATGGCTGAACCCTCTTGATGAAGCTTTCTAAATAAGCAGCAAGTTCACCCACGTAACTGAAATAACGATCAGAGGAGGTTTTATCGTTTCGCTTGATTGGCATAGCTGGTGGTGTGAATGAGTCGAAGATTTCGAGATATTGGACGTAATTCAAGCGCTTTACGTTTGGAAGGTTCAGATAATCTTTATGGAAAGGAGTAAGGTCGAGGTATTGTCCAAACCCTTCTTCGCCATTGAACATGTTATCGATTCCGGTGCGGGGGGCCTCTCCCTCCCCAGGTTGACGGCGGTTGTATGCTTGTTCAAGGTTCTCAATGGGTTCATTCGGATAGCGCTTGTGATGCTCCTTGATCTCCCCCAGCTGCTTGTAGAACTCCTCGAATTGATCGCCAGTTGAGATAGACTGGATTTCTTTCTCTCGCAGCCCATCGGCATCTTGGTAGGTCTCTAAAAGTCGCTTGGATTGAGTCTCGATTCTCTCTAAAAACTGAGCAACTTCATGGTCGCGTGACAAACGGACTCGGATCTGTCGAAATTCTTCTGTTAGATTAAAAAAAGGAATGCGCTAGGGTATATACCGCGGGTAAACTCACATTTCGGGGATCTTCCGCCACGCGGTCGGCGACAGCCTGTTCCAGGCGCTCAAGATCCTCATGGATAAACCTCTGCTCTTCAAGCAACATATTGGATAAAATACTGCAGTGCAGGGGGCCTTTCAACTTTTCAACTTTTCAACTGCGCGTGTGGGTGATTGACAAAGTGCTGTAGTGATCGCAAAATGCCGTTGTCGATTGGCAGCTCTGGGCGGTCATAACTGCTACCTGTGACTTGAATTTGATTGGTCCAGTTTCCTCACCGCCTTTCTCACCGCCTGCCTGATTTAGGTACACCTCACTTGCTGAGTCCTCCAATTCGCGGGAAGATCACGTGGCCAGTACCACTTTCGCCGCGAAAAGTTGGGCTGATTGACCTCACTTACTTGCAAGGCTTCACTACTCGTGAATCCCAAATACAATTCTTAACTGCCGTTGAGATATCCAACTTTTTATCATGGCGGACGGAATCGACAGACGCGCCGAAGGTATGTGGTTCCCACCTTGAGCAATATACAGCATGCTAACAGCAACCAGAGCGCATGGAGTTCAATACGTCCAAGGAGGTGACAGTTGCGCCAACCTTCGAGGATATGCACCTGAAGGAAAGCTTGCTTCGTGGAGTCTACGCCTATGGATATGAATCTCCTTCTGCCGTGCAATCTCGTGCCATTGTTCAGATCTGTAAAGGTCGCGACACCATCGCCCAGGCCCAGTCCGGTACTGGTAAAACCGCCACATTCGCGATCAGTACATTGCAAATCATTGATACCGTTGTGCGGGAGACCCAAGGTAGGTCTTTTTCGGTTTAATCTGAGTACATTTTTGGCTCTAACCATAATTTCCTCACAGCTTTGGTCCTCTCCCCAACCCGTGAACTCGCGACCCAGATTCAATCCGTTGTTATGGCCCTCGGTGATTACATGAATGTCCAATGCCATGCCTGCATTGGAGGAACCAACATTGGTGAAGATATCCGCAAACTCGACTATGGCCAGCATGTTGTCTCTGGAACTCCTGGTCGCGTGGCTGATATGATCCGTCGACGAAACCTGCGCACACGTCACATCAAGATGCTGGTTCTTGATGAGGCCGATGAGCTCCTTAACCGCGGTTTCCGTGAGCAGATTTATGATGTTTACCGTTACCTGCCCCCCGCGACGCAGGTCGTCGTGGTCTCTGCCACTCTCCCATACGATGTCCTGGACATGACCACCAAGTTCATGACCGACCCCGTCCGTGTCCTGGTCAAGCGCGACGAGTTGACACTGGAGGGTATCAAGCAATATTTCATTGCCGTTGAGAAGGAGGAATGGAAGTTCGACACACTTTGCGATCTCTACGACACTTTGACCATCACCCAGGCTGTTATCTTCTGTAACACCCGCCGAAAGGTCGACTGGCTTGCTGATAAGATGCGTGAGGCAAACTTCACTGTTTCCAGTATGCACGGCGAGATGCCCCAGAAGGAGCGTGACAGTATTATGCAGGACTTCCGCCAGGGCAATTCCCGTGTCCTGATCTCCACCGATGTCTGGGCTCGTGGTATTGATGTCCAGCAAGTCTCCCTTGTCATTAACTACGATCTTCCCACCAACCGTGAGAACTACATTCACCGTATTGGTCGATCCGGACGATTCGGTCGCAAGGGTGTTGCCATCAACTTTGTCACCAGCGATGATGTTCGCATCCTCCGTGACATCGAGTTGTACTACTCCACTCAAATTGACGAGATGCCAATGAACGGTAAGACATGTATCTCTGTAATACTTTCGATTGCCATGCTAACGCTTTGCTCTAGTTGCGGACTTGCTATCATAATCTCCCATCTCCAATATTGTGTTTACAGCATCTTTTCTTTCGTCAAAAGCGACCTGGCTTCAAATAGGCTTGCATTGATTGAACATGCCTCAGACTCCGGCACGATGGGTTTCAGGAAAATAAGGCCAACTCTAGCGTGGAGGAAGGGGATAATCACATATTTCAGTGAGTCGAATGACCACTACTCTCTCGAAACCATACACTAACAAACCGGGGATAACAGTCCAAGAATGCCATCCGATTTTCACATCCCAGGGGGTGTTTACGATTTTGCTTATTTCTTTTCAAAAATTTTGGTCTCGAGCCCAAGTAGCAGGGTTTCGTTCTTAAGGAGTTTCTTGTTCTACTGTATTTGTTTGACACTTAGGGAATCATGAATGATGGAATCAATTTTACTTCGACATGGAAACATTCATTGGCCAAAGCCTTCCTTTAGTTTGCTATATGATATAGACGTCGAGAAGTGTGAAAAATGCCAGTAAAGAAATCAAGGATAATGCGCTCCAGGCGACTCAGACAGTTGGTTCATCTTTCGCTACACATATAATTGCATTTCCCGTACCCTCCCAATAACATATCTATGGCAAGACAGGATAGTCTTAACGTCAAGTTCAATTCCATCAAAGTCATAACTAATAACCAGCTGGGAGCTGATCACAGAACCGCTGGAACATAAAAAAAAAGAACAAAGAGAAAAAACGCAGCCCAAAACTAGTTAGAAAACGCATACGAAATATACGTACTCCAAGATCTCAGACGGGAGATACGAACCGACGCCAGATTCCTGTATTGAAAGACAAATGCTAACTGCAGAGGAAAGTGAGTGAAGCGGAGGGCTCATACATGTATATGCGCAAGATAGCATGACGGGCATGGTCAGTTGATGAGAGGAGAAACAGAAGAGAACTCAAGGACATGAAACATGAAAACATTGCGAGACAGCAGGTTTATCGTCTTTCAATCCAAAGCTCCGAGGACGTTCCTTCGATCAGGTAGGGGATTTAGGGGAAATAAATAAAGCCAGGCAGCGCGCGTGAAGGTATGTTCGGAGAAGTCATTCTTGGATACCTAGTTTATACCCAGAGATTCAGAAAGCGGATGTTGTCCTCAATGCACTAATCCGCATTACTCCATTTAATGATATACCTCGGCGTTGGGGAGGCCCAGTTGGGCGTGAGGGATTGGTGTCGCGGGACCAACTAGAAGCCTGGGTTAGTGAGGTCCAATATGAGAGGATGGGGATTGTTCATACATCCTTACTGCACTGTCATCACCTGCTGAAGCGAACATTCCTGGGTCTGCTGGGTTCCATGATATTGAGTTTACGCATCCAGAGATGTGCCCTTCCAGGGTCTCTACGAGGTTGCCATTTTCTTTGTGCCAGATGTAGACTTTCGAGTCTGTGCAGAGTCAGTAACTATTCCAGGGTCTGACGATTGAGAATACTTTACCTTCACTTCCGCTGACGACAAAGTTCTCAGCTGCTCCCCCAAAGGTGCTGCGAATCACAAACTCGCCTTGTTTTTGCCCCTTGAATTGACGGACAACAGCAGTAGTATCCATGTCGACTAGCTGGATCTCGCCCTCGGCCAGATTTATCAGCACGTGTCGAGAGTCTTTGCTGATAGCAACTGAGGTCGGCTTGCTCGACAATGGAAGGCAGTAATCTTCCTCATATGTACGGAGGTTATAGACATGGATCTTCGCTTCTGTGTCGGCAGCAACAAGACGCCGCCCATCGGGGCTAATGGCACAGTCCTGCACACGGAATCCGCCTTTCCACGTGTATAATGATTGACCGCGCATGCTCCAGTGACGGAGTTGTGCTTCGGAATCGAGAGAGGCTGTCACAAAAGATTCGCCATCTGCTGCCCAGGCCGCCGCAGTCACGGGTTGACGATGATGATTGATGGTGAGCAGACAACGACCACTCTAAATGATTTACAATCCATGTCAACGATATGATTCCAAAGGTACATATTAGCGTGCAAAGATTATCTTACCTCAACGCTCCATACTCGTGCCTTTTTGTCTTGTGAGCAAGTAATCAGTTTGGAGTCATCTGGACTCCAACTCGCGAACGCAACACCCTCCTCGTGTTCTGTAAGTCTGTGGATAACACTGAAATCGGCCGTGTTGTAGATAATCACATTATGGTCCTTGCCTGCAGTCACCAGCTTGGAGCCATCGTGCGAGAACTCGCAATACCATACCTCGTCTGAGTGATGCGTCAAGTCCACGCTGACTTCCAGTGGGAAGAAGGTTCGGTCGCACATGTGATCTGAGTAAAGCGACGGGGGTCAGCAGTATTATGATAAAAGCAGTTGTTGATTTGAGTCTGCTTGACATGATCTAGTAAGACTGCAAGACGGTGTTGCGGGATCATCACAGAAGGCGAGATGGATTCTACGGCTGGATTAGCAAGTGACACCATGAGCTTTGGCCAATGGATCGCGACTCACTTGACAATTCGCCAAGGAGTCGCTCGCGGGATGAGGCGACAGGGCCATCCCATCCCGCTTGAGCATGTAAACTCTCGGTCGGGCACATTAGAAGGCTAGCGAAGACAACAGGTAAGCAACTTGTGTTCTAGATAAGGCAATTATAGATCGGCGATACCTTGAAAGGGCGTGCAGACGCTCAACATCGAAGTTCAACGGTGTCAGTTCTTGCCGGAGGACGCCGAGAGCTGCTGCCAGATCACGCGTCTCTAGTAACTCGAGGAATTTCTGTTGTCGTAGATAGAATAACATCTCGTTCCTGTCGGCCTCCTCTGCTAATACCAATGTCACTTCGGGTGAGGATTTCCGGTCCCCCTGTTGTGCCCCGGCATTTCGAAATGATTGTATCAAGATTCTCTCAGCCTCTGTCCATCTTCCGTCCAACACAGCACTCCGGAACGTTGCGACGCCGGGCGTTTCCAGCTCATAACCACTCTCTGCGCTTAACAGGGATGCCGATTCATTATAACCCAACTCGTACAAGCTCTGTATCAAAATCCGCGTCACCTCCTCCCGATTGTGGCCATAGTAGGTTGAAGATTGCGGCACGGAGCCATTTGTATGAGAGTTCCCGTTGGTTGACGTTTGCCCATTCGAGGCGATCTTCCTCGTGGAAGCAGGAGCTCCATTCAAGGCTTCTGAAAAGCCATTCTCTGCAGATATCCCATCGGGACGCATGATTACCAGGCGCCTGCGCTTGGATGGAGGAGATCGGCCCTGCGGTCGGCCCAAAAGATGGCTGGGGTGATTCTGAGATGCGGTCTCACGTGCGAATTCTGGGAGATGTCCAGGCCCCCCGGTTGAAACAAGGTGCTCCGGGCTGCTCGATAGACGACGTCGGCGGTTGATACGAGGGGCAGATAGAATGGTTGATGGTTGAGCTGCGGCGGACAGGAACTCTGACGATTGCGAGCCGGGATTGCCTACCGATGCGGGAGCTGTAGTGACGGGGAAAGGAGGTTCAGGGTGGTCGGAGGTGATGAAGGGCTGGTATGGAAAATTGTGAGCCAGTTCGACAAGTCTCTTTAGATCTGCCCAATCCCCTGGCTCTTGTAAAAGAACCAGGTGAGCAGACCTCAAGCGGTGGGTGTCCGATAAGTAATCGCCGGAAGCTCCGTTGCAGAGGCAATGTTACCAGGTCAAGTTTGAATTCTGATTTATAACAATCACGGAGTAACGGACAAGCAACGAGCTGGGATGAGCTGTGATGTCCGAGAAATCACGCGGTTGTAATGTCTCCGCTCGGGGAATTGAGAGGGGAGTTGCTCGGGCGGCTTATCGGAGAGACTTAAATTGGAGATGAAGAGCTACAGATGGCCACTCAGAAGAAACACCGTTGGAAAGGAGAAAATCGATGTGCAGAATTGAAACAAAAGATCACACGGTTGGGTTGTCGGGTTGGGTAGTTGCGTCGTTGCGTCGTTGCGTCGTTGCGGGCATAAAGGATCCACGATCTGGAGTCACCCTATTACACTTGGACACCTTTGAACACTCCGGTTGCTTGTTCTCTCTCGGCTGATCCACTGGACTAGATTCTTTCCCTTCAACGTTAGCTCTTTTTCCCCCTGCTATCTTATTGCTATAGCGGGATTGCCGCGAGAACCTGATTCCTACAGGTTACTCCGCACATGAGAACATACTCAAATAGACAGCTTTCCTTAGCTTGCAATTTGTCTTGTTCCTATGCTAATTCCTCAGAAATATCCAGTCGATTTGGCTTCAGTGTCACAGGTCACCTAAGAAGGCGTGATTCGCCCTATCTATAACCACCACTCCCGTCTCCAGACCCTCACGTACATGAATTCCTGCTAACAGAAACCCGAAGAGCTTTGTGCCTAGGGGAACAGAAAAGAAGAAAAGGAAACCTGAACAAGAAAAAGAAGGAAAACAGAAAGAATCAGGTGCCACACTGCCCACTTTATGGTTTCCCACTGACGCCATGATGATCGCAGTCCCACGCCCCGGATATATAAAGGGCGCCTATTCCGCAGATTCAGCTAGACTCCCTCAAGACCAAGATCGATATTCTCCCACTTATCCACCTATCTACCACTGACCACATATCACACATCTCATCATGGGCTGTGACTGCGGATCGAATTGCAGCTGTGCCGGCGCCCCCCAAAGCTGCTCTTGTGGCAACAACTGTAGCTGCAAGGGATGCGGAGTATGTGATATCTACCGTTGCAAGTGTCCAGGCTAACCTTTCTATAGAAGTAAACCCAACACTACCACACTCGTTTGAAGGTGATGATGTAACGAGACCAATGAGACTTTTGATAGGCATCCAATGAGTCTAGGAACAATGGGTTTCGAGTGATAAACTAGCGTCTCGAATCAAACTTTCATTGCCACAAGATTTTCCCTGTACAGTGTAGACCTCACCTTTTCGGAAGCTGAAAAGGGAATGACGTTTGGGGGAAATATATATATAATCTTGACATCGCCAGCCACAGGTCCATTTCCGAGACCGATGACTGCAAAATGGTGCGTTGGAATCACCAACCACAAGGGTCATTCGCCACTTCTACCCGGAAATAAGCACCGGGGAACCAGACATGAACCCAATAAACTAAGCATGAAACCATCACCGAAGACCCGAGTCCAGTACCCAGTGCATAACTCTGCCCTCATCGGTCTTGCCACCCAACCGCACAACTAATATGGCGATGATAGCATTGACAGGGATCTGCCCCAGGTTCCTCTATAGTCCGCTCGAACATAATTCCGAGCCACTATCCACCTGGGAGGAGTTGCAAGGTGCTCAATCACCGAACAATGTTGCGGATACAGACCCATCTTCGTGGGGTCAGGATGCTCTGTGGGGAACTCGACCCGGCATGGTGCCGAGAATGCAGAACGTTGCAACGTCTGCGAACGGAGACTCCAAGCGCTACTGGGGTTGGTGTTGGACTTGGCAGTAAATAATGATCCTAGTCATTGCGTGGATGGCAGGATCAAATTCCCGGGTGATTGTTCAACTTTGGGGTACACGCTGCGGTAGTGATGAGATATCACTCCTTGGATAGACCTCCGCAATGGGCCTGGTTGGGCCCGGACCTCAGGCCCATAGCCCAACCAGCAGTGGGCTATGGGCCCTACCTTCGAAGCCCAACCAAGCCCATGGCCCATTATGGGGGCCCATGAGGCCCCCATTCAAGCCCATTTGTATGCATAAATACAGTCTTGGCGCTCATAAACCTGCTGATTAATGTCTGTTCTTTACACATGTTTGAGTCTGTATGCTTACCGCGGAAGATCTCGGCGCCGGCCCTGATCTAGCCTAATACGGGGGTTCAACAGTTGACAGAGAATTAATGTGCAAATATATATATTTCACATAGAGAGAAGTCAGTGCATCTTTCTATTAATTTACATTTTTCTCAAATTTCATGAATCTTAATTCAGTCAATTCAGTCAATTCAGTCAATTCAGTCAATTCAGTCAATTCAGTCAATTCAGTCAATTCAGTCAATTCAGTCAATTCAGTCAATTCAGTCAATTCAGTCAATTCAGTCAATTCAGTCAATTCAGTCAATTCAGGCACCTATAGTCAATTTAGGGGGTAATCTAAATACCTAGAAATACTAGAAAAATCTGTATTACTTATGTATCTGCCAAGCATTAGCATGTTTGTATTGTTTGAAGCCCATTGGGCCCCCATAAAAGCCCAGTGGGCTTCTACCCTAGGCCAATAGCCACCGATGGGCCCAGGGACCGGGCCCAAAGCCCAGCCCATTTGCGGGTTGGGGCGGGTTGGGCTTTGGGCTTTGCGGGCTGGTGCGGAGGTCTATCCTTGGATTTACTCCTTCCGGTCACCTGGCAAACGGTCTCGATACTCAACCCTCACCTCGATACCACGCAATGGCAGTTGAAACATATCCCCTCTATCATAATGCTGCAGGAGTCACTACCTAGGTAATACATCGCCTAAGATTGCCACCACAGTCCTCCACAAGACCAGAAGACCCATTATATCCTTGACCATACAAGAAACCATACAATAAATCCAACCAAGTCGGTGGTTTCATAGGATTCAGTTCTGACACCCATTCTGAACACAATCCACGCCAAAATGGTCGGGTCTTCGGGGTGTCCTCCACCGAGAGGCAAGCCCGTGGACAAAAGGGGCCGGGATGCCTGCAAATGGAGTATTGACCGAGATACACCGTAGATAGCTTTAACGACACCAATCACGGAGGATATCTCAAACACTGCTGGATAACGCAATTCTGCCTAGCTCATAGAGGGTCGAGAACATCAACACAAAATAATACCCCCAGCTTCTTCGTAGACATGACGATGTGGGGGGTCCTCGGGTAATCGGTCGGAGCAAGACCGAGTGTCCCTCTCCAAAAGAATCGAATCCCCGTCGAAAAGACCAGTTGGATTTGGAACTCTTCAACATCAGTCTGTCTTGCATAATGTCTTCCATCTCACTCCGCTCCGCCCTGGAAACCACCCCCGTGGCATACGGCTTCTGGTTGACGTACGTTGAACCCCGCGTTGGGAGAGGGATGTCCCGATGTGTTTCCCCAGACCATTTTCTGCGGAGCTGTTCACCAAGATCAAACTGACCATCCCCAACAGCCTCCCCAGCGCTGCCGTCGCAAAGACGATCCTCCGCCGCAGCCCCGAGTATTCGGAAGGTGGATTCAGCTGGGTCCTAGTGGACGCCGAACATGGATTGATTAACGACAGTCACTATTACGAGGTAGCCGCTGGGCCTGCCAATAACCCCGGGAATACCATCGCTAATAAATACTAGCTCACTAATGCCGTTGGCCACGAGGGAGCCAGCCCGATTATCCGCGTCCCCTGGCCTGAAGAATGGATGATCAAGCGTGCTCTGGATGCTGGCGCGCATGGAATTATGACCCCGATGTGTCACTCTGCAGTATGTACAGACCGCGCTGTCATCGACACGGGACTTCCCTTGTTCTTTTGGAACTATCGGCTAACCTGGGGTTGTGTGAATAGGAGGATGCCGCTAAGGTCGTCAGCTACTGCAAGTATCCACCGATTGGTGTCCGTGGATACGGACCCATGTATACGGCGCATTCATTCCCAGGCGTGTCACCGGCGGAGTATGATGCGAAGACTCACAATGAAGTGCTGGTTGTTGTGCAGATCGAGTCGCGGCCTGGTGTTGAGAATGTAGAGGAGATTGCGAAAGTTGAGGGACTTGATGTTCTGTTTATTGGTGAGATAAAACCAGCTCTTTCGTTCTGCTTTGATTGAACGGCCTTGCTAATTTTTATCAGGGCCCTTCGACCTGGCTAAACAGATGCGTGTCACTCGTGGTGGCGAGGAGCACGAGGCTGCTATCCAACGAGTCCTCAATGCTGCGAAGGCTTCTGGCAAGAAGGCAGCTATTTTCTGTATGTGTAATGCTTGCTGGGTTTCCCTCGCACCTGTCTAACCTTAATTTTACTAGGCTCCGATGGCAGTGATGCTCTTCGTCGGACTCAGCAGGGCTTTGATATGGTTTCCATCATCACTGATACTGCTATCATTGGTGATGGGATGCTCGCCGAATTAGCGAAGGCAAAAGGCACTGCTAAGCTTGAAGAAAAGCGTGAAGGTTATTAGGACACTTCACGATTATTGAGTATATGTACATAGAAGCCATGCATTGAATCCAATCATATTATTACTCTCTGAACCATACCGATTGCTCATCTCCCCCTCCTTAAATCTCACGTTAGATATTCTGCTGATCACTTCTTCATCATCTTCACCCTGTAAGCAGCAGGTGTCACCGACTTAGCCTTTCCGTCTTCCTCGACATCAAAAACAAACAGTGAAGTAGAAATACCACCCCACGTCAACTGGTCTAGCATAGTCCAATCATTGAGATCGTAGAAGGATGAGAAGAGACTTGACGAGGAACCCACTCCGACGTTCGGGTGCTGGGAGGCAGTGTATCCACGGAAAGCCATTTCTCCAGTGGCTTGCTCGGTAACGATGGATGGCACGAGCCTTGAATCGACATTATCAAAGAGTCTAGGCACCATAGCCGTGATGTCTGTGCCATTGCTGATCCACGAAGTGATGTTCAGGCCAGGTGCAGGTTGAGTGGGCGGCACAACAGCAAGTGTCAGCGACGAATCCAAGTCTTCGGCTTTGTATGTTCCGGCAAACTTCTGCGCGGTTTCAACTGCGGCTTGCTCCATTAATGCAGGGAGAATGGAATCCGTGATAAGATCGATGGCCAGCAGCGTCAGAGCGCTACGACTGTTTTGGGAGCTAGCACTGAGCACCGTAAAGCCAGCATGAAATTCGGGTATCACAACCACGATAGCACCATAGAATCCTGAGTCTCCAAGCTTTGTATACAGGTCAGTGACGACGCCTGATCCAGTGTGGACGTATCGATGAATCTCCCATGGGGCACCAACAGAGTAGTGCAGACTCGAGGTATGAGTGACGGGTTTCATCCATTCACGTGTCTTTACCGAGGGGAGGAGAGTAGAGTTCAAGAGTGCGAGGCCGAATTTAGTGAGATCATTGCAGGTTGAGTACAATCCGCCTGAAGGGGTCGCAGCACCACCATCGGGGACAAACTGCTGCTCAAGAGCTTCCGAGAGGACCGAACGGGGATGGGTAGAGTTGTCAGGGGGAGCCGAGTAAGTGGACTTCAGGCCCAGAGGCTCGAAAATAGAATCACTATACCACTCCTTCATGGTCTTCCCTGTGAGATTTGAGATTGCGAGTCCGAGGAAGATGTACCCTCCGTTTGCATACTCGGGGGCTGCCCAGGGGAGGTACACTGGAGGCCTCGCAGAGTATCCCTCATCCCAAGAGACTGGATTACAGCCCTCCTTCTGTTTCCCGATACATGCCGGCCAAAGTGACAAGTCACTCTCGTTCAGGGGTGGAAGACCGTAGAAATTTGGATCGGTCAACGAGGGATCGTGAGAGCCTTCGTAGTACTTGTATTGCGCAAAGGTATACAAGAATTCTTCTGTAGCACCGTGTGGAATGCCTCCCATTTGACCAGCAAGAGATCTGAGGGTGACCTTGTCCCATTGAACATCATAGACAAGCCGGAAAGTATCACGTCTCTGACGGTCATAATCCGCCAAGAATGGGAGGACATCGGTGAGTGGGCGGTCCCAGTCCCGCGGATCCAACTCAATAAGACCAGCGAGGACGGTAAAGAGTTTTGACACGCTGGCAATCTTGTAGATGCTATCTCCATCTACCTTCCTCGCGCCAATGGGAGAGTTTGCAACTTCGCTCGCAGTGTGGTGAAATTGAAAACGTTCGGCTTTAGGGTCAAGTGTGGAAAACAAGCCAGCAGAAAATGTGAGGTTCTTCAATGCAGATACCCCAATGGCTCCAGTGGTATTTCCATTGTTAAGTTGCGTGTTGAGTTTAGAAGTAAGGTTCTTCCAGCTGGCGGCGACCCGGCTGTTGCTGCTCGACAAATCCCTCGGAGGAGGAAATGTCGCACCTAGAAGATTGGCAAAGGCTGCTGGAAGGCAAACCAAGCCCGTGAGGATGTAATTTGGTAGCAGCATGCTGCTTACGGGGTAACTATTCCAGTTGAAGGCACTGTTTGATGAAGTTGAAGGATATTTCAATCACCGATGCTCCCCGGCCTGCTCTTTATATATATTCGGAATCGCGATAAATTCGAACATGACGTTTATCTTCCGCGGTGCAGGGCTGTGTCATGCAAAGCCTGGTGCTGTACAACTTGGGGGCCATCAAGTAGGATCTCGAGGTATCCATTGTATACATGTCAGCCCAATGAACGGAATGAACGGGCTGTGGCAAAGTAACAACGGTTGGGCAATCAGTTAGGTCCGAGAGATGAGCAGAGCTAAATCCCGTGGAGATATGGACTCGACCCGATGTGCCGCTCTGTCTTTGTTGGTTCATGGTAGTTCCCAGATATAGGGACACGACGCGCAGCTCCGGTTCGCTGCGTTGAACCATTTCCGGTGACTCGGCTTGATGATCTTTCGAGGCGGTGTTATCAATGTTGCAGATCCATCAAGTCTAAGACGAGTAATGGATTTCTATGGACATGTTTCCCTATAATACGAGGCTCCATGCTTGGCCGAAGCCACTGACCTCGCTGTGCATGTGAGACGCTAAACCCGATCGGGTGACATGCGGCGCTCTCCACATGATGACCCTCCATTCTCCATGGCCATATGGACTTTCTGCGCCTCTATATATCAGCATGAGTGAATCGAAAATAGAACTCATTCTTCCTCTTGTCATGCAACAATTTGAGAGGATGGCCTCCGCATCACTTTTGACTCCTGGAGCTAAAAGTTCATGTCGTCATCAAGCTTTCGTCTCGTCGCAGAGCAGTTCATTTGGAGTAAAAGTCTTGACCTTAGATCACTCCTCTCACTTCGTGATTTTGGTTACCATCAAGAGCAAAGTTGTTAAATAATCAGCAACGCGCGAAAATATGCTGTTGAAAGTATTCGAAGCAGCCGAGGAAGATCAACACATTTCTCTACACCTTGATACTGGTATCTTAGAATTATGGGGTTGATTCAATTCTTTATTTGAAGCATGCTTCTATCTGTATTTTGTATTCTCTCTCGAGGAACTGATCAAAGAAATATCGTAAGGTCACTATATAGGGGCCGTAGGTTTGATTAAAGGAAAACCCACAACAACGGACAGTTTAGGTCGCTAGGAAAATAGGAAGTGGAAGTGGGAGACGATGTGTTATGACAGGGAAAAACATTGGATCCAAGTGATCTGAGAAATTGTTGCGTTAAATCATTGGCGCATGGAAAATCATACTCGCATCATATCAAACTGCAGCGGAATCATCCTGACCGCAGAGGTGAGACCCGTCGCCAAAGTGGCGATCGCGGTAAAAGCAGTCACAAAACCAAGATACGCAAGGCTTTCAATGCCCCCTCTCTCGACTTTGGTGCTTCTGCGTTTGCCCAGGCGGGTAGTGCGAGTGAGCGTGGGCAGATATTTGAATTCAAAACGTGTTTCCCTCCCGAGTCCCCTTCTCTCATCCAGGAGTAACTTGTAGTAATGCTTTCGGCGGTACTAGTTAAGTGGTTCGTTAGAAGATATCACAGAATGTGGATGGTGCCACTAACCGAAATCATGATCCTGTCCAAGAAATATATCCTTGGAACCAGATATGAGATAGCCATAACCCAGAAAATATATCCCCAGATTAGCATTCGGTGGTATAGATTAGACCGAGGGATCTCAAGCGCATCCGCCAGCTGGTCTCCATTAAGTATGCGACTCATTGCTTCCATGAACTCTTTGGATGCATATATCGGAGCCGTGTTTTCCAGCCCAATGATAATGTTCTTTGCTAGGATTTTGCCGGTCTCAGTAGGAGCAATCTCGGAGACTAGGAATGACTCCATCAAGGCACGGGCTTTGACTGTGCTTTCAAAAGGGTCCGTTGGCGTGCCCATATAGTGTGCAACCAGTCTCCACAGCGCGATATAATCGGTAACCTCTTGCTGGCTGGGATAGATGCCCTGTCGTGGAAGACCGAGCCACATCACCGAGCTGCAGAATACATTGATCGTGGAGATACAGTCTAGATCATTGACTGGTATTCCGTATCTCTCGATGTCGTAGTACTCGGGGTTCTGCTCGATGAGACTGAGGATCTTCGCGCGGACGGATGAATGAAGTAGCCGGACGCGAACACATGAGATGTGACCGTCTCCGCCTGGCTTCATGTCTTCCGCTGAGCTGTTGACCTGGAGAATATACTGTAGTGTCTCTAGTAGTCGTCGACGTACTACCTTCGCACGAAACCCCCCTGTTCGCGAGAGAGTTTCGATAACACGGGTTGTTCCCCTAGCAAAGTGTTAGTCTTTTGATACTCCATGTTATACATAGGAGGGAGAGTTGTACATCCCACCCAGTAAGCTCTGAAAGCTCAGCTGTGGATCATTAGTTTGCATTCCAAGACATCTTTTCTATATGAACCACTCACGACATTGAGGATAGGAAGGCCATATCGGAAGAACACGTCTTGCCCTCGTTGGATCTGAGCCCAGTCAACCCACTCTGGGACTGTGGTCACCTCAGTCCAAAACTCCTTCAGCTTTGGATCTTTATCGGCATGATCCCTCAATGACCCATAAAGATCCTTTTTGCACGGCCGCTGATCCGCGCCTTCATCCAAGAGGATCTTGTTCAAGCGCTCCACACACTGGTCGGCCCGTGAATCACAGGTCCGCATCATCGGCCGCAGGTCATCAGCAGATGAGTGGAGGTCAGTCCATTGAAATGAGTAACCCCAATAGTGGCACTCGGTGCTATTTCCGTACTTGGGGCTCTTGAACGCCATGGTGATAACACAATGCCTGTAAAAGGGGTATTATTAGAAGAATATGTTTAGTATGAATACGCAAAAGAAACTTGCACTCTGCCCCAGCGAGTCGTCTTATATAGTTTTGCCGTGGCCTGCGGTCTGGAGAGGGGTCCAGGCTCAAACGCGCTGATCGCCGACATATGAAGTCATGCTAGCCATCTAGATCACCGATTGTCGCAATGGGAACTGTTCGCTGTCCGATGACCATTGGAGTATCATATAGAGGGTCACATGCCAAGGGTCAACCGATGTAACTATTCCATACTCCGTCCTCCGTACTGGCCTACTGGTCTAGACTCTATACGGTCGATCATTTGGTTATGTGAACCTATACGCAACTGCAAGAACAGCATATTGGAGTCCTTCGATTCAAGTATATGTTACATAGAAGATAAAAAGATACCTGAAAAGGCCTTCTAGCCCACATGCGTAGGTAGCGCTTTGTTAGAAGTCGACTACCTAGGTATATAGATCGGGGGTCTATGTATGATTATTGGCGGGAAATTGATTCGACCAGAAACCAAGATCGAATTTAAGGTACATGTAGCATCTGAACGCAAGGGATGCTTGTGTCTCCAACCACATATTCCCTCCGCCTCAAATTCACATTACTCACGTACAATGAGGTCATTCCTTGCACGATTCTTCAGCGCAAATGCAGCCCGGGGCCCGGGCTGGTGGTACGAGTGACGATAGGCCACGCCTATCTACTTTCTGGATTCACAGCATACCATCCATACCATCTCTCGCCTTGGTCAGGGTCAAACACATCCAATATACATGTCGGCTGAAACTCCTGCGCATTATGAAGATCACAAGGTTTTGTTAGAGTTAGAGCTTGTCATTGATGAGCTTGCCGAGCATGAAAAGCACAGAATCGATGTGACAGCACTCAAGGGACTCGGCATTGATCACCAGCGCATGACCCTCGACAGAAAAGACCCAGCCAGCCAGCCTTCCTTTTTCGCGTCATATCCCAGCATCCAGGAGCCCAGTAATGAGATCATTGATGAACTCCGTTCAACGTTGGCATTTGAAGACACCTATTTTTGGAGTCCTATTTCGACGGTCAAGCACGCGTCATACGTACGACTAAACTCGACAATTTCCTGGAAACCTATATCGGATTTACAAGAATCTCGCAGAGTGGTATCTCAGCTCGCCGGTAGGGGATGCCTTCTAGGTCGGGATTTCGGTGGCCTTTCTTTGTCTACTTTCTTGATCAGCGAAGGCGTCAAATCACTTAGGCCCGTACCAATCTGAATCTTGGGTCATTCTTTTGGCGTTATGGCTTACCTATATTCATCTACCTGAGGTACATACACATACCTAGGGTGTACCTAAGGTAGTTAAGTACATGGATATATTGTATCGTCTTGCCCAGTCTTGCTCTTAGCTCGCCCGTGGACTATGTGCTGTCCACGGGTGCTACATAACGGAGAACTTGTGGTAAAGTTGAATCCGTCTGTTACGATGCTACACTGTGTCAAGACACTGGTATTGAGACCGCAGAAGACAGAAAAAGTGTAGATTTGTTGTACCTTCTGGTTTGGTAGGATCATGATGTAGTATGGTTATGGGGGATTCGAATCAAATGGCTGTAAATCTTTGTTGAGATTGATCTCAATGGCCCCGTATTCTCTCTTTGATCGCTCCTTTGTGTTGAACCGTTCCTTTGATCATGCACCCTAGCACTTTCTTTGAGTAGTGGTCGGGGGAGAGACCGGCTTTCAGTGAATCAAATTACAAAAGCCGCGGCAATACCTATGCGGGATACTTCACTCTACCACCAGATCTCGCAAGGAAACATCACTAATCATGGAACCAAAGCCGACTATCAAGTTCAAGCTCAACGGGGTGACAAAATCCGAGGCCGATCTCAATGACTTTGAGCTCCAAGCCTGCTATCGCGCGCTCAACAACTTACGGTGCTTATTGTTTCAAGATCCAATGCTAGGTCTGCTAAGGGAACAGATCCAGGAAGGAAATGATTACTTTGAATCGCTGATTGATGCCTCCCGTGAAGTGTTCAGAGAATGCAGAACATATATGAAAGTCTCCGGGGTCTCAGCGACAGACCTGAAAACAATCTGCAGCCGCTGGCAACTCTCCAAGCCTCTTCATGACATGGCACAGAGGTATGTATTTCCAACCCACCCAGAGCACTATGTGGTCATGCAATCGCCAGGTGCTCCCGCCGGAAGTGGGCCAGACTGCGGAGTGGAGCTCATCGGGGGACACATGGCCAAAGTTCAATATGTGGATCTCATGAGCGGCGAGAAGGATATTCCTGGGTGGATGGAGGAAGCACGGGACAAGGAGTATGAGATGGCGGAGTTGTTAGTAGCAACACTTGATAGCGGGAGTAAGTTCTTCTATATCATGAACGAATTCATGAATACCGAGGCCGGCTGCAAGATCAGGCTGCGAGTGTTTTTCCCCTCCGCTGCACCTTGGTCATTGATCAATCAACATGCAGAACATCTTGCGGTCGAGTTTCGGAATCTCCTCAAGATGGTTCACAGGGTTGTCGAGGATCTTGAGGACAGCTATTGACCTTTCAGCAACTAATACATTAACCCCGAATACCTTCAATATTGGGCAACCTGATCCACTTCCAATTTTCAGGTCTTTTTTGATCATCATCCTCAATGGAAGCATTTAATTTTCATGCACCATTCCAAAACTTGGTGTGGAGTAAGATGGGAAGTAGATCACCTCCGCCTTGGTGATATGAACCAAGTGGTTGTCCAAGCAGGAGTCAAACCCCGCAGAGACAAAACAAAATAGAAAGATGTATAAAATCTAGAAATATCACTAAACCGTATGATGAGAATCAGCCAAGATCAAGTAGGACAAGCCAAGGGGATGGATCGGCTTTCATGGCCGCGATTCGCTCCGCGGGAGAGCGAGGATTGGACGAATAGATCAGGGGCACTCCACGACCGGGGTCTTAAGGAGAATCGAGAATCAATCCAACCCCTGTGCAATTCCGAGCGAATGCTAGGCCTGGGACGTCCTCGATTAAGAGCGCGGGCATCATTGTTGGATCTGATAACCACGCAGCACACGTTGACACAGCCATCACCGCCCGCCGAGCTGCCACCGCTTCCAGACTCGCCCTCCTCAACTACCACCTCCCACTCTGTGTCTCCCCATTCCACGCAGACTTCTCCCATTATGACTTCGGACGATTCTGAAAACAATGGCTCGATCTTTTCGGTCTCCGGCCCTGTCGTCGTGGCCGAGAACATGATCGGTTGTGCCATGTACGAGTTGGTAGGTGGCAGTCTAAGCTCCGAGATCGTGGAGAACCCCAGCAAGCTGACGCAAATGATAGTGTCGTGTTGGTCACGACCTGCTTGTCGGCGAGGTTATTCGCATCGAAGCAGACAAGGCCACTATTCAGGTTTACGAAGAAACAGGTATAGCTCCGCAACCCCTCGAACGTCCATGACTTCATCATACCCCCGAAAGAGCTATGCTGACCGGTGTGATTCTCAAATAATAGCCGGTTTGACCGTCGGAGACCCCGTAACGAGGACAGGAAAGCCTCTCTCAGTCGAGCTGGGCCCCGGTTTGATGGAGACGATCTATGACGGTATCCAGCGACCCCTCAAGGCCATCGCCGACCAATCGAAGGGTATCTACATTCCCCGCGGTATTTCCGTGAATGCTTTGGACCGCGAGCGCAAGTGGGAATACAAGCCCACCAATTTCAAGGTCGGCGACCACATTACTGGAGGTGATATCTGGGGTACCGTGTTCGAGAACAGTCTGGTGAACGACCACAAGATCCTGCTGCCTCCTCGTGCACGGGGTACCATCACTCGGATCTCTCCTGCTGGCAGCTACACCGTCGATGAGAAGCTCCTCGAGGTCGAGTTTGATGGTAAAAAGTCTGAGTTCGGTATGATGCAGACCTGGCCCGTTCGTGTTCCCCGCCCGGTCAGCGACAAGCTGTCCGCCGATGCGCCCTTCATCGTCGGCCAGAGAGTGCTGGATGCTCTCTTCCCCAGTGTCCAGGGTGGAACTGTCTGCATTCCTGGTGCTTTCGGATGTGGAAAGACTGTCATTTCCCAGAGTGTATCCAAGTTCTCGAACAGTGATATCATCGTCTACGTTGGCTGCGGTGAGCGTGGTAACGAGATGGCTGAAGTCTTGATGGATTTCCCCGAAGTACGTGCCCTCTTTCAAGATAATTACGATCAGGTTTACTGATTTCTTTTCTTCGACAGCTTTCTATTACCGTCGAGGGCCGCAAGGAGCCCATCATGAAGCGTACCTGCTTGATCGCCAACACCTCCAACATGCCCGTCGCTGCCCGTGAGGCTTCCATTTATACCGGTATCACCATCGCCGAATACTTCCGTGACCAGGGCAAGAACGTGGCTATGATGGCTGACTCCAGTTCCCGTTGGGCCGAGGCTCTGCGTGAGATTTCCGGTCGTCTGGGTGAGATGCCTGCCGATCAGGGTTTCCCCGCCTACCTTGGAGCCAAGCTGGCCTCTTTCTACGAGCGTGCTGGCAAGAGCAGTGCTTTGGGTAGCCCCGAGCGTGTGGGAAGTGTCAGCATCGTCGGTGCGGTTAGCCCGCCCGGCGGTGATTTCTCTGATCCTGTCACTAGCAGTACCCTGGGTATTGTCCAGGTGTTCTGGGGTCTTGATAAGAAGTTGGCGCAGCGCAAGCACTTCCCTTCGGTCAACACCTCAATCTCTTACAGCAAGTACAACGCAGTTTTGGATAAATTCTACGAGAAGGATCACCCCGAGTTCCCTCGTCTGCGCGACCAAATCCGTGAGCTTTTGGCCAAGTCCGAAGATCTGGACCAGGTCGTCCAGCTCGTAGGTAAGGCGGCCTTGGGTGATTCGGATAAGATCACGCTGGACGTGGCCAGTCTGCTCAAGGATGATTTCCTTCAGCAAAACGGATACAGTGACTACGATCAGTTCTGCCCCTTGTGGAAGACTGAGTACATGATGAAGGCTTTCATGGGCTACCACAACGAGGCCCAGAAGGCCATCGCTCAGGGCCAGCACTGGAACAAGGTCCGCGATGCCACAGCTGACCTCCAAAACGCTCTGCGCAACATGAAATTCGAAGTCCCTGAGAACGAGGAGGAGGTTTCGGCCAAGTACGAGAAGATCCTCCAGTCCATGACAGAGCGATTCGCTTCGGTTACGGACGAGTGAAAGTGACCTCTTTCGCTTAGCATATATTTTCCTTTAGATGTTTGTTTGAGCACATTCCCCTGTAGTTATTGTGTCTAACTCAATGATTTTTCCCTTTGCTCGATCTGTATACTCCCAATGTAGATGTGGCCTGTACCCGTCAGGCAGCACAAGACTCACACACAAACCAAATGACAATAAAGAGACGATAGCTGATAGCTCGGAGAAATACTTTGTTAGTTCTTCATAGACTCTCAGTTATTCAATCTATATCTCACCAGACCATCGTCTTTGACTGTAGCCTACGAAGGCAGAGACCGCTCTGGACGCCACTACATCACCGCCTTCGAGTTGACCAAACAATCCTCCACTTGCAACGTGCACCTCCCCGGTCCTGCTTTATTCGACTTCGCTTCTGTTCCTCTATTTTTGCTTTCTCAATATTCTCTTAGAAGCAGTTTTCATTTTCCATATCGCCAGCCATGGCAAGCCCAACGACCGGCTACTCGTGCGCAACCCCCTGTCCCCTCCACTCCGATGCGGTCTGGCTAATCTCCGTGTGTGCAGCATAAACGTCAATGACCCTAGCTTGATTTCGCTGGTCAACAAGCTCCAAGATGTCTTCTCCACAGTTGGAGTGAGTATACTAGCTCGAAACTCACAGGTCAATTGTGATTCGAAGGTAATCCATGCACTAATACCGCTGCTCGCTTTAGGTGCACAACCCAATCGATTTGCCCCAAATCGCCGTCGTCGGATCACAGTCTAGTGGAAAGAGTTCCGTGTTAGAGAACATTGTGGGCCGGGATTTGTACGTGGATTGCTCCTGGGGGCTTGCGCGGCCCCTGTCCGCACCTCTCGTGGCGGGGCATGCGTGGCGATTTCAACAATAATTGCTAACCCGGGACCTGCCCTGCAGCTTGCCTCGTGGCTCTGGAATCGTGACTCGGAGACCCCTTATCTTGCAACTTATCAACAAAAGTCCTACCTCGAACGGCGATGCCAAGTTGGAAACAACAGATAGCGAGTCCAACGTGAACGAGTATGGTGAATTCCTCCACCTCCCCGGAGAGAAGTTCTTCGATTTCAACAAGATTCGCGATGAGATTGTGCGCGAAACGGAAACTAAGGTCGGAAAGAACGCCGGAATTTCGCCCTCCCCTATCAACCTGCGCATCTACTCCCCCAACGTCCTGACCCTGACCCTTGTCGATTTGCCTGGCTTGACCAAGGTGCCCGTCGGAGATCAACCCAAGGATATCGAGCGTCAGATTCGTGATATGGTCCTTAAATATATCAGCAAGCCCAATGCGATCATCCTGGCTGTCACATCAGCTAATCAGGATCTTGCCAACTCGGATGGTCTGAAGCTGGCGCGTGAGGTGGACCCGGAGGGTCAGCGCACCATTGGTGTGTTGAGTAAGGTCGATTTGATGGACGAAGGAACCGATGTGGTGGATATTCTCGCTGGACGAATTATCCCCTTGCGCTTGGGCTATGTCCCAGTGGTCAACCGTGGCCAGCGTGACATTGAGAACAAGAAATTGATTGCATACGCTCTGGAGAACGAGAAGAACTTCTTCGAGAACCACAAGGCCTACCGTAATAAGGCTTCCTACTGCGGTACGCCGTATCTCGCACGCAAGCTGAACTTGGTATGCATTGAATCCAATCGTCTCGGAAACTATCGAACTAACGGACTACTGTTTGGTTTAGATCCTCATGATGCACATCAAGCAAACCCTACCCGATATCAAGGCCCGCATTTCCGCCTCTCTCCAAAAGTATACTGCTGAACTGAGTCAACTGGGTGACTCTATGCTCGGCAACAGCGCCAACATCATCCTGAACATCATCACTGAATTCAGCAACGAGTACCGTACAGTCTTGGAGGGAAATAACCAGGAACTGTCTAGCATCGAGCTTTCGGGTGGTGCCCGTATCTCCTTCGTGTTCCACGAACTCTACTCAAATGGTGTCAAGGCCGTTGATCCCTTCGACGTCGTGAAGGACATTGACATCCGCACCATTCTTTACAACTCGTCCGGTTCCTCACCAGCACTTTTCGTCGGCACCACCGCTTTCGAGTTGATTGTTAAGCAGCAAATCAGGCGTTTGGAAGAGCCCAGCTTGAAGTGTATCTCTCTGGTCTATGACGAGCTGGTGCGCATTCTGAGCCAGCTCTTGACCAAGCAGCTGTTCCGCCGTTACCCCATGCTCAAGGAGAAGTTCCACGCGGTTGTCATTGCCTTTTTCAAGAAGTGCATGGAGCCCACCAACAAGCTGGTCAGGGATTTGATCAACATGGAATCCACCTACGTGAACACCGGTCACCCCGATTTCTTGAACGGACACCGCGCTATGGCTCTCGTGAACGAGCGCCAGGCAGCCTCCAAGCCTACACAGGTCGACCCTAAAACCGGCAAGCCTCTTCCCTCCCGTGCCCAGAGCCCCTCGCTCGACACTAGTGCCGAGGCTTCCAATAACAGCGGGTTCTTCGGCAGCTTCTGGGCTTCCAAGAACAAGAAGAAGATGGCCCTCATGGAGGCTCCTCCCCCAACTCTCAAGGCTTCAGCTACCCTGTCTGAGCGTGAGGCCACCGAAGTTGAGGTTATCAGTAAGTGGACCAGTCTCCATACAATCATTGCGGCACTTCGCTAACATCTAACCAGAACTCCTGATTACCTCCTACTTCAACATTGTGAAGCGCACAATGATCGACATGGTCCCCAAGGCTGTCATGTATACCCTCGTCCAGTATGTATCACCGAGGCCAACTTATCCCCCAGTTTTTGGCGTATACTAACCATGCTATCTTCCAGATTCACCAAGGATGAAATGCAACGCGAACTATTGGAGAACATGTACCGCACCAACGAGCTCGACGAGCTCCTCAAGGAGAGCGACTACACCACTCGCCGACGAAAGGAATGCCAACAGATGGTGGAGAGCCTCGGCCGCGCCAGTGAAATCGTCAGCCAAGTCCAGTGAAGAAAGACTAGTGAGGTCGCCAGGCCATTTGTTCATGGAAAAATCACCCCCATTGACCGACTGTATGATTGAGCTATCGCGTTTCACGGAGTTCTCGCATTTTGTGATTTTTGCACTCCGAATCTCTTGACTATACTCCGTACTTGCTTTGGTCCATTCCTTGGTTAGCGACTTCAGTTGTTGGTCTTGTTTAGATGTTGATCTCGGTGGTTCGGCTTCGGGTTTTGTTCAATTTTCGGGTTCACGTCTTGGTGATTTGATGGCTTTGATAAGAAGGGAGGAGTTTGCGCTTCCTGCCTTTTCTCTTTTTCTTTTGTTTCCCTTTCCCCAATTTGAGAGCTCTATACCGTTTTCCTTTCTCATTGCTTGGTCTGTTGTCTGTTCACGGACTGCTTGCCTTGGACGCCTGGATGATTGTATCAATTGATGACTCTGTTTCTGTTTTATGACTTAGCTTAGAATCCAGATTTTCATATTTCGATACCTTCCCTAGTCCTTTGGTGTAGTGTAAGTGGGAAACAGACTTGACTACAGGTAATGTTGTCAAGTCTTTGGGGTTCCCTACATGAATGTAACTAGGTAGCTTTGGCAATGCCATTTAATCATTCAGCCTCCAATGCAGGGTCAGTATTCCAATTGCCCATTTGGTCAATTTTAGATACCTCCTCTGTAGAATTTGATGTCAAGAGTTCAGATAATAGGAATATCATTGCATTGGACATAAGCCCAATGCAACCAGATGATATTAGCCAATACGATCGAAGTCAAGCCCAGCCTCATCGCCCGCAATCTATGGACTACAGTGAGAAAAGGGAGTTGGTGATGAAGTCCTCAATTTTGACGTTGGACTACCCGGGATTCAACCCGCAGATGGTCTGAAGAATACATGAAAGCTGGGGAATTCATCCAGCAGAAACAAAACAAGAAGCCCACTCCTCCAAAGCACAATCAGCGAATAAGTCGTTTCTGTCACTCACATGGATCTTGATGTTGTCCACGGAAGCAAAGTTGAGAGCTGAGATGTGAAGACGTAGCAGAGTCGATGCAAATTGCGAGTGCTGATTGGAAACAAAAGCGACACCTCAAATCCCCAAATGCTTCCCAAGATACCAACACAAAGTTTCATTTGTAGATTCCCATATCCATCCTTCCAAGCCAGGTTCCAGTTTCCAGGTTGTGGCGCTGTGAGCTGCCGGAGTCGTTGTGAAGTCCATGCTGGACCAAAGTAGATGGTCGTGTCATTTGGATGATATTATTCCATTCCATGATTCCATGACCAGCTGCCAAGGCCTCTCTTCAGAGCTAATGGTTGATGCGATGAGGCTTGAGATCCTTGCCATTCCTTTTTGTTTTGTTTTTGTTTTGTTTTGTGATCTTGTGGTCTTGTGATCTTGTGGTTGAGGCTGTCATGCTGAAGCGTCCCTGTTCAAATGATATGGTAGGTTTCGCCAGTAGCGAAGAGTGTTGTGATCAGGGCGCAACCAGAGTGTGACGTGGCAGAGTGTCGTTTTGGATCTTTGAATTGAGCCTTGGAGGCATGTCAGCGTCATTGTCTTCACAGAAGAATGTTTTGGAAACTTACCATATTTATAACAGAGCAGCCGATAATTTTGTCGTGGAGTGACCATTCTGTGTGGATCAAGTAATGGAAAGCATAAAGGCAATCGTGTGCGGGTTGTGGAAGATCCTCAAAGTTGTCACAAAAGTTGATCGTAAGTAGAAGTTAGGTAGAAGAGCTCGATGATTGATGCCCGGTTGTTCAGTTTCCCATCCCAGTCCAGTGGGAGGTGCTCAGCAATAGTGTCGATGGGGTATGGTGCAATGTCGACGGAGGTGAAAAGTGCTGAATGTTCATATCTCAGTCAAAGTGTGGTCGTTGGTGGCGATGATGTGATTTTCGATTTTGGAATTTGATGCGTCTCAAAACAGGAAGCGATCGTTGGTATTGATGTGGTAGTCTGCCATGTAGGAACTTGATGCGAAAGAAAGCAGGTGATCGCTGGGACCGATGTCGTGGGGTCCGGTGTTGGGATTTGATGTGACCCAAAGCAGGAGATAATGAGATCGATGGGTGTTGAATCCTGCTGAGACAGAGACGTGACTGGATGATATGTGCTGCCATATTCGTACCGCAATGCCCCGGGGCCACACACCTGTTCAGTTCCCAACGATGCCAGCACCGATAGACCGCAGTCAACCCCTGTCCGTATAAGTGGCGCAGATGAATCTGGGAACAGGGTTCATCGCCTGATCATACAACGCAGACACGCCGCCTATTGGTGACGCGAAGTATGGTGTCAGGGAGTCTTATTCCGCAGCTCATACTGGGCCTGGGGTGACACCAGGGGGACTGAGAACAGGGTTCATCGCCTGATCATACAACGCAGACACACCGCCTGTTGGTGACGCGAAGTATGGTGTCAGAGAGTCTTATTCTGCAATCCCACCTAAGTGTCCGGACAGTTTGCTTAGAGCGGATGAATCTGGGAACAGGGTTCTTCATCTGATCATACAACGCAGACACGCCGCCTATTGGTGACGCGAAGTATGGTGTCAGAGAGTCTTATTCCGCAAGCTCATGCTGTGCTCCAGCGCACACCAGGTGGATCTGGGAACAGGGTTCATCGCCTGATCATACAACACAAACACGCCGCCTATTGGTGCCGCGAAGTATGGTGTCAGGGAGTCTTATTCCGCAGTCCAGCCATTGGTGTCGGGGACGTTGGTTCTCGGCGTTGTCAAGCGATGGAGTCTGGCGAGGCACGGGTCGGAGTACCGCAGCATGTCGATGGGTTTCCACGCTGGACTGGGCGGGGGGATGCAATGACGGGAGGGGATCTCGTTTTCGAGGTGGAAGTTGGATTGAAATGTCGACGTGAGCAGAAGGTCGTTGTGATAGAATCGGTCAGAATGCTCGAGGGTCTTGTAGTGGCTATTGAAGGAGAGTATCAGCACTGGCAAAGAAGAAGAAAATGGGATAAACAGACAGTTCAGTCATATGCATCCCACTGGGTTGAGGATGAATCTTGAGCTCTTTTGGCTGGGTCATGGTGGAATTGGAACGTGTCGAAAAACAGAGGCAGTGAATCTGGCACTGGACTGTGATCATGGTCAGATTCAAAGCTCAAGGAAGGTTGGTTTGATCTCACCAAGTCTTGTTGTTTGGCAAATATTGAAATCCTTTTCCTATCCCTTTTCCTCGATCGTGTGCTTCCATCCAGTCGAAGAACCCATTCCATTCCATCTTTTTTGCTTTTATCTTTCTCTCGTTTTGTTTTTGCTTTGTTTTGTTTTTTTTGGTGAATCGTGGTGATGTGATTGTTCCTCCTCCTTTTCCTCCTGTTTTCCTTGTGTTTTTCTTTTTCTTTTTCTTTTGTTCTGGTTGGTCTTGGCTAAGCGTAGAGAGATCAATGTTTTTGTCGTTTCAGGTTCGATGGTTGTGTGTTGCAATGACCTGGGATGCTCATGTTGAGGCAGTCACCAGGGTGGTGTTTTGAAGGTCGTTGATAGGGGGTTCCAATGCAGAATGGTGTGTGGTGAGAAAGGCAAACCCTACAATTCGCCTGGAGCTGGATACATCGGATGGCAGCATGTAAGAAATTCCTGGACTTGGGGGTAGTGGTTGACATGAGACCTGAGGCTGATATTTGAACACCGGCTCAGTTGACTGTCACAGAAACATGTTATCAACTCCAGTCATGAAGAAGATAAGGTGTGAGAAATAGATGTTTTGAGGTCATGGATTATGACTGCGAATACAACGGGATGTCGTTGGTATTGAACAGCCCTGTGGAAGGCCCAAAGACCATCGATGTGATTGTTTAGTGGTATGAAGACGGTGGCAAACTGACGTAAAATAAGGTCGGTGGTAGACCAAGTGCAAGACGGCTTGAGAAGCATGTCTGTGACACAAGACAACAAGATGTCCCTGTATCAGCCAATGTACTGTCCAGGTGATGAGCGAAATCAGAGACAATTGTTGGGGACGTGATATCTTACCTGGTTTTGAGGTTGCAAGCTGCCGAGGCAAAGGACGCCCCATGAAGCAGGGGGAAAGATTTCATTGAGTAGGCGGGAAGAAATCTGTTTTCACTGTGTGATGGTCAGGTACAATCAAGATAAGAAGAATAACCAAAAACAGCGGATAGAAACAACTTACATTTCCCGTCCGTCTTATGGATCATGCAGAAGGTATGTAGTGGAAAGATTTCCAATGGACGGAACAGATGAAGGCAAGATTTTGCTATGTGGTATGGTCAGATTCGTGTTATAAAGGGCCTGGGGTATGACCAAGGAAAACAGTGCAACATGAAGACATGAGGCATGATGTGAGTGAGTGGAGACATTACGTGGCAAGGCAATGAAGACACAAGACATGGGGGGAGGGAAGACATGAGAAATGGGAGAAGGACAGTGAAGAATGGGAGTGATGAAAGACAAAAGAGATGACACAATGTTGATGGGGATAGCAGGTGGTGACAGGTGATGGATGGACTGACCAGAATGGACGTGATGGGTCACATGAATATTGACATGACAGAAGTGACATATCTTGGAGAGACACCTGTAGTTGGTAGACAGGAAGGCTGACAATCTTCATCTTCAATAGGGGGTAGAGGCATTGAGTTAAGAAGTGATGAGGACCAATGATGGTGATGAAATGTATCATTTGGTGATGGAAACCCGATGAAAGATGGCAGTCGATGAAGATGATGGATGGAACAGATGGGGAGATGAAGAAGGAAGAAAGAAAGAAGAAGAAACTGGGGGGAAAGAGGGTTTTTATAGGCCTCCAAAAAGGTGGGTTGCCCTTTTAGGAAGGCGCGATCCCACGCTGTATGCTGTCACATCAGGTGGTTTCCGTTCCTTCCTTTTCTGTCCAGATTCCAAGCATTAAGGCTCGCCTCCACGATGAATGCAAGATTACGGTCTGCATAGTGACGATCCTATACAGAGTAGACAGAGTAGACATGAAAGGTTTTAGGTATCAAAACAGCATCGGAGACCAGCTTAACCTGGAACTGGAAGTTATTTGCCATCATCCCTATCATGTCTATTTCATAGCTAGTTTCACCGATGAAGTCTTGCACATATCCAAGCAAAACTTGAGGCTAAGCCATATGTACTGCGGCCTGGACACCTCGCTTACTTCATACTTGAGAAGACAGCCCTGGATGCATTGAGTTGATGAGTTTGAATACCTACCTAGATACTTACTGCACCACAGTCAAGGAAGCCAAGAAGCGTTAGGAGAGCTCGCATCCACCGTTCGACTGCGACTCCCACTGTCGAACTCGAGACACTGTGCCTACGTAGCGTTGCCTCTCATTGCAGGTTTTTGGCGTGAACCATTCAGAGATCACACTACCTCAGCTTGTATATACATGTAGACAGAATCGTAGCTTGCTCTATGGATTTGGCCCTTTGCCGATCAAGCCTCGACCTATGTCTTTCTCCTCTTACATACATATAGCTATTTCGGTACTCGCTCGCGCCAGGCTATACATCCATCAGGAACACTTGCTATTGCTACCTCGCTGTAATTATAGAGGCAAACCATGACACAGGCACGAACTAAGGTTAAATAACGCTTCCATGCAGAATCCTGTCGGTGGGGTTTAAGGGTTCTCCGAGATGTATAGAAGCTATAGACAACACAGTACATGAAGCATCTGTATACATAGTACATTGCGATTTATATCATAAGAAAAAGAAGCGATCGCTTGCCTATGGATCCAACCTTTGAAATGCATGGTATGAAAGCAGGGGAGATAGAAACTATATTTCTAATTTCATCCATTGACGCAGACTGGTCGTTGGAGTTAAGCTTTTCTGGGCTAAACTCAGGTTGGTATAGCGCATCTGTCCGACATAGCTGACCCACATATGGCCACAGGTCCCCAGGTGTCGCCAGCGCCCTTGCTGTGCATCCGAGATCGTTTTCGTCCACCTTGAGAATATTTCTGGACTCGAGGTATCCAATGGTTTGTGTTGAGCCGACACTAATAGTTGGTAGCATTGTCCTGGCGTTTGTGAAGTTGAAAATATTTTCGTTTTCCTGCAGCGACTGCAGCGAGATAGTAAGGATACAATGCGAACTTGGGGACGTACGGTGAGCTGCACGCCTTGTTAATCTCAGAATATGCGGTGAATGGTATTTTGGTCGACTGGTTCGGCGTAACACTGTGGTCGTGTGCAGGTCTACCCCACCCATGGGAGCTCTCGTTACCCGTGTGGTATGTGCGAGCAGCGGGGTCGAGTTGATACCAATTTTGGATGACACCGAGTCAAATGAAGGAGTACAACGGGAGTCGGTTGTGATGGTACAGGGTGTCCCGTGTCGTGGAGTCTTGGAAACTTTAGTAGACTGCCTACCAGAATGTAGCACGATGTAGACACAGGAGCCGATATGGTGGTAGACCACAAAGCTGCCAGTCTCCTGGTCCAGCCCATGAAAATACGAAGCTAGTGAGGAAAGACCTGATGGGAAATGGTAGACTGGATAAGGCCTTGAAGGGTGATATTGTGGAAGACTATCTAGGCTATTGAGAGATACAAACCAGGTACTGAGTACATGTGTAGCTATAGCTCATCATTTCAAACGAACAAACGGTTGGAAGACATGCTGGAAGTACAACAAGGGTAAACCCTTACATATAGATAGCTATATCTAGACTGACAGAGAAATATAGTCAGAATCCAAGTAGAAGCTATGGAGAGACCCTGATCAAAAACAGCGTCCTGAGGACTCGGCCTCTCTGTCTTCAAATGCTTGCTGATGACATACTCAGAAAAGTACTACAGTTCCTAGGTGTAAAGAATGTAAAATATTCCGATCGGATCTATGGCAAACAGACGGTAGAAAATATATAATTCCAATATTTGAAGGAGATACTCCGACACAAAAGAAACGAGTATGATTGACCCATTTCTACAACTTCCTTGTATGGCGATAGACATAATGCCAATCCTCCTTCTTGAGATCCTGACGAACCTTATAATTCCTCTCCGCTGTCTCAATCACTGCCATATCCAAGTCCGCAATGATAAGACCCTCTTCGGTCCCCATCTTGGCGATCGGTCCCACGACAGGAAGTGAGATTTGCGACAAGCCCAGGAAATCCTTCGACGGTCCAGCAGCATTGGCAAAGACAACACCACAGGTATTCTCGAAGCAGCGGGATGTAATGGTCGACTGCAGAAACAAGGCCTCACAGTCGGGGTTATACGCGCGGGCTGCGGGGGAGGCATCATGTGGTGTCCCTGTCAATAATGCCAGTTAGACTAGATAACACATACACATGCAGAGCACGGAAGGTGGAACATACAGTACGTAGGAATGATTACAATCTGAGCGCCATCGGCGATCAACTCTCGGAATGCCTCGGGGAATGCCAGATCCCAGCAGATCAACATCCCCACCCGGCCGATCGGAGTGTCGATTGCCACATGGCGCTCCAGGCCTGAGGAGGTTAGGTGAGGTCTTTCTGTGTGCCAAATATTCTTTTTGCGGTAGGAGCCAAGGATAGCGCCGTCTTGCGAGATAAAGTATGCCGTATTGTAGAACAGTGGTGTTTGGTTGGGATGTGAAAAAGTTTCAATGACGGTACCTGGGACAATGCAGACTCCCAGTTCTTTGGCCAGGGCTTGATAGTTTGCTATGTATTTGGGGGATTCGTCGGCTTGGGTAGCCCATAGTGGGTTTCCGGGGACCATGCCATTGAGATGATATCTGTTTGTTCAAGATCAGCAAGTGTTTTCTTTATTCTGGATATGTAGTATGTGCTTTATGCAGGAGAGGGTATTTGATGATATATTTCTTACTCGGGGAGAACTGTTGAGAACCATGCCTGAGGCAGGATTCTCTCATCCGCAGGATTATCAACGCTACGCCCTTTTTGTCTTTTCTGCCGAAAAGCCCACCTTTAGGGGCCAAATTGAGGACTCCGATCCTCGGCACACAAAGGGGCATAAATAGCAGGAAAAGGCAGATATTACCTAGATCTTCAGACAATTCAATACTTCCATGAGAGATCCTATTCCTAGTATCATTTGAACCCATTGTTGAACCCTACATGCTGTATCATACCTCTGTATCTTCAACAAGAACAACTAGTTCAGCGTGTCGGGCGGCGGCCTCTCGGATGTAGTCGCATGCTTTGGAATAATTATATTCAATATCGAGTTCCTAGAATGGTGTGAGTCACTCCAATTCCAAGATATTTGCCCATTCTCTACAATTTGAAGCCTGGAGACCGCTAATACCGAAAGACTCACCTTGATCTGCCATTGAATGACGGCAATGCGACGAGTCGAGGCCATGATGTGTCAACAACACAAGCAAGAGATTATGAATCCTGAGTAGAAAGCTGGGGTGGAAAAGAAGAAGGAAATCACTTGAATCAATCACTGGCGCACTTTGTTAACCAGTTACCCCAACATGGATTTGGAGAACGTGGGGTCAGTGGCTCCTACCAAAGCTCCAGGGCTGATTGAATTTGACAATGAAAAATCAGAGCCACTTTATTCCTGCTAACTCGTGGGATCAGCTTTGTCGTTCGACTTGAATTTAGATAGTAGAAAAGACAAAAAACACGATATCCGAAAGAAAACCACGCTATAAGACATTGAAAATGACGTCAGTGGGAGAGACTATATGGATACATACACCTTAGGTATGATGTATGTAGGTAGGTACCTGCTAGAGTTCCGACTCCATGGCCTCAAAAGTGATCCCAAATATGAATTCAAGATTATGACCCAGTACACATGCAAGAAGAAACGGAATAAGGATTTGCCCACACTCAACACACTGTCGTAGCATAGGTTACGAGGAACCACACCACTGACGGGGTTGAAATGCTAGAAAAGAGACTCTAAACTCGCGTAATTTTCCATCCCGCATGTAGGCTCTTGGTCATTCCCATCAGTGCTCCCAATTAGAGAACTGGTAGACTGAGAAAGGCAGAACGAAGTCAAGTTACGGCAGAGATTTCCTGGGATTCCCAGATGAGGAGGTAGTCAGCCTGTCTTCCGGCTTTGGTCCATACAGAGACAAGAATGAATACTACCTTGGAAATGCGAGCCACGCTGGCAAATCAAGCTGTTCTTGCTATTTGTGCAATGTATCGGGTGTTTGTAGTTCCGACATTCTACGGAGGACCAATGGCGCCATAACAGGATGTGTGCCAGATGCGCTTCTCTGAGAGTCGTACGGAGTACATTTCTATCAAAAGAAGCGCCGAAAAGAGATGCTTTTCATGGCGAGGATGAGAGAGACCTAATTGACGTTAGTTGGCAAACCTACATTCGTACATCCAAGCGGGTTCAATTATAAACCGGACTACCAGATCTTGCATACTGCTTATCTGCCTTTCTGACCTGTCCGAGCGTTTGCCATAAGCACGGGCGCTCGCTTAGGCCCTTGGCACAGTATCGATTTAACGACTAATCAAGGGTTAAATTGGCTGTTAGTTGAGGATGATCAAATAGCGACCCCTAAGAACATGTCAGTATGCAAAGCACGGAGTATTCCGTACCACATCCGGAGTAGATACCTAGTCCTTTCGACGAAGTATAAAATATAGCGGGATGGGTATCCGTCGGGGAAGCGAGGCATAGGATGTCCGCTATGCTACCACCTTGGCAGCTGAGTGTGCCATCTTCCCTACGGAGTACGGAGTACTTCGTAGTAGGTTTTGGAATGGCCTGGCTATCCTCGGGGCATACTGTAGCATCTGGAAAAGATCATCCCTTCGGGCGAAGAATGTCGGGACGGCGTTGTTGGCCTATGCCCCCTTGTGTAGCACTTGGCTTTCTTGGGTGTCTTGGATTTAGCCCCCTCAGCAGTAAGAATGCAAGTCAGAAGGCGTGAGACACGTAAATAATTGACAAAAAGGCAATACGATGCCACTGCCAAGTATAGGGCGGCTGTCCTATCGATGCAAGATGCAACCAGCGGCCATAGACCAATCACAATCGGGGAGGAGTGATATTTCGGCAGCCCTAACAGCACAGGGGCAAGTCTAGGAACGGCCCACGACATAACCGGAATGAAAAGTGGGCCGATCTAGAACACCCTTTATTCGATACTAGGCAGCGACAATAGGGTTACCCAGGTAGGTAGATTACTCCGTACGGCGGTTTCAGGGCTATACGCCCAGTCACTCCGTACAGATCTCCAAACCGGCCCAGGTTAGTTTGAGGCAGCCCTGGAGCCACCGCCACTCCTGCAGCTCCCGGTTATACATAGCGGACCTTGGAAGTAAGTGCCGCCATCGTGCCAAGGCCCAATGACGACCCCCCGATTTGAATCCTTCCCAATAAAAGCTGGGCTAGAATGGGGGAGGCGGGGGGGTTGGAATCCACTGGAGCTCCAAATGAGTTCTGGTATCATCCACGGAGTACCTAGATACTCCGTACGGAGTACGGAGGACGGGGGAGATACTTCGTACACCAAGCACATAGTATCTACCATCGGGGCCATACCTAGGTACCTAGGTAGGTATCTCTTGCGTCCCAAGTTGGCCGGGTACCGCCCTCGAACTCGCTGAGCCAACGGCCGAGCGATCGACAGCCCACGTTTTCGGTGGCAGCGGACAATACGATACCGTATTGTCATCTTCCCGCATGCGTGATTTTCGGATTTTCCCATCGCAGCTTAGGTTTTATTTTTTTCCCTTTTGGAGGCTGTGATTCTAACTTTTCAGTTTCCATTCCTCTCATCTTAACCTCCTCTTGTCATGTCCCCAGTTACTTCTACGCACAATTGTGGCTCAATGCCACGCGGCTAAGAGCGGCCGTGGTCTCACCTGCACGAGTCAAAAGTCTCCGGTAGCGATCGACGGGACCACATGTACGTAGGCCGTGATAGTTAGACTCGAAAGCTAATAATCAGCAGGATTGAAAAATTCCCCTCCTTTCGAGAGCAATCGATCCCGACAATCTCTCCTCTGCGGCCAGTGCCAGTGGATTTCACTGCGCAACGACGGTCTGGCCGCACCCGTCGGTTCAACATGTTCTCGGCCTTCCTTCGCCGGGTGACATCCTTCAAAGAAAGGATCCCGTTTTTGAACGAACTACACCTCAATTTCATCTTTCTCCATTATGCGTACATTATCTCCTGGGCGATCATCGGTTCCATCATCGTTTACCCCGGGGGCAACATCGACTATATCGATGCTCTGTTCCAAGCAGCAGGCGCCGCTACACAAAGTGGATTGAATACCGTCGATATAAATGGCCTTTGGTTGTACCAACAAATTGTGCTGTATTTGATTACATGTCTGTGCACGCCGATCTTCATCCACAGCGCTTTGGTTTTCATCCGGCTATATTGGTTCGAGAAGCGCTTCCAACATGTCGTCCAGGACGCGCGGGCGATGCGACGTACCCGATCTCGCATGGAAACAGTAACCGAAGATGGAGACGAGGAGAATATCCACCGTGCGGAACTCGGAGTGAGCGGTCGGCCCATTGTGGTGATACGAGATGATTCGGGAGATGCTCGGGACGGACGATTGACAGAGCCGGGAAGCAAAGCCATCAATTCGGGGATGAACACTCCAGAAGCTCGGGGAAACAGTGTTGACTCTAGCTCCGAGGGAACAGATGCGGGCGCCGACTCTCGCTATGAACCTCGCTTTGGACTCGGTAGCTTGAAGGTGCCGACTCATTTGAACCCGGAACATCATATCGCGTTTTTGGAAAAGCAGCGGAAGAACAAAGGAGCTCTGCGGATCCCCAGTCCTCGGGAATATGACCGCGGTGGTGCTCCGGAGGCTCTAGAAGAAGATCTGGATCAGGAGGGTGAGCAGGCTCAACCTTCCAGTGACAATGACGATGAACACAGCAACGGTGCACCCCGTGAGGAGCTCGATCATGTCGGTCCCCTTGAAGGGCCACACATCACCATCAATGAGCCAGATATTTCAAGAACCCGTCCACGCGGTAGTACCTTCCCCCGTCTGGACACTCGGCCCACTTTCCGGGAGACCAAAGATGGCAACGAAACCACTACGCTTGCTCCTACTACCACGAAAAACACATTTAGAGGAGTTTTCCGATCCCTGACACAAGAGCGCGACCTCTCTACTCAACCATATCTCAGTTGGAATGCAACAGTGGCACGTAACTCCAACTTCGTCGATCTGACGGAGGAGCAGCGTAATGAGCTGGGCGGTATCGAATACCGCGCTCTCAAAACACTGGCTGTCGTTCTTATCACCTACTATGTCGGCTTTCATCTTATCGGTTTGGTCAGCATGGTTGGCTGGATTATGACCACAGACACATGGGGCGACATTGTCCGAGACGCTGGGGTTGGGCGGCCATGGTGGGGGATCTTTACCTCTGCCTCTGCCTTCAATGACTTGGGGTTCACCTTGACACCTGACTCAATGTACTCCTTCAAAAGAGCTGTTTTCCCTCTGCTGATGCTGTCCTTCTTGATCATCATCGGCAATACCGCCTTCCCGTGTATGCTGCGTCTAATGATCTGGGTTCTTTCGAAGTTCACACGCCAGGGTACTGCGCTATGGGAGGAGCTGAAGTTTCTTTTGGACCACCCTCGGCGATGCTTTACTCTACTGTTTCCTCGTAATGCCACTTGGTGGTTGTTTGCGATTCTTGTCGCGTTGAACGGCATTGATTTGATCTTCTTTGTTATCCTAGATGTGAGTTTCGATTGTCTCCCTTGAGACAGGATTCCCGCTGACCTTGATTTCCCAGCTCAATGATTCTGCTGTCACCGCATTACCTCCCGGTATCCGAGTGGTGGACGGCTTTTTCCAAGCTGCTGCGACACGAACAGCCGGATTTGGAATCATCAGTCTTTCTGAACTTCACCCCGCCATCCAAGTCTCCTACTTGATCATGATGTATATCTCAGTCTTCCCTATTGCCATTTCTGTGCGTCGAACCAATGTCTACGAGGAGAAGAGTCTGGGTATCTACGATGCCACCGACGAAGATCATGACGAGGAAACGAATGCCCCCTCCTATATCGGAGCGCATTTGCGACGCCAGCTGAGTTTTGATCTGTGGTATGTCTTTTTGGGTCTGTTTATCATCGCTATTGCGGAAGGATCGAGATTGCAGAATGTGACCGATTACTCCTTCCAGCTCTTCACCGTGCTGTTCGAAGTTGTCTCGGCCTATGGTACTGTGGGTCTGTCGTTTGGATACACCGATGTCAACACCTCCTTTTCTGGCCAGTTCAATGTGGTCTCCAAACTGGTGATCATTGCTATGCAACTTCGCGGTCGCCACCGTGGCCTGCCCTACGCACTGGACCGTGCTGTCCTTCTCCCTTCCGATGCACTCAACCGACACGAGGCTGAAGAGGGCGAACGCCGCATGCGCCGCCGTGCATCTAACCTGAGTGGTGGTGCGTCCTTTGGCCAATCACAATCGCGTACCTTATCTCAGGCGAGGAACGATGCCGGTCTGTCTTCGGGTCTGGAAACTCATGACTGGCAGGCACAGGCTTCTCCAAATGCAGAGTCTCTGGTGCATCGTTCTTCAACTATCCGATCCAATCGGTAGAAAATGGGTGGAATGTTTGCTTTTTTGTTGATACCTATAGAGGCTTGGCGTTCTACATACGAAGTACGGAGTATACACATCACGGATCGATTCTAATCACGTTATGCACATACATATCATATAATTTTGGACACATCGAATTTCTATCCTGCATTCGTCTTCTTTGTTCCCATAAATTGCGGCTGTGACGTCGGGGGTTCGACTGTCACATTCCTTGATTGGTAGTCGGGCTGAGCCTCCTCTTTGAGGTGACTGCTATAGATTCAGCTGTACCTCCAGTCGCTGACCTTGGGAGTTCGACACTGCAATCCGCATCTGCTAGCGTGCCTCTTCCTCTCTCCTCTATACGTTCACTTCAACCCTTCGCCGAAGTCATGCCTCTTCCTCTGTCTCTCAGTATGGCAATGAAATCTTGGATAAATCATTTACGCGGCAAATAAATGGCTACCAATTAATCGAAAATTCCAATCTCAGATTGATATTTGACGGAGCCTTGTCAACAGTACGGAGTACATACTACCTATGATGTAGGTAGTCGATCTAGAGACTTGTTTATTTATAGCGAGGTGAACCATGGGCGTGCAAGCGGGATGGATCGACGCCTTTCCACTTTGGAACACGGAAGGTGTCCATGACGGCGAAGTTGATAGTGTGTGTATATGATTACAAGGATATATTCTACGGGTTAAGCTCCAGCTCTCACACATTTCATCTTCATCCCACATCCCTATATACTATTGTTTTTTTTTGTTTTTGTTATCGTTTGAATCGTCAACTATGGACAACCACCAACTACCCCAACTCCCCCAAGACCAGTACAGCGGGGCATCTCGGCGTGTCTCCACCGAAACCAAAACCCCAATCGCGACTGCCAGCCAACCAGAAACAGACGCCACCACCAAATATCCCTGCTTCAACCCACGTGGTTGGTCCTTGCGCAAGCAGATCCTCGTCGGAGCCACTGTTATCCTTGCTCTCTTGGTTGTGATCGTGGTCCCAGTCGAGGTGATCCAAAACCGCTACCCGAACTATACACCCTTGCACTATCAGCTAGCCGACGAGTACTCCGGCCCGACATTCTTCGACCATTTCACCTACTTCACAGATGCAGACCCAACAAATGGCTTCGTCGTCTACGTCAATGAGCACGTCGCTGCAGATCTCAATCTCACGCATGCAAGCAACACCTCGGCCGTCCTGCGGGTAGATTCTACCACGCCCAATACTCTCTCCGGCCGGAACTCCGTACGCGTCGAGTCCAAAAAGACCTACGACACTGGCCTCTTTATCTTCGATATCATCCACACTCCCTTCGGCTGTGGAACATGGCCAGCCCTGTGGCTGACAGACCCAGACAACTGGCCGAATAATGGCGAGATCGACGTTCTCGAAACCACCAACGAAGGAACCCACGGGAATGAAATAACTATCCACACCACCGCGGGATGTAATATGGATGTCAAGCGCAAAGAAACCGGTCAAGCAGTATCTACGAACTGCCATAATGCCACGGCTGAGAACTCGGGCTGTGGTGTCATCGGAGGCGTGGATACTTACGGCCAGGCGATGAATAATCTCGGGGGAGGTGTTTATGCTCTTGAACTCCGCACCGAGGGAATCCGGGTGTGGTTCTTCCCTCGGGATTCTATTCCATCTGATATCACCAGTGAGAATCCTGACCCGAGTACCTGGGGTACTGCGCTTGCCGACTTCCCCAGTACAGACTGTGACATTGCGGCGCATTTTAGGAATCAGAGTATCATTGTTAATATTGATCTTTGTGGTGATCTTGCTGCCCAGCCACAGTTTTATGATACTTTGTATCATTGCCCGGCGAGTTGTACGAGTTTTGTGGCCCATAATCCCCACAGTTTTGTCGATGCCTATTGGGAGTTTAATAGCTTCAAGGTCTATCAAGCTGTCTAAAATTGGAGACATGGATGTTTTCTCTTATTTTGGATTTTATTTTTCTTTGCTATTTGGCTGCTCAAATGGACAGGTAGAAGTTTCCTGTCCGGATGCTATCTTGCTCCTAGAACACGTCCTTGTTCCTCCGGGGTTCGCTCCCTTTCCGTCGGACTGTTGCTCAAGGCAAACCTGTAATGAGATGTTTGTTAGCTAAATCCAGATCAAATCCAAATGGAGGTAACTGGTCTTTCTTTGTAGTTGACCTTTCTGTCTGTTCTTTTTGTCCCAGGATGTGGTGAATATCGAAAAAAACGATGGACTACTCCCCCCCCCCCCCCCCTGTAGGTAGGTAGCTTCCAGCAATAGCTTGTAACGAACTGCTTGGTTATATATATAAAAGTCCATATCAATACCGGACTTAGAATGAATCCATTCTGGTTGCTTCTTCGAGAGGAGCAGAATTTGGGGATATCTCCCTCTATACATTGTAGGTTTCCCTTTGTTGTAGACCTGGTGCCATCCGCTGTTGCGTTAGAACACAATGATTGCACATAGTGCCCATTATAATATCGGTTGTGAATTCAGATTGCTTGTTTGAAAGCTCGGCACAATAGTGATGTTGAGAAGGCTACCAAAGCTGCAAAGAGAAGAAGGAGAATATTAAAACTCTGGTTCTTTACTACATGCTAGTGGCCTTGATAGCCAGCCATAAAGCAAGCAACCCAACAAAGGGCTCAGTATCGACCTGAAAAGGCACGAGTAATCAGCTACAGAGAGGTGTCTCGACAATATTCATGCTAAAAGAAAACATAAGAACAAGAAAATTGGAATGGGTATCTCGAACCAAGATAAATCGTTCATAGTAAAAACGGGTATCCATGCTTCATTTTCAGAGAAAATGTCACGGAGGGCGTTGGAACGGATCCGAGTGGGTTCAGTTCTTCATAGCGCCGCAGTTTTGGAGTATGAGCCAGGAGCCCGAATGAAAGGAACCCTAAGGATGCTGATACAAGATCCCGCAAAAGAACAATAGATAACAATCATAATCATCGTGAAAATAACAGAGGAAAGGAAGCAACTACAGCTGTCGGAGCAAACTGCCATCTGCGAAGGGGTTTTCGGGGGACATATCCAGCAGCGGTCGTGTGGCATTACGATCACCCGTTGCAACGCCGTGTCCGGTGCGTGGATTGCGATGACTGGCTGTGCTGGCTGAATGCGCTAGCAGACTATGTGGAGTAAATTGATTGGGAAGTGCCGGGGCTCCTTCAGCGGAAATCGGAGAGGCGAGGTGGTTGTGGTTACGCACGCTGCGAGTGGTGTTCCGACGCTGAGGGGTATTATCCGCGGGGCGTCTCCAGGTAGTTGCCGATGGAATTGGGATTGCACCTTGGGTCAACTCAGGACCGGTGGCTCCGTCGATCAGTTGCATGCCTGGTTGCACTTTGACGCCGTGGCCCAGGCCCTTACGGCTATGTTGCGGCGGTTCGGCATAAACCGGGGTAAGATCGACAAGAGGCTTGTTCGGGTGGTTGAGAGATAGTGTTCGATTGAAAAGGCATGGGTCGGGTGCACGAGTCATAGTGTTGGTTCGGCTGCTGTGGTTTGAGTCATAGGCGGGCGAGGGTGCTGGTGCTCCGCTCATAAAGCCAAGGCCCGAGAAGGGCTCTTGTTGGGCTCTTTTCTCACGATCATCACGTTCTCGCATAGCAGTCTGTCGTTGGGTGTATGTTCGACCTAGAAGTCCAGTTGGCGAAAAGGTAGATCCATCGTCTTGCTCGGGAGGAATGGCCGAGATCAATGCTTCCCTGTCAGAAAAAGGTCCATCCAGATCGGTATCGAGCGTGAGAGTTAGAGGATAGGAGGATGGAGGGGGCGCGTGTCCACGGAGTGTCTTCTTCCTAGCGAAAAGCTCCTTGGAGCTTGTTGGCCTCTGTTGGTCAGAGCTTTCCTGGTTTGTAGACTCGCTTGAAGTTTGTTGCTCTATAAGAGGAGCTTCATTGTGCAGGCTCCTCGGTTGACCGGTTGATTTCTTCGTGCCAGAACGCTTCGGTAGTGTTTCAGTCTCTGGTTTCTTAGCCGCGCCCTTCTTATTCACAAGGTACCAACTTCTCCATTTCTGCACTGCTCGGTACCAGGTGTCTGCAACAGACTTGTCACTGGTCGAGAAAAAGTGAAGGAAGTTCTCTGTGGAAAGGAACATGGAGGATTTCTGCTGGCTTTTGATCGCGAAGCACAGCTTCTTAGGCGGCTTGATGTCTTTATTTAGAGTTCGAGCGTTGGGAAAGTAAATATCAAAATCAGAGATATGGCAAATGTTCGTTTGCTCCTTCGCATTCTCTTTCTTCGAGATCGTCACTTGTCCATCGGTACGCAAAGTGACATATCGCTTGTCCCACTTGCGAGGACGTTGGGAATAATAAATATGAACCGTCACTGGAGACAGTTCTCCAGTCGGGGCATGTGCAGCATCAAGCTGAGCCAGCGCTTCCACACTCGAGGGTGGAATAATGATGAAATGGTTCTCGGCGTCGTGCGACCAAGAATTCATGACCTCCCGAATAAACTCGTACCGCCGGAGCGGACGCTCTAGGCCGACTTGAGAGAACGATTCCATAAGAATAAACCTGTCGGCCTGGATGTCGCGGGACAAGTACTTAGAAGCATCTAACAGTAGGTCGTGGACTTGAGTCGACGGGGTAACAACAAGGTCGGTGGTATAATCCCCATATTTGACTAGGGCACGTCGCTCTCCGGCATTAACAGCACTGACAGGCGCATCAACTCCAGGTACCACGCCGGTTCCACCCACGCCGATGTATTTTGGAGCGGAGTCAGCTTTCTTGACATGGTCTTTGACCTTTGACAGTTTGACCTTCTGTAAGAAAGATTTGCGACTGCTGTCGTTTCCCGAGTGTGAACTGGGTGGAGGATCTGGAGCACGCTGTGACCTGGGTTGCCGTTGCGCTGACGGGGCCAACACCTGAGGCCGCCGGGGTTGTTGTGCCGACTGATCCTCTCCAGTCAATTGTTGCATTGCATTTTGTCGATGCGCCTCGCGCAGCGCTTCCTCCTTGTTCTGCTTTGCCACCTGGTGACTAGCTGCCGCTTGCTCGCTTGGTACCTGTTCACCCCGCGTCTCCGGCTGAGGTCGCGCGTGAGCCAATGTTGTGGGGATAGGAGGTACCCCGTTGCCATCTACCGGTGGTCGGTTGCGACGATATCGAGATCTACTTCTTGCGATCGAGGGATTCGGCTCGACGCTAGGCACTGGCGCAGGCGGTGGAGCCATTGCGACGTCTCCAGTAACCACACCTCGTGCGCCGCGATATCGAGAGAATTTCTGTACGGTTTGCACCGCTGTTGCACTGTTTGGATTCATGCTGGAGTTTCGGGTGAAAATCAGCCCCCGGGGGCCAAGGCGCGAGCGTTTCGAAAATTTTGGACTCAGGTTTCTTTCGCCAGGACGAGATTAGCGTCGCCTTCGAGACGGCAAATTTCCGCCAATTCCCCCAAAGCGGAGGTTGCAACCCTGTTACTATGCGACGTCGAACGGACTGGGAGAGGTGGAAATGAAACGCCAAATTCGGTGGAAATGAGGGAAAAAAAACCAAGATATGGGATTCGACCTCCAAAGAAGAAAGAATCCCCCTGGTCTCTCGCGATCAAACCGGCCTGTTCTCAATCATTAGCGGCCCGCACCGATCGTCAATTGGACCGGACTGGCCCGGGCGACATTTCCCTGGCGCCTCGCGCGTTTCCTTCGACAGATCATATATGGCATCGGAGATGCTGATCGAGTCTGGTTTGGGAGATTTGCTGTTCCATTGCAGTCGGATTCGCCCGCCATCCCTGGATACTGTGCGATCCAGACACCGGGGCATGAGGTATAGCATGTTGTATACCCCGTACCGTTCGTTGACGTTCTATGAAATGATAAGATCGACAGGTACTGCGTACTATTGGCACTATTGGATTGTTCCATGCGAAATATGATTCGACTGCTGGATCCTGATCGCCCCGGGTCCACAAGACGATCACATACCACCCCTAGGGTATACAGGGTGAAACGCTTGGATTGTGAACCCCAGTCGAAAAAGGAGGTGGAAATGCAGGGTCAAAATCTGAAATGATGATCGTAAGAGCAAGACTGAGTACAGAGTACTCCGTACGGAGACCTACATGTACTTTCAATGTCTATGTGATATAGACCATCGTCGCTACTACGCAGTACGGAGTACGGAGTACAGCCTTGTTAGCCTACTATACATACCTCTCCCTCTCACGATCAGGATGATCCTACGATCGATCTATTCCCCGGATTTTCAACGGTCGCCAACCCGAGAGGATGGTTCAGAGATGGGCCAAGTGGATATCGTGGAGCCATGCAAATGGTCTCCAACGTAGAATAGACGACGGTGATGCTTGTTTGCAATCTCACAACTACCAGTGCTCCGTGAATGGATTGAAATCTCTTTTTCACTTTTGATTGGATCCTCTATATTCCTTTTTTTTTCTTTTTTTGCGCGAATGTCGGGGTTTGAATCCAATTCATTTCCTATAAGCACCCAACTCTCGGCGCCTGCAGATCGTTAGCACAGCCCTACACAAAGGGGGTCCTAGTTATGGATTCTCCACATCACTTACCACCATGCAATGAAATCCATCGTCCGCACGTCAATCCCAAGCTCCGTCAGTGCCTTGGTAGACAGATGTGTATCATAAGGGCGCGCGACACCCGCATTGGGATCATTGCCTTGCTTATTGGCCACCATACCGGGAATAGCGACTCCAAGCACCTGAGCCAGCTTCTGGCAGATCTGATACTTGGTCATGCAGTCTTCGGAGGAGAATTGAAGGACGCGGGGGAAATCCTTGCGCTTCTCCTTCTCACGCAGGTACTTAATGACAATGTCGCGACACACACGCGCGACGTCCTCGGTATTAGTCGGGTAGCGCTGAGACCAGTCGTCCATCTTCACACCAGCGTTCTCATCGGTGGCCTTCTTGACCGAGTCAACCAGCGTGTTGATGGCACTTTCCGCGTTCGCCTTGGCGTGTCCGTACAGCACTGGTACACGCAAGACCACACCCAGACCCGCGCTCGTTGTCTCTAGCACGGCTTTCTCGCCGTCCAGTTTCAACTGCCCGTATAGATTCGGTGGTTTGGTCTCCGCATTGGCCTCGTAGGGTGCGTCACCTTCCGTGCCCGGGAAGACGTAATCGGTCGAGATGTAGATGAGGAAAGCACCGCGGGACTGGCATTCTTTGGCCAATGTGCGGGTAGCGTCAACATTGACCTTCCGGGCTTGCTCTGGGTTTTTGTCGCAGAGGTCTGGGGACTTGTTCGCGGCGCCTGTGAGCTGTTAGTCTATAGTGGGGGACTTCGCAAGGGCTTCGGAGCTTACAATGAATGACAATCTGAGGCCTGGTGGTAGTTTCAAGCCGATTAGTGTCTATCATCAAGGATTGCCCTGGTGTATACCTACTTTACTTCGTCAAAAAGCGTCTTAATATCTTCTTCCTTCTCCAGGTCGGCTTTCAAGATAGTTGGCGGGGCAGTACGAGAGAATCCCTGCCCAACGACCAACACGCCAGAGTGCTGGAAGGTACTGAAAACGGCACGGCCGAGAAGGCCGCTAGCTCCAGTCACCAGTACAGTCGATGTCATTTTTGAAGGATGTAGAGTGCAAGAGAAACGGGGATTTTTATTTTTTTTGAAGGCGCGGGGCCACTGTGACGTAACTGACTCCCGACTCCAGGCCTCCAGGGCTTCAGGGCTGCATGTGGAGATGAAGTCGAGTCGTATTGCGACCAATTCCCCTCCGGAGTACGACGGGAATCCATTTGATGCATGTCGTTGAGGTACGCCTCATGATATCATGGCCAATATAACTATGCAGACGAGCGAAATCGGTCTCCGACGGAGGGTTGTTGAGGGGGATTGACCGGGTCTCAGAGACATTGTGTATATTGTATATTGTACGAATAGAGGTCGATAGCTTTGACCTCTCATATCCAGTTAAACTACCACACTAAGCAATATCAACCGTTTTGAAAGACCCTGCAAGCGGTTGGGCGAAAAAGGCCGAAAAAGCCCGAGCTCGAATCAAAAGCGGACGGGACCTGAGCTTCGGAGGCAGATCGGAGGGTCTCCCATCCAAGCGGAATTTTTATTGCTTTTGTGATAACCATGTCTGGTGCCAGGAACTTCACAGCTGCTTTGCGGCGGGCCCGAGTGCCTCGTCCTCGTCTTGCCATTCGCCCTACCCAATCCATCACACCCTTGACTGCACGCACCTTCAGCGCCGGCGCCACTCGCAACTCTGACTCCCGACAGATCAAGTTCACCAGCGACGCCTACCCCAACCTCAAGCGCAATCCCAACTTCGCCGAAATCTCCGCCGACGATGTTGCTCACTTCAAGGAGCTGCTGGGCTCCCAGTCAGCCGTGATTGATGGCGTGACCGCCGACGCAACCGACGATATCGAACCCTTCAACAGCGACTGGATGCGCAAGTACCGTGGCCACACCCGGCTTGTTCTGAAGCCTCAAAATGCTCAGGAGGTCAGCAAGGTGCTGAAATACTGTAACGAGCGCAAATTGGCTGTTGTGCCCCAGGGTGGAAATACCGGTCTGGTCGGTGGCTCCGTGCCGGTCTTCGATGAGATCGTCATCAACACTTCGCGCATGAACCAGATCCGCTCTTTCGATCCTGCCTCGGGTGTGCTGGTCGCAGATGCTGGAGTTATCCTCGAAGTGGCTGATCAATACCTGGCCGACCGCCAGCACCTGTTCCCTCTGGACCTCGGTGCTAAGGGCTCCTGCCACATCGGTGGAAATGTCTCTACCAACGCTGGTGGTCTTCGTCTCCTCCGCTACGGTAGTTTGCACGGCAGTGTGCTCGGCCTCGAGGCAGTCCTGCCGGACGGGACTATTGTCGATGCCCTGTCGACCCTCCGCAAAAACAACACTGGCTACGATCTTAAGCAGCTGTTCATCGGCTCCGAGGGCACCATTGGCCTTGTAACTGCTGTCTCTATCCAGTGCCCCCCTCGCCCCAAGGCGGTCAATGTGGCTTACTTCGGTCTCGAGAGCTTCGAGCAGGTCCAGCAGGCCTACCTTGCGGCCAAGGGCCAGCTCTCGGAGATTCTGTCTGCGTTCGAGCTGATGGACGGTCGCAGCCAGAAATTGGTTATTGAATCTACCGGTAACAAGCACCCTCTCGAGGGTGAGTACCCCTTCTACTGTCTGGTCGAGACTAGTGGTTCCAACGCCGAGCACGACATGGCCAAGTTGGAGTCTTTCTTGGAGAGCGTGATGGGTGATGGCATTGTTGCCGACGGTGTCCTGGCCCAGGATGAGACCCAATTCCAGGCTTTGTGGCGCTGGCGGGAGGGTATCACTGAGTCGCTCAGCCACCTGGGTGGCACCTACAAGTACGATGTGTCTATCCCGTTAGCGGATCTATACAAGCTTGTGGAGGACTGCAGGGCTCGCCTGACAGAAAAGGGACTTGTTGGTGATGATGATTCCTTCCCCGTTCGTGCTGTTGTCGGTTACGGTCACATGGGCGACTCCAACTTGCACTTGAACGTTTCCGTGCGACAGTACAGCAAGGAAGTGGAGAAGGCGATCGAGCCCTGGGTGTATGAGTGGATCCAGAAGCGCCAGGGCAGTATTAGTGCTGAGCATGGACTTGGCGTGGCCAAGCGGGAGTTCATTGGCTACAGCCAGAATGAGACGATGGTGAAGCTCATGAAGCAGCTCAAGAACCTCTATGATCCGGTAAGCTGGGTTGTCACCGCTACTTCGCACACATTGCTAACATGCTCTTTAGAATGGGATCATGAACCCGTACAAGTACATCTAGAGATGGTTGTGTACATGTATATAGAAATAGCCCATAATAACCGCCGCTTTGATCCCAGTCGTGCCACCACCCAACCTGGAAAGTCCTCTGTAAACATCTCAAAATTGCGCCCACGCAGCACCCACAAAGACGTAACTGATCACCCCAAGCCAAAGCCGATCAGCTGAGTGGACCCTTGCGTCAATACCCCGGTCGGTGCCTGAGGCCAGCCGTTGCCATGTGAGACGGAGCTTGTTTGGGGTTTGATGCTCCACCCCTTGCCCGCCATTGCCGATGGCTCCTTTTAGTACTCTCTTTCCCTTCCAAGCTCCATTCATCTGTTCCTTGGATGAGCCCTGTCCACATCGCAGCCCTGTCCAACCGGAGTAGCTAGCTGGGCCGATTATTTCACAATGGACGATATGGCGAGCCATTACCAGGTGATGGAGGAGCTGGGGAGTGAGTTGCCTTCTGACAAGGGTTCTTTTTTTTTTGACGTTTCCGTCGGCTAACCGAGCTCTCCGTTTGCAGGTGGCAGTTTCGGTGTTGTTTACAAGGCAATCGACAAAACCGACGGCGAGATCGTTGCCATTAAACACGTACGCGTTCCTTCCGATTTTCGAGCCTTGATTCGTTTGCCGGCCTTTCGTTCAATAATTGACCTGTTTTCAGATCGATCTCGAGTCCAGCGAGGATGATATTCAGGAGATTCAGCAGGAAATTTCCGTTTTGGCTACCTGCGCGAGCCCCTTTGTTACACAGTACAAGGCTAGTTTCCTCAAGGGCCACAAATTATGGATCGTCATGGAATATCTCGGGGGTGGTTCCTGTTTGGACTTGGTACGTCGATTGCTGCTATTTTTATGTTCTGGGTTGCATCTCTGACCGTCCCAGTTGAAACCAGGATGTTTCAACGAAGCCCATGTGGCCATCGTCTGCCGCGAACTTCTTTTGGGCTTGGATTATTTGCATAGCGAAGGCAAAATCCATCGCGATGTCAAGGCAGCCAACGTTTTGCTGTCCCAGACCGGAAAGGTGAAGCTGGCCGACTTTGGTGTCGCCGCACAGCTCGTCAACATCAAGTCACAACGCAACACATTCGTCGGAACTCCGTTTTGGATGGCGCCGGAAGTAATCCAGCAGGCTGGATACGATTTCAAGGCCGACATCTGGTCCTTGGGTATTACAGCAATCGAGATGATCAATGGAGAACCCCCGCATGCTAGCACCCACCCCATGAAAGTGCTCTTCCTGATCCCGAAAAACCCCGCCCCTCGCCTTGAAGGACACGAGTACAGCAATACATTCAAGGACTTTATTGCACAATGTCTGACAAAAGACCCGGAGCTGCGGCCGAGTGCAAAGGAGCTCCTGAGACACAAATTCGTTCGGAATGCGGGAAAGCCCGAGTCCCTCCAAGAACTGATTCATCGCAAGCAGGACTGGGATGGTGGCCGTGGTGAGGCGAGAGATGTGAAATACTATGCCGAGTCTCTCAACACCATGACCAGGCCCGGTGATCTCGACGATGACGATTGGGTATTCGATACGGTCAAGGCCCCTACCATATGGAAACCCAAGGGCACGGACTGGATGAGATTCGACGAGGGAGATGAGAACATACCCGAAACAGCGCAGATGATGGAAGAGATGCATATCGGTCAACCACCCCCTCCGCCTAAACACCAGGCTAACTGCACAGTCCGCCGAGCTCCTACGGATAGATCTCCGTCTGTCAGGCGTGCCAACACGAAGCGCCGCTCTAGTGGTGTCAAACAGCCTCTCGGTATTGACTTGACCTATGGCAACAGCCCGTCTACAGTCAGGCAATTCCGCCGAGTCTCAGACAAAGCCACCGCTGATATGAGCCCACAAAAGCAGGGCTTTGATGAGAATGCTAGTCCCAAGGCCATGTCCACCGACTCTTCAAGCAAGGAGGCTCAGATTGGGCGACGTGCATACAGCAAAGCAGTAGGACTTTCATGCCAGGAAGTCCTGTCTACCACGGGAGATGGCGATAAGCGTGAGGCTATCTCTAGACTCGCCGAAGCATGGAGTGACCTTGAAATGGTTGATCCTGAAGGCCTCTACCATATCGTGAGAATCATGAACGAGAAACTCCAAGCCGACTCACGGCTCTCTACACTTATTCCGTCCACTCAGCCCGATTCCCCCTCGCGGCCCCGTCTCGTCCTAGCCCAAAACAATCCCCACCTTAAAAGCCATCGGCGTCGTCAATCCTACGTCCCCGACCCTCAGCCCCAATCACCAACATCCAGCGCTCCGCAAACTTCACCTGGTATGGAACACACAAAACAACTTTCCGACGTCCTCTACCAGCGGTGGTCAGAAGGCCTCCGCAACCGCTGGGGCGGCATATAATCACCTTCATTCATCACCTTTCCGCTTCAGCCATTGACCGCCACACCTCACTACTATTTATTCCATTCGCTGTATAGACCGAATTTGGCGTTCTGGCACTTGTACAACCCCTTGTCACTCGCTGCATTTGTGGCGTCCGTTCACTCTTCTCTGTTACCTGTCACTTACTCGGGTGGGACTGGTCCCGGAGTTCCTAATGATCTGCTTTAATCTTTTTGCGCTTTCTTGTGTACTCTCCTTCTTTTTCTTTGTTTTTTTTTTTAGGGTGATAGAATGCTTTCTGTGCTTCTATCTTTGTCTATTGGTCTTTTGGTTTTGTCTGTGATTTTGTTGGGATATCTTCCACGGGTACTAGAACATACTATGTCTGAAATGTGATAAACGTCTTGCTTTTTATGATCATTGAATGGTTTGATCATTAGCTGCATATGCTATGTGTATGCTTTGGAACTTAGATGCTGTAACTTGGATGTTGTCATTTTAGGCTCTCTTTGTATCTTGGGCTGTTGCTCCTCGAATGTTACCTAGTGGACGTCCATGATCAAGGCTCGGCTGTCTGCACTCGGTGTTTTAATCCCTTTTCCATGATGTGTGAGAAACAAGAGAAGATTCCCTCAATAGCCCCAGCTGAGAATTGAAGAACGACTGTTATAGAGATCTCGGATGTTCTTGTGCTCCTCTTATCCCTCTTGATCATTCTATATCTTCTGAATCCTCTACACAAAGGCCTGCTTGATGTCATGAAGTGCTTCCCTCCTGTATTCCGCGCTCCTCCCATATCTAACTAGTATTGCATCGATCTCTTATCGACCGTGGCATGCAAGGTGATCATGTCAATCTCCGGAAGCTGACACCAGCACTCTCTGGGATAAACTGACCATCATAAGGATTGATAGCGTCCGTGTGGGTTTCATGAGAGAAATAGCATGCGCAATTTGGGATCAGTCGTCTCTCGGGTTCTCTTGTGAGTTTGTGTGGCTGTATAAGTGCTGCTGACTTAGTGCCATCGTCCCATTTGAATCTCTGGGCTAAATAGAGGGTATCTACATTTAACATTGAAGGAACGCGACATGTTATGTTGATCTAGTGCCTTCAGCCTTCCTCGGGTTGACAAGAAGCCCTCGATGGTATAGCGTGGATTCTGTGGATCTGTCACTCATTTCGGATGCCTGTCTTCACGTATAAGATTTATGGTTTCCGCTGGAATAATCGACACACACTTATGCAAACTACCTAGGTCATAGGCAAGGCCTAGAGAAGAAGTAGACTTGATCTGAGCCACAAGTTTGTAACATGCATCTCATGTATGCTGAAATAGTATGCCTTGGTAGCACCTTCTCTTTGATCCGCTGACTGCCACAATACCCCGAGGGTCCCAGTGGCATAGAATCACAATCACGCCCAGGAAACATCTCAAAGGGCCAGCTATACTCCGTATGGGACCCCAAGATTGAGGTGGGTCATGTCCCACATCCGCCCCACTCCTTTAGTTTAACCTTTTCAGGTTCCAAGGTTCAGAGGTTGAAACCTCCACTTGAGCTGTACTCAGGTCCAGGTACATTGATTTTGACTACATTATGTATATATATCAGGGATTTGACCAGGACGTGGAGGATTTGACGAGTAAAGCAGATATCCTTTCATAAGTGTCCTGCTCACTCCTTCTTCTAGCATGGCTCAAGCACATATCATCGCCATCTTGCATCATTGACCGTAGATTCCATATCGCCATGAAAGCGCATTTCATCCACGCCTTGAAAGATGGAGTCAACTCTGGCCAAGCCTCAACAATCTTGATAAAATAATCGTGCGCCATTCTGGATAAGAGGTGTAGACTACGGGGAGATACAGAGTAGAGAGCAAATACTTAGGTGGTAGATGTGACCGGTCTAGAATTCTTTTGCATCCAGGTCGCTAGAGCTGGATTCCTCCCTAGGAGCGGCAGTAGGAGCGATAGTCCGGAATCAAGCGAGAAGCAGGATTCGAACAAAACAGGTTGAATTTACAAACAATTCGGCTGGACTTCAAGTAAATAGGAACTGGAAGCTACCTCGGTATATGGCTCTACGTAGTTCCAGGGGCTTTGGTTTACTCCCTTCCATGCAGCTCCAATGGTGGGCTTTGGAATGACGAGAGGATTGGTTATATTAGAATTTGAAGGGTTCCTAGTGAGTGGAGTTTTCTAAAATGATGTATATACTTCAACAGACATCTGATTCCAGGAGTATATCAGGTGGAAAGACTCAACTCAGGCAGTCTCATGGGATGTCTGCGTAACCTCTTCTTTGGCAGGGTTCGTCTTCTGGGACATCCACTCATGTCGTAATAATCCTAGTGCCGTCGGTCGATCTTCGGGATTCCATTGCAGAGCTTTTCGTACCCACCGCAAGAACCCATCCACATCCTCGCCGTCAATGTTACCATTAGCTGCCAAGCTCTCTATGCTCCGGTCTGGTATAGGAGCTTGGTCCGTCCAATTCCCTTGTTCGTCCCAGAACATAGACCCGAGTCGCATCTGGTCCCGGAATTCCGGTGGAGGGGGGCCGAGTAGAGCAACCAACTCGGCGATATGGACCCGATCATCGAAGGCTCCGTCTGAATTCCTTCCATGGACCAGCTCTTGTGAACTGGCATAATTCCATGCCTACATACCCAAGGTGAGTGTCTTATACCTTTCGCCACATGATCGTGTACTCACGAGTAAGCCGATATGCCATATCTCAGTCTTATGGTTATATTTTGATTTTAGAACCTCTTCGGGGGACCTGGAATGTTTCTCGGCGATGCCAGAGGTATCATGGTCTTGGGAATCAAGACGGAGGGGAACACCATCGCCTGGGAGTATCATTGGAGTGATGAGCTCCTCATTGCTGGGGCTGCCAATTATTTCCCGGTCACACTCAGCGTCTAGTGATTTGTTGGGATGGATTCCTGCCCGAGTGTCAGTGTCTTTCTTTTACACACAATGGCACAGGTGGGGGATATACGGGCAGTCAGATAACAGTCTGTGTGTAAAAAGTCCATCATGAGCAACATCTGTTTCATTGTCGACCTGATTGACCCGAGATCCAGCTTCTCTCCCGAATGCATTTGTTCGGTATCCATTGCGGGTGCCTCATGAACAACACAAATATGAGGTCCATGAGGGCCTTCGATCAGAAACCGATCGCTGACCTTGTGAAGTGGGCACATCTGCTGCTGATATACTGGTGGAGGGTGGATGCGTCCATAAGTCTTCAGCATATAGTCAACCACATAGATCTTCAAAACGACCATTCTAGGCTCCCTATGGGTGACTAGGTTCAGAATAGCAGCGTGCCGACTCAATTGGGACACTCACAGCAGGTCAACAGCTTGCCATACAGTGGCGGTGGGTCCATACCCAATCTTGTACAAGATTTGGTACCTGTCGCGCAGGATCTCTTCATCCTGGACGGGATACGAATGTATCTCCTTAGGCTCTTGCGTCGCGGGCTCTTCCTCAAATTTAGGTGGTGAATCTAACAGCTCCAGGTCAAAGACTGGGAATACTCTCGATTTGGATGCCCATTGTGATGAGAATCGATGAAAAAGGACTGGTTTGCGCTCCAAGGGGGCGATTCGTTGGTACCCCCAAATAGGAAGGCGAGGACATATCCCCCATCTCTGAAGGGACCTATCATTAGAGCGGATGCGGATAGCCCCCAATCTCGCTCTCCAAATCATGACGAAGAAGGGGTTGCTGGCGAGTGCGGGTTGGAGGTAATGCAGTTGAATGCCGGAGGGCGGATGCACCCCTGCAGGTTCTATTTATAAACTCGACTGTCGGTTTTGGTTCTCTTTCTGGGAAAGTATTGGCTTTTGAAATTGGCTTATTGGTGAAATAGACTCATTTTTGCGATGTACGGATTCATCAAGTGTACTATTTCTGGCCACTTCAAACCAGCTTCAGCGACATTCATCAAATCAGGCTCCCTGTTGTCACAATGGACCTAAACATAAGACTTAGTCTCTGTCCTCACATTCCCTGGCAGTCCCACACATTCTCTGCTAAGAATTGCAGTACCCCGTCGTCGAGCTGAATATCTCGTTCTCTCGGTTCGATGGGGGGTCTCAGGAAGAGCTTTTCGAACTCGATAACCAGAGGAGACCCCGTGGTTGTGATTTTACTGCCCTTTCTTGAGATCTGCACGATTTGATGAAGGTGATTGACAGATTTGTTGCCCTGGGTTCTCCATTTCTCGATGGTGATGTTGGGGGAGTGTTGATTGATTTGGAGGGTGATTGCCACTTTCACATCCCCCCTGAAGCTCGGAGCCAGTATCTTATATCTGACTGCAGCTTGTCCCTACTCTCGGAGAAAGCAACTTCCAGTACGACACTGGGCCAGTCCCCCGACTGGCCGCGTGGAAGTCGGAGTGGCTTCCACGCCTTGTCGGCTTCTTTAGCCCCTATTGCAGCATAGTGGGTAGCACTTCCGGTTGGGCGAAGGGAGCGATCCATCCCCATAGGCTTGACTGCATCGTAGAGTAGGACTGAAAAGATTTCCGAGGCGACTTCATGGGCTTCAGACTTCGTCACTCTTAATAGCACACAGTCTAACTGGGCGTCATACGAGGACCAGGAAGCAAATGGGCCCTCTTTTGCCAGAAGAAATTCACTTGTGAATATTGAGTCGTTAACGCGTTTGATAAGACACCATTCACTGGTAGTGTCCTTGCTTGCTGTCGCGACTGCTTGCTTGATGGTGTTGAGCATTTGCTCGCGGTCCCGATATTGGTAGACTGGGAGAACGGCAGGTGCAAGGTCGCCTAGGAAGCCGTGACCGGCTGGGTCTATATTCTCCATGGCCATCTTGTCTCCGAGATGGATTGGCAGAGTTGAAGTGACAGAGGCTAAGGGGGATAGAGCTGGTCTACGTAGCTAGATAGTGGTGGACGTCAGTGACATCAGTCCCATGTCAGCGTCTACCTTCCATCACTCGCATCTCACTGACAAGATAACTATGACTGAGCAACAGGTGTATTGGGACCAAGATTTCTGTATTCATGAGGCTACATTCGATCCCAGGTGCAGACTTGCATTAACTTGCGAACAAAATGAAGCTGCCCTCTCCAACACGACTAATGGAATTAACGAAGAGTCCTATGGCCATTTAACAATCCGCGAGGCCTGCGTAAAATGCATAATGGATATATACAAACATCACTATGATCATCATTGGCACTGGCTTACACATACTTGTTCCAGCCCAGGGCAATGTCCGATGGCGGGCCATGATGTGCCCACCTTGCCATCGAATTGACCACGATGAGCAAAAAGGCCCATGGTGCATTAGTTACATGACCATGTTGATGAGTCTCCTCGCGCTCATCTATACTGTCTCAGGAACCCTCGCAAAGCTGCTGCGCAAGGCGATTCGCAGAGGTATCAACTGTTACTGGGAAATACTAGACAAAGATCCTCTCGAGGAGAGGGCCTGACCAACAGAAGAAATAAACTACTTGAATTACTATTACAGCTGCCTTAACAAGCAAGGTACTATAGTTCAAGTTCTATTAGCTGTCTCCAGTATTCCGTATGTAATATGAAGCTTTACACCCTACAGATTCCCGCATAACCACTTTTTAGGTAGTTCAACATAAAGCTTTTTAGATATAAAGCTCTGTATATCATCCTAGGCGAGTAAGAAAGGTCCTTTGTTTTGGAAATTGATTAGTGTGTGCTAAAGCAAGTCGCAGCCTCTGACATCGTATATCAATCCTCTATACTTAGTACTATAGGTTGTAGCGTAGATCAACCGTCCATTTGGAATATCTCGATCAGGGAACTTCAAATGAGTAATTTGTAGCGATTCTTTATATTGCTTAGCTAGTAAGGAATTCTCGAAAAATCCTAGTTCATCGGAGCATCGCTGTACCTATAGCTCGACTGGATATTAGATACCTCGAAATCGTCCTAGCCATCTATTAAGTGCGTCATCGTCTTCTGGCGGCTATGTTGGGAAATACACTTCCTAATGCAGGGGCAATCGACAAAAAGGATGGATTGTGTACTCCGTAAAGGATTCTGAGTTGCTGGCGCGAGTATCACGGAATAGATGGGTGAAAAGTGATCCATTTATCCCGTGATAGATTCGGCCTGTATTTTCGGGCAAGATGAGGATGTCTGCTCACTGAGCGCAATGCTAAGTACTCCGTGAGCAAGACCTGAGTGCTAAGCAATCACCCTGTATTGTGAAATACTCAGTGAGCAGGACCCTAAGCGCGGCACCCCGATCGGGAAATGGGCATCCGCGGCCTAAAATCCGGTACATACAGGTACATACAGGTACATATATAGCGAGATGATATGTCTCTCTGGAGTCCTCTGATCATCCCACGTTCCTAAGATAGACGTCCTGCTTCCCTGCTTCGTGCATATCGTATTCCTTGCATATATGTACGTTCCTTGCAGATCGATCCTGGGGCTGAGTGGCTCGGTTGACCAAGAGAGAGGCAAAAAGAGTCCAGACTTATGAGAGAACCATCTTGCCTCCGGAAAGTCATACACCCAAGGCTGCAGCTATGCAGGCCGACCTCGGAAATAGACAATTGAGGCCCTGGGAGGGTTTGGCAGATGCTAACTCTGACACAACCGAGGTGTTTCTCGATTTCAATCTGGCGATATATATCTGTAGTCACAGTCCCACTTCATCTATAGAAGAAGGTCAGCTGAATTACGCCTATTCTCATGATTGTCTGCCATCAGGCTAGAGAAATCTTAAAAAGGGCTTCTCAAAGGACCTTGCAGGGCTGCCAATGCGAGTCGGTGAAAAGCCTCATTTGGCCAGCTTTCCCAGGGGATGCTCCCCCCTTTGAAGGTCTCATCGAATCTCAATTTCGGCTTTCAAACAGACATGCAGCCTGCACATCTAGAGCGATGCCAAGGCCACGGGCGTAACGGATTTGCATCCGCTCAGATTAATTCCCCCTGAAACAGCCCGTGGACTCGTGGGAGACCCGCTGTGGGCTGGACTCAGGAGACCTGTCAGAGCTGTTAATTTCCCTCCCAACTCTCTCTCTCTCTCCTCTGTATATGTTTTCTTTGCTTTCCTTTCCTTTCTTTTTTTGTTTTTCTATGACTGCATATTGAAATTGCTTTTGATTCTCTCCTACTGGCTGGTCCACAATGGAGAGTCTGCCGGGAGCGGAGAGCCTTCTCCACGGGTCGCCTCCGGACGCAAATCAGATTTCAACGTCGACGTCGGTGCAACAGCCGGAGTCTGGTTCCGAGCAGCTCTCGAACCTCTCGCGCTCGTCCTCACTCGTTCAGAGGAAACGCTCATCACTACCTCCTCGGGCCGCAAATTCAGCTCGTCATGCCAAACGCCTCACCTTGAACTTCCCGATTAATCTGAACGAACCGGAGCCCACCGACCCTAACCTGACCTCACCGGGCTCAATAACCCCCGTGACACAGTCCTCAACCCGCCCCTCGACCGCCCAGGCCCCTGGAACTCCTATGTCGTTTGATGTTCCAGATGATGGCTACGATTTCCTGCGGGCCATCGCCTCGCAGGAACGAAAGGTTATGGAGCTCCGCGAGGAGCTGACTCGGGCGGAAGCAGAGCTAGTGACGATTAAGAAGCAATGGGCACAATCGGAAAAGTCTAGGAAGCGCGCGGAAATCCATCACGCCGAGCCACTCATGCCTCTCCGGTCGCCTGAGTCTGCAGCCCCCGAGGCTACGAGTTTACACGCCCGGGAACTGAGTATGAGCTCGGTGGCGAGCTCTACGGTGTCTCAAGAACGGATGAGCCGGGATCTTGACCGGCGGTCTAGCATGCGAATCTCCGCACCAGGAACCAAAATCGGGACCAATGGTCGACGAGTCTTCCATGGCACACATACACGGACTTTATCTCTTCTGTCACCTGTCACAGCTCCAAGCTCTTCCCGTGGGGAAATGGGCCTCTCAGAAGCGGATCGCGTGGGCCGCTTTCCTCGTTCGGCCACATTACCATCTGTCGACCGCAGTAATGTCGCCACGATGAGTGCACAATTGGATGAGAGTCAGGTACCAGAACATCTACTCGCACAGTGGCGTAACACTCTTCCTCCCCCCTCACGGGAGGCATTGGTGCGCACGGGGAAGCAAATGGCGTCTGATCTCCGCGAGGGCCTCTGGACATTCTTGGAAGATATCCGACAAGCTACGGTGGGCGAGGAAGGAATTAGTGGAACACACACACGGAACATGTCACCATCCAACTCCTTGGCACCGCCAAATGGTCGCAAGCGGGATTCCCTGGCGCAATCCCGGAGTCGAGAACGGTTGCTAGCCGATGGCAAGTTATCACGATCATCATCGTCATCTTCGCGGGGGAGGGGGCCTGCGGCCGAGACAAAAACTGGTAAAGACACCAAGCCGGCGGAAATTTCCACATCTTTCTGGAATGAATTCGGCATTGATACACCAGCTCAGAAGTCTCCGAACGCTCGACGCACCCCCTCCGACATCAAAGCCGCTACCCGAAACGAGGCGACCGAAGCCGAACAGCGCGATCACCGCTCCAGTAATTCAATCGATGCAGAAGAGAATGAAGATTTCGACGAATGGGGTAGCTGGGACGCGCCCTTATCCGGACAGAAGACGCACACGCCCTCGTCGAGTCGATCAACCGTTGAATCCAAACGTGATCGGTCACCCACCACCCAGGGTAGTAGCCCTCGAACCAGCGCTAGGTACCGTTCGACCTTTTCTGATTTCATCTATGACAACCTCGTTATGCGCTGACCACGTTCCTAGCTTTGGCGATTGGAACCCGACTTCCTCTGCTCTTGACCACAATATTTCCGAGGGCATTCCCTGGCCTGCCATCACCAAGCTTGCTCCCTCCAAGCTGCAACGTACTGCCTCCAACCTGATGGCAGAATGGGAGCGCTCGCTGTCATCTTCCCCTGAGCGCAATGCCTCTCCCTCGCTCAGCCGCAAGAGCAGCAAGAAGGACTAAGCTAGTTCTTTCTTTTGCTTTCCATGTACATACTTGCTACCTCTTCTTCGGCCCTATCCCCGGGATCACGTAGGGCCACGACCTTTGAACTATACTTTACGAGAGCGTTGCTTCTTCTCTTGTTGCACTTTCTTCCTCTCGCTGTCTTGGAAGTACTTATACAGGTGCCAATTTGTTTGCAAGATTTATTGAAATACCAGTTGATTTGATCACGACGCTTGCACATTTAGATTCTCTACATGAATGGATACAATGAATTTCCTGTTTTTGTTTTATCTCTACGGATTATGTATCCTATAAACTACCTAGGTAATTCTTCCACGCTGTTTGTTGTTTCACCATCTGTATGGAGTACTCCGTATTCCAGCCAATGTTAGAGCGAGAACGGCACGATTATTTTGCGGAACAGGAATATATCACGTGGAAGGCTGCGTATCGGGTCACCCTCGTCCGCCGTAAAATAAATTTGCGGTTCAGTTACTCGCCTCCGCAAGATCTCCGCGTCTCCAGTCACCTTGTGTTGTCCACGCGGTTTCTTTTTTCGCCGAGGTCCAGTGGATTGATTCAATCAGGCCAGCTTGGATTCAATCTAGCAAGCGTTACTTATAATTTCCCTCAATTTAAATCCAACTCGTGTCGATCTTCAAGATGGCCTTTCCGGGTACAACAGGCACTGCGATGCCGATGACCTCCCTGGGAGGTAACCCCAGCATGCAAGGAATGAGTGAGCAGGAACAGGCAATGGTCAAGATGGTTAGTCTCCAGTTACATGGTGGAATGATCTAATTCTAACCAATCTGTGTATAGATGCAAGCTGGTATGGAGTCTTGCCCCATCAAGACAGTCATCGCAGGTACCATGGGTTTCGGTCTTGGTGGTGCCTTCGGTCTCTTCATGGCCAGTGTAAGTTTATCTAACACATTGCATGCCACGAACATGCGTCTGATCTCTTTGCGCTCTAGATGTCCTACGACTCGACCTTCACACCTCAGGGCCGCGCCATCGCCGACCTCCCCTGGCGCGAACAAGTCCGCCGCGGTTTCAAGGACATGGGCGCCCGCTCTTGGTCCTCGGCTAAGAACTTCGGTATCGTCGGTGCGCTCTACTCTGGCACCGAGTGCTGTATCGAAGGCCTCCGCGCCAAGAACGATCTTACCAACAGTGTTGCTGCTGGTTGTGTCACCGGTGGTATTCTCGGCGCGAAAGCCGGTCCCCAGGCCGCTGCCTTTGGGTGTGCTGGTTTCGCGGCGTTCAGTGCGGCTATCGATGCCTATATGAGAATGCCTGCCGATGAGTAAACGCTTTATTCGGATCCGATTTGAAAGCACGAGTTCATCCTATCTGGCTTTTTTTGTTGCTGGACGGTTGTGACTTCGTTGCAATTTTCGACCTGTACATTTCTACGGCATTCGGCGTTCTGGCATAGAACGGAAGCATTGCGGGCGTTTCGGGTGTTCTTATGTTGTTCTTATCTGCTTTGCACTGGGAGCATGGCTCTTTTGGCCTGTCTTTCTTGTGTTGTTTGACACCGCATGGCCTCGGCATAGTGGTTCACTCCATATCAGACCATTTGGTCTAGCTCTTTACTCTTTTGTACAATACCTAGCGTGGACATATACCACTGGCCTTTTGAGACTCACCTCTCACAGTTGATACCAAGTCATTTTCTACCCATCTTATCATCGTGCGAAACCTATGAACTTCATCACGATCTGCCTTATAGTCAATGCAGGCTAGAGGGTCTCGATCGCTCTATGAAAATAATTTTTGTTCAATTTATACAGTGCCTAAGGCAACACAATGTACTTCTCCAGGTGTTTGGGGATGGAAGCACGCAGGTTCTTGCTCTCCAGCCAGGTGTTTGAGAAGAGACGATCAGCATAGCGATAAGCACCATCGCAGAGAATGGTGACAACAGTGTTGCCCTTGCCCAGCTTCTCGGCGACCTCCTTGGCAGCCACCACGTTCATCGCGGAACTGGCACCCAGGTACAGGCCCTCCTCATCGAGGCAGCGATAGATCATCTCAATGGTCTTCTCGTCGCTAATGCTGACCGATCCATCCAGCAAGTCAATATCGGGCTGGAGGTTATCAGTCACTCGACCCTGGCCAATACCCTCGGTGATACTGCTACCAGAGCGATCGATCAGGGTGCCACCACTCTGAATGTAGCTGTGGAGGACACTGCCAGGAGGATCGGCGAGGAAACTCTTGACACGACCGTCACTGATAGTCTTCAGATAGCGGGTGGTGCCAGCCAGGGTACCTCCAGTTCCGGTAGCGCAGGTGAAGGCGTCGATCTTGCCCTCGGTTTGCGCCCAGATTTCCGGACCGGTGGTGTCAATGTGTGCTTGACGGTTGGCAATGTTATCGAATTGATTGGTCCAAACTGCGTTTTCCAATGACTCGGCGTGCCGGCGCGCCTGGTGGTTATAGTTCTGGGGGTTGTCGAAGGCGACTGCGGGGACCGGGTATACCTCCGCACCAAGCAGACGGAGCAAGTCGATCTTGCCCTGCGACTGGGTGTTGGGCATGTAGATGACCAGCTTGTAGCCCTTTGACCGGCACACATGCGCCAAGCCAATACCGGTGTTGCCGGCAGTTCCCTCTACCACGGTGCCACCGGGCTTAAGGAGACCCTTCTCTTCCGCATCCTTGACGACAAACAGCGCCGCGCGGTCTTTCACGCTACCTCCGGGGTTTTGGAATTCAGCCTTGCCAAGAACATTGCATCCGGTCTGCTCTGACAGCTTCTTCAACCGGATAAGCGGGGTGTTTCCAATAGCTGCAATATCCAGGTCAGCTTCTTGTATGTAAAGTGGATTCGGAGCTAGATCTACCCTCGGTCAATCCATTGACGACGCCTTGGGCAGTCGATACCCGGGTACAGTAGGCAGTGGACCCTTCGGTAGCAGCACGAGCTGCAGTAGTGGCGAAGCGCCGAACGCTTTGACGAAACATGCTGTATATGACTTGCAATGCAGGAACAAAATGTCCGATCGACCTCGGGGAATGACGAGCTTCAAGCCTCCGATAGTCGGGATTAGTAATATCACGTGCGGGACCTACCCTTATCGCTTATCGGAAGCCCGTTTTGGGCTGTTTGTTTACCGCCAAGGCCTCCACTCCTTTGATCGGTCCCGCAGTCTGCGGTGGTTTTCGTCTTCGAATAATCAACGTTTAACGACAACACACCACCATGCCTGGCAGAGTCGCCGCCCGTTCGACGTCTGCAACGACACGCCGGTCATCAGCACAGCCTTCTGCGTCTGGGCGTGCTGGGTCCGTGACCCCATCATTTGCGATACCTGAAGAACCGACAGAGCCAACATCATCCCCCACCTTGCGTCGCGATGTGTGCTTGCTTTTTGCGGATGCTCAGCGCTCAGCTACCGGTCATCGAAAGCTGGTAGTACGTCTGCGAAAACTTCAGGAATTCTGCTGTGGTATCTCCCAAAAGAAGAACAACAAGAAAGGAAAAGACCAAGATCCCGAGGAGGCATTGATTCCTGGGGAGGAAACAGAAGCGGAGAAAGAATTTAATGTGGAAGTTGGCCGTTGCATCCTCCGCATCTTGCCAATCAAGAAGAGCGAGCCGGTTGGAGATCGAATCTTGCGCTTCTTGGGAACATTCTTGAGCCATGCTTCCGAGAAAGACAGCGAGATCTTCGCCTCTAGTGAGGATGAGGATCACAATCCCGACACCCCGACTGCCCGCCTCACTTCTAGCCTGGTTGCATTGATGGTGCCCGTCATGGCCGCCAAGGATAAGATGGTGCGCTTTCGCGCAACCCAAATTACCGCCCACATTGTGAACTCCCTGGAATCGATCGATGACGAGCTATACCACACGATCAGACAAGTCCTTCTGAAGCGTCTTCGCGACAAGGAGGCCTCCGTCAGAGTACAGGCGGTCCTGGGATTGGGACGATTGGCTGGAGACGACGGAGAGGACGACGACAATGCCGCCCTCCTTGAAAAGCTCATCGACATCATGCAAAACGACACTAGCGCCGACGTTCGCAAAACGCTCCTCACAAACCTCCCTCTCGCTCCGGTGACTCTTCCTTATCTTCTCGAGCGCGCCCGTGATCTAGATGCCCCCACCAGACGCGCACTATACTCACGTCTTCTACCTACGCTGGGCGATTTCCGCCATTTGTCTCTGTCGATGCGAGAGAAGCTCATGCGATGGGGCCTACGCGATCGAGACGAGAGCGTTCGCAAGGCTACGGCCAAATTGTTCTACGATAGATGGGTTGAGGATTGCGCCGGGACTAACAATGACCCCAGCACAGGACCGACTGGCCAGCGTTCTGCGCCTGACACTAACGCACTACTTGAACTTCTAGAGAGAATTGACGTTGTTAACTCTGGGATGGAAAGTGGAATTGCACATGAGGCAATGCGCGGGTTCTGGGAAGGCCGTGCTGATTATCGCGAAGCTGTTGTTTTTGACGAGCCTTTCTGGGAGGGTCTGACGGGCGAGTCCGCATTTTTGGTCCGGTCCTTCAACGACTTTTGCCGTGTGGAGAATGAAGGCAAGTACGACAGTCTCGCCGATGACAAGATGCCCGAGGTCACCGCCATGGCGTATTTCTTGGGTAAATACATCACAAATCTCTTGGAGCGCAAGAAAATTTCCAAAGAGTCTGGCGATGGAAATGACGATGACGCTGTTGAGCACGAATTCGTTGTAGAGCAATTGCTACACATCGCCATCACCTTAGACTACAGCGATGAGGTCGGCCGACGAAAGATGTTCTCGCTGCTGCGAGAAACTCTGGCTGTACCAGAACTTCCGGAGGAGAGCACTAAGCTGGTCGTCGAAACTCTCCGCTGTGTTTGCGGACCTGACGCTGCAGCCGAAGCCGAATTCTGCAGTGTTGTGCTTGAGGCTATCGCTGAAGTCCACGACACCATCACTACGGAGGATAGCTTTGTTTCTGCTAGGTCGGAGATCAGTGATGACGCTAGCAGGCGATCCGAAACCCCGGGAGATGAAGAAGTCACTCCCTTCAATAAAGAAGAAGCCAAGGCCAAGATCGTGCGCGAAATCGTCGTCAATATGAAGTGTCTGTATATTGCTCAATGCATGTTGCAAAATATCCAGGGTCACCTACAGCAGAACATGAACCTGGTTACTATGCTCAATAATCTGGTGGTGCCCGCTGTTCGCAGCCACGAAGCTCCGATCAGAGAGCGCGGGCTCCTGTGCTTGGGCCTTTGTTGTCTACTTGATAAGGTTCGTATCTTCTCTGTCGGTTGCAATTTATGACTTGCTAATGTTTTGCGTTATAGAATCTGGCTGAGGAGAACATGACCCTCTTCATTCACTGCTATAGCAAGGGCCACGAGGCCCTGCAGGTCACTGCTATCCAAATTCTCTGCGATATGATCACCACTCACCCATCTCTCCTCGCCCCAGTCACCCAGCCCGACGGCGAAACTGTCACGCCGGCCGCCATGCAAAAGCCCTTGCTCAAGGTGTTCGCTCGATCTCTACGTGCCAACTCTCCAAATAGCGTGCAGTCTGAAGCCGCCGCCGCTTTGTGCAAGCTGTTACTCACCAATACATTTACTCCCTCTGGGCCAAATGTCCCACCCGCGATCCAAGAGCACAACCAGAATGCCGTTGAATCGCTGTTGCTATCCCTTGTCGTCTCTTTCTATCACCCACGTACTCGTGAAAACCCAGCCCTTCGACAGTCATTGGCTTATTTCTTCCCTGTATACTGCCATTCCCGTGTCGAAAATACGCAGCACATGCGTCGGGTGGCCGTATCAGTGGTCCGCTCTGTAATGAATGCCGCAGAGGAATATTACTCCCTTGAGGCCGAGGAAGACAGCGATGGAGAAATTGACCCGAGCGTTGGCGATCGTGAAGTGAAGGCTCTTCTGACCGGTGTCATTGGAATGCTTTCTGAGTGGACTGATGAGCGTCGCGTCGTTGGTCTCGGCGGCGAAAAGGTTCTCGCTGGCGGTGCCGCAAGCTTCAACGTCTGCGGATGGGTTCACCTCGCTCTAGTCAAAGATATCCTCGAGCGTGTCCTTGGGGTCCATGCAGCGGCGAATCGTTGCACCCGCGAAGAGCGCAAGCTGCTCTTCTCCCTGCTTAGCAAGCTTTACTTTGCTGCTCCTACATTGCCTGCACGTGCTAGCTCTCGCGCCCCGGAAGGCGAGGATCAATTCCGCAACAGTACCCGCAGCGCTACCAGTGTCGAGATTGATCCAGAAAATGCAGAACTCGCCACCGAGGTCAAGGAGTTGTTGGACCAGACTATCGAGGATGGTCTTGCTGCTGAAGCCTCTAGTCGGAACGCCCTCGTGAAGGCTAAGAACGCGGTGCTGAAAATCTTGGCCGTTGCGCAAGATGGTCGCGCCGCTAGCGCTCGTCCCCGAGAAGGCACCGAAGATATTGACGATGCAGTTAGTGTTCGCTCTGGCAGTGTCCGCCGCTCCGTGGACCCTACTGGTGGGTGGAGCCGTCGTCATGTCTCTGTCGAGCCTAGTATCATGGAGGAAGATGAGGGCGAGGGTGATAGCCGGTTTACCTCGGTCTCGGCCAATCGTCCCATTGTCTCGATTGAACCCAGTATCATGGAAGAGGACGAGGAGGATGACAATGATACTAGCCGAGGGACTATAATTAAGGAAGAGACGGGTGATGACTGATGATCTGTTCCTAGGGTTGGCGTTGGGGTTTGGAAATATGGGCTTGGGTTAGGGATTTTGTACATAGGGTTCTGATTTTCCTCGAATACCTCATCGAATTGAACATTGCCTCCATTGACTACTATTGTCCCTGTCGATGCCCGATATATACATACACGTGATGGGCCACGTGACGGCCGTGCATTGTGACAGCGACACTGTCCTCGTCCCAGGTCCCCCGGTGTTTCACTGTCAACCCCCCAGACATCGCCATCTGTCCCACCTGCGAGTCATGGCTTCTGCTTTTCTATCATCTGATAGCTCTATAATCCATCGACTATTGGATGTGCCGGAGGAGATCGGTAATATATCATTTACTAGTTCTATTTGATGTTGCTAGGTCATAGAGAGGGCGTTGATAGTAAGACCGCAGGGATCTGGGCCCCGGTTGGGGTTGCACGGTCAAGACCAGTCCGAACACACAATTTCCAGGGGAATTGAACCCGAAGATTCCTAGGAGACTCGCAGAGAGAGAATTGTTGAATTTATTGAATTTATTTGATTGAACCTCTACAGGCCATTTGACATTGTAATCTCCGCCCCGTGAGCCCCGAGACTTTTCATTTTCTCCCAAAACTCCACCGAGTTGGCCTTCTCTTTTCTTCTTCCCCCCCCCCCCCTTTCCCTTCTCTCCTCCCCCGGGCTTTCTCTTCGTATATTCTTTCCACGACTCGCTCCTTCGGTCGTGTTGTATTGTCTTCTGCTTTTCCCGCAGAGACATTTTCCTCATTTCCCCCGGGATTCCTCTGCCGCTCCGTTGGCGGACAAGTCAGCGATGGCGGCCGTTTCAGCACCTACCCCCAAGCTGGATCGATACATTGTCATCCACGTTGCAACCACCTGCGACGAGCATGGCGTTTATGTCACTAAGGACTCGGCTGAGGTCATTGAGTTAGGATGGATCCTTTTGGATACCAAGACATGCGAGGAAGTCCGTTCCCCCAAAGGCCTACTACCCAATATCCAATATACCCCCGAGGTCAACCTGAAAGCTGACATTTTATCCCAATGATGTAGCTACACCGTGAAAGCGTCCTCGTCAAGCCCGTTAACACTCCAATCACCCCGCTCTGCAGTAAGCTCGCCTTGAAACAACCTTGGATTGCATTGGGTTTTGCTAGGATTTGTGGCTGACAATTCTTTCAAGCGAGCTTGACCACCTTGACATGGGAACACGTTCGCTCCGCAGGCACTTTCCGGGATGCCATCTCTCGATTCGACGCCTTCGCCCAGGAACACCTCACGAGCAAACATCTCGAGTTTGCCTTTGTGACGCTGGACTCGTGGGATCTGCGGGTGCAGCTGCCCCGCGAGGCCCGCGACAAGGCTGTTGTGCTGCCCGCATACCTGCAGCACTCTCGTACCTTCGATCTGCGAACTGAATATCAACGCTGGCAGACCCATCACCCCGAGTCGCTGCCTTTCGGTCCTAGCTCGCTCTCCAACATCTGCGCCGCTCTCGAGGTGGAACCCGTTCAGTCGTCCGCCCCGATCAAGCACAACCTTCCGTTCCACTTGCAAGCTTTGGCCCCCGCTTCGCCCCGCCGCGCTATGGAGGAATCCGTCACTCTGGCCCGCGTACTTCGTGGTCTGATCCGCAAGTCGCAGCCGCCCCAGGAACACCCTGAGATCCTTACTCGTCCCATGGATGCTCACGCTGACGTTCGGGCCTTTTTGGCGGAACGGAGCAAGGTCCTGCACCTCAGTGGATTGCCTCACGATACCACTCAATCTGAGTTGGAGAGCTGGTTCACCCAGTTCGGCGGTCGTCCTATCGCCTTCTGGACTCTGCGAACCCCAGACCAGCACAAGCCCACTGGCACTGGCTTTGCCGTTTTCTCTTCTCACGAGGAGGTGAGTTTATAACCCGACTTTTCAGTCTCTTATGCCGATATACCTTTAGTCTTATCTTCCTTTTCAATGGAATACCGCTGACGATCTATTAGGCTGCCGAAAGCCTGTGCATGAATGGTCGTGCGCTCAATGAAAAAGCGATCGAGGTCTCTCCCTCTTCCAGCCGAGTTCTGGACCGGGCCGCCGAGATCCTCACTCCCTTCCCGCCCTCCAAGAACCGCCCCCGCCCTGGTGATTGGACTTGCCCGTCCTGTGGCTTCTCTAACTTCCAGCGCCGCACAGCATGCTTCCGCTGCTCATTCCCCGCCATGGCTGCTGCGCCTGACCCAATGAGCTACGGAAACTACGGTTACGGTCCGCCATCAATGATGCCCCCTCACATGGGCCACGGTGGTCACGGCATGGGTGGTGGTCACTCGCGTGGTATGGGCGGCAACGGCGGCGTTGTTCCCTTCCGTGCTGGTGATTGGAAGTGTGGTTCTGAGGGATGTGGCTATCACAATTTCGCGAAGAACATCAACTGTCTACGCTGCGGTGCTCCTCGCTCTGGCGCTGCTGTGGTGGCAGACTCGGCGTTCCCGTCCCCAATGGATCCACCGTCGCAGTTCAATATGGGACCCAACTCAATGGCTAGCACTCCCGCCCCGGCTCCATTCGCTTCTACCGCTGGTGGATTCGGTGGCTTCAGCCAGCAGTTCGGCGGCCCACCCAACAACTACACTCTGCCCTCCGCTGGTCTTGGTAACAACACCCCTGGCGCATACCCTCCCATGGGTCAGATGAACTCGGGCTACGGCTCTTCCGGCACCTCTCACTCTGCTGCCTCTTTCGCCAACCCGGCTACTCAGGCCGCCTTCACTGGTGCGGATCACGGTGTGCCCTCCACCAGTGCTTCCAACGGTGCCTTTTACGGCTCCGATGGTGCCAGTGACCCCTTCGCTTTCTTGTCCAGCGGCCTCGGTGGTCTGACAGTATCTGACGACTCCCACTCTCGCCGCAACGGCTCCGGTGCCAACAAGTCACCCGCCTAAATATGGGTCTAGTTGTACCTACTTCACGCCCCACTCACGAACTGGGCGCTCACACTTATGTTGTCCATATTGCAACCCTGCATTGTGGCGGGTTTCTGCGTTGGTTGATATTCGTTGATACGCATTTGTATAAGGGATTCTGCGGTTTTGGTGCATCGGGTTGGAAGGAGCAGGCGGGTTAGCGTTGTCGAAGCTTTCGGATTTCTTTTTCTCGCCTCGCCGCCCTGTGCTTTGTGTGATGCTTTTTTCTTGCTGGTTTTGGTCTGTTATTTCTTTGTTTATCTCTGGTCGTGGAGCTGTTTTCCCCATGTGATTTTTTCTTCTCCATCTTGCGCTATATGGTTGTTTTTTATCCTCTTTTCGGCGGCGACAGGGGGCTCCCCTTTTAAGGGGTGGTGTATTTTTTGAATGTCCCCTCTCGTCCCCTGGGTTTTCTTGTCTGCAGGCACACATTTGCGGGTTTGGGTGCCGACCCTGCTTTTGGCATTGCATTTTAGATATTTTGTGCTCCCTTTCTGCACTCTTTGGTCATGGGAAGCGTCGGAGAATTCACGGTCTTGATCTGGGTGGGGATATACTGGGACTCCGTTTGGGGTGTTGGGGATTTATTTTGAAGCTTGCGCCGGCATCGAATCGGGGATCTCTTCGGGGTCGACTGTGAATGCAGCAAAAAAGATTGTTCTGTCCATATTTCATATTTCATTCGTTCTGTATACTCGTGGGTCTTAGGCTCTTCTGGATTTGTATAAAGCTCCAAGGTTGGTTGTTTTGGGCTAGATCTATGTGGTCGTTGTATATTACTGCACGGTCTGCATAGAGGCAGGATCTAGCTATTTGTGATGCGAGCTTAATGGTCATAGGCATGTCAGCCTTATTGCTCCCTGAAAACATCACTGAATTCCTCCAGGGCTTGTGAATGCACTTACACCGAAGGATTTTAGGTCGATTGCTAGGTACATTGAATTAGTATGATACCCCCATAGTAAAGAGAAGTACCGCGCGCGGGTGCACTTGAGGCAGCCGTGGGCTTTCGCGTCCACCGCCCGGAACCCGTCATTGCTCCATCTCAATTGACCTCAACTGCTGGACACTCGTCTACATTGCCTTCTTCTACCTCATTGCTCTTTCCTGAACTTGTCCTTTACACCAACTGTTAATCATTTACCCTCCAGTTGTCCTTGATTCACAATGTCCGGATACGACCGAGCTCTTTCAGGTAAGTCAGCTAGCTCCCCACGCCCAGCTCCCTTTGCTCCCAACCAGTATGAAAGATGCGGGGTGCTAACTCATCGCAGTATTCAGGTATGAAGTCTTTGAGAACCACTTCAGCTCCCGAGTTTGTTTTCTAACCCCCGCCCAAGTCCTGATGGACACGTCTTCCAGGTTGAATATGCCATGGAGGCTGTGAAGCGAGGTAAGACCGTCGTCATTTGCTGCCACAGCTGCTTTCTCTGCTTTAGTTCCTCCCGCAACCCTTGCTATTGATAGGGAGGTACATTTTGCTGATGATAAATGATTTTAGGAACTTGCGCTGTTGGTGTTAAAGGCAAGGATATCGTCGTCCTCGGTTGCGAAAAGCGTTCCGCCCTCAAGCTCCAAGATACCCGCATTACCCCCTCCAAGATCGCCATGGTGGATGGCCACGCCTGTCTCGCATTTGCTGGACTGAACGCCGATGCCCGGATCCTTATCGACAAGGCTCGTTTAGAGGCTCAGTCCCACCGCCTGACCGTTGAAGACCCCGCCAGCATCGAGTATATTACGAAATATATTGCCAGCGTGCAGCAGAGATACACGCAGAGTGGTGGTGTGCGTCCATTTGGTATCAGTACGCTGGTTGTTGGATTTGACAAGAATGACTCCACCCCGCGACTGTACCAGACCGAGCCCTCTGGAATTTACTCGGCCTGGTAGGTGTTTTTCGAGCTTTCAGTTGATATTCCATTGGATTAATGCTAATTTATCATTCCTCGTGGTAGGAAAGCCAACGCCATCGGCCGTTCCAGCAAGACCGTCCGTGAATTCCTTGAGCGCAACCACCAGGAAGACATGGATCGCGAGCAGACAATCCAGCTGACCATCAAGTCTCTGCTTGAGGTTGTGCAGACAGGTGCTAAGAACATCGAGGTCGCTATCATGGCGCCCGGCAAGACCCTTGAGATGTTGCCCGATGACCAGATCGAGGCGTACGTGAAGAGCATTGAGACCGAGAAGCAGGAGGAAGCAGCCAAGAAGAAGACCCGGACAGGGACCACCACAGCGGCAATCCTCACCCGGCCGGGTGGCGGCGAGTCGACCGATTAAGTAGACTTGGAGCATTCGGCGCCTGAGAGGTGACTGGATTGTTGATTTGTTTCAATTTACAGTAGCGTTGGTCTCTTCCTTGACGAGAATCCAAAATCATGAGGCTTAAAACACATCTCCCGTTTCTTTTTGTACCGTACACGAACGCAGAAAGGGTATTGATGCCAAGGGTATTTCTATCTGCCTTGAGCCATCGCAAGAAACAGTAACCATCAAATCGTCAACATCATGAATTTACATTGCCCCCAGCAATTGTCTTTTCTCCCAAAGACAACCCAGGTTAACCCACACGGTCCGACACATCTCTGATGTTGAATAGAGAACGCTCCTTGTCTCGCGCAACACGGTCATCCTTAAGCATACTGGGAATGGTCAGCATCCTGCCAATGGCATGGGTTTTTGGTGTGCGCAACATACCGGTTGTCCATACGGGCATCTTCACCCTCAACGTGCAATCGTGCCTCTGGCTGCAGTGCCTCAATGACAAAGTGGTTATCGCAATGAGGGCAGTACTCGTCACTGATTATACTCGAGATTAGTACCCTGCCATTTGGCATTTGTATCCTTCGGTGCATACCTCTCATCGAATTCTGCAGCGTCCTTACGGAAGCATTTCTTGCACTTCTTGCATGCGAAGATCTATCCCATGAATGTCAGACCGCCATACTTGCGCTAATCGAAGAATAGGAGCGTACCATTTCAGCACTTTTTTGGAGCATGTGCGACTCGCTCTCCTGGTGGCATTCGGCGCAGTCGAACCATTTCCGACCTAAGTATGTTCCGTTAATGCCATAGTAGCGAGTATAAGGTCGAATGACGCGTACAGCAGTGTGAGCGAATAGACACTTGGGCGTTCAGAATGTGTTTACTGTAGAGCGGGGAGATTGTGTTAGCTACCGGAAGATTTTTGGCTAAGGGAAATGAGGGGATCTCAAAATTTCGTGTCTCAAGAATATCGTAAGAAGTATACTCACCACATGATGGATATGACGTGCGAGAAAAAAGCGACGGTTAAGTGCGAGATGTTGATGCTTGAGTCCGAAGAAATCCAGACACAAAGTGATCGCCAACTCCCGTGATTCCCTCCACTTTCCTCCCCGCCACTCCATTTCATCGACCCTGGCCTTCTCCTCCCCCTTTTGCCTCTCGATAATTATCGGTATACCTCGAATCCTCTACAATCAAGCTTCATTCCTTGTCGTTAAGCATTTGCGCCGCTTACGTCTGCTCCAAACTCCAAACTCCGAGCCCCACGGCATCCCTGTAGCCTCAGCTCCGTCCACGAACACCTACTCCACTGTGTTTGCGCCACCATTTCAACTCCCGGGAAATATTTTCAAGCTTATGATCCATCCTGTCAGCTGGTCTCGGTGACGGATCCTTTGTAATGGCCATGGCGGGCACAGGGAAACAGCCGGACAACAATGAGGATCCTCCCACTGTATGTATACGTAACCGCCTTGTGGCACACGCTGAACTGACATGAACGCAGCCACAAAGACCGGTATCTTCCTTACTATCTCACTTTGAGAATCTCTCTCATCGCAGAGCTCCCTCTGCTGCAGTCGCCAGCCCACGTACCTCTACAACCCATTTGTTGGCAACCCCGGAACCCAGTGATGAGCTTCGATCTTCTAGCCGTGCTTCTCTAGACTTGCCCAGAGAGCAATTTCCATGGACCCCGGCCGAAGAGAATCTGATTCAGTACCAGCACACAAATGGGGAGGACTTGAGGGACCGCGGGTTATCCGGAAGACGATATGGGCGGCCCATCTCCATGAACTTCCACCGTTCATCGCCACAGCTTCCGCCAATGTTGACAGTCCAGTCGCCTCAATCGCCACCTCGCGGACAAGATTACGACAATATCCGGTCTCCTCGTGATGATAGCCGCAAAGCTCGGAGTCCAGGGCACCGCCCACGAGAATCAATGTCCGTTTCACCGGCACCACCTCGGCCGCTCTCTCCAGTGCCGAAGTTCGGACCATCCGTTCACGTAGGGGATACGATTCCTCTATTACAGTCTGGATCTCTACGTCCTAATCTGACCGGCAGTCCGGCGGATCGCAAATTAAAAAGTGCCTCGTTACCACCTCCAGCCAACCGAGCGGCAAAACCGAAAATCCCGGCGAAACCGGCTATGCTTTCTCACCCAGATACAGCCTCGTTGATTCCCCAGCTCGAACGTGCATCGCCCGAGCCTAGCATCTCACCCTTTAGCACCCCTCCTGGTAGCCCGGAGAAGCCTATGGCTAAGCCACGATCTGCCGAGAAGCCCAGTTCCAGAACACCCATAGCTAGGCCAACGACAGAACCGCCTGGCAGGCGTTCATTTGATGAGCGCTCACCTGCACCGACCTTGAATGCCAGACATGACGCTAGAGAGATGGGATTTTCAAGGACTCGCCCTAGCCCAGAACCCTCACGGGCCACCAAGCCCTTGATGGTGCAAATTCCATCAGTTCCTGCGGCAGGCCCTACGTCTGCTGCTACTGCTCCTCCGCTTTCGGCGCAAAGATATCGAGCCAGCGATAATCCTTACGACCGCCCTGGGCTTCCTCCACGACCATCTGGTGGTCCCCGTCGAAGCGGAGTATCCCCTGCACGAGAGCCTCCCAAGAATTTGACTCCCGCTGCGCATATGAAGCCGGGCCATAAGTCTATCCCCTCGTTCGCGCGTGTCAACGAACCCTCGGCCCCGAAGCCTATCCAGCGGCAACCCTCCCAGCGGCAACCTCCCCAGCGGCAACCTTCTTTACCCCGGGAACCTAGGCTATCCTCCTCCCTCCCTGAGCGAAGAGTAGTGCGTACAGACACAGAAGAAGAAGAGCAAGCCGAAGAGCCATCTATCTTACGGACCGACTATCCTGATGCGTCAAAGGCCAATCGCCGACCACCTCAATTAAAAACTGGACCGAGAGAAATCCTGACGAAATATGATACCCGGTTGCTTGCTGTGTGTGGCAAGTATGTGTGTACAACGGGGTATCTGACTCGAGTGTGGGATCTTACTACTGGTGAACAAGTGATGAGTCTCAGTCACGGGGAGACTGTGAAAAGTTTGTCCCTCGCTTTTAAGCCAGGGAAAGGACTCGAAGATGAAGGGAAGCGCATTTGGCTCGGAACTAGCGCTGGTGACATCCACGAAGTCGATATCCCGAGTCAATCCATCGTGGCCACCCGTTCATACCCGTCCCGGCGAGAAGTCATCCAGATCTTGCGACACAAGAAAGAGATGTGGACCTTTGATGATGAAGGGCGACTGCTTGTGTGGCAGCCAGACGAGACTGGCACGCCGAACCTGCAGTACAGCTACCACAATGCGTCCGAGCGTGTCGCTCGCGGTCACACATTCTCCATGGTTGTTGACGATAAGTTGTGGCTGGCAGCGGGCAAAGACGTTCATGTATATCGCCCTTCTGCACAGGACGATGTTTCCTTCAAAGTCTTCAAACGGCCTCTTGGGTTGCAGCATTCGGGTGATGTCACTTCCGGGGCCTATACCACGCGGGAGGGGGGGCCGAGTATATTTGGGACATGCAGATGGCAAGGTCACTGTATATTCCTCGACCGACTTCACATGCCTAGCAGTGGTCAATGTCAGTGTATACAAAATAAACTGCCTCGGATTCGTGGGAGATTATCTCTGGGCTGCGTATAAAACCGGCATGATCTACGTCTACGATGTATCCACCAATCCCTGGACTGTGAAGAAAGACTGGCGCGCCCATGATAGTCCAGTTTCCGGTTTTGTGTTAGACACAAGCAGCGTCTGGACTATGAATCGCCTGCAAGTGACTTCGCTAGGTACGGATAATTGTATTCGTCTCTGGGACGGAATGCTCGAGAACGATTGGCTGGGTAAGTGAAAATATTGTCTTCGTCTGGTGGTCGCGTTCTCTCTAACACATTGCAGACTCACGTATGCAAACCAGAGATGTAGAGTTCTGCAATTTCCGAGAAATTAAGGCTGTTGTCTTGACTTGGAATGCTGGTGCTTCTACTCCTGGCAGTGTGCGAACATCCGATTTCATCCGCAATGTTGTCACTCCTGAAGATCCGCCGGAGATTGTGATATTTGGATTCCAGGAGTTGGTCGATCTTGAAAATAAGAAGATCACAGCTAGTGGGTCATCTTCTGTGCCATCTTTTGTGGACATTTGCTGACATCACCACAGAGAGCTTGCTACTTGGTAGTAAAAAGAAAGAGAACGGCGAAAAGGAACACATGAGTCGCCAATATCGAGTATGGATCGAGCATCTTACTCGTACTCTTCACGAGTGCATGCCGCTCGAGGAATCCTACGTTCTTTTGCATACTGCAAACATGGTTGGATTGTTTACTTGTGTTTTCGTCAAACACAAGGAGCGTCACAACATCAAAAACATCAGTGCTTCGGAAATTAAGCGTGGAATGGGTGGCTTGCATGGCAACAAGGTTCGTGGTCCCTCTAGCCTTCTTTATGCCTTTTCTTTTCTGACCTTATTAGGGTGCCCTTGTCTTCCGCTTTGTCCTCGATGATAGCTCCATGTGCTTTGTGAACTGTCATCTAGCGGCTGGCCAAACCCAGACCGCGAACCGAAACAACGATATTGCAGCCATCTTAGAAGCCGAGTCTCTGCCTGCGGAAAATAGCATGACCCTACGGACAGATCAGTTCGCTAGTGGTGGTGATGGATCGATGATCATGGACCATGAAGTGTGCATTCTAAACGGAGACCTGAACTACCGTATCGATGCAATTCCTCGCAATGTGATCATCGATGCAGTCCGCCAGAACAACCTACCAAAACTCCTGGATCGAGATCAGCTACTTGCTTCCCGGCGGAAGAACCCCGGTTTCCGCCTGCGTGCCTTCGCTGAATCTCCTATCACCTTCGCCCCGACTTATAAATACGACGTCGGCACGGACGATTACGATTCCAGTGATAAGAAACGCTCCCCAGCCTGGTGCGACCGCGTGCTCTACCGTGGTCTAGGACGCGTCAAACAACTCGACTATCGACGACATGAGGTCCGTGCTTCCGACCACCGGCCGGTTAGTGCCGCGTTCAAGATTCGCGTTAAGACAGTCCTCCCCAAAGAACGGGCCGCGACCTGGGATGTGTGTAATCAGGAGTTCCAGGACGAGAAGCGGCGCCTGGCTTCAGAAGCTAGCATCGACTATCTAATTACGGTTCTCGGCACAGATCCTCGTCAAGCCCGTGCCTTGATACTGGGAAAGCAATAGCCGAATGCCTGGTCTGCCTTTTCTTCCCCTCTCCGGTCTGAGTGAGGCGTATTTTCCTTTCTATATGCATTTGGACGGAAGCATGGCGCGGTGTATATTGTACGACTAATGATTTTACGATAGATATGTATCATGATGGCTGCTAGAGTTAGATAGTCTGTTTTTCCCCCCTGACACTGTAGTCTTTTTGGGGGGCATGGGTCCTTTGCTCGTCTAGGTAGATTGACACCTGCACCTGAAATGGGAATATTGGCAAAGCGATCTGAGTCCCCGAGACCTGATGTGACAGTATGCACACCAGAAGAGTAGTTGCGTCTGAATCCGCCTGTTCTTCCATATATCCCTGTTCCAACTCGTTCTCTTTATGTATCAGATGTAACTTGCCAGTGTGGATGAAACCCCCGGGGTACGCCACGCTGGATGATCGGCACTGCTCTTCCCTCGGAGAGCCTGCGTATAGTGTCACTTTATCCCGGGTGATATTGGCATCCCCTGCCCTCGACTGGGGTATAGATGTCCGTCAATTCTCAGTTGGTGCCGAAGCAAAGAGACATCAACACTCCCTGATACCAAGATGTTGGGACCACCATCTCTCGCTGTTGCAGGGCCATTGTTGCCACTTGCAGATGCTTTGGGAAGAATGAAGTTCTCTGTTCGTGCTGGATCTCCTTTTTGCATGTTCTAACAGAGGTGAAGCACAAGGACACCCGGTAGCCACACAGCGATGATATAAGTGCATAGATCTATATGGGAGATCAGAAAGGGATCTATCAAGTTGGATTCGTGTGGCAGCTAAAAATCCGATGTTTGAAGTCCTGCCAGACAGCTTCTTTTATCTCAGGCTCCTTGACACAGAGAACGCTCCGATCGAAATCAATATCCTCCAGGAAAGTCTTGAACAGGAAACACTCGAATGCTTGCTTCTTAAAAGGGGTATATCCGAGCGATACCCACATTCTTCGGCCTCCTCGGCATACTACTCCCACACGGCGCGCGTTTATTGGGATTGCCTGTTTCATGCTCTGTCGCCTCGGAGGCTCCTCGTGTCTTCGTCGTCGTGATTGTATCTGGTTGAACCCCCGGAATAGGAAGGGAGATACATCACATTTCCCCTCCACGTCGACGCCGTCTAATTGCACGCGTATCCCGAGGCCTGGCATTTTCATAAAAACACCCCTTGCCTTCGAGCCAATCTCATTACTTGACAGAATCCAGAGATCGAGACCCCTTCTGGTAACACTGAAGCGTATTTAAGTGTGATACTTTCCAAGATGGCCCACACATGCTCATCTTGATCTGGCAATCCCCCCAAAAGAGAGGCAGAAGCTGAGTCTGCACATCTGCCCAACACAGCCCAACCTACAGGCCCAGCCGTCCTCTCGCCAGTCCCATTCCCAAGGCCCTGCGACGATAGCCATGTCTACCTACAATCTGAAAGGCAAATTCGCCATTGTTACTGGTGCGGGTTCCGGTATTGGCCATGCGCTTGCAGAGCTGCTGCTTCACTCCGGCTGCAATGTCGTTTTTGCCGATATAAGTTTACGATATGCAGCTGCAGTGACCGTCTCAAGATATCCTCTTTTTAACAAGAAAGGCCCAGCCGCACTTTTCCACAAGACTGATGTGACCGATTGGGCACAACTAAGTGATCTATGGAACACCACGTTGAAGATATTTGGTCAAATTGATATTGTCGCCAATGTAGCGGGCATCTATGAGCCACCGTCCAGCAATTTCTGGAAATTACCTGGTGAGGCTCCAGAATCAAAGGACAAACCCGATGCAAGCCCTGGGGCCTACAGGACCATCTCAACCAATTACATCGCCCCGATCCGTCTAGCCCAGATGGCTATAGACTATTGGTGTCAGAATTCCCAGGTCAAGGGGAATTATCTCGCTGTGGCAAGTATGGCTGCTTATCTACATTCCATGGAAAGCCCATTATACATGTCGAGCAAAGCAGGCCTGGTAAGCTTCATCAAAAGCCTGGGCGAGCTGAATGATCACCTTGGAATTCGTATCTCGGCAGTTTGCCCAGGGGTCGTCATCGTAAGTCCCTGACTCCGGATCCCTTCGATGCCTTGCAGGTGACCAATGCTAACGTGAGAATGTTGCAATAGACTCCCTTACTCGAAACCAAGTTTAGGGACAAGTTGGAAGAAGACGGTCGATACCTCACGGCTCACGAATGTGCCGGGGTCATTCTTCGTGTTCTGAAAGAGCCACAATGGGGGCGAGGGAGTATTGTCGAAACCAATAAGGTGATCACCGACAAAGGCTCTCAAATCGCCGTCCGTGAGGTACCGCTTGAGGCCTTATATCCGTCTGTACCCTCATTTGGAGGGTTGGGGGCGAGAATCACGGAAGGGAAGCGGCAACTTATAACTCATCTCCAAGACAAGGGCATAGAAACATCGTTTTTGTAACTACATACCACAGACGGGGCGGCAAGGCCTTCATTCAAAAGCATGGAAATCGCTCAAGGTGGGAATCACAGCCACTATGAGGATTAAAATTACATATTCTGTTGTTTTAAGGTCTCTCCATACTGCATTAGCGAGTTGAAAATTGGTCTTGTAGATGATGAAGCTTTATTCTGTCTTCCATGCAGTAAGCAATGCCCTCTGAAACAACCCTATAGTCAACATCCAATTCAGATATTACGAGGGAGAAGTCCACCATTAGCCAATGGAGCCCAACTCCCAGGTTGAATTGATCCAAATCTCAAGCGCCGCCTGCAGCGGCCGAGACATTGCACCGTTGATACTGCATCTAATTAGTACCATGATCTCCCTCGGCCAGAAATAATGCCACTTACTACCATGAAGACTGCGCATATTAAACTGGCAGCAGCTGCCACATACACACAAATGAAACTTTATCCCGGCAGATCAGTATCTCTTCCACTAGCAAGGAACTGGGACTTACATTTTCTGCCACGCAGAAACGATAATATCAAGCGCCTGGTCCCGCAACGACGAGGACAGCGACGCAAGCAGCTTGCCACTAGTCCCGGACACGATTTGTCGGACTTGATCTTGCGGGTATTCGGGAAGCAAGGCGAGAAGATTGTTCGACGCGAGATTAACGAAGATAGCGCCGCTAATTGACAGACCAAAGGTCATACCGGCCAATTGGGCTAAAGAGTATACATTAGCTAGAGACTTTGGTGTGGAAGCGGAAATGCGAACCTAGTAGCATGAGAGTCAATCCATTGGGCGCCTCAGATGGGGTAACCACAGCCTGGATGACTCCGAAGGAGGCCTGAGTGTAGGCACCAGCTCCAAGACCCAGAACAACCTCAAGCCCATATATCACGCCTGATGGGGTGTCGACATGAATGATGGCTGCTGTGAACCCGATTGTTAACACGCAGCATCTAGGGGACTGTATTCAGAGTGTGACTTACACATCAAAACAGCCGGGATCAGTGCAAATATACTGCCCCCTAGGTACCAGGGCTTGTAGTAACCGAAATGAGACATCATGGCACCGCTAGTTGGGATGGTAGTGATCAGTAGGAAAATGAAGGGCAGTAGGCGGACGGCAGATTGAATAGCATCGTCTCCTTGGGTGAACTGGAAGTAAATAGGGACGTAATAGACCGTAACGTAAGACACAGCACCCACTGCAGCACAGGATATGAAGAGCAAGACTGGCTCCTTCTCTGCAAACAAATGAATTGGTAGAATTCGTTTGTCAACCGAGGTCGCAATATTGAAACCCTGTTGAAGACCGAAGATTATCCATAGAGCAATGGAAACAACAAAGAGTGCAATGATCTGTCCACTGCTCCATGCATACAGTGTTCCGCCAAAGTTTATAGCCATTACCAAGGTCGTAAATGCCCCAATGCTCAGTACAGTGCCTACCCAGTCAAAGGTGGCTAGTTTCTGCCATCGCGATATCCCGGGCAACGGGTCGTTGGATGGAATGACGAAAAGATAGGTCGGGAGTAGGATGGCACCGAATAGCAGGTTGATATAGAAGGCCCAGCGCCAGGTATACAGCTCGAATGCGCCGCCGACAACTGGACCTAGCACCGTTCCAAGACCCCAGACCAAGCCGCTAGCATAGGAGTATTAGTGTACTGCAAGCCAATTCCTAGGAAGCATATGCTTACCTCAGACTGAGCCACTTTGGCCGTTCCTGGCTCGTAGTGTTCATAGAAATGAGGGCGAGCAGCCCGAAGTACATTCCATTACCACCGGCACCAGCAAAGACTCGCCCGATGATCTCAGCGTCCATTGTTGGCGCTCCACCACAGAGTGCAGAGGCTGCCATGAACACAATGGTGGATACGATGAATACCCACTTAGCATCGAACAGCGAATATAGCTTGCCAAATGGCAGAATCATTGCCATTCCTCCAATCATGAATCTACCGAGCAGGGCTTGTCAGCGATGTCACTAGCGAGGCACTAGCTTCTTACGTACCCAACCGATAGCCAAGGCAAATCTTCGACTGCATTGAAATCATTGACGATTTTCTGTCAAGAACCGACGAGGTACGTGAGTATATGCTTCTTCATTTGGGTCATGTGTATATCGCGAGAAGGTTTGCAGTGCATACCGGAGCGATGTTGGCCACAATTGTGTTGTCGAGAGAGTAGATGAAGATAGCTGTCAATGTGCTGAGCAGAAACACGAACCACTGATGTAGAATTAGCCATTTGATCTAGTTCCCATGACAAGTAAACCCACCCTGGCACCGGTGATATGCCGCGTTTCCTCTGCCTCCGATATGTCGCTTGATAGCTTTTCGGAATCGGACAGAAGCTCAGGACTTGAGGTAGGATACGAAGCCATCACGATGAACCCAAGATAAACAACAAAAGAGCTCAAATTCCCTATACAGAATTACTATACTCCGAATCATGCATCTTAAAAAGACCTTCGGCGCCATTCGATTTGTCAAGTCGGGCCAATTTCTCGCCGCGACGATGGACACATTATACAGCAATTATCGATCAATGGACTATGGAATGCCACAGTTCTGTAACAGTCCTGCCATCGGCTCGATTGATTGGACTGGTGGCCCCTGGCGGAGACTTTGTTCGGCTGATCGACCGGCCGACGCGGGAAAGTCCCCGGGGAGGCCCCCCGAGAGAAGTCTCCGACAGCCCCGGGCCAAGGGCTTGGCTTCCCTCGATTCCACCCCGAAAGTAGTGGAGGGATGTGCTGTTGGGATGGGAATGGCACACATATATGGCTATTGCTCGTCAGGATTCATGTCCAATTTGGGCCTATACAAGCCGATTTTACTAATCACCGCTGTATCATTTCTCAACCTCGATCAGTTTCCCATGGTCGTCCAGGAGGTCACTGGAGTTTTCCATTCCCCTCCATTTGGGGAGACCATCAGGAATATCCATCATGCGGGACTCGTAGAACATATGGCATCTAGCAAGTAGGTTAGTTCATACTCATACTCATGAAGAATCCACTAGCCGATGCACATACGTCGGTTTGAAAATCTCCCTCTGCTGTCGTTGCTCGTCACTCGATCCCTCGAGCTCAATCAATTGAGGAAAGATCAAACACATCTTCCGTCCTTCGTCCATAATAGGTGTCCGACAATTGGCACAATACACCTTGGTGGGCAAGTCATGCTCCTGGGAGTGATGGGTCGAAGAATAGAAGACCAAGCCGCTGGCCCCGCTGGTAAAAGCCATCTCATGCTTGTGGAAGATGGCTGCCCACTGAAACGAAGCGCCATGAGCAACCTGGCACCCACGACAATGACAGTACTTGGCATTCAGCGGTTTGGCTCTGTTCAAGACGTAAGTGATCCTCCCACAAAGACACTTCCCACGCCACTGGATTGGTCCGAATCCCTCGCTTTGTCTCTCGTATGGCGGGTTATGCCTCCAGACCTGTTCGGGGGAACTTTCGGGGATTATGTTGGTGACTGCCGGGCAGGGCAAAGGACTGTCAGCATTAGGGAAGCCGGATTGAGCCATGGTGTGTGGGTTGGTTGGAAGTGGTATACGAAGCGGTTTGTACCTGCGAGAAAGCAGGAGACACTGATTGATAAGCTTGATCTTTCGCTCCATCCAGGCGCGATTCTTCTAAACAAGCTGGTACCACGATGATGTCAGTTCGATGATCGCATCTGGACAGGGCTGCGACGGTCCAAGGGGAAGTCGGACGTTGATGCTGTCCTGGGCGTATATAAGCCAGAGATGGCCCCGTGAATACTCATTCCATTGGACCCCAAGTGATCAAAGAGGTTCAATTGGTGGTCTATAGCCGTGGGATTCTCAATCACTTCGGTGCAGATGAGATGCAAAAGCATGCAAAAGCCACAACGCTGAAGCTGTTGGCTCGGTGATGTCATGGGCCGTGTTTCTCTGTCGGAGGTCGGCTTGTTTTCATTTTTGCTTTGTATTTTCCTCAAGAATCCCTTCATCAACTTGCAACATAGCGATAATCTATACCTCCATCAGGGCCTTAAGCCTCGAAAGCATGAAACAAAGAGGAGTTTGATTGGGTGTTTCATGTTAGGGGCTGAAAGCTGAGACCTGAGGGGGTGGGCCCTGCATCGCCGCTTTGTCCATCTTCCCTCTTAAATGCTTCTGGGGCACTTCACATTCCCCATTCCTCCTTTCCAACCAGAATGGGCTTTTTAACCAAGTTGCGCCGAAGCTCGCGACGCAGTGGGAGTGCCACCGACCCGTCGCCCCCCGTTTACAGCGTACGCGGCTCGGATTACACCAAGCAGCTCTCCCGTCCAGTGCTGGCGCGCATCTTTTTCTTTGTTTGCCCTCATGCCCTTGATAACACATATGACACTTCCGAGGAATCTGCCAGCGATGGCTGCATGTCATGCGACATGCGCGATCTAGCACACTGCGCCCTCGTCAACAAGCGGTGGTTTTTGACTGCGCGGACATTGCTGTAGGACATTCCCCACGGTCTCTTTCATTCTGGCAAGTCTAATGCCGGGCCATATCCAGTTACACGAACGTTCGAATCGATCCCGTTCATTACTGTGAGCTTGAAATTGAATTATCCGTCAAACGAAAGCGCCGCTCGTTCTTTGACCGCAATGGCGACCCAATCGATGCTCCTCAGGTCCGTTTAGAGCTATTCATGCGATCGGTGCGGGAATCTCAAGGGCTAGGGAACTTGGTTTTGTCGCTTCGACTGCCATACATGACCCGCGAAGCGAACAAGGCCACCATCGCCCGCACTATCTCCGTCCTTCCTAATCTCCGCTATGTTGATCTGCCGGTGGGTCTTTACAGTGACGAGCAGTCATCTCTACCTTTGAAACAAGAACTGATGGCCCGCTGCCCCGAATTGCGTCGGATGACATATCGCCGAGGTGCTGAGAGTGGCTTTGCGCGTCTACCAGGATCCCAGCTATGGATGAACTTGGAGGTGCTCGAGCTATCGGGGGTACAAATGGAGCCGAGTACTCTGCGCAGCGGGTTGGGTGCATTCCCCCATCTTCGGGACCTCAAGCTCGAAGCCCTCAGTTGGCTCGACGACTCGGCATTTGCTGTGAACGTGCCTCTCCCACCATTCCCTGCCGTCCAGTCTCTTACACTTCGCGATACCCCCAATGTCACGGCAAGCGGGCTTGCCACATTACTGTCTTTGCCAGCGAACAGAGCGAACTTGCAATTTTTGATATTATCTTCTACCGGCATAGCCCCGTCACAACTCTATCGCATTCTCCCAGGGGCTCCGCGACTCGAGAGTCTTTCTGTCATCCAGGAGGTCTCTCGCTCATTCCCCATGGAGCAGATTCCCCCTTTGGCATCCAAGTCGCTGCGTCTCTTGCACTATGAACTCACATCTAAGACTGATAATCACGGAATGCCACCGGTGGCATCCTCATACTATACTTATCTTATCTCATCTTTGATGGCCAGAACATTACCAGCCCTGCGAGACTTATACGTCCGGGATTCCCAATTTCCCGACACGCTGTTGCTGATGCCCCCACCGCGACTCTATGGTGGCGGTGAAAATGGACCCCAGCCAAGGGGGGGCCTCTCACAACCTCTGAACGTGTATAGCAAGGGGATGGATGAGTTCGAGTGGAATTTTACCCCCTACGACCCCATGCCAGGACATGCACGTCGCGACACCAGCACGCGTCCCGTAAGCTTCCACGAGGCCCAACTGAATCGGTCCTGGGGCGGCGATTCGCGCAAGAGCGTTCTCGTCGGCAACGGGTTCGGTGGGTTCCTTGCTGTCCCAACTGATGAAGAGCGACCGAGAAGTAGTCAAGGACATAAACGATTGAGTAAGCAGGATCTGTGGCGGTGATGCTTTTTCCAAGTGTATATACATCACTGGAATCCCCTGTATGGCATGAGTAGTATTTCGAGGCTGGGTTTGACTCGAGTTCAAAGGGAAAAAAGAGACAAAAGGCGTCTTTTGGATGAGGAACGTGCGTTATGAAATCATGATCGAGGGTACATAGATATCTAGGAATATTCAGTTCATTCAAGGAGAATGGGGTTGTATACAAGCCATCACGCAGTCTCGCGCTGTTCCGGCCATCCTTCCGGCAACTGTAAACCACGCCATACCCATTGCTTTTCGATGTCGCTGTCTGTCATATTACAATAACCATATGTCCGACAATAACATTCACGCTGATCAAGGCAGTATTGAGCAGGTTTACCGAAGATCACTATAAAAGGCAGTTAGCGAACGATCACCAGAACGATCAGCGCCAAAGCGCCAACGAGAGACTCACTGTGCCACGAATACTCCAAAATGCGCCCACTGATGCCAGCCTCCAATTCCGTTTCCAACAACCAGCGCCGCAAACGAACATAATCTTCAAGACTCCGTTCATGGATCTTCGTCTTCGACAACGCGAACTGACTACAACACGGCGTCCCGACAGCCTCGGGGACCTCCGCACGAGGAAACAGCTCCATAAATCGATCGGGATACTCAACTGCCGTCGGATGGTCGTGGTCATCAGGTCTCTCGCGGAGATAGCGAGCCGGCTCGAGTTCTCGGGGACAGCCGATGATCCAGGCGCAGCGCAGATTCACATAGCCAGCCTCGTGGACGAAGTCAAGGTTGAGATGGGAGATTGAAATCACAGAGTCGTATAGTGGGTTATCAACATGCCATTGGTAGCGGCCTTCATGCAAGAAGACTAAAACTTCCGGGAGGGACCAATATCGATCAATAATATAGCTATTGAAGAGATGTCAATCAGTATGTGAACAGTCCTGGTTTCGAGCAACCGCATCGAAAACATACGTGAGATATACCATAGCCTCATTACCCTTATTCACAGGGACTGTCAAGCCACCATCTTCGTCTTTCGCATCAACACGATATATGTTAGCTTCCCAGTCTGGCAGGTGTTCTTTCACCCAGGACATATTGCTGTCCTGCATAGCGGCGAATACCAATTCCTTGTTGGCGGGTTGTACAGGGTCCAGAATGAAATGATCGCCCAGCACGACCAGGCCTTGGATTTTCGTCCAGCCGGGCACATTTGGGACTTGGTTAAGAATCAGTTGATATGATAGGAGCAGTAAGGTCGCTGCCAGGCCGAGACAAAAGAAAAGCCGCGACCGTGAGAGGCCGACATCGAGTGAGACGCAATGCCGGAGTGGAGAATATAGCCACCTCATTGCATTCTGTATTTGTACTGAAGGGGAAGGTCGTGTAAACAGGTTCGGAATTTATACACATTGCAGTCTCCAGGAGAAAGCGAACAGGGCAGGTACCCCGTTCTCTGACGTAGTGGACTCGGCGCATTTCCATGGTTGCGTGAGCCAAGTCAACATCGTGGTCTAGTATACGTATGTAGACGAGGGGAAGAGGAGTAGCTGAATACCAAGGAGCAAAAGGCACGAATAACAGTCGATTCTGTGTCTCTGGTGACCCACCGGTAGGCTGCACTATTATAGGCGCCTTAGGGCTTGGCCGAAAACAGACATCCCGAGGTCGTAGAACTACATACTTACCGGGGAGTCCCTACAGAAGAATCCCTGATTGGGATCTTACTCATGCTGATTCATTTGTATATACTCACAATCATATTAAACGGTGGGGCGTCCACACATCGATATATAGATACAAAAGCGAAGGAAATAAGGTACATGTAAACAAAGGAAAAGTGGGAAAACGAGGGAACATTGCAAGAGAGCAATGATGATACCTATTGAGTCAAATCAACGCAGGTCTCATCTGTCTTCCGAGACCTCAAATTATACCGGAATCCCACCCCCGGCTCATCCTGGGGTCCTGGGGTCGATATTTCAATCGGTGCATCATTGTCCAAGTCCATGGGTTGTTCCTCAGAGCCAAGTTGATTGTTCTCCAGACCATTGAGATCCATTGGAGTTGGAGCCCCCATATAAACGGAGTTCTGTTGAGACTGATCCACATCTATACTCTTCATCGTAGATGGATCAATAAATAATCCGTCGGTAGAGTTATCATTCAGGAAATCGGTGTAGTTCAAATTGTTGAGATCATTTGCAGTCCAATTGATCCCGTCCATTGGCTCAGATGTGTTCGAATCCAGAGCCTCATCATTGAAAAAGTTGTCAAAATGTAGTGGCGACGAAATCGATGGGTCCCACTCCACAGCCTGGGTCCAGCCTACTTCGTTAGGGTTGGCTGGGGCCATGGAAGTCCCGTCAGGCTGGAGGAAAGCAGTATTATCCAATAGGTTGTCAATAGTAAGTTCTGACGAGCCCATCCCATTCCAGTTGACAGTCTGTGTCCAATCTACTCTATTAGTACTCGCCGGGGCCATGGCAGCTGCATCTAGCTCTAGGTTGGTATCTGAGTTCAGCGTATTGAACAGAGCGTGTCCCTCGGTACTAAATGGTGCAGGTCCTGCCGGGAACATCTGAGGCATCCCTTGATTTTGATATATGGGAGCCTGGGCTCTCTGATTAGTCGGGCACATCGCCGGTAGGACCTGAGTAGGTCTCTGCAAGTTGGCAGAGCTCGAGTAAAACGATCCTGCAGGCCCCGCGGCTGGGTTCTCAAACGGTAACTGCTTGGTAAATTCTTCAAAGGGTAGTGGCTGTAAGTAACTCACATACTGATAGTTCGACCTCCGCACGTTCATACTCTGGGATGGGGGTGGAATCTGCATATACGGATGAAGAGACCTGATGGGTTCCGACCTGCGGGATAGTTGAATGGTTGGCACTGCGATATCGAGAGTATCCAACCACAATCCCTGTGTCATATGCCTATTGAAGTGAGCGGACTTTTCGCGCAGCTCTCGGAATTCCACCTCGCCTAATGCCCGCGCAGAGTTCCTGGTCCGGCCGCTCTGTCTGTTTAGATTGGGGTTGAGGCGGTAGTAGCCACAGTACCGAAGAATTGCAGGAAGGACCAGTTCAGGCCGATAGTCGTGAATGGACTTGGAGCCTGTAATTTGGAAGCTATTCGTGCCATCGGGAATGGGACTCTTAGTATACACTGCGCGGACAGCAGATTGCAAAACGAACGAGGAGCCAGTATCCATGAGATCACGGAATTTGCGGAAAGCTATAGCTTGGAGGTCAGTGATTCTAAGAAGGAGGGCAGTTTGGAACATAGCCAAGTGAACACGCAACAGCCGGCAGATCTGCGTACAAGTCATGCAGCCATTGGAGGATGGAGGGACAGGGTAGTCCTCCAAGTCGGCTTTTTCAACCGAATAGTCACCCGTATAGAAGAAATGAAGAAGACTCGAAATCTGCTGAGACGGTATCATGTCAGGAAGAATGAGCTGCTTCTTATTTCCTGTGACCTGGATTCTCCAGTCGATCCAACGAGTCGACTGGCGGATGACATTGAGATGGACCTCCCAGCCACGTTTTTGGTTCGCAGGAACCAACATGAAATCAGGGTCATTTTTCTGGAAATATCTAGCAAACTGTTAGTATATGCTCTCTGACGGGATTGTTCTTGGTCACTTACTTGTCCGTTTGGTGTTCCAGCTCTGCCTTGCGGTTACCCAACTCACCCCAGCCCAGCCAAGCACGAGGCAGGCCAGCGTGAGCGTGGCAGGGATAGTGAGGTGGTAAAGGCATAGTTTCTGATTGATGAGAAGTAAATAAAAGAGCCTATAAGTTGTAGAATGAAAATGTGAAAGATGAAGATGAAGATGAAATGTGATGATGATGATGATGATGATGATGATGAAGAATAGAGATTATTGCCGGACCTCGAGAGGCCTTAAATACTCGACTCGTAGAGTAAGAACAAAGTGTCTTTAACACGATTATTTTGGGACAACAATGCATTCAAAATAGAGATAATGAGCCTATAAATACAGGTCTCAAGTCACGCCTCCTTTGTCTGATCATGAGGCATGACAGTAAAGCTACACCACGGAATTCAAAGAGAAGAGTCTTCCATGATAGCGTTGAGCCCAGCACCAAGGGGAGAAATAGGAACAGCGTCTTGGGATGACGAATAAGACTGATGAGATGGTACTGACGAGTGTCATGGGGATGTGTTAAGCCGGTGTTTTAAGAAGGATGCCAGGTAGTTAACAGTATTCATCCCTTGCCGGCGGTCATCACAAAGAGAAAACAGGAAAACCATTTGAGACCATAGTCCCTTATGGCTAATATGGCTAATATGGAAAAAACGGAACTCATGGATGTCGGTTAGACAACCATATACCGCACTGTCACTCTGATTTCGTTTTTTCCGTGAAGCCCACACCATTGCCATATAGGCCAATATCTGGCCATCGCCTGTACCGAGACCACTGCGTTTGGCTTCGAAGACAACTAAATTCACAGCCTGGGTCTCCGGTTGCCCAGGCCATCAGTGATATCGCAACCAAAGATGGAAGCAACGCTCTTCGAATCACAGGGCCTGATGGCTTGCTCCAACATGCTGTAACCGAGAATGTCTATGCAGGCCCGGCGATGACCCGGCGAGCTGTCTATACCTACGGAGAAGCCCTGAACAAGTCTCCCACCGGGCAGATTGGGTGCGGACTGGGACAGGCTTTGTCTACCGGGACCAGTTCCCTCCTGGCACCAACACAGACTATTGTCGACAATGGCACCCTCAAGCCAGGGGTTGAAGGTCTGCAGATTATCTGCCAGCTGACGCCCGGAACCGAGGCTCCGGCAGAAGTCAACTTCTTCTTCCCAAGTTATAACGCCTTGTGCATGGCCGAGAATGCAACTCATACACTCCACAGTATATACAAACACCGAGAGGTGCTCCAGTACGGGATGCACGGCTTTGGTCCCGGTACCTAGATGAGTCGATCGTTCTGTTCGGCAAAAAGACTGATGTGGTTTTCTCTATCCACCACTGGCCCACCTGGAATCGAGATGGCGAAAAGCTGGTGATCCAATATTTATCCGAGTAGCGTGATTATTACGCTTACCTGCATAACGAGACGCTTCGACAGCTCAATGATGGCAAAACCCCTGTCAAGATTGCGGAGATCAAGATGCCTCCAAACCTCGAGGTGCGCGCCCACCGTCGCGACTATTACGGTTCAATCAACCACAATGTCAAGGCAGTCTATGACAAATATATGGGCTGGTTCGATGGGAACCCTGCCTATCTCTGGCCGCTTCCTCCAGCAGAAGAGGCCATTGAGTTTGTCAAATGCATGGGCGGGAGTGAAGCGGTTCTCGAAAAGGCGCAGGAGTATAGCAAGAACAAGAATCTCCGATTTGCCGCTACCATCTTGGATAAGCTTGTCTTTGCAACTCAGAGCGATCCAAATGAGGAGGGACTGGCGGGGCGCCGAGTACTACCGCTACCCCGATGGTCTGGCTGACGCACAAAGAGCTTGTGGAACTTGTTGGAGCTGCATATCTCGGCAAGTCCATCGGTCTGGACAAGTTGGAAGCGTCTGGGGATGTGGAGGCTTGGGCCAATATCACATTGCTGGTCACAGTACCAAACCCTGCGTTCAGTATTGTCACTCCTTAGACTTGACCACAGTAGTTAGTGGAACAGATATGCCTCTGATTGAGTCTTTCAAAAGCACTCAGCCCCTCCAGAACAGGCTATTCTAGCCTGGGATACACAGTATCCAGGCTGTTTGCAACAGCTGTAAGCCGGGGTCTTGTAGATGGACCTGTAGACCAATGACATCAGAACCCCACACCCAATCACAACGCTATGATTTTCTCTTTTCCCCTCGATATCAACACTCAGCACCTGAGCAGTTTTCCAGCATCTCTCACACCATCATGTCCTGGTCCCAGAAAAACTTCACCCTCCCCGCCCGCAGTCGTGGCTCCTACCTCATCACCGACCATGTGCTCCAAGAGGTCCCCGAGATCCGCGACTACAAAGTGGGCATGCTGAACTTGTTCGTACAGCACACGAGCTGCGCGCTTTCGCTAAACGAGAACTGGGATGATGATGTGCGCGCCGATATGAGCGACGCGCTTGATCGCATTGCGCCCATGGACAAGAAAGGGGGATTTGTACCGTCATTCTGCCGAGGGCGAGGATGATATGCCGGTATGTGTATATAGTGGGGTATTTTGGTCTTAGATGCTATACTCTCTTTGATAGTCTAGCTTTTGACTATATTTCGCGCATTCCTGTCGTATGGTAATCTCGGGAACTGACTCAATTGCGATAGGCTCACATTAAATCCGCGCTCATTGGCGCCTCGGTCAACATCCCCATTACGAACGGTCGCTTGGCAACAGGAACGTGGCAGGGTATCTGGTATCTGGAGTTCCGAACGAGTCGCCACAGCCGCAAGGTGGTCGCGACGATCCAGGGTCAGAAGGCTTGACTGAATGACGGGGCTGAGCGCGGGCAATTGTGATTTATCTAGAATGTCCCGGCTACGAGTGATGTAAGACAAAAACAAGGCACCTGGGCAAACCCGGTGGGTCGGCGAGACGGTCGACATATGACCCTGATTATATGATATCATCCCATATGCAGGTAGTCGAAACAGTACACAAATTTTGAGGACAATGCCATCGTCACACACGATTGAAGGGCAGCGGATCCATTCATCGATATTCTGTACACGGCCTCGGGCCCAAAACCAATTGAAAAACGCAAAGTGTTCAACGCCGATAAAGGAAATCTCATGCTAGTGGTCTATCGCTGCTCCAGGCCACCTTCTGTCACGCGCTGGGACTCGTTCACCTCGGCGGAGTCACCGGTGGGCTCGAGAGGGTAGCTGGTGGCGGGCAGAGACTTGAGGTAAGCGCGGTGCTGTTCGTGGGCCTATAAAGACGTCAGTAAAATATCCAATGGCCACCAACGGGAAGACGGCGGGTATGAAGGGGACATACGAAGGGAACGCCGCAGTATCCGCAAGTAGCGATCTCGGGCTTGTCGGTGTTGATGAAGACCTTGGGGTGGCCAAGAGGGCCACCGCCACCGTCACAGCTGACGACCTTGGACTTTGTCCAGCGGACGGGCTGTCTGTGAATGAGGTCGATAGCGGCATATGGTTGCGGCTAAACGGAAGCAAGTCAGTCTCAGTCCGGGCTTGCTATGCATTGGCAACGCCAATTGCACGAGCATTGTTTCTTTGAGTAAATTCGTACCTGAGCCTCCATGATAGTCTGCTCAAAGCGAGGTCCAACCATAGCTTTCTCACGAGGCTGCTGGCTGGCGGCCCAGGTGGTAGCGCGGTTAGGAGCCTGCATGCTGCGGATACGCTCGCCAACCTCGGGGGATTCCTGAAGGGTGCCAGCGGAGCTTTCAACAGAGTCGTTGGGCACAGCATTGGTAGCGGAGACATTCGGTGTGGGCTTCCGCGGGGTCGAGTCGTTGACTTGGATAGGGTTCTCGTTCAAACGGGGCACGGTGGAGGAGTATGCGCGGACAACGAAGCGCGGGCGAACCGACGCAAAGGTCGCAAGTCTGCGGCCACAGGACATCATACTGGGCAGATTTCCCCGGAGTGGTTGGTTATGACGAAGGACAAAAAGAGCGTTGACAAGGGACTAGGTGCAAGTCGGCACTGAATAATCCGCGAGGTGTGGTTTGGTGGATGGCCACCGCCTGCCGTGTTGAGATAGTTCCACCCTGCACCCGGATTTTCTGCCGCATCGTTTTATTTTGCGAAAGAGGTCAAGCTGTTTGACATCTTTTTTTCGTCAATTCCAGTCCTAAGTCGCATTCAGATCTCACCTTTCACCATGACTGGATCCTCCTCCTCGGCTGGAAAGCCTGAGAAGATCATGTCGTCAAATCTCTTAACCATGAAGGTATGAACGACAGTTTCTAGATCAACCACCGTGCCACTAACGCTATGCTATAGTTCATGCGACGCGCTGCAGCTTCAAAGGAAACCCAGAGCCCTTCCCCTGCTGCCACTTCGCGCAATTCCAAGCGTCCCCGTCTCTCGACCGAAGCTGAAAGTCCTCCTACCTCAGATATGGATGCGATCGCAGCTGCGCTTGCGGCCGAGGAAGAAAAGAGACAGCAGGCTGTCGCACGAGCGGCCGCGGAAGCAGGTGAAACGCACTGGGTTTTGGATGTTCCAGCTGCCCCCCAATCCACTCGACAACCTATGGTCTTAGCAGCAGACTCGCTGGATGCAGATGATGAGGATTATTCCGGTGGACGTCGGTCATATGGCAACTTCAAGCGCAAAGAGCGCCAGGTCAGTGTTCCTTCTCTCGGGTTTAATATCTTGTACTAATCCATCACAGATACAATCTGCACCCAGCAAGGAGGGCAATGAGAATAAAGACCCCATTGTCAACCCGGCAAGTACACAGGATGTTGACAACATGCTCGATCAAGCCAGGGCTAGGGAAGAAGCCAAGGCGAGAATAACACCGCCGAAGCTGTCTCAACTTACCAGTATCTCTGGAACTGGCCGAGTGGCCATGATGGGAGCCCCGTCCTCTGACAGAAAGAAGAAGAAGAAGCGTAAGAGTTACTGATCAAACCATGATGCCGAGCTCCACAATATCTCGGCTACGAACTGAAATGTTTTGAATTGGCGTTTGAGCATAGCATGGATGGCGTCTGGGGGGTTCCATCAATCAATTCTTTTCATCACCACCCGTTATCACATTCTTAAAAACTATCATAACCTCATGAGATAGCTGCCTGTTTCTGGAACATCCCGCGTCTAATTCATGCTCAAGAAGTAGATGTAATATATTATATAGGTACATCCAAGTATAACCCATAATCACTACATGTACTATATACTATCTGTAACTACCCAGTTCCAAGAGAATTTGTAGGCTGCGTGGATGACTCTTGAAGCAGGTGCTTGTGCTGGAGTGTTGACATATATGATGCTTATTCTCCCCTTTCTTTCCTCTTGTCCTACAATCTTGTCAAAATATTCACTGACTTGAATACATAGTCCCGACAGTCTCGTAATTCAACTTCTAAGGTAAATTTAAGATAATTGGTTTGTGTGGTTAACTTGTTATTCCCGGCTGAGAACGGCCATAGCCCTTCCCACCGTCCGATTCCCTCCACTATTGCTGCCCCCAAGAGATTGATCAGCGCTAAGGCATTTCAAGAACTAGGAACAAGGCAGTGCTCCTTGATATGCCTGTAAAATTCATCCCAAGAAGTCGTAGAGAGGAAGCAAATTGGACAACTGGTTGGAGGGGTACATGACCTCTTGGTGGCAAGCAGCTGCACTGCCGACGGGCTGTGTATACCGTGTATATGAGCCATATGCTCCTGTATTCTGTCGTGCCGAAATGTAATCTTCTTGCAGTCTTTTTCCGTACAGCACCAGATCACTTCGTAAATCTCATGTGCTGCCAGATGTCTTTTTAATGCACCCAAGCTCGGGTAACGTGCATCGCACATCCAACACCTATATACTCGCTCACTTTTTTCTCCTATATTTCCATTCTCCTCAAAGAGAGCACTTGCTTGTAGATTTTCATCCTCCCCAATCCTCGTATTTGGCACATATAAGAGAGCAAGTTCCTGTAAATGTCCCGCCACATGCTGCTTGAACGTGACAGAAGGTAGAGAGTCCTGCCTACAAATGGAGCAGTCATAGGAGGTACCTGTAAGTGGGTGTTTCTGCTGAATATGGGCGTACCAACTTCGACGGTTTTCGTATGGCTTATTGGGTGTAGGGCAGTCAGGAAAGATGCATATATAAGGCATAACATCTTGGAAAATGTGTCGTGCCCACGCTTGATCATCGCGGACGGTGATGATATAAAAGCAATACGGACATTCAAATGGGCTTTGATCGATACCGTCTTTGGGAATAGGCGGTATTGGCCGTCCACCTTCATCTGTTCCCCCGAGGAGAGTGTCGCGATATGACGTCTGTGTTATGCCAGACTGTGAGGCCATGTCGTGGCATTGGTTGGTCTCGTTGTATACATCGGTAACAACTGTCTCTGAAAGCACAGTAGATTGCTCATCTTCCGGATCGATGCCTCGGCTCAATTTTGAATGATGTCTCTCACGGTATCTCAGAATGGCCTTTCCCCGTGCCATCATGGAACTAATTCGGTCTATAATCAATTCATCTGCATGTGGGTATTTATGGGATGCATGTTGCCTGGCCCAGAAGATGAATGGCTCGATATCGTTCTTCTGTGTCCCGATGAGCCGATCGTGATGTGCTGGCTGGCGAATAATTATGGACATCTGGTAGAGCTGGGTGATTGCTTCGAGCAGTCCTTGGTGGATTTGTTGTATCTCCGTCATCTCGTGCTCATCTGTTAGGTGTTGGCCAAAATCTTCCGGCCCATCGTCTGCGGACGTAGCCATAGCTGTATCTTCCTCCAGTATCTCTGTGAGATCTAGAAGAAGCTCTTTTATTCGCCTCAAGAGCGACATGATCTGACCGCTGATATGTGATGCATCCCTCAGCCTGTAATCCAATGAAGACTGTCCAGTCTGGTGAGCGCCGATATTTGCGACCCAGACTCGTAATCGACCCAATTCGTCCCTCCATGCCTGCAATGGGACCTCCTGGATCTTTCCGGCGAGTCCATCCGAAGAAATCAAGGTGTTGAAATCAAGAAGACAACTCTTAACCAACTCTGACACTTTCGCCATCTTCTGCTGAATGTTGAAGCGGGATGCCTACATGACAAGGTGTTTGCGGATGTTTCCCTCGCAGGTCGCTAGGCCACGCACCTGACCGAAGCGGGGTATCATCCAGTTGGTGAAGATGGCAATTCAGCCTCATACTCATGTATCACTCCTTTGATGCATTGGCACCGCCGGGTCGCACTAAACAATGACTGGCATAGAGGCGGCGGGTCTTGCACTTGCTGTTATACCTCTTCTTGTTAACCAACTCGACTCCTATGCCCTTGGCATTGAAAAGATCAAGATTCTACGGCGCTACCGGCGGGAGTTTAGAGGCTATTCGCTGGGACTGGAGACACAACGCGCGGTTTTGTTGAATACACTGGAGAATGCTCTCGAAGATATTGTTGACGACGAGGAAGATATATCAAGACTCATCAGCAACCCTCAGGGTGAAGAATGGACAGATGTGAATTTGCGTACTCGTCTCCGCAGCAAACTGAGTCGAAACTACGATGTGTTTCTGAAGAATATGACTGCCCTCTCGGAATTGTTGGAAGACCTGTCTCAAAGGCTGCGAATTGGGGGTAACGGCAAGAGTGTGAGTTGTTTAACTCAGTCATCCTGGTCTATTGTGCTCTAACCTTGGATTAACTATATCAGGCCAGCCCCGATACCTGGGATCTATGGAAATTCCGTAAAGTCCTCTGCAAGGCGGTTTATGACGATCTCTTAGCAAAGGTTGATGCGGCAAATACAACGCTGAAGCTCCTCGTGGACCAAATAGACCACCGGGAAGCGAGGAAAAAGGGGGGCCAGCCCTGGAGTCCTCTTCTTCAACGTTATCAACGGACACGCATGCACGCAGAACGATTACTTCGAACAATTGTGGAGGGAAACTACTGGCGTTGTAGCTGTATAGAACAACACTGTGTCCAACTCCAGCTCCAAACGAATCCTCTTGAAAATGCCAAAGACCATTATCACACCACTTCCCAGAGTCATCTCCGAATGGTATTTTCCAACAAAATGGCGACGCCCAGCTCTGAAAATACAGACTGCCTGTGGTCCTGCGCGAATGTGGTCTTCAAGCCTTCGCAGGTGCAAGAGGTTAAGGGAGCTATTACTGCATCTGTTCAAGTCCAGAATAGGTCTAGAGTTCGTTTTGATAACAGCACGCTCATAGAGGAGCCATTGGACATCAATCTTGAGCCCCCATCTCTACCGCCGATTCAGGATTTTTGTTCTTCTTTGCACAATCATGAAACACACATTGGTCTACAGGAAACCATCGGGTTCATTTGCAACCAGTTGGATTCCTCTTCCCGATTTACCATGTATGCAGTGAAAAGCCTTCCGGAGGAAGTTCTCCAGAAGCCTTTGCGGGAAGTCCTTTCGGGGATCAGTCGGCGAGATCGGCTTCATATTGCTGCCGGCCTAGCATGTGGTGTGATCCAGTTTTGCGGCAATTGGCTCAAAGCGTCATGGGATAGCTCCGATATTTATCTAGCCGCTGGTGAAGACGGCTCCAGCGTATTGATGGAGAACCTATATCTCTCATGGCCTATTCTTGCTCCCGGTACGAGAAGAGAGAATTGCGATTTTGCACGCTATCCCGGTGTACGGAACAACCTTTTATTGCCTCTAGGCCTCGCCTTGGTGGAACTCTCGCTAGGGAAAGACTTGAGCACGTTCTTTGCGCCGGAAGATGAACATCAGGACCCGCTGGTCACTAGATTTAGGGCTGCATCACGGCTTGTCACGCATGTGTATCTACAAAGTGGTGCACACTATGCAGACGCCGTTCATAGTTGTCTACACTGGCCCGGTGTGAGCTCACTATGCAATGAGGACGGATTTACGGAAAGTGTTTTCGAAGGCATTGTCTCTCCTATATTGAAGGATTTCGTAAATTTCGAGGGCCTCGCATGAAATTACGAACACATCCTGGCCATCGAGTATATCTCTATCCAGCTGGAGAAGATACTTATCTCAATACTCAATATAAACCTACCGAGATGTATCTAGATGATCATTAAATGTCACTTAACAAACCCGCTGTTATCAATTCCTAGAGTAGAACTACTATATGTACAAATCCCGCAAAGCAAAAAGGTATCGTCCGGAATTCCCTCGCAAGAGAAAAAGCAAAAAGCAAAACCTCAAAGCTTTGACTTCTCCTCCTGCTTCTTCTTCTCCCATCCCTTCTGTGTCGCGAAATTCGCAACCAAATTCCAAGCTGCAACTCCGACCCCGACCGGCGGCGCAACCAGCAACGCCCATGCCCACCATCTCGGACTCGATGCCGCAATACTCGCCATAGCCCCCTTCACAGCAACCTCCAGCTGTGACTTGTCAGCATCGTTCCAAACAACTACCCCGCGCGCCGTCGTAGTGCCTCGGAACTCCGCCTGCGTCGCTTTCGTTCGCACATCCCCCTGGCTGCGCACGCGATTCTCTGCATCCTCAGCTGTAAGATGCGCATCGCGCGCCCGCAGACGCGCCATCTGGATCTCCGGGTCGTGTACACCCACCACGATCACCGTTCCGCAGATGAGGTCCATTCCGCTCTCGAATAGAAGCGGTACATCCAGAACGACGGCCCACTGGCCGCGTAGGTAATGGTAAATTAAGGATTTGTAGATTTCCCACCGCACGGCGGGGTGGACAATGCCATTCAGGACTTGCCGGTCGCGTTTGCGTTCTTCTGTGCTGCCGAAGACGCGCCGGCCCAAGGCTGGGCGATTCAGTGGTTTGCCATTCGGGTTTGCAGGCGCATCTTCCAATAAGAGGTCTGGTGTGGTGGGACCGAAGTAGTTGACGATTGCTTTGTAGCCTGCAGTGCCGGGTTCGACTACTTTGCGGGCGAGAACGTCCGCATCGATAATTGGGAGGGAGTAAGGTGGCGTAGAGAGAATATTTGATACGGTCGACTTGCCCGTCGCTATTGAGCCGGTGAGACCGATAATCAGCATTTTGACTTGAGTGTTCAGAGTTGCAGGGAGTTGCAGAGTCGACGTTGCGAATGCGGGGAGACCACTAGCCTCGGCTCCGCATTTGGACGCAGGTCTTATGTACGAGGTAATGTCGAGCATAACTCTACATGTTTCCGGTTTCAACGCTCAATTTCAATCCGATTCACTACGGACGGAGTACCTAGGTAGATATTGCCAAAGGCACCCGGGCTATATATTCACTTGCATAGCTCTGTGGGCAGAGAAGGACCTCGGGAGATTCCTCTTGTCTTGTCTGAGCGACCGGACATTCTCGGCGTGCACTGCAATTTACGAACGCATATACACGGCAATTCAAGACGCCGAACTGATGTCGCAAGCCAATGAGTTGGAAGGGGGACACACAATATAGCGTGTGTGGTTAGGGTCCAAGAGATTCACCAAGTTCAGGTTTCTGGTAATCCTTGTGAACTGTCTTGTGCTTGACCATTCCATCCAACATCAGGCCACCCCTTAGGCAGCGAGGAGAAAGGTGGCAGGGAATAGCGATCATCACAGCCACCCTCCCACGGGCAGGTCAGATCGCACAATCCAAATACTTTACAGTAGCACTCCTGGGCATTGGGGCAATGCACAGGGTCTTTTCCAAAGATCACTAGAGCCAATGTCAGCAAGTTCATCGCAACCGAGTCAAGTTCGCCTGAGCAGAGAAACACATACTATGCCATGAATATTCCATAATCCGCCCACTCAAATCATCTTTCAGTGGCGTATTCACTAACCAGGTGCGGAACCGCTCATAATCACTGCGTGGCCGCTCCAGCACCTTGGCGCGGGACACGCCAAACTGCGCGCAGCATGACACACCCACTTCCTCCGGGATTGGCGTCCCAGGGAACAGCTCCATGAATCCGTTTTTGAAGTATTCGCCGGCGTGGACGTCGCTGCGGTGGGTATCCGTGAGGGGACGGATTTCCGTCGGGCATCCAAGTGTCCACACACATCGCAGGTTGACATATCCTTGCTCTTGTAGATAGGCGATCTGGAAGTTGCGTAGCGGTGGGACACCGTCGTAGTATGGGTCGTCGTTGTGCCATTGGAAACGTTGCGAGTGGATGAAGAGCATTGTGTCCGGTAGGTTCTCGTAATTGTCAATGATGTATCTGGGATCCAACAATTCGAGTCAGTATGGAATCCGAGCGTTCACGCCTTGTCGCATGTCGCACTCACGTCAAATAGACCATCGACTCGCGCCCTTTATTGCGCATCACCGTCAGCGGCGCGTGCTTGTTATCCACCACGTAGATGCTTTTGGGCCAGTCAGGAAAGTACTCCGACAGCCATGACGTGTCATCACTTTTCATGCTGGCAACAATCATATCTTTGCGCTTGCGGACAGCAGGACGAGCCAGCTCGTCCGATTGCTTCGATCCATGTGTCTGCGCATAGGTGCCTGTTTCGGTGCTCACAGGGGATTTCGAGCTTGTAAAGAAGAGCAGGTAAAGAATGAGGACGATGAAGATGGTGAGGAAGATAGCTTTTAGTCGACTGCGACGGCGGGGTCCTTTAGGCCCACTAGGAGCGAACAGCATGTTGAATTGGGGGGGGCACTATGCCCAGTGGTCAGGTCATTGGGAAGTTGAGAGCGGACGGTCAGAACGGGCCAGATCCCCCGGAGCTCAAGAGATCGGTTATGTAGGGAGGATCATACACCTTACATGCCTAGGTAGATACTACCTAGATATACGAAGTGGGATGGGCGGAGAAGGAGTTGATAAGTATATAACGAGGATCATAGGAACGAAATAACGTGTCGCACGAATTCTCCACACAACAATTGCCCTCACGTCTTGTTCGACACAAACATCCAGCCTCCAGGTTATAGCTTCGATCAGCGCCACCCACCAAATAAACCAAATAAACAAGATAAACTCAGAAAAAAACAAAACAAAACAAAATAAAATAAAGCCAACACCTATTCGAAAAATGCAACAGCTAACATGTTCATATATTCATATCTACATATTTTGGCATGCGGATGTGTGGTATGTATAGATCGGGATAGAATGAAGCCAACCCTCAAGACTTGACCATCAGCCCACAATGTACGGAGTATACATCTGACCAATGAATATTCGTTGTCCTACCTAACCCATCCTACTGGCATGCAGCAATATGTCCCAAATACCAGCCGTGTGCGTCGGTATTGGGGTTCAGAGTCCCCGCATTGCCAGTCCTCGCACCTACGCCTTCAATGACTTCAATATCAGACGAGGTGACCTCCACATTGTCGCCGCTGGTAATCCAATACTCCGGGCTGGAATGGCTGAAGCCGACAGAGGCAGGGGGCAACTTGGGCACAAGGTCCTCAGTGTGCGTAACTCGCCAGATACTGCCCTGCTCCGTGATATAGGTAGCCAGCGCCACATTGCCTACTCGTGGCTGGCCATAGGAATACTGCAGTTGCATCATGAGGATCGTCATACACAAGACTGACTGGAAGAGATGGTACTTACCACTTTCGGTGTGTATCCGGCATTTCGGAGCGCTGTACCTCCCAACGTGGCAAGGGCAGCGCCAAAGCTGTGGCCGGTCAGGACCAGCGTGTAGCCTGAATAGGTAGCTTGCGCAGCCTTAATTTGGGATGTCAGGTCATCTTCAACAGTCTTCCAGGATTCCAAAAATCCGCTATGGGCTTTGCAGTCACTGCATAGGCTACTGGCATCGGTAAACCCAAAGTTGATGTTTGCGATCCAAGTACTTAATGTGCGACTGCCTCGGAATGAGACAACGAGCAGTTTGTTCGTCTTGTCGACAGCCAAGAAACCGGCGACATTACCATAGCTGCAGGTCCTGTTGAGTGGTATGAGTGATCAGTCCGTACATGATATCAGGAGTTGGCTCGTACTTATCAAACTCGTATAGCGTGGTTGTATCTGCGGACTCAACCAACGGACAATTGCCTTCTTCGCAAGAGAGCGCATCGCCGGTCGAGTTGTTATTGTTCGTGCAGTATGAAGCTGCAGCCCACTGAGAATATAGAGTCAATTGGCTAAGCACATCAATCGACACATCTGTTGTTTGTGTAAGTCACTGAAGCAATGCATCACAGATGGTGTATACAAAGCGATTCATACCTCGAGGGATAGAACGAGACGGCGCAGCAGCAGCCAACGACACAACAGCAGCAATCCCCAAAGACCGACCAAGCAGATGCATCTTGAAGATCTCTTTTGAACTAGGACTTTTCTCAATGGCGAGGATACACACGATCAGGGAGAGCCTTACAGACACGGCTTCCTATATATATGCCTGACGAACCCACGCAGATCCATATAGATCCCCAAATCTTCCACGAGTCGCAAGCTGTTGGAGCGGGGTAGAAATCCCATTCATCCGTTAAATAGAGTACTTCCAGACTGAGATCTATCTCCGGCTCATGGCGCATATTTCACGCGTGACCGGTGGGATTCCGGTGGGATCGACATAGCATTCATGCAGCCGCTGCGAATGTTCACCAGGAATGTAACCTAGCATGGCCAAGTATCGGGCAACCCCGAGTGGATGCGAGCTCATGGCTCGGAGGGCTTGTGAGGTGCTCCGTCTACGTTAGGGCGTGAGGGGGTGCCTGTGCCGTGCAGTCGTTGATCCGGCGCACGGAGATTATTTCGAACGAGATCACTTGGGTGAAGATGAACATATTGGGCTCGTTGCATACTGGGCGGCAATAGCTTGCAGGGTCGGTCTTTTAGTTCTGCTTGGCAACGGGGTGTTGACGATCTTGTCTCAACTCATCTTGCACACGTGGGTGAGCAACTCGATCTTTACTTGGAGTCACTGCGATATACTAGGCCATCTTGCAACGATATGGTCATTAGAAGCGTAAAATTGATTTGACTGGCTGTCTCGTTCCCCTTTTTTTCGGTCCTTTTTTCGTTTTCATTTTTTTTTTAATTTGAAAAAGAAACACAAGATTGGTCCACCGAGCTTTCGCAAAATAAAAAGAAGAAACCTATCATTAATGATTCCCGATCCCAGTGCCAGTCATGACCATAATTTGTTCGTCATTGCCGCCAGCAAGGATGTTGGCCCGGAGCGTTGCGGTGCTTGGGCGCAAAGCGGTCTTGAATAGGGCTCATAGTTCAGTGTAAACTCACTCCCCACTAGTGGTGGGACTCGATCTTCATTCCCTCCTCAACGCCCGTCATACCGGTATCCTGGCCATCGTCGTTGCCGTCGCCGCCAGCAAGAACTCTGGAACGAAGTGGTGCGCCGGTTGGCATCGGGATACCAGGAGTCACGGAAACGACGTTGTCGTTCTCGTCAACCATTTCAAAGTTGTATCGCGACAGGAGATGCGGAATAGCAGAGAGCTGGGGCCCATAGCGAGCAGTGTTGTCATAGAGCTCAAACAAAGGCACGGCAAGGAGTTTCATGTTCTTCGGGACAGAGAGAACCTCTATGATGAGTTGCTAGTGTTAGCGGTGTTTCCCCAGGATAGATACTACAGCGGGTTGGAGCTCACTCTTCTTCGGCAGGCGAATGAAGTACAACTTCTTGCACTCCTTCGGGCGGGTGACATGGCCGGGCAGGAACGGGTACATGAAGGTCTCGAAGTTAGGTCGCCACCATTGCGCAAGCGTATCGCTAATTTCCCAGTCGTCGTTGACACCTTCACCGGAGAACTGCGAGCCCACAGGGGCAAGGCGCTCATTCAGTCGTTTCTTGAAGCCCTCAATTTCCTCGTCTTCGTGGTCTAGGTAATCGCCGGGTCTGGGCAATATTAGCGGTGGATTTCGGATATGTACAATCGAGCCCTATTCAATTACTTACAGCTTGAAGAATGCATTGGCAATCTGTAGCATCAGCACGTGGGGGTGGTTGTGCTCATGGCACACCAGGATACCCTCACAAGTGCGTCGCATACCGTGAAGGCCATAGTGCTCTTCGAGGCGCTTCAGCCGGGCCAACACCGAGGGATCCTCTTCAGGTTGAGTCTCCTTAGTTCCGAAGGTATAGTTGGACAGGGGATATAGGCGAACAGTCTCCGGCTGCTGTGCGGAGAAGTCCTTGGGCATGATGGGCCTAGAAGGATGGTGTCAGCTGGATCCTGGCATCCGAAGTTGTATCGCCATATAAGAGTATGATCATCTTAAAACGTACGGAATGCCACTCTGGTTAGCAGCCCCAGTATTAGTAGCCATTTTGTCAGGCGATGTCGTTGTTTACAGATCAGGGAGCTCTCGAAGCTACATGGTCTCGCATGTGTTCCCTTATCGCCCCCTTATCGGTAAAATCTACCGCCTTCCTATCTAGTACACGAAGTCTATATACTGCCAGCAGATCAATTCGAAAGCCGTGCATAGCGGTGTGTATTTTACTGGCTTGTGATTGGTTGCTTGCCTCAGGCGGTCTCGGGCAGTTCCAATCTGGGCAGCCAAGGTTGTATAAAAGGGGAGAGATACTATTTGCACACCCCCAAAATCCACCTTTTCGCTATTTGCACACCTGTTTAAACCTTTCTAGGTAAGGTGCCTCTTGGCAACTGATTTCCCTCTGATTTTGTATTTTACGCTGTATCCGCGTAGTACTCTCTGCGCCCCATATACGATATCGACGCCCCCTAGCCACATCATATTTCATACCATATCATGATATCGCTGTTGTAAAAAATGAAGCTATTCCCAGTTGCTGATCCCGTACAAAAAGGGCTGATTTGATGGAGTTTTCAGGGTAGAAATGAGGCTATTCCCAGTTGCTGATCCCGTACAAAAAGGGCTGATTTGATGGAGTTTTCAGGGCAGAAATGGGGGTTTTCAGTGCAGAAATGAGGCTATTCCCAGTTGCTGATCCCGTACAAAAAGGGCTGATTTGATGGAGTTTTCAGGGTAGAAATGAGGCTATTCCCAGTTGCTGATCCCGTACAAAAAGGGCTGATTTGATAGAGTTTTCAGGGTAGAAATAAGGCTATTCCCAGTTGCTGATCCCGTACAAAAAGGGCTGATTTGATGGAGTTTTCAGGGTAGAAATAAGGCTATTCCCAGTTGCTGATCCCGTACAAAAAGGGCTGATTTGATGGAGTTTTCAGGGTAGAAATAAGGCTATTCCTAGTTGCTGATCCCGTACAAAAAGGGCTGATTTAATAGAGTTTTCAGGGTAGAAATGAGGCTATTCCCAGTTGCTGATCCCGTACAAAAAGGGCTGATTTGATAGAGTTTTTAGGGTAGAAATAAGGCTATTCCCAGTTACTAATCCCGTATAAAAAGGGCTGATTTAATCGAGTTTTCAGGGTAGAAATAGGGATATATAGAGTTTTCATAGGGTGGTCATATGACTCCAAAACAGGTGTTAATTTTTAAAAATAGTGCCAATCGACGATTTAGCCGCTAGTTTAATACGGAGTTTTACACTAAAAATATTACATTTTTACTATACGGTATAGAAATGAGATACTATTTAATATAATACGTATAAGACTAAGATCTAATCACCCCCTCCTAGATATTACCTAGCTAATAGCGATCTTATTATCTAATAACTTTGTAGTCTCCCCTTATATAGTCCAATCCTCGTGCCTCCGTACTGGCTACCTCGCCCTTCCTAACCGCCGGATTATCGCAGTTTCCTTAGTACGTATAGACTCAAATCGTGACGGCTCTCGGCGAGTTAACCGCTCAAAGGCTTAAGATACCCGGGATAATAGAAGCTAGGGCTAGGAGCTCGTAGATAGTCGACCACAGGGGCGTATAATATAGGGGTTTTATACTATCCGCTCTAGGGAGTGCGCGTATACCCCCTAGGTCCCGGCTAGTAAAGCCCCTACTAGTTAAATCCACTACTAAGGGTAGAAATTAGCCTAGGAGAGGCTCTTACCACTCTCCTAGGCCTAGTTAATACGGTAAATATATAGTATTCCTCTTATTAATATTAACTACTAAGAGTATATTAATAGAATAGGCTTTTTACTAGTACTATATAGTAGATAGTAATTAAAAACACACTATACCCTTATAATAGCGTCTTTCGAGACTACTATTTTAATAAGTGTAAAGAGAAAGAGGCTACTAATAAGCCTTTAACCTCGCTACTTAGTAAGTTTCTAGGAGATCTCTATAGTCTATCGCTTAATCGTAGACTTAAACGTTTTAGTAAGAGCTAGTAGATCCTTAGTCGAGGCGTTAAGGTCGATCTTTAGATAGCGATGCGTAGACTTAATACGAGATATAGAGGTCTAATCAAAGTGTAGGAAATACTTAGTATAGTACCGTAGGAAGGCCCTACCGCACCCTCGAATCCACTTAGTATCTATATACTATAGTAGTTCGGGAAAGTGGGTATATTTATCCTAGAACCGGAGCTACTAACCCTCTATTCTAGTTTTACTATTAGTATCCTAGGTATAGATAATACTATACTAGTTATCCTTTATCTCTATCTACTATATATTAATCTTAATACGCACTATATCGTTAGTAAGGCGGGTTTCGGAAGGCTAACGGAGGACGTAACGACGGATATAGGGCCTAGTATAACTCTCTATATTATAGGTAATATACTAGATATAAAGTATAGTATCTATATTTAGGAAAGTCTATTGATTATTAGCCTTTTTTCTAGGAAATAGGGTATATAGGAACTATATATAGTCAATTATATTTCGTAAAGCTTATTCTTTATCCGTAAGGATAGTCTATAGACTAATAAGTTTAGTGCTAATGAGCTCGGTACTAGTGAGCTCGGTACTAGTGAGCTAGGTACTAGTAAGCTAGGTGCTAGTGAGCTTAGTAGTACTTACTATACTACCTTAAGAGCGACTAATCTAATTAGTAGTAGTTAGGTCCTACGAGACCGGTAGTCTATTAGTGCTAATACGAATCAGTCTTAGGAGCTTAGTGCTAGTTTAAAAGGATAAATAAATATCCCTTAGCTAACTAAGTACTAAGCGGTATAAAACCTCTTTTTCGTTACTAAGGAATGCCTATATAGCGTAAAAAGTCCTACTAATAGCGGATACACCGACGATATTTAGGAGGGGTATCTTCCACTTATTAGTCTTATACGTATAGTCTATCTATAGGATATATAGATAGGCACGTAGAAGGGTAACGCTAGTTTCGTAGATAATAAAAAGGGTGCTTAGCGAGTTATCAACTATATATACTTAGTAGCGGATATACCAATTTCCATCACGGGGGAGATCCTTAAGGAGAGCTTAGATAGGCGTACGACCCTTAAGATATCGTAGCCATATTCCTACTCGTAGGTTCTCAATATCCCTACTCTATACGCATAATATAGTATCACCATCCTCCGCTGTTTAACGTAAAGCGCCGACGATATACCGAGTTAGTACCCCTTACCGGACTTAGCTGGTGATAGAAGGGAGTATCCGCTAGATTTCCGCACGTCGGTATATCCCTAGCGTAGATAGGTCGGTAGGGGGATATTAATACCAAGAGTCCTCAATCACGAGCTCCTATAAACCTCCGAGAAGTAGTCGACGGCGGAGAGTACTATAGAATATACACCTAAGTACTTTGGTATATCGCTTCCGCTGCCGATCAGTAGGGGTAAGATCATCTCTATATTTACGACTAATACTATAGTAGAAATACACTGCTTTTATATTAGATCTTAACCTCACAACTTCGAATCTATTTAGTTTAGCCCACTCATTAAGTGTGCTTGTTCCTTAGAGAGGGCACTCGAAAGACTAGAAAGGGGGTATGGTTTGGTAGCGAGGGTGCGAAGATGTATCGGTATACTCCATACTAGTAATGGTATATAAAGATGTAAAGATGTAAAGATGTAAGGATATCGAGATAAGATACGGAGTATAGAGCACGAAGTAGGGCTAAATCGTCGATTAGCACCATTTTTGAAAATCAACACCTATTTTGGAGTCACATGACCACTCTGTGAAAACTCTGCATATCCCCATTTCTACCCTGAAAACTCCATCAAATCAGCCCTTTTTGTATGGGATCAGCAACTAGGAATAGCCTCATTTCTACACTGAAAACTCCATCAAATCAGCCCTTTTTGTATGGGATCAGCAACTAGGAATAGCCTCATTTCTACCCTAAAAACTCGATCAAATCAGCCCTTTTTGTACGGGATCAGCAACTGGGAATAGCCTCATTTCTACCCTGAAAACTCCATCAAATCAGCCCTTTTTGTACGGGATCAGCAACTGGGAATAGCTTCATTTTTTACAACAGCGATATCATGATATGGTATGAAATATGATGTGGCTAGGGGGCGTCGATATCGTATATGGGGCGCAGAGAGTACTACGCGGATACAGTGTAAAATACAAAATCAGAGGGAAATCAGTTGCCAAGAGGCACCTTACCTAAAAGGGTTTAAACAGGTGTGCAAATAGCGAAAAGGTGGATTTTGGGGGTGTGCAAATAGTATCTCTCATAAAAGGGAGGGTAGGACTCTCTCCATTGGCAAATCTCATCTGTGAGCGTAGGTTCGAGTCTGAGGGCAATTTTTGCTACCAAAGATGTATACCATGGGCTACTCAATGAAACGGGCACTGCAGTTATCTATCTTCCTAACCCGGGCCCTAAGATCCTTATGGCCTCTAGACACTAGAGCCTTTGGGGTACTGGCCAGCTATCTAACTTCGCTCTGGAAAAGAGGAATCCGAGGCAAAAATAACAGGTCGGATGCATTATTATACTAGACTATAACCGTGTTCGACTCCTTGATATGACATCAGAGCATACGTAGTACAACCCACACTCTATGAAAGGAAGCATCGATATCGAACGCAACGGAGTTGTGTAGGATTACCATCAGGATTCACAAAGATATAGCGGATCTGAATGTCTTTCATTGAATTATTGTGGCATAATTGGCAAGTCACTGTATTTCGAATTAACAAACACCCCAACTCTCACTTGCATGCACCCATCCAACCCAGCACCAAATCTACTCCAAATGTATGCTCTTCACAGCTTCGCATCAAAATCCTCATACACACTCAGGTCTGTTACTGGAGCAGGTCCAGTGCTGACAGGAAGACGTGCCTTGAAGTTGGAGATGTCAGTAATAACAATAGCCTTCGAAGCCTCACCGGCACCATTGGCTGCGCCTTGCTCATCACTAGAACCGAGTCCCAGCTCCTTCAGCTGGGAACCGAGGTTCTTCTCCAGCTTCTGAAGAACGGGCTCAATCTGCTGCTGTGTCAGACTCATCTCAGCGGCAAGGAAATTCTTCACGACAAAGGCAATCTGTGACTTGTCCACCACTTTAGTCTCAACCTCATCGAATGCGGTTGTGAAACGGGCAGCATCGACGGTCAGGCCGGCAGCCTCAAGCTGCTTGCTAAGCGCCTGCACAAGGCGGCTGCGCTGTTCGGCTGGCTTAATCTCCTCGGCCTTTGTAGCTGATTGGGCATTGAGGTAGATAGCGAGCTTGGCACGTGTCGCCGAAGAAGGATCAATGTATTGCTGGTAGAATGCAACGAGATCTGCCTTGGTCAGAGTGCGCACGTTGGCTGCATCAGTTTCGTGCTGCAAGAAATCAAAGTACTCAGATCCGACGTGCGACCAGTACCGGCCAGTCTCAGAGCTCAGGTTCTTGAGTTTCTCCAGACGCTTGTTCACGACGCTGCGCTTGTGACCCTCAAATTCTTCCTCGGGCATCTTCTCAAGGATGGAGCCAAACTGGCGGAGGAAGGTCTCAATGCGTGACTCGAGGTACTCAGCTGTACGCTCACTTTGAATAATGACCCGGTATCCGAGGGTGGTGGCGCTGTAGCGTGCGCCACTCCACACCACATATCCAAGCTGCTCTTTGCTGCGCAGCTGGTCGAATGCAGGTTCATCGGTCATCTGTGCAAACAGCTGGAGCTTCGAACGCAGAGTCTCATCGGAGAACAATCCAATATACAGATAGTACTCAATGCAGTGGTTGACGTTGGCTGGGTCCTTGAGCGATCGGGGATAGACGTAATTGGAACCGGGGGGCAAGGTTATGTTACGGCGCAAGTACCACTGTGATGGAGGGAGAGGGCGACCTCCCAAGACCTTCTCGATGGAGTCGGTCATGCGCAGAGCATCCTCCTTGTATAAGTTTCCGTGGGCTAGGACCTCAATATGAGTCTGTGCAAGCAGCTGAGGGAAGAACTTGACGACGTCATCACATTCAACATGCTCCAGCTCTTCGAGATACTGCTCATTGACCCAGCTACGCTCTGCAAGGAGATACCGGGTGTAATCACCAACTTGGTAGTAGGGTTGCTGGTACTCGGCGTTGCGGAATGCCCGCGTCAAGCGCTCCTTGATGATGTTGAAGCGATCCTGATTAACAACCAGTCCATGCATGGTATTGAGAACTTTGTCCAACAGAGCAGACATCTTGTCGTTGTATCCGCTTACAGAGATATCCAAGCCAAGGATGTTTGCCGAGAGATGGTAATCCAGGCCGGCAAGCTCGGCGTCGTATGAGTATTCATCTAAGGAATCTCTGACCAACTCGCTATACAGCTTTGTTTTGATAAGATTGGCGGGCGTGGCCCACACTAGAGGGTTACGGAGGGTTACCTCAATGGTGGCCTTGGGCACCCAGAAACGATCGTCCTTCTTGAACCACAAACGCACACGTTCATCGTGGCGGATCAGTTTAGGAGTGTTGGCTGGCTCGGCAACTTCCTTCTTTTCCACTGAGAGTCGAGTCGGCACGAACTCGTTCTTGTGAGGCATATGCACGTTGGAAGTACGATCAACTTCGGTCGACTCTTGGGCCTTCTGAAGACCGCTCAAGAATTCTTGCGGGATCTTCTCGACCTTATATTCGGTGCCATACCACTTCTCCTTCTTATCCCATGTACCGGGGAACTCCTGGGACACAATAACCAGGCGGAAGTTGTCGGCCCGAAGATAGCTCAACGCCTTCTTGATCAGTTCAGAGTCAAATCGTCGCAGCAAAGACCCGCTCAACAACCATTCACTGGGCAATGACTTTTGCATGACACTGCTCAATCGGCTGGTAAACCGGCTGGCGGGGGTCTTCTGCTTGAACCGGAAATCGACTTCGGCAAGATTCTTCATCTCATCGAAGATCCATTGCTCGGGCTCGCGTTGCTGGATCATGGCAATATACTCGAATACCACCTTCGCGACTTCCTGATACTGCTTCAGACCCTCAGGAGTTAGGCGCACTGAGATGGTGAAAAATGCCGATCCTGCACAGATAGGCATGGCACCTGCAGACAGACCATTGGCCCATCCCTTGGCCTTGAGGTAGGAGAGAACACTTCCCGGGCCCTCGTGACCAATTAGATGGCTGATGTACCGACTAGGTTGGGTGTCATGCAGGTTCTCTTCATCAAGGAATGGGAAGTACATGTCCATGGAGCGAGTATCCATAACCGGTTTCACGAACACTTGGGTGCACATGTCATTCTCCGTGAAAGGCTGAACATCGTCCCAGCGGTTCTGGGCAAGGTTCTTGTTCTCAACATCAGAGAATAGCTCGGAAACCCACTGCTCTAATGTGTCCAGAGACTCCCGGCCCAAGACAACTAGCTTCGCCCGGTTGGCGGAGTAGTGCTTCTCGTAAAAGCGGATGAACTCACTGCGCACTTCCAGGCCACGTTTTTGTGGATCCTCTTTCAAGGTCTGCAAGTTACCCGTCGAGAAGTGGCTGTAGGGATGCTTAGGGTTTGAGAGAGACTTGTTCAGTTGCATCAACCGCCACAGGTCACTCTGAAGGTTCTTTTTATTTTCCGAATCCACTGCTTGCAGCTCGCGATCTAAGGTCGACTCTAGGAAAAGAGGAGCGACAAAGAACTGGGCAAACCGATCCAATGCACCATAAAGGGGTGATTTTCCATCCGAACCTTTCCCATCTGACAGAACGCCATTGTTTCCATTTGTTGTCTCGGCGGGGGTGCTGTCTCCGCTGGATTTCGGGGCACTAGAGTCACCGGTGGCGGAGACCTCGAAGAAGTAGTTTGTTTCGGTGGCAGCTGTATAGGCGTTTGATGAGCCCGAATGGGACGCTAGGTACTGGTTGTATGCATTTTCTTTGGGATACTAAGTAACAAGGATTACTGAGCATTCATCTCGGCTGGCAAGGGTGGATAGATTGCGGACTTACCTTTTTGGTGCCCATGAATAGCAAATGCTCTACCGCATGAGCCATCCCTGGCATATCATCTTCATCGGAGAAGTTGCCAACATTGACGTTCACCGCCGCGCTGGCCTTATCGGTGTCCGGATCATGGACGAGTAAGGCCTCGAGCTTGTTTGGCAAACGAATAACCCGATACGAACGATCATCAAGCTCCGGTTTCTCCAAGTTCTCTGTGATACGCTCGATCTGGGCCATGATTCGGGGTGTGGCGGTGAGATTAATGGTGGAATGAGAGAATGAGCGGCGGATCGAATGTACGGATGAGAGAATCGGAAAAGGTACGGGCCGTAGGGAATGAGGGCTGGTCACGGAGATGCGTAACAACAGATCGGGATAAGAACGGGTTGACCTGCGAATGAGACGTTTGTGACACAGGTTTCTGGAGGACCTTGGAAGCATGAAGTTGCCAAGGGGAGAGAGGCCAATGACGTGACTGATAAGGTCAATGCGCTGAGCAATTCCAGAGCGTCCAAACACGCGAGCAGATAGATATATATTGGAGTGAGTATGTATATTGTTGATGTGGAAATTGTACACCAAATGAGGGGAATTGTTGTAAAGTCAACCGAAGGCGATGTTGATCGCAGGCCCAGGTATTTTGCCCGAGTGCCTCCCAGGCGGTGATCCTTAGCTCTGGGCAGCCCTAATAAGCGCCCCTATCACCTACGGTAGCGTATTCCCAAGGCAGACTCATCGTTGCTTAGATTCTAGAGCTTGAATGCTTGGAACTATGATATTTCCTCAATATCTACATACATGGGTCCTGAGTCATCCCTCATCGAGGCTCTGTTTGCCTTCCCCGCGACTCGGCTAGTCAACCCACACTGTTGCACTGCCTCCAGCATATCAAGCCATTATACACCCTACGACACAGAGACAGACGCTTAGCACTTGGCTGCACAGAGATGCAAGTTAATACTGCTATCCGAGGTGCAGGTCTTGGTCTGACTGCCACCTGGATTGACACCCTCTGTCCAGCAGATCTTCGAGCAGGTCGTTTCGGAGGGCCGCACGACGATGGTCTTGCCAGAGAATGCATCGCCAAAGACATCTGACAGATCATACCAGACTGTGCCGGGGTCCAGAGTGTAGGCAAAGTTGGTCTGAGGGCTGCCGTCGTACAACCCGTTGTCAACGGTGGTAATCTTCAGGGCAATGCCACCGGAGGCACTATCGTGATGCAGGGCCTCAATATATTTGCCGCCTGCCTGGATAGTCTTCTTGGGGCCGACACTGCCGCCAACGGACCATAGGTAGACGGGATGGTCGCAGTGGTTGGTCACGATGGCGTTACCAACAGCGCTGGCAAGAGGTGCCAGGGCCGCAACGGAGGCAATGACTGCAGTGGGGAAATGCATTCTGGTTGGAATATTGTATATTCAGGTCGGATTATTGGAATCTGATTGTGATGGTGAGAATATCTCTCCCAGGCAGGCTCCAGCATCCTTTATATATATTTCTTCTGCAGGTGGGTTGAGCATTTGCATTGCCTATATGCGGTCTTTTGTTTTGTGACCCGAATATAGACTCGACCCTTAAACAGGGTTATCATTGGAAAGCATCATAGCCTCCCCATCACATCCGAGACATTACATCCCAAATTGATGCAATAATTCACTCAGCAGTGGTCAGGCCATCTATCACCGGACGCGGAGAGGAACAGTTAGGATCTTCCAAGACCCCCGCATCGCAATCCACGGTCAAAGAGATGGAAAGTTCCGGATGTTCTCTTTTTTTTTTTTCTGTTCTGGGATCGATGTCAGAGAATACGAGAAAGTAAAGAGCCACGGGTACAACCAGAGAATACGATGTCTCAGAGCGCTCCGACCCTATCCTTCGATGGCGTTGCTCTCGGCGAGAGTTCTGAAGTGCCAAACGCACGATCACTGCAATTATGCCAAGGATAGATAGGAAGAAAGAAAGACTTTTCCACAGCCCTGAGTGCCCAGGATTTCCGGGGTAAAAAAGTGAGACATCGTTACATTTCAGAGCGCGCAGATCGACGCCACACCAGGAAAGTCACTATACGATGTATGTCCCTCCCAGATGTATACTTACCTTGGTATCTCAATATACAGAGTCGGCTTATTGACGCCTCTTTGTCATGCAGTCACTAGAGCCGTGCAATTGCGCATTCTGGTTGGTGGTGTGTCAGACCAGAGAGGTCTTGTCTCAAATCGCAAGCTCAAAGACCGGAGGATTCCGCACAGGATACATAGAGCTGCCGAGTTAGAGTATAGAGTATCGCTTCGCAAGAAGGGCTCGCGCCGCATACTTTTCTCCCTCTTGCGTCAGTGGCGGAGTCTATGGTAGAGGTCCTTTTGGCGAGAGAAGCTTTTCTATCATTTCTATTGCGGACACATGGTGTCCTGTCTATTATAATCCAAGACTTCCCCTTCAGCGATTAATCCCATGGATGTGGAATGTAGAAGTCACATCCATAGATAGTTCGAACTGATATGACATTGCCTACATGTAGGTAGTAGACCATGAACAGAACTCTTCTCAGTAAGCAAGCGTCGCCTAGACAAGCCATAATTCTGCAAACCATCGTCCCTAGCCGGATCGACTTAGAGATCAGGAACCAGTCATTATTCCTCGTCCGTCTCATCGTCTAGTCTGTCCGCACGGTCGGAGATCCACGTGAACACTTCCTCTTTATGCTCATCAAGCATCTCATTTAGATCCGATTTTGGGGAACGCACCAGCTGTCCGTACCGCTTAGAAGGCCGTCGATCAGCGCTGGCCCAGACGCCGTGGGAGTTGGAAACAAACACGAGGGAATTCTGGAATAAAAGAACCATGTGAGTTAAGAGATTCGAAAAGCAAATATCGTGCGTGTCTTACCTCGCGGTACCACTTTGAAAGCCAGGTCTGGGTGTGGGATGCGACCGCGCGCACTGGATTCTCAGATACAAAAGAGACCACGCCATTGACACGCTTGTAAAGATTTTCTATTCCGTTATCAGCAAGGTCACACGGTCTGATGTTCGGCTGTTTTGAACCTACCCCTGTTGATCAACAAATTCACTACACCGAAGAAAGCGTTGCCCACGCCGAACAGGAAGATTTCGGTTGCCTGGTTCGCGCTGTCATAACACGTCAGCGCAATATGAACTATTGATCTTGGTTGGTTGCAACTCACTCAATGTAGTTATCCCACAAGTATCCTGCAAGCTCCTCGGTGGTAGATGGACGATCCTCGTCCTCTCCCTCGTAACGACCCACGGCCTGAAACCATATCAATAAGTTGATAGCCCATTATTGAAAATGAGACCACAGGGAGACTTACCGCTTCCCGAGATACATGCTTGGGAATATTGACATCAATCACCGCATATCCCTTATTAACGGTCCATTTGACATACTCCTTCAGCGAGTCGGCCTTTCAGGATATTAGCGGACGCTCAAACCTAATCACCACGGAACACATACTAGCCAGACATTGTGTGCTTCCAATTTATTGGTCACGGGATGGGCTTGTCCCACGATCTCAGGTCTAGATATTGTCAGATATGAGCCTTGCAGCTTATCTTAAGAACACTTACGGGTCGTGGAATATCACAATGAGCGGCACAGCCTCATGGTAGTTTGGGCTGTCAGATGGTAAGCCTCGGATGAAAAGAAAGACATCAGTAGTTAGCCTACCTTGCTAGAACCTGTTTTTCAAATGACTTGGAGATAGCTGTGCGATAAATGTGAAGTGGGGTGAGCTTGCAGCTTTCATACAGTTGGTTCGACTGGTAGACGCGGAGGATGTCTAAAGTATCCATTAGTCCCATGAACTGACAAGTTATCCATGATTCTTACCGTGAAGCCGATCAGCAAAGACTGGGTGATTGGATGTCTTGGGATACAGACGACTCCAGTACTGGGATTGGATGCTCTTCACCCGACGGACGGCAGCGACCGCAGAATCAGTGGGAGAATTGTTCAACAAACGATCCGGAGGTTCTCCCATAAGAGTCTTGGTCACAGCCAGAGCCGACTTCGAGATAGACTTGAAGTTGTATCCTCCCTTTTTTTTGAAGTTAGATCAGCGAGCAACTGGTCGAAGAGACAACCCGCTTACCTCTAAGCAGACGGCAATCTTTCCATTGGACAAGCTCATGAGCATGTGGGTCATTTGGGCGTAGCAAGCCGGCGAGACAAAGCAGCCACCTAGTACATCACCGGCGGCAGCATCAAAACCAGCCGCAACTAATATGGTCAATATTCAGATAATAAGAGACAGAATCATCGGGTTGCCTCACTGATAATCAAGTCCGGATCAAATTCCTGGGCAATAGGCAGCACCACTTCCTGGAAGGCGAACATGTAGTCGCCATCTCCCATACCCTGGTCGGGCCACGGGATATTGACATTCCTAACAAGCGTGAGCATATATTCATCTCCTGGGCTCAAATATGAACTCACTTTCCGACTCCGGCGCCCTCACCACAGTGATCCCAGTCTCCTGCAGGTCCTCCAGGGTAAAAACGACCATCTTGGTAGACATGCATGGAGATATAGAGAACATTAGGATCATCGTAGAATGCTTTCTGGATACCGTTGCCTATTATATGTGAGGATACATTTTCAAGATTTAGGTGCTATCAATCCAAGCATACCATGATGAACATCCCTAAAAAAAGAGTCAGTGTTGATCGGGGTATGTGGTGATGTGAGATACTGACCAGTCAAGAATCATGATCTTTCGGCAGGCATCTCCGAGTTTATTCTGGCAGACACGTGCTGCAACAGACACATTGTTGAACAGACAGAATCCCATCGCAGCATTGTCCTCTGCATGGTGACCGGGTGGGCGAATGACCGCTATCGCGTTTTTCACCTTACGTTGCGCTACGGCCAGGCATGTCTCGATAGCTCCCCCAGTAGACAAAATAGCCGAAGCAAAGGTCAGCTGGTTGAAGTAAATAGAATCACGATCTTTCTCCAACTGAATGAGGGCCTCATTGGGCAAATCTGTTTGCCGAATCAGAAGTCTACTAAATCAAGTCTTTCAGGTCATATAAAGGGCATACCTTTTGTGCTGTAGACAAATGCATAGTGAGCATCAGTGTGAATAAGAGTGACTTCATCCTCGGTTGCATTACGAGCATCAATCCGTTGCAGAGTCTTTGGCGCCAAAGGGCGACACGAGTCTGGGTCGTCAACAAGACCGGCGCGACAAAGCTCCTTGTAAATGTAATAGATGCGTCTAGGATCCTCCGGGTGAACATCACTCTGTGGGCGAACCTCACAGTGATAACGCATACGGTGATCATAACAGAGTCCGGTGGCAAGCGATGCTAGGGGAAGACCAGCCTTGGCCATGATCTCGTTGTCGGACCAGTCCGAGTCAGGCTCGACCAGGCTATCACGCTTTGACTGTTCCGCAAGATGGCTATGTGCCTCGTTGGGCTTGTTCAAGCGTTCAGGAGGGGCCATTTCAGTGGAGGCAATGGTCTCCCGAGATTGAGACTGTTCAGAGCCTGGTGATGGAGATGCAGGAACTGCTTGGGAAATGAAAGAAGGTGCAAGAGTGGGCGTGGGGCAGTTGTTGAGATGTGCAGGAAGGGGGGATTGTGTGAAGGATGGATTCACTGTCAGGTTGGAAAGGGTATGGGAATCTCCCATAACTGTATCCTCATCCTCGTCCATCATAGATAGGAAAGCCACGAAAAGCCCTTTCTTTGACTTCAAGGTTGGCTCTTATGAGCTCATTACCAAGCACTGCTACGACCGAGAAATTGAGCTTATGCGGCAGTCTTGAAGCTCGTTACCAACCTAATGGTGTTGCGATTGATGCTTCTGGCTCACTTTGGCAGATGCGCCTGGCACGGCAAATTTTGTGATCAATCAACCGGTCAAATGTTCCAGCTGGTGAAAAATATTGTGGTATCCACCAAATATTGCAGGAATGGCTTTAAGCGTGATCTGTGAAGAACATACGCCGGCGGTATACAATCACCTCCTGCCGTAGATTGAATTGAGCAGCGCGATGCACACGTAGTGCAATAGACACGATCGTGGTGTCGGGATGATCTGGTTTCAGAGAGAACCACAATTGTAGATGATCATGTAGCGGGCAGGGACCAAGAACAGAATAGCCAAGTCCGCTGAGTGACAATGGAAATGGATCAATGTGCATGTTGGATCCCTTTTGGGCCAGTCTTTCTTATTGCCTGACATTATTGCCTTTACCGCCAAACTGACCGCCACCTACAATCGACTAGCGTGGTACGTTATAGTTGGCCGCGGGGATTTATTATGAGCTGACTTATCCATATCCACGGTTTAGAGGGCTTATCATCTACCCCCCGTTCAATTATTCGCAGCACAACGTCAAAGGATTCGATTTTAGCTACTTGCATGGTATATGGCACGGACAAACACATATAGAAACTATTCGACTCTTGAGGCTCATTAGTTATACCAGAGTCTCTAATATATCCAATCACTTTGCAATCCAAAGTCACATGCATGCAGGGACTACCTCCTATGACGCAGTTCCGAAAGTGGATCAACTTATGTACATGTAGCTTCGGATTCCAACAAGATGCATTGTAGCAAAATGGCACATGTATGTGGGTACGCTCACATGAGATATACATATGTACCTATGACCAATGGATGCATACCTAGACAAATTACAGCCTACAAGGTTCATTAAAGAGGAGCATTTGAACTAGAAAAATTTCGTTTCATTAAATGACGTTATCATCTTGTTTTTTTCTATAAGGCGGATCCTTCATGCAACCATCTTTGCAGGCTATGCAAGCAGGAAATCAGCACCTTAGAGAACACTTCTGACCCCAGGACGCCGTCCTGATTCCTACTGGCCATCAACGCCGGCAATGTAGGAGATGAGGTCGACAACACGGCGGGAGTAACCCCACTCGTTGTCGTACCAGGAGACAAGCTTGATGAAGTTGGCGTTAAGGGCGATGCCGGCCTTGGCATCGAAGATGGAGGAGCGGTCATCACCGTTAAGATCGGTGGAGACGATCTCGTCCTCAGTGTAGCCAAGAATTCCTGAATACTGATCAGTATGCTGACAGATATAAAAGCTTCATATGAGGATTAACTTACCCTTGAGCTCGCCGCTCTCGGAGGCAGCCTTGATGACAGCCTTGATCTCCTCGTAGGAGGCACCCTTCTCGATGCGGCAGGTGAGGTCGACAACGGAGACGTTGGCGGTGGGGACACGCATGGACATACCGGTGAGCTTGCCGTTCAACTCAGGGATGACCTTACCGACAGCCTTGGCGGCACCGGTGGAGGAGGGAATGATGTTCTGGGCCGCAGTACGGCCACCACGCCAGTCCTTGTTGGAGGGGGCATCGACGGTCTTCTGGGTAGCAGTGTAGGAGTGGACAGTGGTCATGAGACCCTCAACAATACCGAAGTTGTCGTTGATGACCTTGGCGAGGGGAGCCAGGCAGTTGGTGGTGCAAGAGGCGTTGGACAGGACGTTGACATCCTTGGTGTAAGACTTGTTGTTGACACCCATAACGAACATGGGGGCATCAGCGGAGGGAGCAGAGATGATGACCTTCTTGGCACCGCCCTTCAAGTGGGCAGAGGCCTTCTCCTGAGTGGTGAAGACACCGGTGGACTCAACAATGTAGGCGGCACCGGCCTTACCCCAGGGGATGGCAGAGGGGTCACGCTCAGCGAAGAAGGTGACCTTCTTGCCGTTGACAACGAGACCGTCCTCGACAGCCTGGATGTCACCCTTGAACTGACCGTGGGTGGAGTCATACTTGAGCATGTAGGCCTATCCCGCAGATTGGATGTTAGTATTAGATCGTGCCGATTGCTGGTTCTGGAAACATACAGCGTAGTGAGTCTCAATGAAGGGGTCGTTGACAGCAACAACCTCGACGTTGGGGTCGTTGATACTATAAGCTATGGGTTAGAAGGAGTTCATCTCGGGTCTTTTTTTTTTCTTCTTCTAGGCAACTTACGCATTGCGGAAGACCTGTGAGGCTGATTAGTATATCGAACTCCGATGAGCCCAGGTGAGAGTACTTACAATGCGGCCAATACGACCGAAACCGTTGATACCGACCTGGACAACCATGATTGCGGTTTACTAGAAGCTGTTAGGCAATGGAGAGCGATAAGATGTTGATGGGCAACTTACTGTGAAAGTGAGAGAGATGGAAAGGGAGGAATTGGATAGAATGGTAGATGGGGAAGAAGAAGAGAAGAAGAGAAAAAAGATCTGGCGGGGGAGGGGAAGATTAATGAATGGATGACTGACGCAACGGACAGATCACCCCTCACCGAAGAGACGGACGGGGCTTCACCACGGCACCTCCCCAGAAGATCGGAGCGCTGAGTTGATTTCCCGACTGTTGCCGCTTGTACATCTGGCCAGCAACCATTTCCGGTTTCATACACCGGGCAAAACAGGAAGAGCCACGATATTGGGGCCCAGCTCTGCCCCTCGGTAGCTCTCGTCTACCAATAGGAATCCCGCAATCCCACGCTCGTCGGGTTTTTACTACTCTTCCCTCGGACCTTCGCTGCTGAACACTTTGCCTACTCGGGTATAGGGAGAAGATCACGATAATAGGAGCTATGTGACGAGAGGGATCCCGAGGTGGTTGACTAAAAGGAACTATGACAGGGAGGGGCAATGTTGGGTATGATGCTATGAGGGGCACCGTACATTGTGTACGGAGTAGGTACGGAGTACATTGTACGATGTACGGAGTACGAAGGTACGAATGGGGTAGTCTGGGATAATCCAGTTAGACTCAAGCCAATGGCTTATGCTCTTCTGGATTGATCCTTATTATATCTTCTAATCTAACTGAATTATACTCCCCAGCCGTTGTCCTGGAGGCGCTGCGGTGGACGGATTGAGTATGGCTCTATATAAGCTGTGGCTCCCCGCCCTGAAAGGAGTCACCGGTGCCTCTCAACGCATGGGGCCATGGGGTTGTTTGTTTTTGTTTTTTTGTTTTTTTGTTTTCTTTTTCCCTCGATTTTTTTTTCCCTTTGGGAATGGTCACTTATAAGGGATGACCAACTATTGGGGTAACCCCGGGCCTCACCTGGGCACCTGCACCTGACCTCACTACTAGTGGATTATAAATCGCCCTTTGCCTCCAGGGCTCCCCCCGTCCATCCGAAGATATCGCAACGAGACGAGACCGGGCGAATGCCGGAGGGCAATTGGAGCTGGCGCCATGCCATTAAGGCCAAGGGTTTCTACAGTGCCACGTTATCAGGCCATATCGGCATGGTGGAAATACAGGGAATGGCGCAACATCTAGGCAGCTTGAGAGTCGACAAGAAACAATTGCCCTACCACAATTGATGACCGTCTTCGTGCATGGCGCAATTGGAATTATAAGGAAGTGCAATGACCAGGCAATCAAAGGTGATTAAAAAAATAAGGCCCAGAGCCCCAGCAAGGGAGGGTCTGGACTTGAAAGGATGGATTATGGATTATGTTACAATGGGGGAAATGAACAGTGTGCTATGATCCAAATCAGCCATCGGATACCCCACAAATTGGAGGTGCGATTGATAGCCTAAAACAACGAAGGATACCAATCTATTCCTCCTTGACACCGCCGCGCCAGTTCTTCTCAGCGGCCTCGATGGAAGCCTTGTCGCTCTTGGGTGCGCCCTGGGACATGAAACCACCCCCAGCTTTGAAGGGACGGGCGAGATCACCAGTAGCGGGCTTTCCGAAGACATGGATCTTGGCCAGGTTGGACTCGAAGGCGCCCTTCAGGGGAATGATTGACTGGATAAGGAGCGGGTTGGTGTACTTGAAGTAAATGTGCATCACACCCATCATGCCGACACCCATAAGCTGGCTGCGGAGCAGCTGGCGCAGCTGACCCTTATCGTAGTCCATGTTGGTGGTCGTAACGGGCTTGGGCTCCTCAGCGCTACCCATCTGGGCGGGCTCAACATACTTGAGGGTCGTCATGTCTGGAGAGATTCGTTAGTTTGGGTCAATGGGCGAGCACGCGATCGGTGCGACAGGTGCGACATACCCTTCTTTTGGTTGATCTTAAACTGGGTATACAGGTGAACCGCCAGGATGAGGACATTGGACAGGATGTAGCATCCGCGCACCAGCATCAGGACCTGAGGATCCTCAAAGGGAACCTTCTTGGCCAGCTGCATCATCACCAAGATGATGGCGAGGTTGGTACTATGCGATTTTTGTCAGTTTCCATAGATATCGATAATTGAAACTGAAGATAGGAGATCCGGCATACATTTGAGGAGACACCATTTTGCCTGATACTTTTCGATATGGGGAAATCGTTGAGTATGGGGGAGTACAACGCGAACAAAACTTGAAAGGCGCGGGCCACCTGGCATTTCTGGAAGGTCAGGGAGCCGGAAGAACAATTCTACCGACACTATCTCCGGAGGCGATTTCGCCTGAGGCAGAACATTCCTCCGGCCTGATGTATGAGGCGTCTGTATCACATGACCTTCCCCCGCTGTTGGTCATAGCTGGTAGCTGTGGTGGTCCAGCTTCAAACCTGACCAGGTTATTTGCAAAAGATCAGCAACCACCACATTGTGGACCTCTATTTTTGCTTGCAGTTGCACAATAGTCTGGATTTTGGCATTCTCCCAAGTCTGACAACTAAACCCCAGCCATAGATCCTGGAGGTTTCGATTGCGCTCAGCTGGCTGAAAGCACACTGACTTTTACCATGGCAGTATCTCGGCGCATGACACAACTGACCATGGACTCTACTCTGCTCCAGAGAAATATACAGCATATACCCAGCAGCCACTAATCTTGATCAGTCCAACGGGCCTACAGACGGCCATGTACCTAGGCCCCAATTCAATGTGCCGTGAGAAAGGACAGTTCCACATTGGGACTAGCGTGAACTGTCTTTTTGGCTCAGCCGGCGCCTGGCACATTCTGACTTCTCCATCCATCAACAACGCGCGTATCTTCCGCACACTGAATCGCCTCCACATCCACACCAAGGCAATATCGTCTTGATTTCCGGTTCTCTCTGCCATATCTATCCTTGCGACCGTCTTCGCACATTTATTTCGCAATGCCTGGTGGAAAGGGAAAGTCTATCGGCGGAAAGGGTGGAAAGGGTGATGCTGCGGGGAAGGCCCAGAAGTCTCACAGCGCAAAGGCTGGTCTGCAGGTTAGTCGGCTCTTGACTCGCCTAATTGACAGTGGGTTGGAGATCACATTGTTGGAGAGAGGTCGTACGATGCGGGCCATGAGTTATTCGATGAAACTGCCTTCCCCTCGAAGACGCGTCGACTGAGTCCCTCATTGCTGTTCGATAGGGGCAGTCTCACCTGATAACCATAAAACTCGGACCATGCTATCGCATATCCTCTCTCCCGACCGTGTTTTCTTCCGATCGCTGGCTGTCCAAAATGACGCGCCTGCTTACACAAACTCTCTCTCTAGTTCCCCTGTGGTCGTGTCAAGCGTTTCTTGAAGAACAACACACAGAATAAGATGCGTGTCGGAGCTAAGGGTATGCTTCATTCGCTTGAGATCATCTCCCAACGATCCTGTTGCTAACCCATTCCTTGTGTAGCTGCGGTCTACGTGACGGCTGTTCTCGAGTACCTGACTGCCGAAGTCCTCGAACTGGCGGGTAACGCCGCCAAGGACCTCAAGGTCAAGCGTATTACCCCCGCCACCTCCAACTGGCCATCCGTGGTGACGAGGAACTTGACACTCTTATCCGCGCAACCATCGCTTTCGGTGGTGTCCTACCCCGCATCAACCGTGCGCTTCTCCTGAAGGTCGAGCAGAAGAAGAAGGGCGGCAAGATCGAGCTCTAATTCAACCCCCGAAAAGATTCGAAAGGCTGGGCCGCTACTGTGGGAGGTCCTGTCGAGGCTCCAACACCTCGAATCCTCAATCTATGACTGACCCCGGCCGCCCGCTTTTCTGTTCACTCGTATTTGTTCTTCACGGCGCTCCACTTTGATGTATTTTTCTGATATTCCCCGGTCTTTGCTTTTTCAATCGTGTTTTTCATTTCGAGTTCATAGGGCGCTGTAATGGGAAAATGGGGATATCCTGGTAGTGGGAATTTTACTGATTCGATGTGCTTTACCATTCATGTGCGAGTAGTCAGGCTTCTAGTCTTGAGTTCTTATTTTTTTTAAGCTGTCACTATGGATATTGGGCTCTGTAGCGAGGTTTATGGTCTAGTGCTTTATGTACACACATACCGACATACCCATGTAGGTAGATCCCAACTCTGGCCTCTCTGGGCATACTTCATAGTCGGACCCAACTCTGAAGAACACATTCCCCGGGTAAGAGGCCAACCTTGCCAATGCCGAAGTGTCCAGCATTATACCAGCAGATGGAATTCGATAAATCCGATCCCTATCCACATCTATTGAGGTCAGAATTGGCGGTTCGATCCAGAGACTTTTGTCGTCGATAGCTGACAGACCTTGCATGTAAGACCGGAACTACTGTCGGGGAGCACGGGGGATCGACAGGGACGTCCCGCGAACATAAACAACGGCAGTGTCGTGTCGTAATCTCTTGGCAGTTTCTGGATTTCAATGCTCTATGATTTGCTGATGATACATGAGGTCGGGATCTCTTTCGGGATACCCCCAGAAATTTGGTTCGACTTGAGATTCCAAGTTCGGTTGGACTTGTACATATACATATCCTACGACCGGGCGGTAATAGTACTAGAAGGTACATGGATTGAATTGTGAGGATCTGAGTACAAAAGGCAATGGAAAGGAGAAAAGAAATAGAAAAAAAAAGAAAGTAAAAAAAAAAGAAAAGATCCCTGGAAGGTAAGTTACCAAACATGAAGAGAGATAGAACCCTCGAGCATAGGACTTGGGAAATATATCAACAGCATTGAAACAGGAATGCACAAGATGCATTCTTACTGCGTGAGGTAGATCTGTAGAGTCGGCACATTCGAAAGGCAGCAAGATATGCGAGTGACAATATAGTTGCTGTGAGATTTTTTTTTTTTTTTGGTTTGAATCAGAGTTGTGGGTTCACCCTAATCACCGTCAATTCCGCGAGACGAAAGACATCAGGCCAAAGAGGAAAGGGATCAAAGCACGCGGAAAAGAAGCCAAAGAAGAAAAAAATAAAGAAGAAAACAGGCATGTCACAACCGCCTTAGCCCGGACAGACCGAACATGAATTTCCCCAGGGTGTTAGGGGAAAGCGGCCACCGGGCTAAGACGGGCCAGAAACATTAAAACAGATGCGAGTCACCCCATGTACAAACTAAACAGACAAAAATATGCAAAATGCTGGTATTGTCGTTTCTTCTGCCATCGGCAAGAGGTCTTTTGTGTCATTCTTCGTATGCGTCCCGTATCACCAGGAGGCGTTCGGGGTCGTGGAATTCATTCCGCCAGACACAGCATAATAGAAAGCCATGGATTTGCATGCAAGGCGCCCGCAATATCAGAAAAGAGTTGGAAAAAAAAAATAAACAAGTCCAGAGTTATCTTGGAGAGAAACTGTGGCGAGTCGGGAAATTTCAAAAAAAGCAATCATCCAAACCGCGTGTCTGTTGGGCTGCCCCAAAAAAGAAACGTCTAAAACTTGGCTAGATCAGCGAAACAAAGGATTTTCTGGTCTTTTTTTTTTGTTGTCATCTCGTCATCCCTCATCGAATCGTAAGCCGGTAATTCGCGGAACAGGGCCTCGTAATACAAGTCGTATTCGTCTCGCGGCAAATCAGTCGGATGCTGGCAATAAAAAGGGGAGTCGCCATTTTCAATAAATTCGTCCAATGTTTTTTTTTACTCCACGATGATCTCTACCCCGGAAGTGGTGCGGAGTTCATCACTCCCGCGTGCTTGGTGGCCGTTCTGACGGCGGAATCCGGTGCCCTTGTCCGGGGTCGGCCCGCGGGGTTGGCGGACAGGCATGCGCTCCTGTTGGCCTTCATAACCCATACCCATGCCGCGGTTGCTACCAATGGCGCCAGCGTTTGATTGCTGGCTGTCCTGTTCCCAAGAAAACATGCCTCGCAGACGACGGGGGCTAGAGTTAGGACCGCCAATCCCCGTGCCGAGCGACAGACCTCCGAGACTGTTGACCAGCAGGTTATCATCACGCTGCATGCCAAGGGAGGAACCAGACTGGGCAGGAGTGAGAGTTGGGGTGTTGGAGGTGCCGGTGGGCGCGCCCTCGTACTGGAGGCGGGCACCATTCGACTGCAGGGCAGCGGGGAAGCTAGCAGAGGAAGGCACGGGCGAAGGGGTGTAGGATCGCAGGTCGGCGAAGGACTTGGCAGCGCGCAAGTTCTGACCATTGGCGAAGTTACCGGGGGGATCCATCACGCCCAAAAAGCCCGAAGTTTGTCCACGGAGGGTGTTGAAGGCACCGGGACCCTCTTGGCGAGCCTCGCTGAAGTCGATAGTTGCCGCTCGGTTCAGGCCGCGACGGCCACCGTCCGACTGACCAGAAGGAGGAATCGAGGATGTTGGTGGACTGGCATTGGGGCCACCAGGGATCTTGAAGACCTGGACCTGGCGCTGTTCGCCACTGCCACGGGAAGCGTGACCCAAGCCCATAGTGTGAGCCAAAGTGTGAACCGTGCGACGCTGGGAGGGAGTGAGGTTATGAGGGAAGATGACGGAGTCGCGGGCAGTATCCTCCTTGAACAAGAGTAGTTGAGAGTAATAGGAAAGGGTCTGTGTGTCGTTCAAGTCCACCTCTGCACATGAGACATTTCGGGTTAGTAAGACAGGTTCGAATTTCCAAGGGTTGCGAAAAGACTGTGTAACCCACCAATTCGCTGGCCACGCTGGGACACGGGCGACGGGGAGGTAGCTGGGATGTGCGAAGTGAGCGAAGACATGGAGCTCTGAGTCTGGAGTTGAGGACCTCCCATGGGACGGTGCTGTTCCTCCAACTGGCCACGGCGTTCACGCTTCTCCCGCTCAATCCGTTCCCTCTCCTGAAGAGGGAGCATCTTCTTGTACTCGACTCGCAGTTTCCGACCCTGCAGCTCAAAGTGATTGAGTACCTCGATCACGGTAGCCGTCTCCTCGGCGGAAGTGAAGTTGGCAAAGGCCAACCCACGGAACACACCATTATCAAAGTGGTAGTTGAACGCGTAGGGCAGGGGAAGGTTGAGTTCCGTCATCAACTGCACCAACTGCTCCTTCTTCACGGCAAATGGAATATTTTTGATGACAATCGCAGTTGGGATCAATTCATCGTCGTCGGCGGAGGAAGCCGAGGCTTCCGGTCGCATGGCGCTGCTCTGAATGGGACCAGGGCCCAAGTTCGAAAAAGCCTGGGGCATGTTTGGCTGCTGATCCAACCACGTCTTGGGAAGGGTGTTAACTCCGGACTCGGGAAAACGGGGGAAATCCGTTGAAAAGATCGAACTTACAGTGGGCAGACCGGTACGACCACGGGCATTGGGCTTCAAACTGGCCGAGGCGGAGCGAATCCCCCCGAGAGTTTGTGCATTAGCAAATCCATTGGGGTTCCAGGTCTGTGAACCCGAGATGTCATATCCATAGGAGTTGTTCTGGAGAGACGGGTTCAAACGCTCGAGGCGCGCGGACTCGTACCGCATTTGGTCCTGTTCATACATGTTGGTCGGCATGGGGCCGTAGGCATCGAATTGACGAGAAGGTTGACGGTGTAAGGGTTGCTGGTGTCGCTGAGACCCAGGGGAACGCGCAGAATGATCGTGATACATGTCGGGTTGTTGATAACTCATGGCCGAGAATTCCCAGAGGAATGTGAAGATCCACCAAGCAATGTAAAGATTTGCACTACTCCACCATGAGAGCGACCAAGGTTGATTTTTTTATTTTTTTTCCACAAAGGTAACCGTCGAAGAGACGGGATTGTGCGGATGGAAAACTTGGGAGTAAAAGCCGATCGGGAGGGGGGAGAGAGGAGAGGCGGAAAGGCAGAACAGCAGAAAAAAAAAAAAGAGAGAGAGATCCCAACTTTCGAAGCAAATTAAATGCTTCGATTCATCCAGGGGCCAGTTCGGCTTTCTTTTTTTGTTTTTTGTTTTTGGGATCTTTTCCCTTTGCTTTTGGGGGGATGCTTGGGATTCTTTTCTTTTTTCTCTTCCTTTTCCCCGTTCAATCTTCTTTTCTTTTTCCGGGGGATCCCTGGTGGACCTGGATTGCCGAGTACCAAGAGATCAAGATCCCAAAAAGACCCAAACCGGACCAGAGTTGACAGATCTCACAGATCAGAGAAAGTAGTCAGAAAAGGGAGACCAGTCTGCCAAGAACGGAGGAGTAAGGAGGCGAGAAGAGTAGAGAAGTAGAGAAGGAATGAAAAGGAAGCAGGTGATCAGTTGAATATGCAGAGAGAAGAGAGAGAGATTATATGACCAGTAAAGTACTCCCTCCCTAAAAACGGATCAGAAGCCATACTTATAGCACCTATTCTAGCGGTTATATTAGATCTTCGACTCCTCCCCCCTGGACCTGAGTGGACTCCCGAGATTCCCTCGATGGTCTATTGCATAACGACATGTATACGGTGAACGGGAGACCCATGAGCTTGCTACTTGACCATCGCATCCGGAGTACGGAGTACACCGTCCTCTAAAACAGCCATGTGCACACCCATGGACTATCTTCCAAGTCGAGAGGTTGTCGCTGTCTCTCCCCACTATACAAAGTAAATCCCCCTATTTTGCCTCCCCTTTTGTCTGAAGATCCGCCCCTGTTTGAGTTGGAAATCGGGCCTTTTCCCGGAGCCGTTGCCACCGCCAAATCAGCGTCTCAGATCGCAAGAGCTCCAGTCGTCGGCTGTCCGTCATCCTCCTTCCGGCTCCTCTCGTAGCCTTCTGCTAAGACGCCGTGTCTCGTTAGGCTTGTCACTAGACGAGTTAGCAGACCCCATAGTGGGCTTGAGGAAGGCGTTCCTCATTCCTAATGAAATCCTGGAACGTGGGATTCCACTGGAACGTCCGAGTCCCTGAATCCCTGAACACCTGAACACCTGAACATCCGAGCATCTGATTATCTGCCTAGTCGCATCTGAGTTTCAGAGCTCGTGGACGAAGTGCACGAGTCCGGTTGACAGATGCCCAATCCCGGGGGTTCGCCTCCTGCCTCGTGCTTTCAAGGGGCCCTGCACCGGTCTGCATTTTCTATATGTGACACACTATTTAGGCCTCGTTGACTCCGCTCCATTTACTCCGTACTCCGTAATTACTGTTGGGTTCATTTGCTCAAAGGCTTCAGGGGCGAGTAATTTTCTATTATTACCTTTATTGCTCTGGCTATTATTACTCCGGAGCCCCCTATTCCCTTCCGCCCCATCCTTCGATCCACGAGTTCGTGACTCGCCACTCTACTCCGTACAGGCCGTGAGAGACTATTGGATTTCCAAATTCTCCTTCTCTATAGATCAACAGCCTGCCTTATTAAACGGCCTTCACACTGGAGCGGATGGACGCTACATGAAGCTATGCTCTACCGGTCCCACTCCACGAAATTGGAACTTTCGCCTGGTCTCCACGATCCGCGCATCCCCCGTTTCTAGCGCATGCGCCGAACCTTCTCAGAGGCTCCGGTGGCCCAGCTAGAACCCGCTAGATGCTGGTTAGAACCTTTAGTGGCAGTGTCAGATCCCGGTCTGTGGAGCTCCGGCTCATGGCCACCCTACTCCGTACTCCGTACGGAGTACTCCCTGCGACAATCGCCTTCGAAATGCGGTATAGTCGCTGGATGCACATTGACGCTAGAAAAGACTACGGAATCTTTTGCTTTCTTCTAGTCCGGAAATCGCTTAGGGATCTGGTCTTGTGATTATGGCCATGGCTGCCTCGTGGAGATGGCGAGTGCGTCATAATGCAAATCACATTGCCTCTCTTTGAGACCGGTGTGACTCAAAGATGCTGAAAGTTGTGATCAACGGCCAAGATGAGGAAAGTGCAGAGTAACCGATGGGAGGTTTCAGGTCGATCGACAGGGCCGAATCGGGCCGTGGAGACATCCATGATCTCCCAGCGAGAAAAGAAAAAAAAGAATACGTTGGGGAGACAAGCAACTCGGTGGCGCACTACAACGCATTATGTGCATCACATAGAATAATTGGGTAATAAGTGAGGTTGTAACGGAGGCGATCAATCCCCTGAATGAGAGATATCTCACCGTACGCCGTACATCAACAGGGAGCAATATGGCCCGGTGATCGGGCTGCACAGCCATCCTTGGGCATCTGACAGATCACAACGTATAGCCAAGAATGCCTATCTAGGAGAATCTTCACGTACTCCGTACTTTGTAGAAGCTACGGTCAGTGAATCCGAACTCGGATCGTACGACGCCGCTTCGAATCCGAACGACTTTCTCAAACGGTGGGAAACACGGTTGTCGAGATCCCATCTACTTCCATACCTACGGAGTACATGGTATGCAATACACCTGGATCGGGAAAGAAGCAAAAAGTACGGAGTAGGTATCATAAGCACAGGATATATTGATATGCATCATCGTAGGGTTCCTATCGTGGGTTGTCCTGGACCATGAGATGTCTTGGATCATTTCCACCAATGGGTTTTGGCCGTTAGAGCCCAGTGCGCCCTGGTCCATGCCGGGGGACGGCCTAGTCACCCTGAAAACAATCATTTTAAGATAAGTCACAGCTGTGAGATATGAAACGACCCCCTGAACTCGGTTTCAAGACCAGCCGGCTTCTCCAGGCCAATTGCCAGAGCGAATTGTACGCAGTATGGACAAGGTGATGTGGATGCCTGATAATCGAGGCATCGCACTGCGATCGCAATCTGACGTATGTGAGAGTCCAATCTGTTCATCTCGCCCTACTCCGCGAGATTTGAGTGAGTTTTGTCGATGGGATGGCTATGTTGTACTTAGGCTCATCTATCCATACTCTTATCCCTACTCCGTACAAAGTCGGCATTTCGGTTCTACACCTATCTCGAATGTATATACGGAGTATTCGGGATTGAACGTGTTCCATTCCAGACATCATGCCCTTGGTCTCCGCACATTCTGATTCCGACCAGGATATAACCAAAATGGAGCACTCTTGATGTTGTGATACAGAAAACATCTAACCGTCTCGGCAATCGTCAATTTCATAGAAACAAAATCTGAGTCTCGACGCGAATGAGTGACGAGTGCCAGACCCCACATGGAGAAGAGGTTGCACTCGCCGGATTGAGATGAGAAGCTAGTAGGAGAAATCAATGCGTTCACCAAGGATGGGAACTGCAGGGATATTCCATATATATTGCAGTTTGAAATCTTGAACCAATCTCGCACTCAGCTGGAGCGAGATATCATCTTGTGAAGCTGGTTCGTGGCTGGTGGATCTTTGCGATCTTCCAGTGGGAACCACGCAAGCCGACGGATTGGAGGCCAAGGTGCTGAGTGCAGGTGGGGATTATCCGCGGCTCTTAAAAGTTTGGGCTTTCCGCTCTGTTCACTTCACGGGGTTTGAATCTTGAAACTGGGCCCATGCTGGAAAATGCGGACTCCAGTACGAGCAGCGATAGCCATTACGCTGGTGATAACGCTGTTGGTGAAATTTCACCTGGATTCCATTTCGCAATGGCAAAATGATCAGATCGATCTAACGAACACCATGAGAGATCTCTACATGAATGGGGATGCATATATCGAGCTGGTCTCGGCGCCTACGCCTACGCCCACTGCACAGGCCCCAACTCGAAGGAAATGGACGCCTATGACCCGACCAACGCCCCTCACAGTGACACCCGAGTATGAACCAAAGCGTGTACCCGTCGATGTCCCCGGTGCCTACAGCTCTGGTCGAGACCCGTTCTGGAGAACTAGAAAGCCGCAAAAATTGACTGAGTTCCAAAAAATACATGTCGACCTACTCAGTCCGATAGGGCGTGGGGAGGCGCAACCGAGAGAGCCTTCGTCTACTGCACCGTCTCGCCCGAAGGTCACTCCGAAAACGGATCGCACCATCATTTTGGGCAAGATGTCGTATGAGAATACGGATTGGCTTGAAGACGGGCTGCCCGAGTAAGACCCCACGAACAAATTGCGCATTAATCTTCAAGTGCTCTAGATACTCATGCAGGACTGGGATATTAGATGGCAACACGCAGTGTACACCGTCGACAATCCCGAAGCGCCTCTCTCGGTTGAACGAAATAAAGGCAAAGAGAGCAATGCCTATTTACAATATATTCTGGATAATTACGACAAATTGCCTGAGTACATGGTCTTCCTCCATGCTCATCAATTCAGCAACCACGTTGAGTTTTGGGAGCAGGATAATGTATTGACTGTCCAAAAACTACAACTCGACTATCTCCGACAAGCTGGATATGCCAACCTGCGTTGCGACTGGGGTCCCGGATGTCCCGACGAAGTCCAGCCCTTTCGGCAAGCGGCTGGTCGCACGACCGAGCTTGCCTTTGCGGGCGCTTGGATCCGGATCTTCAACAACACGAACGTTCCCGAGACTGTTGCTGCACCTTGCTGTGCTCAGTTCGCTGTGACCAAGGATCAGGTTCTCCAGCGACCGCGAAGCGACTATGAATGGTATCATCATTGGCTTATGACGACCGAATTGGATGATGAAACGAGCGGTCGTGTCTTTGAGTACTTGTGGCATATCATTTTCGGGCAGGATCCCGTGTTGTAAGTTTGCCGAAATGAGATATATGACGATTTTGATGCTAACCTGCTGAACAGTTGCCCTACCAAGGTACAATGTTACAAGAATGTATATGACATGGATTATGAACCACCAATTGAGGAATTCTTAGGGGATGCCTTCTGGGAGGATTGGATGGATAAGATACCCTAGGCGAGATACAATGGTATTTATCTAGCCCAAATGGAGAATGGAATGGGCGGTTTAACAGTACTCTCTGGACTTTCCTTTTTGCTCAAACCAATCTCATACAGGACTTAAGCCATTGTCCAGTTACCTACCTACTCTACCCAACCTGGTCTTCCCCAAAGACATAAAAGCATCAATCTTGTTGCATGTTGGTACTGTAAATTATTCCATGGCTCATAAAATGATATCATTTCCAAGTTTTCGAAAACAAGAGACCGATATTGAATGGATACATAAAATCAATCGTATACATCTTCACTCGTTCGCTACCTCTTATGGCCAACACATATCCAACCAATGACCCTTACAGCCAAGCAAGGGCAATCAGTCCCATCACGCCTGCCATGGATGCAGTACCGGGAACCGAAATACCAGCTGCAATGTCGGGAGTGGCACTAGAAGATAATGCTGAGCCTGATGAGGAACCCACGGAGTCAGAGGATTCGGAGGTTGAAGAACTCGAGTCCCGGTTGTTGGTTCCGCCGGTGGTGGGAGAGTCTGTTGCGGTGGCTGCAATTGAAGTTGCAACAGCAGTACCAGTGGATGTGCCAGTTAGAGTAGTGGCAGCGGCAGAGTTATAGGTAGTAGTGGTGAGCGAGCAAGAGTAGACAAGATCAAGGGCCTCTGTGCAAAGTGTTAGGATCCTGCATGAGGGGCGGGTATTCCCATAGTACATACCGTTATCATCATAGTCGTGGTCATCATCGTGGTCATCGTGGTCATAGTCATCATAGTCGTAGTCATCATCATCGTCGTCATCATCGTGATCATAGTCGTGGTGAGTGGTGCTGTTGCTGTTGCTGCGCATGTCATTTTGATACTGAGTGATGCAGGCAGAGCAGAGGGGGATTTGAGTCTTGGCTGCATCCCAATCGCAAATGCACTGGATCTCAGCGGAATCCCTCTCGTGCTTGGCATCGCAGCTCTTAGCGATTCCGACAACGGGACCGCAGGCAGCCCAGCAACGATTCGGAACATCGTCATGATCTAGTTTAGATGCAATCGTAACACTCGCGAGGAGGAGACCACAGAGGGGGAGGAGCTGCTGAGTACGCATGATGATTGATGTTGTTGGTGTTGGTGTACGGCGTCGTTGTATGTATATAGAAAAAGTTGGTGGGTTGAGATTATGGCAATCCAAGAGAACCCAGCCACTACTTATATTTCTTCCCCTTGTCAAATCTCCAAGCATCCGGGTAACTGCATCGCGAGTTTTCTGTGTCGGCATTCCCCGCCGATCAGGGTTTCGCGAGACATGTCCGGAGTACGGAGTAGACAAGTCGAGCTGAGCCCCCAGAAGCATGTCGGCCCTACGTAATGATCCATACAGATTCAAGAACGGACTGGCATCTCCCACCGATCAGCGGAGTGCTGCCAATGCTAACCATGCAAAAGCAGTTGCCTGGGTTATTCTCGCATGAGCCAAGATTTCGCCAAGATCGATTGGAAGTCAGATCGTGGGGGCTAATAATATCGTGCATGGGTTTCTCACTTCTTCCGCATCGTGGCTATGCTTCACATGGTTGTTTGGACGGGATTGTATTCGCAATCTTCAGTCCATTTTCGCCAAGACCAAGGTCTTATCTTGGGGACCTTGTGCGGAGTACTCCGTACGGAGTAGTTGACGTTATACACAAGTGTTATAGGTCTAAGCCACGCTGTGGGACCCAATGGGTGGATATCACCTGCCTAGAGAATTGAGCAGCCTTGGCCATAGTTTGATCGGCCATTTGTCGGTTAGCTTCATCCCGGAGGTATGTCAGATCTATAAGTGAAAGGCTAAGCGTGGATACTTACAAGGACCGTTGCGACTCATCGTGGGAGCTATTGGTCCTGGATGAACTTGATCATAGCCATGATATGATATGTAATATACAATCTGATTTTGGAGTCAACCCGGCCCATCGGTTGGAGAGGAGACGCCAAGATTATATATAGTACCATACATAATAGATTAAGAGAGTTACTATGGGCACCCGAAATTACTATGGGCACCCAGCGCTAAGCCTCTTTGAACATTTCTTCCCGCTGGCCGCTCACTTTGATCCTCTAATAGTATGAAATATAGTATGATCTCTGTTTTTAATACTGAGATCGTATATGTGTACGACGAAATTACTACTACTAGAAATATTAGCTGATCCTACCATCATTTAACATCATGAAGCTATTCCCAGTTCACGACCCTATACAAAAAAGGGGGTTTTCAATATAAAAAGGGCAGTTTTCAATGTAGAAATAGAGTTTTCCATGCAGAAATGAGGCTATTCCTAGATATTAATTCAATGTAAAAAGGGCAGTTTTTAATGTAGAAATGGAGTTTTCTATACAAAAAGGGGAGTTTTCCATATAAAAAGGGGAGTTTTCTATACAGAAATGAGGCTATTCCCAGGTGTTGATTTAGTGCAAAAAGGAGGGTTTAGTAGTGTAGAGTTTTTATAGGGCCCCCTAGATCATATAACCTCAAAACAGATACTAATTTCTAAAATAGTGCCAATCGAGTTTTCTCACGTAGCTAGTATAGTCATTACCCTCCCTATCTACCACCTTAATTTCTACTAAATCTTATCATTTTATAGTGTTATTTTAATATATTCTATACCAAACTTTACTATACAAACTAGATATAAGTCTTATTAAGCACTTCCCCTTCCCCTTCCCCTTCCCCTTCCCCTTCCCCTTCCCCTTCCCGTAGTGATCCTACTAACCGCTATCTAATCATTAGACTCGGTTATCTCGCCCTAGGTAGTCTACTTATTATTATGCCTTATATTTATAGGCTGCTATCGTACCGATCGCCGTATAACTATATCCTTATCCTCGCGTATAATTTTAAATTAAGATAGCTCGCGGCGGGTTAAGTTCTCGAATCGCTATAATACCCGCGATAATAGTATAAAGGCCTACTAAGATAATTGTTAAGATAATTGCTAAGACGCTAGTAGCTAACTACGCGCCCGTACTATATAAGGATTTTATACTTAGAGTTCTAATACACTCTTAAGGGATAGTATAATCTGATCTTACTAGATCTAATAATAGCGATAGAAGTCGGCCTAGGTAAGGCTTACACCTATTACCTAGGCTTTATTAATACGGTAGATATATAGATACCCCTTCGTCTACGTCGATCTACCTAAGTATAATTATAGGATAGTCGGCCTATTATTAGTAGGCGGTAGATAGTAATTAAATACTAATCGTACCTTATTAATTACCTAATCTATAACTAATGTCTTAACCTTCCTAAATAATAGACTACTATTAATCTCTCTCCCTATTCGCTAGGAGGTAAGCTTCTAGCTAATCTTAATAGCTAGTCGCTTAGTCGTACTTTTAAACTAAATACTAAGAGTAAAGAGGTCCTTAGTACTAATCTAAAGGTTAAGCTTAAGATAGCGATAAGCTACTTTAACGCGTGAAGTCGAGGTCTTATTAAGGTATAAAAACCTACTAGTATAGTATCGTAGGAAATAGGGGCTATAGCCACGAATCTATTCCCTATCGATATATACTAGTAACCCTAGGTAGTGATAGTATTTCTCTCTAAAAGCTCCCTACTAAGCCTCTATATCGTTAACCTCCCGCGCGAAAACGATATTCTACTAGCTCCCTTTTATAGTATTCCACTATAATATAATCTCCTAGGTGGTCTCTTTAATAGTATACCGCGTATTAGAGTCGGTAATAGTTTAGAGGATTTAGCGGCGGAGAAAGGGTCTAGCGTAGCACTCGATATTATAGGTAATATACTAGATATAAAGTATCGCATTTATAGCCGGGAAAACCTAGTAAAGATCGATATATTAGGAGGTATATAGAGATATAGGATAGAGATAATACTAATCTTATTAATTATATTTCGTACTACTTATTCTTTATCTATTAAGATAGTCTATAGACTAAAATAGGAGATAGGGATAGGGGGGCACTCGCGATCTTATTCGACGAGATAAAGCTCGTTAGATACGTGCGCTCTAGCTAACTTTAGGGAATTAGGGACTTAGCTAGTAGGGACTTAGCTAGTAGGGACTTAGCTAGTAGGGACTTAGCTAGTAGGGACTTAGCTAGTAGGGACTTAGCTAGTAGGGACTTAGCTAGTAAGGTATTAGCTACTAAGAGCTCGGTAACGAGAGACTCTATAGTAGTAGTGCGAGTAAGCGTAGGTATACTCGCACCTATACTAATAGCTATATAGATCTCCCTAAGCTAGGTAAGTACTCGATAGTATAAGGCCTACTTCTCACTACTTAAAAAAGTATATACTATATAAAAAGTCTTACTAATAGGTGATATACCTACGATATTAAGTAGGGGCATCTTCTATTTATTAGTCTTATACGTATAGTCTATCTATAAGATATATAGATAGGTATATAGAAACTAGAGACTAATCTTATATATTATAAAAAGGGTGCTAAGGGAGTTATCGGCTATATCTACCTTATACCGAATGATCTAAGTACTATCCTTAGGGAGATCTATTAGTAGAGCTTAAATTAGGGTACGCCCTACGAGCTACTAGCGGGCTATATAAGCCCGTAGATTAGTAATATCGCGAGTACGGAGGTATAAAGTCTAACTATTAGCCTCGGCCTTACCCCGAATAGTACCTATAATATAACGAGTTAGGATACTATTAGTGATCTAGCTAATAATAGCTAATAGTAGACGCTTAAGCTCGATTCTATAGGTAATAATCGTAGTTGACGGATTAACGTGATAATAATTATACTTAGTAATAATACTTTTAACTCTCTATATACTACTAGTAACGCGTCGGAGAGTACCTACGAAACTATAGCTTATTACCGACCGCTTCCGCCTACGTATCTATATAATCGGGGCACGATCTATCCGATAGTCCCGGCCACGGCTATATTAGAATTAAATCTTCGTATCTATACTACGTACTATCACGATAGGGAAGCCGAGTGGGAGAGACTACGTATTTAACGTTCTTAGTACCTCTTTTTTAGATAGCGTAGTAGTGTTTATACTAGTTTCGATAGTTTGGAAAGGGGGTATAGTATTAGGAAGGCTAGGCGTAGGGGGATCTATATTATATAGATCACTAGTTAAAGTTAGCTAGGTAATAATATAGTTAAGCTAGGTGTTATACCTACCTATATCGATAAGGGTGATAACTATACTAGCTACGTAAGAAAACTCGATTAGCACTATTTTAGAAATCAGTATCTATTTTAAGGTTATATAATCTAGGGGGCCCTATAAAAACTCTACACTACCAAACCCTCCTTTTTGCACTAAATCAACACCTAGGAATAGCCTCATTTCTGTATAGAAAACTCCCCTTTTTGCATAGAAAACTCCCCTTTTTGTATAGAAAACTCCATTTCTACATTGAAAACTACCCTTTTTACACTGAATCAACATCTAGGAATAGCCTCATTTCTACATGGAAAACTCTATTTCTATATTGAAAACTACCCTTTTTACACTGAATCAATATCTGGGAATAGCCTCATTTCTGTATAGAAAACTCTATTTCTACATTGAAAACTGCCCTTTTTACACTGAATTAATATCTGGGAATAGCCTCATTTCTGCATAGAAAACTCTATTTCTACATTGAAAACTGCCCTTTTTACACTGAATCAATATCTGGGAATAGCCTCATTTCTACATTGAAAACTCCCCTTTTTTGCATGGGGTTGTGAACTGGGAATAGCTTCATGATATCAAATGATGGTAGGATCAGCTAATATTTCTAGCAGTAGTAATTTCGTCGTACACATATACGATCTCAGTATTAAAAACAGAGATCATACCATATTTCATACTATTAGAGGATCAAAGTGAGCGGCCAGCGGGAAGAAATATTTAAATAGGCTTAGCGCTGGGTGCCCATAGTAATTTCGGGTGCCCATAGTAACTCTCTAGATTAACCCAGGCCTAACAAAGATCAGAGCTACTTGACCAGCCTCCCACTGCTTTATCCCCGATCAAATCTCATGTTTAAGTACAGCACCCTCGGAGCATTTTTAGAGGGTTCTGCTCACACAATAGAATCCAAGTCATGTCATTTATAAGAGAAAATTAGCCGAAATCGGAAAGGCTCCAAATTGCATTATTATGGTGGCTTAATCCATATTCCCCCATATGCCGGTCCGAGAGCTCGTTGTTCTGCTATATATAGTACATGGGTGATAACGTTAAGACATCTCCGTAGATCTCTAGGCTTCAAGATTCTCAACCGCCGTATGGCAATTTAAGCTTGTCTATTATTAACACTATTCGCTACCTACATGTACCTACATGTAGGTAGTAAGTACCCTGTCGAGCTAGTGAGGTGAATCTGGCCCAGTGGGCGTCATAACTTCATTGGATGGATCCATGGATACTGCCACACATTAGTAACCTCCAGGCGAGGCCCCGGCCCTGGGATCCCCCGCAATCATAACATCATGACAGAACACGCCTCGTACGTACCTTTGCGTCCTTGCTTCCAAATCAAGTGATCGAAGTTTGGATTCTCCTATTATTCTTGAACAGAAGGCCATGACTCGGACTGTCGGCAAGATGTGGGAGAAGTACTGCCTGCGTCCAACTCAAGGCACTGTCTCCACCACCGTTCCAGTGTTTATTTACGGCACAGCCTGGAAGAAAGACCGCAGTGCTGATCTTGTCTACAACGCGATCAAAGCCGGCTTCCGAGCAGTAGACACAGCGGCTCAACCCCGTCATTACGAAGAGAATCTCGTCGGCGATGGTATTCGCCGAGCAATTACCGATGGAATTGTCACCCGAACAGAGTTATACGTGCGTGAGCCGTAATTTGCTCGAATGGCTTGGACGATCTGTCAGCTAAGAATAAATCGATAGGTGCAAACCAAATTCAGTCCTGTCTCAGCACAGGACATGGCTGATATGCCCTATGACCCGTCAGCGACGGTGACGAATCAGGTTCACGCATCTATCAAATCGTCATTGCATAATCTTCGCTCAAAAGATGATCCTAGCTCTGTGGATGAGGCCTACATTGACACTGTGGTCATCCATTCACCACTTTCTACCCTAGCCCATACCCTGGAAGCCTGGCATGCTCTTGAGACCTATGTCCCCCATCAAATCCGGAATTTAGGTATCTCCAATTGTACATTGCCTATGCTCCGAGAATTATGTACCTCGCCCCAGATCACTGTAAAGCCGTCAGTGGTACAGAACAGATTTCACGAGCAGACCTTGTTTGACGTCCCTCTCCGTGCATTCTGCGGCGAGAATCACGTCATTTATCAAAGCTTCTGGACTTTGACAGCCAACCCGGACCTTGTACGCTCGGAGCCTGTGCAGAAACTTGCTCAGACTGTGAACATCACACCCGAAGCTGCTTTTTACACTCTGGTCATGGGCTTGGGCGATGTGGCCGTGTTGAATGGGACTAAGAATGAATCGCGTATGAAGGAAGATTTGGCAGCTCCCAAGCAAGTCGAGGACTTCACGAAGCAGCAACCTGACCTATGGCAGCAATTATTGACAGAGTTCCGAGGTTTGATCGGGGAATACTCTTCCACATAGAATATCTGACTAGTTGTGTTGATTTTTTGCGCATTACGTACTATTGAATAATTGATATTGACTACAGGATACCACCTGGTTAGAATTCTAGTATATCTGTACATTGAAGGTGCCTGGGGATGTCTCTGTGCTGGCTATTCTAATTATTTTGATCAACGGGGGAGTACCTATAGTAGAGTTGACGTGGGAGAATGCGATCCTTGAATGGCCACATTAACATACCGGCAGCGTGGGGAGGAAAGACTGGAGATCTATAAGAGTTTCTGTGGACATCTTCGGAGTCAACATTGGAGAGATCTGACGGGTCTATGTATCTATACTTAATAAACAGGCAGGATCACATGGCGGGATGAGGTACTTGTACCTGTCCCGATGTCACCATTCTGCTGACTCAGTCAACGCCTCCACAGCGCGATCTCGCCGCTGAGGGACCTGAGGGGTCCAATGCACTAATTTCATCTGCATATTGACAGCTGCCGACATACATATATCTCCAGGTCTGGTGCATTCGGTTGAGAGCACCTGAGGTCTTCGAATCACCCGTCGACTCTATTCACCGCCCAAGTGGGCGCTTTCTGCTGGTGCCGCCCGCCTTGTTCTGGATGTTGGACAATTCACGCGCCTCTTGAGCGTCATCTGCCTAATATCGATCACTGCTGGACCTTGAGGTGCAGCCTGTTTCTGCCTGCTGTGGTCCTTGCCCTACTACTGGGTTACCATCGACAGATTTGGCGTCCAAATCATTGACATTCCCTGTTTTTCGCTCTCGGTTCTGGGGTCAAAGGCTTTTTGACTCAAAATCAGAAACGACTTGAATGAAATATTTCCCGCATACTGAGTTAGCATCTGGTCCATTTGTCTTCTAGACAAATTGTATGCAGCCAACTCTATCCTATCCAAGGATCGGGGAAAATTGAGACCTAATACCATATCGAACTCCACCGCGATAAGATCCAACGTCTTTGCGCCTGTCTATTCGCGATGAGTTCGCAAGGAGTCACCCGCAAGAGAGCTGCGCCAGGAGCAGTTCCACCTCCCCATCCTCAAATGAATCCTGTACCGAGCTTTCCGACCACCACGAACCCCGGCTCTCAACTCTCAAACGACCAATTCTTACAATGGGGCCAGAACCCCCCCGCCAATGCCATCAATACCTCTACCTTCTCCGATCCATCATACAACACCGCAGGCTTTGCGCCACCCCAGGATGTGTCGGCACCGACCGCGACAGCATCCAATCAATTAGCACGCCGACAAGTGAACCAGGTTGTCAGCCGAAACCGTGGCTACGAGCAACCTCCGGCCTCATATGTGGAAAATGGGGGAAACAGTGGCAATGGTGAAAGTGGCGCATGGGGAGAATCTCTAGAGGAGCTCTACCGCAGAGCTTTGACTGCAAAGAGAGATTCACAGGCGAAACGAAAGCAAATCCCGCCTTTTGTTCAGAAACTGAGCAGGTATGACACGCCCATCACTGTACGATCGAAACCCACAGCTAACTGAGAAACGCAGCTTCCTGGACGAATCCAAGAACACGGAATTGATTCGATGGTCAGACGATGGCAATTCCTTTGTCGTTCTGGACGAGGATGAGTTTGCAAGGACCTTGATCCCAGAGCTTTTTAAACACAATAACTACGCATCATTTGTTCGTCAATTGAACATGTACGGATTCCACAAGAAAGTCGGACTTTCCGATAATTCAATGCGCGCCAGTGAACGAAAAAACAAGAGCCCCAGCGAATATGCCAACCCTTATTTCAAACGAGGCCATCCAGATTTGCTATGGCTCATTCAGAAACCAAAGAATGCCGGAGGTGGCCATGCAAGTAAACCTAGCAAGGGCAGCGCGCGTGAAGACGGAGGATGTGGATGAGCACGATATCGATGATTATGTCGAGGAAGGTGCAGCAGTTCCTCGCGACAACCGTGCCGCTAGGCCACATCAATTGTCATTAGTCACAGATAATCCTGTGCCGAATGATCAACTTTCCGGGGTATATCGCGAACTTCAAGCAATTCGTCAGCAACAGTCGATAATCTCCACCACAATCACCAGGCTACGGAAAGAGCACGAGCAACTCTATGCCCAGGCCGCAAACTTCCAGGAGCAACACACTCGCCACGAGAATTCAATCAATGCCATTCTTACATTCCTTGCAACCGTATACAATCGCAGTTTGCAGGGAGAAGGGGGACCTCAGAACCTGGCGAATTCTTTTGCGGGCGCCATTTCGCAGGACCAAGGCAACATCGTGGATGTTGATGATGACTATCTTAGTAATGCTTTAGGATCAATGGCCAGTCCCAACGGCCAGCGAACAATGAAGAAACAGCCTCTGCTCTTAAAGGCTCCGCCCACAACGGATGCATATAACCGGGCGTCCACGATCTCACCAGCAGCCAGTGGTTCATATGACATGCGGTCTCGGGGTCATACTCGGCAACCCAGCGCCACCCAGCACGGCCACGTGGAAGAGGTTTTTGACCACAGTCCTCGGCCCGCTTCGAACGTTCGTCCCGGACAACCGACAGATGAGAGTTCTCCTCAAAGGGATATCATGTCTGTAATCCAGAATTCCAATGCACGCAGCGGGCTCTCCACCAATTTTTCCGAATTCCCCAATGTGCTCTCTTCCCTCGAAACCCATGGTGGCAATGTTCCTCTTACAGCAAATCAACGTGCCGACATGCTTCGACTCATGGCTCATGAGACAAACTCATCAGAACCCAATGCTGGGGTCTCACCCAATAATGCCCTCATTTCGCCAAACCCACCACCCATGCCCCACAACTACTCAGGCAGGCTAGCCAGCACCCGACAAGAGATCGACAACCTCGTCAAGATGCAAGCCGAACAGGATCGTTCTGTCCAGAATTTGACTAGCCTCCTCCAGCCGTTGAGTCCGAATGGTACTATCCCCGGCATCGATAGTGATGGCAATGTACCTCCTCCCCCGCTTGACCTCGACCAAATCTTCAACAATGACTATTTCACGGATATTGGAGATACGGGTTCCGATATCAAGAAACAGGCTGAGAATCCGATGAGCCATTTGGGGACAGGCCACAACACCCACGATCCTGTGGGGGCTATCCAAGGTGATAACGCGGACACCAACGACCTGTTCGATTTTGACCATATACCTACCGAGCCTGATCTCTTTGAAACCCCTCACCACACGCACGGGGACGCTGCCTACAACTATGCTTTCGACGGTTCCGGGTATGATGAATCCGGGCGTGTGATTGAACAGTTGACGGACAGTGAAGCCACTAGTCCCACAGCGACAGAGAATCTAGTAGAGGCTGTGGATGATGGCGGCAGCGCAACGAAACGGCGCCGAAAGGCGTGATCCTGTGTACAGCGCAAGGATCACCAGATGGAGCGACTACGACTATGGAAACAAAACTTCGCGGCGTTAGATCGGGCGTTATCTAGTTGACATGGGCATATTCATGTACCTGGGGGATTCAGGTTGTAAAAATCTATGATCCATGAACTATCCTAGTCACTGGAAATTTAATGAGATACCTTTTGCTTTACCTTGCTTTTCTAAAGAATGTGCTATCCAGTATGCGAGTCAATAGCGCCTGTCACCTTCTTGATGCAGTGTAGGGTCTGGCAGACTCCCACGTTGGAATCAAATGCACCTCTCTGCCAAAAGCTTGTCTGATTCTCTTGCCCCAAACGTATTCCCCTACCCGGCGAAGACAACAATGCCGTTCGATGATTTCCTGGCGAGGAGTGCCGGTGTGGTCGATTGATTTGAGGATATTGCACATGCCCGCTGTCAGCTCTTGACCATCAGGCTGGTCTGATCACCGCCACTATGAATGCAGACGTGGCATATGAGAACCAATCTCAGTTGAAGGTTGCGTATCCTACAATGGCCTATGCAGTATGATGTGGACTCTCAAGGGGAATGTCGCGTCTAGTTTCAGGGAGAATTATCGACCCGTTTCGAGGATATTCAACAAAAGATCCATCGGTTAGGATTAGATTGCTGTGTAGAACTCGAAAACAATGTGACATGCAGTACATTCGCATTTAGCGCCCCTTATCCCATTCCAAATCACCCACTCGCCCTCGTTTACGCTCACGTTCTCTATCTCGTTGCAGCCCTCGCTTGCCTCCTACCACCTCCTTTTCCCGCTCGCGCGGATCAATCACCATAAGTGAGTCTGCATCGCCTCCGTGCTCGCGCTTCCAGTTCAAATCTTTGCCTAGGGTATCTTTTCCGAATCGGAGTTCGTGTGAGAGCCATCCTCCGCCTTGCTGTGCAGGATCATCCGCCTCTGCCTCTGGATTGTCCCATGCTTGGCAGGATTGACAGTTTGCAATGAAGTGCAGATCGCAGAGTTGGGCTTCCTCGTCTTCTGCGTCTTTGTCTTGATTTAAGTCTTGATCGGTGTGAGTTTTGCTATTTGATGTTGCGGTCGTTGGTTCTGGTTTGGCAGCCTCGAGCTTGGCTTTGAAAGCGTTGAAAAGCTGCAATGCCTCTCTCTCAGCTGCATTGCTCGGCCCAGTGCCATTGCGACTGGAGCCATTGGCAGAACCTGGGGGTGGCCGCTTCCGTCCTCGAATGGAGGTCTCGGGGATCATAGCTTCGAGGGCAGATTTCTTTCGGCCTGTATCTTTGGGACCAATATCGACGTCGCGACGCATCGATGCCCTCAAGGCGGCAATCTGAGCGTTTGTCCGCGACAACTTGGACTCCTTTGGGGGCGCGGCATCTGGGGGTGGGGACCGAGAAGGCGACTCGGGGTCAGGCACCGGGAGTTGTGTTTCCGGTTCTGGTGTCTTTGGGCGTTTTTTACGGTCTGCGGACGGCGATCGTTTTGGAGATGACGAGCGGAGCCGTTTGCGCGGCTGTGCTGGGACTTCAGTTCGGGAGTTGGAGTTTGATGGCTCGAGCTTTGCGCCGGGTACATCTGCCACCAGGCTGGTGTTGAATTTCGGTTTCGCTAAACGCATGGGCATTTCCTCATCGCCTTCGTCGTCTCCGAAACTCAGCAGCGTTTTCCCCTTTGCTGCCTTCTTCTTTTTCTTGATCGCACTTTTTTCAGGCTTCCCAGCTGTTGAGACGGTTTTTCTGTCTTTCAACTTCCCTTCCAATGGCCCCAGTTCTCCTACCTCGCAGGATGTCACCTTGATTGGGTAAACAGGTCGCTCAGTGCCCGCAATGCGCTCCGCATCTGCAATTTTCAAGACATTGTAGATGCTATCTCCTTCCAGTCTCCCAAAAATTGTGCATTGTCCATTCATCTCGCGCTCTGTGTTCGCCAACGTGATAAAAAATTGACTGCCATATGTCCCATCCTCGCTCTTGGCCATTCCTACCAAGCCACGTCGATTGAAACGCAGTCGACTGTGTATTTCATCGCGTAAAACTACCCGCTCATTTGGGTCTCGAGCTTCCGGGTCGAATTCGAATTCTGGGTATTCATAGATCGAGGTGCCGCCAGAGCCAGTGCCGGTGGGATCACCGCCCTGAATCACAAAATCCGGAGCCACACGGTGAAAGATTGTATCTGCATAGTAGTTGTCCTTGCAGTGCTGGAGGAAGTTCTTGCAAGTGAGAGGGGTCTGGGTCGCGAATAGTGCGATATGAATAGGGCCCACGGTCGTGTTGAGCGTAGCCGACGCGGTGGGATTAGGCTCACTGGCGTATTGTGAGGACATGACGAGCAAATAAGCTGCCGGATCACGGCGCGGGACACAAGAAGCAGAGAAAAAACTCGCAAAGTGAGTTTGGGAAGATAGACAAGCCTTCTTGAGTCTTGCGATCCAATGATCTGGTTTCGCCGATCAAAAGCTCCAACTAACGTCATGGCACGTGACTCTTATCTAGCCCTCACTTGGTGTCCCCCAAGAATCAAGATCGCGTTTACAAAAGATGGATGTTTTTCAAGATGAATACAATTTCCCTTATATTCAATACTACATGGTCCATGTTTCACAGTATCGAAATGAAAGCAAAGACACCAGTGACCAGTCAGGTCATTCACCAGGTGGAGATTGAGCATTGAGCGTTGGGCGTTGCACATGGATTTTTGTCGCATTTGGGAGGAACCAACAGCAGGTGCTGAGATATTTGGGGTTCACACATCGGTGATTTCGAGTATATATCGAGCATTATGACGAGGCACCGAGATGGGTGGCACTGGGTGTTGATGGCTCTTCGTAGCCTCATTGAGTGGCCGCTGTGAGATCTTGTTTTGTGTGAGGTGCGTTTGGTGTTACAATGATTGTAGCTGTCCTAAGAATCAGGGCTTGATTCCGCCATGGGGTGGCTAAGCACATTACCTGCAGTGGGCTTTTGGTCCAGACATGGAAATTCCAGATTATCACTGCCATGGAGTCGACAAGTGAGACATGAACAGTCGCAGTCAAGTAGCATGGGGCAAAGTTCGATCTTGTCGCGTAGGGTGGGATGATTCATCGTAATCGTAATCTGTCAAGAATGGGTTGCTGCTTGAGGGCATGAAGTGGAAGGACCAATGGTGAGAAAGCTGCAGTTCCAGCAAGCTCGGTTCACACAGGTTGGCCCTCTATCAAAGACCGCGGTATGATCATTTGCATCTGTTCTCGGTGTTGTGCTTGTTCAGAAGCCCTGGCATGGAGTCCTAATTTAAACCGCAGACGACGCAAAGTGCGTTCAGAGATACCGTAACCTTCTTGCTGCAGCATGTTGAGCATCGCCTTGTCGGTCAGCCTATCCTGTAAGAAAAGCATCCTAATCCGCGCGTGTAACGCCTCATCTCCAGTCGTCGTCCGGTGTCGTTTGCGGATGCCCCACTGGCGAAGCCGAGACTGGATGGTTCGCTCCTTGACCTGGATGTTATGTCGACTTTCGAGTGTGCGGCCGATAGAGTCGCTACTAACACCATGGTGGTAGAGAGTAATGATCTCCTCCCGGTAGGGTTCTAAATTGATCTGTTGGCGGGGCATTCTGTGGGGAAGCTTAAAAAAAAGAAGCGAAGAAAGCTGGAAGTCAAGTTGATATTTAACTCAAGGCGGTGAATCTGCGGGATGGTCACTTCTTTTTTGGGGAATACGGGATGGCAAACTCTTGAAGACTCCGAGATGAAAAGATTGGTATTTCTTGAAGGATCAAGCTACTTTGGCTTGGGGAAGAGGAAGCTGGAACTACCTCGGTAGGTAAGCCCTGGAAGTCCAGGGCTGTCAGACCCGTTGTGTTGCAGGAACACAATCCAGACACATATCATAGGTATACAGTACTTGTACTTCACAATAGTGAAGCTACAGATATCACACAGGCTATGGAAATGTTTAGCTTAATGGTTCAAAGATCAGGTTGAAGTCATCGTTGCATTCTCATAGATTCATTACACATTGCGAACCATACCAAGCAAGTCAAAGAGAATTTCCCGTTCGTCTGATCCATTAGATTCTGATTGTTTTCCAACATTCCAACAACACTAAGCTTTCTTATCGGCCTCTACAGAGATAGGCGAGCTCATATCAGCCCTAGCCTTGTTTCGCTTAGCGATGCGGAATCCACCCAGAAGGAGGAAGATAGCCTGTAGGCCAAGAATGACTGCAAGCGTAACCATAGCGCCAATGACGCCAGCCACAGCGAGGGACATTCCCGAGCCGCCAGTGCTAGAGATGCCGGCAGAGGCGGAATCGCTGCCAGTGCTTCTAGAGCTAGCGCACTTGCCCTCTGTGTTGCCGCACATAGTACACCATTCGTCATCGGAAGTCACGGCGATCTTCTTAGTTTCTGAGGCGAAATCTTCCCAAGATAGAAGTTCACTCGACCGTCCATACAGTCGGTATGGGGTAGGCTCGGACGATCCCGTGATGGTGCCATTATGGAACATGAAGCGCACACTGATGTCGGACTTGTCGGCTGGGAACTCGGTGCCGGTAGCATTCGTCACCAACTCGAAGACCATTGACGAGGCATAGTCAGGGATCCCGGTGAAGTTGACAGATGCAGTAGGCATCTGCAGAAGGCCAAAAAGTGAGAAGATGGTGCCATAAGAGCCGAATCCGACATTCAGCTTGGATTTCCCTTTGGTAGCGATGGTATCGTTGAGACCAGCAAGGATTTCACCCGCCAGAACGGCGCCGTCAATAGCACGCACTTTATCGGAGGAGTTGTAGGCTAGGTTAAACTCGTGAGTGCCAGCTAAAGTGATCAGCTGATGGTACACCTCGTCGGTCAGGTCGGACCTGTGCGGGAATTCGGTGGTGGAGTTGTGGATTCTGCCGACATTCAAGTAGTCGAAAATGATGTAGGCATTCTTGAAGGACATGTCAGATGAGGGAAAAGCGCCTTCTAGCATGGGTGAAAGCGACTGGTAGAAGTCCTTAGTGGAAGAAAGCAGCGAAGTGTACATGTCCGAAGAAAGATAGTTGTTGCTGCTCACGGTGGCCTTTTGGCAACCACTGGCACCCTGCAGCCAGGCGGAATCCTCGGCGTTCTTGCTTGTAGTAGCGGCAGTAAGCTGTATGAGCTGATAACCGTTCAATGGAGCTTGGACCGAGGCACCATTGGCTAGGGTCTGGGAAGCCACTTTCCCCACCGGGGGATATACACCCTGCAAGAAGCCAGTGGCTGAATTCTGCAAGACGGCATCTGACGGAGCAGAGGCACTGATTTGCTTTGGGTTAACGAGATCGGCGCTAATGCCCTCGATCTGCTTGGAAGAGTCCGACGAGATATATCGCTTGTTATAGAATGACCCCGTATCAAAGACCTCTTGGTAGCCCAGATCGGTCAGTCGAGTGCTACCAAACACCTTGGGCGTGCGATCTCCATGGCGAGCGAAGATATAAGCGCCCAGGACACGCTCAGCATCAGCGACTGCAGCCAAGGAGGCAGCTAGCAGGAGCCCAGACTGGATAGAGTACCACATGCTGGAACTGACAGAGTAAGAGACGCGAGAAGAAGCAAAGCTTGTGAGGGGTGCAATCCCTCTTTTATCTAGTCCAAGTCAATCCAGGTCCTGTTGCGGGCCAGAATCATCGACTCATCCCCTCTTCCAGGGTTCCGAGTTCAAACGCTAAGCGTGTAAGCCCGGACAGGGCCGATGGGTTGCATCCCCTGCTAGTAGTCTGATAGTAGTTTAGTGGAATAATCTGAAGGCCCAATATTGGCCAAGTCCGAGGAGATCCCAAGTAAGCAATTAATAATTAGCTAATTGAAACCATCTCCGCGGTCGAGTGTGATGTTGCGATAGCGGAGAGCGGAGAAAGTGCTGCGACTCGCTTCCCCGCTCGGTCTAGGCCACGACCATCACTGTGACCTTCTGTCGATTTGGGAAGTTTGGGGGTTGCGCTGGCTAAAATGAGTCCCAGGTTAGGACCATACGAATTGGCTTTCGCTCTTGTCGACCTAGATATGTAGGAATATGAGAATGTTGTTCCATTTCGCCCCAAACTCCCCGAGCCTATGCCACCCAAATTGGTATGTTTATATCGTGACATGCAGAAGAAGAAGAAGAAGAAGAAGAAGAAGAAGAAAAAATCAAGAAAGCACATTTGGATATGATCGCTTTTCCCTATGCCACCGTGACACCTTTATCGCCCATTAACTCGCACCCATTTCGCACCACACCGACAAGTCCTCCAGTCTGAATAACTTCTGAACCACCCCCAGCAAGTCGCCATTCAATTTCGGCCAGTCCCTCAAGCCACGTGATACGTGTTTGAGCTGGAACTTCAAGCTGCTGGAGTTGGTCGGCCAGCGCAGAGAGGATGTCGGCCAAAGCCAGACCCTTGGTGGACTTGAGGGTTTGCACAGTACTTAGGCAGGAAGTGACATCGCTCGTGGAGAGAATGGTCGTCATAATTTCTTGGATATCAGACGGATGGGGGGCGGCAATGCAATCGTAAATCGTCGCGTTGGTGACAGTCTCAGGCTCGGGACGAGGAGCTTTGGGGGCATCTCTCATTGGCAGCGGGATACCTAAAGTAGGGGTTAATTTGGCTAAGATAGGGATGAGTAGGGAAGTGGGAAAGGAACTTACTGCTGGCAAAGCATGCCTGGAGCACATTCAGAGCTCGTCTCATATCACCCTTGCTCAGGGTCACTAGACTATCAACTGCCTCGGGCTGTATCCGGACACCTTCCTTCTCAATCACTTGGTCGACCAGACAGCGGATATCAGCCTCCTTCAGAGGACTGAAGCGGAATCGTGTACAACGAGACAGAAGGGCTGGAGACAACTTATGTGTGTAGTTGGCAATGACGCAGAATCGGGTATTGGCTGTGTACCGCTCCATAATGCGACGAAGAGCCATCTGTGCGGTTGCGGTCATGGCATCGGCCTCGTCTAGAATGATAAGCTTAAACCCTGCCAAAGAGGAGCCGCCGGCGGCCTGAGGAGCCATATTGAAGATCTGTTTCGTGCCTGTTGAGGTTGACGGTAAGCCTGTCGTTCATCCGGATATCTTCTGGGCCACGAACTTGCAAAAGTTTTGATTTGTTCTCGAACCACATCAATGCCACGATCATCACTTGCATTCAGCTCCAACACCATTTGTCGCATGTTCTTGGTGCCATAAATCCGCCGCGCGAGGGCCAGGATAGTGGAGGTCTTTCCGGTTCCTGGGGGGCCGTAGAGGAGAAGATGGGGCAGTCGCTGTATGAAATCGTTAGTCAAGGTTCATCGAGAATCCATGTAAAGAAGCATTCGGTACATTTGTCTCCACGAAGCGGTTGATAGTCGCGAGAATGTCTTGATGGCCGGACACATCATCTAGGCTCTTTGGTCGGTATTTCTCGACCCTGAGAAGGTTGTTAGCGAGACTGACCGACTACCATAATTCCAATACTCACCATGGCAGATTATCTTGAGCTTCGACTGGTAAATCGGCGACAGTTCTCTTTTTTCCACTGGCGTTGTCAGAGCTGAACTGGACGTCTTGGGGCACATCCACATCCATTTCATCCTCGTAGTCGGACATGTTGGAGATATTGACTCGAGATAAATAACAAATGTCACAAATCGTGAAGCAGGACACATAAAACGCAAAGTGGGCAGACGCGTATCAGGGCGCGTAAAGAGGCTCGGGGCGGAAAATCATGGAGCTTGGGGGGAGACCCCACAGATGACATCCTCACTGCCTAACCCCGTAGACCTTCACGGGTGAACTTGTTCCTCCGTGGTCTTTCTGATTGATCCTTTCTTTACAACTTAGCGCTTTTTCGGTCCACGTCTACGTATTCAAGATGCCTGTATGTCTTGGTAACCTTATGTCCGGAGCCCCCCTTATTGACCATCAATACAGGCCTATCACTCTATCTTCCTGGAGGACCGCGATGTCACTGTGATTGGTATGGTCTTCCTGCCGAAGCTGGCGCAGCAGCTGATGCGCTCCGGTTGATGCGCTCCGAATCCACAGAGGACTAACGTGGCCATTCCATCTCGCTGATTAGGAAATTTCCCTATTCTACCCCTCCGCACCACTACTCATGGCCCCGCATACAAATTGCCCCAGCTTCCCACCACCGACGGCCTTGATGTGTCACCAGAAAGTGAATCATATGACTGCGTCGATGAGATCCTGTCACTCTTCCGCGCCAATGTCTTTTTCCGTAACTTCGAGATCAACGGCCCCGCGGACCGCATGCTCATTTATGGAACTCTGTTTGTTAGCGAGTGCCTTGGGATAGTCAAGCCAGAGATGACATCCAATGAGGCGAGGAAGGTTGGTTGCCTTTCCTAGCAGGCTTGTGATTGAAGAACTATCGCTAATCATTATACCCGCAGGCCCTGACCAACGCCGCACTGGTTAGCTTTGCTATCCCCGGTGATGTGTCGTTCCCGCTCAACCAAGCATTTGAAGCCCCGAGTAACCGCCACGATGCCGAGACTCTTCGCCAGTGAGATATACCGCCGTCATGCCTCCACATATTGGCCTAAATGACTTATTCTTCGATTCTAGATTCATTGCGCAAGTGCGGCAGGAGATCGCCCTCCGCCTACATGCTAGATTATACGCCGGTGGAGAGGAACCCTCAAAGGTGATTTGGAACCCAGATGCCCTCGCAATTTTCCTCAAATACTGATGAATATTAGTTCTGGCTCAGTTTCACCAAGAGAAAGTTCATGGGAAAGAGCCTTTAGACGACAAGCGTTGCTGTATATTTTTTGATGAAATTCAGCGCAGGGAATTTGATACTCGATTTGGAACACACGCCAATGCTTTGCATAGTTGTCAGAGCCGAGGACATGAATCCTTCAATATTTGGGTGTGATACTCAACCCCAGACCAGACCTACCTAGCTCGACATCCAGTATGACTAAATAATTGGCGGGCCACTGGCTTTGTCCACAATTGATATAGTATATAAGTTATTATACTTGTACATTGGGATGCTATTTGGTCTATTTTATGGGGTGTTTAGAACATTCATTCATGGGTTTAGGATGTCATTTCCACATCACGATCACTGACCGGGGTGGATGTGTTATCCATCTTCCGTCGTTTGTTGCGAACATTGCCGGCAGCCTGAATGTTCTGCGTTGTGGGAAACACTCGAATGCCATGGAAAAGATATCCCTCTGCGCCACCACGTCCAGTCATGAGGGGGTGGGTTCGACCGGGAAGAACTTGCCAGGGGCGCACACGCGATGTCTGCAGGGTAGGTGGGAGGAGAAGTGTTGGATCAACTATAAACTCTTCATGGAGCGAGGATAGATCAACTGCCTCCCCTCCAGAGCTCTGTGATTCTAGCTCTCGCTTTTTGTTGATGAATGCGGTTCTCCGAGCAGTGGAGTACATATCTACCAAGTCAACGAGAGACTCAACCGTTGGCGAGTAGACGACAACGGGAGCAGATCCTGCAAGGAGCGGGACCATTGTCCTCAGAACACTTGCGGGCTCGAGTAATGTGGACACGATAAGGCCGTCAAAGTTGCCAGCCCGAGCTTCGTCCACAACGGCCTTGACTCGCTCCCACCGATTGCGCTTGTGGTAGTATGCTGTGCGTTTGCTTTGTTTCAGCTCGGCCAATTCCTCCGCGGGGATCGCAGGTGGTTCATTGGCATAGAGAGGATCAGCATTGGGGTCGGCAAGCTGCATCCAAGAAACTGTTTTGAGATGGGTGTGGAGTGGGTGAGATTCATCGGGGTTATTTGTGTCGTAGCCGAAGTACTTTAAAAGTGACAGGTTCGGTTGCGCATACGCGTGGACAACAGTGATGGTGTTGGTGGTAGCGGACATTGGTTGAGGGCGTACGCGCCGGGCCTTTGAGGAGCCAGTGACAACCGGAGGCTCTGCGACATTCTCAGCCGAAGTATTTTGCTCTTCTCTTGAGTCTTCCAAGTCTTCGTTAGCGTCGTGGGGATACAAAATCCCCATGCGCTCCGCCATTGCTGCAACAACAAGTCCACCAGTCTCATCGACGACAACATAACGTCCATGGGGCTTCACTCCCGGGTCCACCTCAAGGTTTCCGCTGTGGTGTACATTGCCCCAGCACCCGATGAGACCGATGTGCTCGTCCCGTAGCTCCATTGCCTTTTGCGCATCACGTTCTTCGATCAAATAATTGGCGAGAAGGCCAACATCCAGTGGAAGCACCGTGAATCGCTTCAGATACTTCTTGCGCTTCCGCAAGGTGTACTTAGCCAGAGAAAATGCAGTCTTTTGGTCTATTGCGCTGTGTGACTCCAAGAGCTTTGCGACAATCTCTCTTCCCGCACCACCGGCCTCCCTCTTCAATTCTTCAATTTCCTCCAGAGTCAGTTTTTGTGAAGAGTTCTCGTCATTAATCTGACGATTTGTTCGCATCGGTACTCCATTTTCGCCTGTCTCCACGTCGTCACCCTCTCCATCTCCCTCCCCGTCCGCGAGTAGGGTCTCCGCATGCAATTCGGTGGCCGATACGACGCGCAGTTGATGGCCGGAGTTGTCGCGCTCATCGAGGATTTCAAATGTAAAATAGAATGGTCGTCCAATAATTTGATTGGCGGCGAACTGCCCGAATCTACCCAAATTGACGACTCTGATCTAATATTAATTCGCGATGCACTTTCCCCGCATGGAGTAGGAAGAACTCACGTATCGGGGAGGATCTGAATGAGTCTTAGTTGATCCGACTGCATTCGAATGGCCACGAACTGGCCTGGGCGAATATAGGAATGCATGGTGCTGATTGAGCAGCTGTGCCTCGAGCTCTTGCGACAAAATTGTTCTGGGGACTTTTATGGTCGATAAAGCATCGGCCAATCAGAGGGCGGGGATGCTCACAGCCGGGGTGGGAGATAATCCGGAGATTGGATGCCTCATGAGCCTGGGGTCTCTGCCTGAAGCTGCTGCCTGAAGTTCCAGGGTTGCAAGGCTGATGCCTTCAATTTCTGGCAACCCACTCGGGCACTCCGTCATTGTCACCGCAGCCCGTGCCGCAGTACCACCGAATACCGTACGATCACTTGCCAAGGTCCAGTGCCCTTCTCCGCCCTGTCAGAAATGCAGCCTAGAACAGATACATCGCATTGATACACTGGTAATACAAATACTTGCGAGCTTCCCCCAGGTCTAACGGTCGATCTGCGGAATCCGGGTGCCTGCGAGAGACTGTGATCTCATCATCCCCGTCATTCCAAGCCGGAAAGCTGGGAATCGTCCTCTTCCTTTGGGCATTTTCGAGCTGAAGCTCAGGCGAAGCAGGCGTTGCCATTTACGTACACGGGGCACCCTAGCCCCTGCAGCCTAAGCGCAAGGCGTTTTTCTTGTACTCCGAATGATTCCATTGCTATTGTTTGGGCCTTGGAACAACATTGCGCTGGATTGCCTCTCTGTTAAAAGGGCTAGTTCTTCTTTCCGCGATTGACGTTGGGTGCCCCAGTAGATAGCTTTTCCACCCTTCGATTCATCCTCGAACTCAACCCGTCAACACTACCTCCCGAGGTCAAGAGACGTCTTGATGGGCCTGCGCAAACAGCCCCCACCGCGCCTGGAGAACATTAGCAAGTCAAATGCTCGATTGAACGCACGTTCACCCATATCACCAAGCTCCGCATCCCCTCACGGTCCAACTCGTTTGAACCGGTTTCCTTCGGACGAGTCTATCTACTCTCCCGACCTCAATACCTCACCCGCCTTTGACCTGATGCCGCTCGAAGAGGCACAACGGTCACCAGTGGGCTCTCCCACCAGCCGCCCACCTAATTCAATGCCAGACAACCATGAAAAGGTGGATCATAGCCACCCCAGTCAGTACAGTCAGCTACAGGAGCCATCCCGAGAACCTGCGAATAACAACGCGCTCTGGGTACCGCCTGCGTTGATGCCAGGTCAACAGCCTGGGGCGGCCGAGAATCTGTGGCGTCCAATCTCCAGCAATAGTGATGGATCAACTGGGGATTTCCCGGTACAGCTACAATCAAATAACCCATTCTTGAAGCCCAGGTCGGTAGATCGTACCGAGGATCTATTGGCTCGCAATGAGTGGGGCCGTGATTCACATGCAACTTCGAACAGTGAGCCCCTGGGCCAAAGTATGACACTTCTGACACAAACTCTTCTTGAATAATTGTTGAAGCTGATAACCTTCAGCCGAGGGCTATATACCGATGACTGCCCGGCTATCTCTTTTAGATGAACCAGAACAAGAATCCCCGTGGACCGAGAATCCTCATCCCCATCCTCATTCTCAGCAACAACTTGTTATGGGCGACCGCAGCCTGAATGATAGCTCGGTTTGGGGATCTCAACAGTCCATCAAGATCTCGGCCCCTCAAGAGATATATCTACAAGGAATCCAGTCTAATCCATACTCTCCGGAGGTTGTTGTGCAGCCAATTGAGTATGATCGTGTTCATGCACTACATTCTCATCCATCTAATGTAGGCATGCTCGGGTCCGAGGCTGGGATCAACACCCCTTCCGCTGCCCTTTCCAGCGCAACCTCCGCCACCTCCCATGAACTGATAGATTTGAATGCATCGGGCAACACCCGCGATTTGGGGGTCGAAACTGTGTCTCATGCTGCGTCGTCGATGTGCTCAGAACCAGTCGCGAACGGAGCTGGGCTTGTGTCAGATGCAAAAGATGCGGCGTCCTCTACGGTGCAAGAGTGGACGACAACAGGAAAGCAACAGCAAAAGTCACAGCCGACTCCCGTACCATCCACAGAAGAGGCCGCGCGACAAAAGGAACAAAGATCAGAAACGTATACTATTCGGTCTGTCCGATGGACCGATCGGAGCGGCCAACTGGTCGAATCTCCGATTCTGGTTCAAAATCAAAATGGACCGTGCCCGTTGCTCGCTCTGATAAATGCTCTGGTGCTGCAGGCAGACTCTAAGGCCGAACCGCCAATTGTCAGAGCTTTGTTGACCCGCGAGCAAATTTCTTTAGGACTTTTAATCGAGGCATTGTTCGAAGAATTGACAACTTGCCTAGGCCCCAATGAAGAATTTCCAGATATCGAGGCTCTCACACGATTCCTTACCATGCTACATACTGGCATGAATGTTAACCCACGTCTAATTATGGTAAGCAGATACAATGTAACACTCCAAATTCACATACACTAACCTACGATCAGGACGATACTGAAGGCTTTGGCACTTTCCTTCAAACCAGTGACCTTCAACTATACAGCACGTTTCGCATACCCTTGATTCATGCTTGGCTAGCTCCTTGGTCCAGTTCCTCCTACGCGGCAATGTCGCGAACTGCCCAATACTACGAGGATATCCAGATGCTCCCATTTCGCAAGCAAGAATTTGAAGATCGAGTCACACGAGGTGAACCTTTAACTCCCGAGGAAGAGAGCACCATGGAGGACATCCAAACCATCCAGCGATTTGTAGAAATCGAAAATGCGACACAGTTGAGTCCCTTCGGTTTGACACAGCTCTCAACTAAACTTGCGCCCGGTTCCGTTTCAATACTTTTCCGCAACGACCATTTCTCAACCTTATACAAACACCCACAATCCCACCAATTGTATACTCTGGTTACCGATGCCGGCTATGCAGGCCATGCCGAAGTTGTCTGGGAATCTCTAGTTGACGTGACCGGATTCAACACAGAATATTACTCCGGCGATTTCCGCCCCGTTGGCGCTGGCCCGTCGGCCTCAAGTGGTCTCGCGGGCCCCCGAACATCCAGCGCGCCAGCCAACTACTCCCAGGCTTCAAATGGATCATCAGAGTCCCCTGAACCAAGTCAAGAGCAGAGTGATGCAGACTATGCATACGCGCTCTCACTCCAATTTCAAGAAGAAGAGCAACGTGAAAGCGCTAGGAATGAGCAGACCAGTGATGCTCGCGCTTCTGCCCCGAGCAATTCTTCCAGCCGACCATCACCTTCACCTCGCTTGAGCAATGTGCCTCATCGGACTTCAAGCGTTACCAATGCGCTCGGTTCTCAAAGTGGGCCTCATCCTCACCACGGCCCCGACCCCGACGACCCGAATGCCCCGCCACCGCCGTATGAACAAGCCGCCGGTGGGCCACGCTATTCGCCCCCTGATCGAAGGCCATACGGCGGAGCCCAAGGAAATCAGTATCCCGGACACCGAAATTCACGTTACCAAACCCCATCATACTCCCACCGGCCACGCCCTTCTGTATCCACTGGGGGTGATCGAATGAGCAAAGATCGGAACAAAGACTGCATCGTGATGTGAACAATGCGAAACTTGGAAATAATGAGAGTTCTATGAATGATACCTTTTCTTTTACGCTAATCCATTCGATGGAATGAATATGATGATCTGATACTTTTAATAAAGAGAGACATGTCTTCAGTTGACCTATCTAATTCCATGTAAACATACTATCTACTAGTCTTGAGGCGTTTTGGTGTTTGCCTGTTCCTCATTCTCCACGGGCTTATAGAACCACCACGGACCTTCTCCGCGTCTTCTTCGAGAGCGGGGCTAATAAAACAGGCAATCTGCAAGACGCCTACATGCTCATTTGGGGACTTGGCCGAATGATCGGACGATGTGCTTCGAGTTTGGGGAAATTAAAGGACGCGGTGTTTGTGAAAACGCCTTCTTATTGGAGGAGTTATTAGGCCATTCTCTTTCAAGTTCCCAAAGACCGAAGCATGCACTCTATACCGAACGTAAGCACAATGGAGAAATTCCTCGATGTCAAAGGGCGTTTCGTCACGCACTAATGCCATGAAGAATACAGCCCGGTCCGCCGATCCGATTAGGGCATGGTCGTCCCTTGGGATTGTGGAGAGTGTGAACAATGCCGCCACCATGCACTCCGTACACGAAGGTATTAACCGGCCTCCACTCTTAATCTCCCATTCTGGACTCCGGGAAGTTACATGCCTACCTACATGTAGGTACTCTCTGAGGATGGCCCTCGGACGGAAGCATGAGAACGATCTAAATTCCCGCCCCTCCGGGCCTCGAATGGGTTCATCTGAAGGCCTGGGTGAGACTATAAATATTCTTGATTTGCCGATGATACCGTCCATATTCCAGTTTCACTATCTATAAGGGACCCAAGGGATTTCCCAGAGATACATTCCGTGATGAAGCCCTTTCTTTCTGGTGCCTTCCTGGCGCTCGTTGGGATAGCGCAAGCCCAGGTACCAGGCTATGGACAATGTATGAATATCCACCTTGGATCCATGTTTGTTTAACATTAGACTGACAGTAGCAATTTAGGCGGAGGAAGTGGATATACGGGGAGCACTACTTGCATATCAGGCTTTCTTTGTGCTTCGCAAAATGCCTGTACATTGACCCCAGCGAGTGTTCTTACAGTTGACGCCAAAATAACACCTTACAAGATTACTACCAATGCATCCCAGGAGCCACAACAAGCACTGCTGTTACTACAACTGTCGCAACGTCAACCAAGACCACAGCGCAGACAGTTCCTGCTACCTCGACAGGGCCTGTTTGCACTGGTACATTTAGTGCAGTCTCAGCTTCAAGCTTTGTGTCTAGTCTGCATCCCGGCTGGAACTTAGGCAATACACTTGATGCTGTTCCTGGCGAGGGATCTTGGAATAACGTGCCTGTTGTGGCATCGACATTTGATACCGTCAAGGCTGCCGGCTTCAAGAGCGTCCGGCTCCCAGTCACCTATACCGATCATTTCACTGGGAGCTCGCCGGATTGGACCGTTGATCCAGCATGGTTGCAGCGAGTCTCTGATGTGGTTGATATGATCGTATCTCGCGGACTCTATGCCATTGTTGATGTGCATCATGGTACGCCCGATTGTACTCGTATCTGCAGTCAATACTCACTAACGCACAACAGATTCCTGGGCTTGGGCCGATGTTACTCAGTCTGGAGCCAATCTGACTAGGATTGAAGAGAAATTCTATCGACTCTGGTATCAAATTGGAACCAAATTGGCTTGCAAATCCAGTCTTGTTGCATTTGAGCCTATCAACGAACCCCCGTGCAATACTGAAGCTGATGCTACAGAGATTAACAAACTGAACAAAATATTCCTCCAGGCTATCAATGATGCTGGTGGATTTAATTCACAAAGAGTCGTTACTCTAGTCGGAGGTGGCGAGGATAGTATCAAGACTGCAAACTGGTTTGTTGCACCTTCTGGGTTCCCAAACCCATATGCTATTCAATTCCATTATTATAGTCCATGTGAGTTATAATCGAGCCTACTCAATTCGGTGAGCTGAACTGATCGAGCGAGCGTTTTTAGATGATTTCATCTTCAGTGCCTGGTAAGGCTATCAGCCCAGCATGTTCCCCGGTGGCTTACTGACATCAAACAGGGGAAAGACCATTTGGGGCTCTGACAGCGACAAGGCGGCTGTGAAATCTGACTTCCAGCTGCTACGTGACAACTTTACCGACGTACCCATCCTCCTAGGTGAATACGATGCTTCGCCGACCAACACCGAGCCTGCTGCTCGGTGGAAATACGTCGACTTCTTGACCAAGACTGCAGCCAGTCTTGATATCTCATGCGTCCTCTGGGACAACGGTCTGGATCATTTGGACCGCACTACCGGGGTCTGGCGTGATCCTAATTCGATCTCGATCATCACTAAATCCACCGAGTCTACGGCCAACAGCTTGCCAGATAGTACTGTGGACAGCTCTGCGACCACGCAGTCATCCTCAGCATATATTTTCCATCAGTATGGAACAGAGGTCACGGCCCAGACTATTCCATTTATCTTCAATGGCAACATGCTTTCGTCAATCAGTGACTCAACTGGTTCAACCTTGTCCTCAGGCACAGACTATTCCGTCTCCGGCGCGAATATAATCTTCACAGCGTCGTACTTGTCGAAGCATCTATCTCCCACAACGACACCAGGTATCATTGCCACCCTGACCTTGAAGTTCTCCGGTGGCTACTCGTCCCCTGTCATCCAAATCGTTCAATGGAAGGCCCCAACTTTGTCGTCCACGTCAGCAGTCGCCTCGTCTGTCTCTGGGTCAGACCTCTCGATTCCCATTACTTGGGGGGGACTGCCAACTGTTGCTGCAGTCAAGGCTTTAACCAAGAGTGGAACATACTTGGTCGATGACTGGACGGTCTATTTGGGTCCCCTTCAACAGGCCAGAGCTGTAGGTTAAGCCACAATCTCGTATGATGCATCATTCATGAACACTAACACTGGTACAGACTTACAGCAATCAGTATAATTGGGACACCTCCAATGTCATCATCAGTTCATCGGCTATTAGTGCTGTCATCTCTGCTGGCCAATCGACTGTGTTCACTTTCGAATTTTACCCGCGGGATAATGGTGCTTCTAATGCTGTCAACTTCACTTTGACTGTCTGATCAAATGTGATATCAGCCGGTTTACCAAGGAGTAGTTTAAATATATCGGAGGCACCCAAGGTCAATTAATTGAACTTCACTTAACAGACTCTAGATCGTCTCCCCCATCACTAGAGCATTAATGTACAAATGCGTCTCTGTCATCACATCATCAAATCATCTGGCAATTGGCCAGGGTCAATACAGGGTTTTCAACTCCCGCAAAGGAAGATGGGGGTCATATTTGTCCCACACAATCTTGTTCTTCTCACTCAAATGAGCGCCCTCATCCGTAATACGAATGATTGCATCTGTTTCCATAACCTCGTGATTACTGAATCCCCATTTATCGCGTGGGATCCATAGAGTCGGTGGCGGCGATGCCACGCATGGCTCGAAATATGCTGTGCGCATCTCTTCCGGTGTGTAAGAGACCTCCTTAACGTTGCGGCGAACCTTGCGGCGCAATGCTTCGTAATCTTTGTACACGTTTGGATGGAACCATCTCCAAAAGGCCATTGCACGTGGGCGACGCTGTTCGTTGATCGCTGCGACTGCATCCTCTTTTTCTTGGAGCATTTCTTCTTCGGCATCAAGGGAACGTGGTAGGAATGTATTCAGCGGGGCGAGTGCGTCGTTGAGCGATATGTGAGCCAGGATGTTGCCGACTAGGAATAGAGCCATGATGATAACAGGGCCAATAGCGCCCTTGATCGCGCAAAGACCTATCAGGCAAATCTCGGCCAAGTACAACCCCGTCAACAAATGTTGGAGGGCTCGTGGGTATACCAGGCCCTTGGTATCGATTTCGATATTATATACGAACAGGAAATTGTATCGATAGGCTTGGTATACAAGATAAAGCCCGAGGAAAGCAAATCCCAGAATCAGCGGTGCGATGCATGAATATGTCAATGCTAGATACTTTGGTCAGTCAATACCAATGATTGTATGATTGGTTGCATGACTTACCAATTACAGCCATGTTGGTGAAGATGGGAAAGACATTACCCCAGCTGAGACTAGCAAGTTCGGCCCATCCTTGAAACAGACGACGAGGGGAATATGCGAAGAATGTTGTGACAAACTTGAACACTAGGGCGCTGACAATTTGAACAAGGGCCATGGAGCTCATGCTCAATCCCTGCAACATGAAGTAGGAGATGTAAAAGTTCGTCGCCTTTGGAAGGTTCTGGGCCAATAGATCTTTGATCGAAAGAGGGTCTTTAATAATCTGTGCAGTAGCAGCTGATGCGGCTGATGTCAAGGTCGTGACCAAGAAGACTTGCACCACTTGAAAGACGAAGTGAGCGCTTTGTGTGAACAGTTCAACCCGGGCCTTCGACGGGACACCAGCTCGTCTCGCACATACTAAATAGCAGTTAGCTGAGTTCAAGGCAGAAGTTGAGTCGGGATAGCGTACGACGGCATATGATTGGCACCAGTGACATCAGGGCTGCTAGGGCCGCAGCAGGCAGCAGGCCCTCAATTGCACCTTTGATGACATCGGGCAACTCAAGGATGAACTTGAGAAATGGTATCAGTGTGCAGATGTATGTGATGTTCGAGATTGCACCAACAATCGCGGCCGGAAATGACCAGAAGATGACCAGTGCTATGAGAAATCCCTGGGCTGCGAATCTTCTAACCACGCGTTGCCACCAGCTGAGATTCAAAGCGGACCATACAACCTCGCGGGGTGAAATTCCAATAAAGCGAGGCGTCATATGAAACGGTTGGTGATGAGACAGGGTTTGAAAGGCGATCTGCGCATCATTCTGGCTATTGAATTCGACGAAGATTGCGCTGAGCTGTTTCCCGTCCCCGTTCTGGTGTTTAGTCTGTAGATTGGATACCTCTTCGATTTTCTTTGCGAGCGCGGCACGATACCAGTGGATAGAGTCGACTCTCTCGCCAAAAAGCTTCAGTCGATGCGTAGGACGTTCCACCTTGTGAGACCATGCTGGATTGCTGGATTCGTAGTCCAGACATGTATCGAGACTCACTTCGCCCTTCTTGATTGCCTGGGTGCGAATTTTGTTCGCTCTCCGAATGAGTTTGGTCTCCGCGGTCTCCAACTTTTCAGCCAACCTATCTCGTTCACTGACCATCTTTTCCAGCTTTGAGCAGTCCGAAGTGACCCAGGTTCGGCGGATTGAGTCTCCGAATACTTGTCGCAGTTTCTTCTCGTTCTTATACGCTTCCGGGACCGACATGAAGAGAACTGTACGGGAAGACATTCGAGATGCGTAGGCAGGAGAGTTGAGGTAGGCCTGGCGCAAATTGGCATAGTACAAGCTTTCTCTCACCACGACATAGAACACGAACGCTACCCTTGTCAGCCACGGGTGCTCTGCTAGTGAATGGCGCAAACTCACTGAAGTAAACACATGCGACTATGACATTCGCGTAATACCTATTCGGGTTCTTGACGTTGCTGAAACTGAGGATATCGAGCTGAGCGTTGCCATTACCCCCCGTGGCATGAAGAGGCAGCAGAATCGGCCATGTAATCACACATCCTGTCAGACATGTCGCAGCCAGGACCCGTAAAAAGCGCAGAAACAGGTACCCGTCCAGTGAGGAGTGGTGCAGCACATGGTTGTCTTCAATTTTCAAGAATGTGCCGAGCCAATTGACCCAGCCCGTGGGCAACTCGGGACTCCGTTCATGTTCGTGCAGATCAGGCAGGTAAGATCTCGGGGCATACCAACGGCGCTGCGTTCGTCGAAAGATCAGAAACAAACTGACCCAAAAAATGGCGTACACCAGTGCGGGCAACAGAGTCATCATCAGCGCCGAGCCTGACGAGCCACCACTACCAGTAAGACTGCTTGCGATATCGCCAGAGGTCGTCGAGGCATCGCCTCGGGATGACCCGATATTAGTGTCATTGTCCTGTAAAATGCATCAGCAAGGTCATCTCATCTTGCGTGGGAGTATAGTTCTCGCACCGTTATACTCGGCATGGTGAGTATGTCCGGATTGCAGAGATGCGACTACCTAGGCACCTTAATACGCTTAATCAAGATAATAAACGAGAATCGACTCCAATTTCCCCAAATAAAAAGACAATGTGAAAAAGCAAAAAAGCAAAGAAAAAGCAATGCGTCCCCCTCCTTTGCATGGCCCGTATTTTGGACGTATCATTCAGAATCCCATGCTCCATGTGCTGGGAAATGCCAATTTGCCCCGATAGTCTCGTTGATCTCAATAGTGTGCGGGTCTAATTTCGAGTGGAACCTGTTCTAACACTTTGACATCTTTCTCACAGAAAAAAAAGAAAAAAAGAGGGAAAAAGAGGGAAAAAAAAGAAAATAATGTGGGTCCTATGAAGCCCCTGAAGCGTGAGAACCCTATGTCGATGCGCAAAGCTGACGAACACTATCAGCCCTGGACCGCATCTGAGATTGCGTACTTCGGAAGACTCAGTAACAATCCTCCACACCGTTCACCGTAGATCGTTGTTGTCAGGCTGAGGAACAGGCCTCGAACTCGTCGGCTCTTTTCCCCTCAGTTTGCTCGGACGCAAGGGTTCTCGTCTTCGAACCGGGGTTGCACTACATCAGGAATGTGAGTGTTTAATGCAGTAGCACGAACCGGGATACACTTACAACGTGCTCGCGTGGAGTTGGTCCGTTGAAAGCTGATTTGTCTTCTTGTACGGAGCACGGCGTACGGAGTCCTCCGTATACTCCGTACAATCGAGGCTAACACCTGGATTCGCAGCTAAAGGCAGGACTGGAGGTCTGAGCACCTACCTAGACCAAGATTGTATTAGTTATTGTAAAACAGAGATCCGATCTAGAGATCTGCGAGGTGGGTTTGAAATACCGAGACTCTTACATCCTGTCTCCGGGGAGGACTACACAACCGTGCAAATTTGAAATGGTGGCCTAGGCCATGTCCAACGAGAGACATGAGACCAGGTATAGCAGTATAGCAGCTTACGAGGTCACTCTGGATTTTTGTATAGTCTTTAGTCGCTTTCATGGTCGTTCTAGCTTGTCATGTCATCCATGAAGGGTTCTTCCCGCTACTTGATCTATCATCTGCAATAGGTCTCATTTCCCTCGGGTTTACTGAAGGAACTTTTGAACCATTCTTCGTGTTTGGTTTGTGTTTTCCCTTGATGGCATTCCTTTCTCGATCGCGGTTTTGGCTCGTTCGGATAATACCTCGGTCCTTAGGTATTCTAGGGGGACTCATCCAGTCTTCGGCTGCAGAGAAAAGAAAATCGAAATCGACCCTCTTCGGACTGATAGATCCGCTGTCGAAGCAAACCGACATACCTTCTCTTACTATGGGAGTCTATACTCCGTACAAGCTGTCTGAATGCCGCTCAATGTCCGCTTGGCCAGGTGTTGAGTACATTTCTCCCGCTTGATTCTCACCGTTGCAGGTGATCCAATCTCCATTTGCCACGATTCCAAGAATGGAGCGTGGGACGGCTGCCATGGGTGAGACGTGCAGCACTATCTTGCCGCCAGCTGTGCCTGTTATTCGCCCATTGAGATACCCTCGGCCTGTCTGGTACATCGCAGCGAGCTCGCGAGATAAGAGGGTCAGCCCTGCCTCGGGCATGGTTGGGCTGTCGATAGGACTGAGTGCATGTAGAACAAATATAGATCGCTCATTCGCATTTTCGAGATCGTCAATCCGAAAAGCCGACCTTGGAAGTCGGCACTGTTTTTGAAAACAGCCAAACCGGTGTGACAGAACCCGTCTTTTGGAGCGGATGCTGTTATGATGCCACTAGATTCAAGGATTTCCCGGAGCACTTCCAATGACGATTGCGGAGAAAGAAGATCCATGGGCTAAATGGCTTTTTACGAGCGGAACAACCTTTGGCAGCCGGGGCTACGGCACTTGCGCCTGTTGCTGCGGCAATCGGAAGGCGTATTGATGACACCGCAGACGCAGAGGCTCCTCGAAGGGATATGCGACCCAATGTGGGTATGCCTTGTTGCTTTTGTTTCCCATCACTCTGCATCTATTATACCGACCTAGAATGCCGGGGGTGCTGTTTACTGCGTACATGTAACAACATCGGCAGCTCAAACTTCTGGTAGGTGCCGATTGTTCATTCAGCGATGTGACATCTATCGCATCCAAAGTGTCAAGCCGAAGTGAAGCCTAATTTAGATATTCTGACAATCTTTCAGTGTGTGGCTGGCCATCATAGATGGTGGTATTATACCTTCGATGGGAGGGACATGATTCAGAGACATTGCGAAGATATAGTTCAAAGAAACAAAGAAACAAAAAAACAAAAAACAAGAGAAAAGAGAAAAGAGCAACGCTGTGGTTGATATGTACAACCAAATCTTGTATCAGGGCGTAGTTTCACTCTTAGGCGCACGGTTTTCCTTGGATACAGGCAGGAACTTGGTGTGGGAACCCTTCGAGACCAAGGGGCCGATTTCATCGTCAACGACTCGGGCGATTCTGACGGTGGTGAAGGCCATTGATTTTCCTACTCGATCGGCAACACCAGAAATGTCCAGTGTATCCCCGACGGTTGCAGTTGACAGATATGTGACATGGATATCGATGCTAGCGCCTGTTCTCTCATATCCATGCGTGGCTATCGACATGCCCCCGGCCCAATCGATGATGGCTGCCGAGACCGCGCCGTGAATGGTACCCCGGGAATTGACGTGTTCCGCAGTAAGCTTAAGTCTGGCTTGCATCTGACCACGAGTGGCATTGATGATATCGACATCAGAGAGAAGAAGGCGGTAGATGGGGCTTTCATGTTTGGTTCGCTCCCAAACCCCGCGGATATGCTCTAATTCAGTGGTGTTCATGGCGGCAATGTGTGCGAGAAGAAAGAAAACCCCGCGGGTGAAGTTTCAGGTCAATGAGCCAGCCCAGAGCAATATTTCAAGTTCCTGCAAATTTGGGGGGCTCGCTGTCGAGGGCCGAGAAACGGAGCTCGGGAGTGGGCCGGGTTGTGGACGGAAGCAATCCGAGTCGAAAACAAAGGGCTACACGATGATTCATAATTGAATGACATTGGAGTCCCATTCAAATAGGATCCATAGTTGAAAGCCCTTGCTCAGCGTTGTAAGAATGAAGAGGCAGCACTTTAAAGAACTCCAGGGCCGCAGCCCCCGCGTTGCCTTGAGAGATAAATACAGCCGATATAGCAACATTGGCTGCAAAGTGCGGAATGCCGTTTATCAGAATCATCGCACTACAAATTTCTCAAATACCGGCAAGGATATCGATCAATAGGGCCCTAGGGGAAACCAGAACACACAACGCAGCGGATATATTGAGCATCAATTTAAACACGCCCACAAATCCCCGCGACAAGATTAAGTACATGTAGGTAGGTCCCTATGAACTGACATATCGTTGTTATGACTACATATATGTAGTCCTGGTGGGAAGATCCAGGAAGAAACTGTCCCTGATTCAATCCGAGGGTACCGCTAAGCTTCCATTATGTACTCTCCAAGTATATAGGGCTGCCGTATATGACATCGTGATGTGACATGTCCACATGTATGTATGTACTCCGTAGATTCTGGAGATTACCCTCGAGAGCAGAACCTTCTGGACCGCTGGATCATGTAGTAGACTCGATAATCACTGCTAATGCTAACCTTGAAATAGTCAATGTTTCGAGTTCAGGGCAACATCAGACGTTGAATGTCCAAAGGCCAAAAGTACCTGCCCAGGTGGGCATACGGAAGTGGAAAACGGTGGGGCATGTGGAGGTGGATCCGGGCGGTGAACGCCACTGATTGCAGAAAAGGGGAGAAAGCGACTTCATCTTCGTCACTTCACTATGGAGAACGCAGCACAAGGGACGTTCAATTCGTCCTTTGAGGCCAAGCAGCCTTTCCCTCCCCTGCTAGCTGAAGATCCCCTCTCTCCAGATGAACCCCAAGAGAGTTACGAAGAGGAGAATGTTACCTCCCTCGGCTATCAGGATATCGAAGTGGAGGACGATGCAGATTTCCAGTCGCACTACTCGCTAGAACATCAATCGTTCTCCGATACAGACTCCGATGATTCGTCTGATAATATTGACCGGCATCATCCATTTCGCCAGTCCTCCAGCTCTCTCCATGGGCCCAATGCATTTGCGCCTCCGTTCTACAATCGCCCACCCACCCCTCTACCACCCTCGCCCTCACTCACTTCGCTTCTGCGGCCACCTTTCTCAACCACTACATCACGCCCAACGACCCCGGATAGCTCCGATGTAGAAACCCCCAACGATACTGAGGCGGCAGTTGCCAAGTCCGCCCGTCGTGCAACTACTGTTCCACGCGCCAGTCCGAAGGTTCCTACCTATGAATACTATGGCTTCGTGTTATACTTGGCTTCTTCGTTGGCTTTTTGTAAGTCCCATGGATAGTTCCTTGCACTGCTCCCCGCTGTCTTGCGCGTACTGACCCGACGAACTTAGTGTTTTATCTCCTATGGTCTTATCTCCCGTCACCATTCCTTCATCAGCTCGGTATCTATTATTACCCCAATCGCTGGTGGTCGCTGGCGATCCCTGCATGGTTGGTGATGCTACTTATTTACATTTATATTGCCCTTGCCACGTATAATACAGGCTATCTTACTTTGCCCATGCACAGCATCGAGAACATTGTGGATGAAGTTGCGAATGTATCGGTGATTGATGGAAAGGCACGAAGACGCCCGGGTGGTGCCACTAAGATGAAGCCCGGTGCAACATCCTACCAAATAATGGGTCCCCAAAATCGCAAGGTCAACTGGCGGGAGATTTGGAGTGAGGGAACCGACGCGGTCATGGACGTGCCGGTTGGAGGCGTGTGTGAGGTTTTGTATGGCCAGGACCGAGAAGAAGAGTTTGAATTGCCTATTGCAGACACATAGCTTCTCGGCTGAAATCAATTTCTTGCCGTTGCAGGCCGATTCCTCCAAATGTTGAACCTACCTACGGAGTAAGTGTTGCTGTTTACTTCTAAAATGCGCCAATGACGTCGGGTCAAAGATTGCGTCATGTGATGTGGGCAGATCGGGGTTCTGCCGCCTTCCGCCTTGTTGCTCAAGTCAAGTGGTTCGCGATCTTGAAAGGACAAACGTGATTGCCCTTAAAAGATAATCTCATAATGTCAGGAGAACGATCTTCCACCCCGCTGGCGCAATCTAAGGCCGCAGGGCCGGGGCAGCTTCCTCGCAGCCCTCTGACTCCAGAACAGAAACGGAGAATGGTAAGTCCCGCAAAAATATCAAGATCATCTGTCGTCAATCTAAACTGACTATCCTGTTGCTAGGAACTCAATCGCATCAAAGCTAAAGCTCTTCGGGAGCAGCGTGAAGCCGAACTAGCCCAAGCCGCTGCTAGCTCTTCCCAGCCCGCAACGGGCACCAAGCGCTCGTTCGCCTCGATGGCAGCACCCAACCAGCCCGCTAATATGCGCGACGCCTCCTCTTCAAACCGCCCACTGGACTCTATTAAGCCTGCTCGCAACTTCGCAAGCTACGTCGACTATGATTTTAGTAAGATGACCGATACGAAGGGTGGGTTCTTGACACAGGAGGATGATCCTTTCAACAAGCAATTGCATGTAGCAGACGGAAAGGAAGTGCAGAAACCAGCACATATGACGCAGAAGGAATGGGAACGCCACCAGATACTTCAATCACTGAAACGGAATCGGGAGGGACCCTTTGAGCCAGGTCTAAGTGTCCTCGATGATAAAAGCACACAGAAGACATGCCGCGAATGTGGCAGTCTCGAAATTGACTGGAAATGGGAAGAAGAACTAAAATGTTGTATCTGTCATGCCTGCAAGGAGAAATATCCCGAGAAATACAGCTTATTGACCAAGACGGAAGCCAAAGAAGATTATCTCCTGACAGATCGTGAGTACCTGGGACTCATCCAAGATCGAGCGTTGCTAATTATTTTGCGTTCAGCCGAACTTCGAGACGAAGAACTTCTCCCACGCCTTGAGCGTCCCAATCCACACAAGTCTACGTGGAATAGCATGATGTTATATCTGCGATATCAGATTGAAGAGTATGCGTTTTCTGATAAGAAATGGGGCTCAACGGATGCGCTGGATGCCGAATTCGAGCGGCGGGAAAATGACAAAAAACGGCGACGAGAAGCCAAATTCAAAACCAAGCTGCAAGATTTGAAGAAGCGCACCCGTGTGGAGGCCTACCGACGCAATCGGCAAGGTGCTTCAGGAGGAGAGTTTGGTGACGATCTAGGGTCTGGGCGGAAACATGTTCATCAATGGGGCCGATCTGTTGAGAACCCAGAAACCGGAGTTGGGATCAAGGCGTGCGTAGACTGTGGGATGGAGGTAGAAGAACTCGAGTTCTAGACGGTCCCAATGCACCATAGCATGATTCATTATTGTATGAGACCATGAGCATATTCAATATTTGAGCCCATTGCTTCCTTGCTCGATGTACGTCTGTAAGGGTTGTATCGCGCTCACCGTATCGCCTGGGGAATCTTTTGCTTCACTTCGACCTGAGAAGTGGTTGAATTGTCTCTGTGATATCCATGCACTGGTTATATATAGATGCATAACCTTACCCCAATACATAGGTACGTGAGAAGAAGCTAAACGTCATAAGAACGGCTTAGCAATCAACTTCGGCATCAAGTCGAACGAGCCCAATAGCCAATTCGAGATATAATATAGATATGATTCATGCGCTCGAATTTGAGGTTGCGGCGTGGTATACAGACCCGTACTATGAATGTATATAGTAGTTGATACCTAGGTACCCGAAGACCGAGGCGCTCAAGATACGCTAAGTTGGCCTATTTACTGTTCTAAACGGGAGTTCTGTGATTGCCTATCGAATATGGATCTTTATTATCAACATCTCTTACATTGTGCTCCCAATTCTCCCTCCGATTCCCATCTCCAGGTCCATGCGTGCAGGTCAACCTTCTCCATATAGAAGGCGGTCAACAGCCCCCCGAGGCTAATCTTCACCATAACAATACGTGAAGGTACTTTCATCCTCAAAGTTTCATATCCTCGCTCGATCTTGGTCTTTTCCCTTTGGATCTTCCTCCTTAGGGCCCCTTATCCGCAGGCTGACTCGGGGTGGAACGTGGTTCCTTGCCGTCGTCACTAGGAGACTTGGTTCGCTTACTACGGACACGATTTATCGGGGTCAGGAGAAACCAGAGCTCACCCTTACCTTGTCCACACCTAATTTACAGCCTGTTCTCGCCTTCCGTCCTCGGTACTCCCTAAACTCCCCCCTGATCCTCTGAACCTCGACCTATTGTCTGTTAGTTCATGTCCTGGCAATCTCCATCAGCCATGGCTGGGATCGGAGGAATGCCCGGAGCCATGGATGGTTCGAATGGTCCACAGGGAACAGAATACACATTGCAGGGTGAGTGCGGCCTCACCTGAGTTTATTGCCTGCCATTGACTGACATCTATATCTTCTAGGCGTTATGCGCTTCCTTCAGACAGAATGGCATCGACACGAGCGCGACCGCAATGCATGGGAGATTGAGCGGGCAGAGATGAAGTCCCGCATTGGCCGATTGGAAGGTGATCTACGCACAAGCAAGCGCCTGCATGAGTCCCTTGGGAAACATGTCCGGCTGATGGAGACCGCGCTGAAGAGGGAAAGGGAGAAGGCCAAGAAGCTTTCCAACAACGAAAAGATCGACGACCCTAAGGACCCCAAAGAGGCAGCACGTGAAAGTATCAACTTCCTGAAAGGTATGTGATTCCATTATATATCAGGACGGAACATGTGAGGATTAATTCAGTGGTTCATCAGCGCAACGCCCTAAACCGAGCACGGACCATGAGGATGATCAAGAGCCTGACAACGAAAGCCATCACGAAGGCCACGATGAGGAGGACATCGATAAAGTCAGAGGCTATTTGTCCAAGGCTTCTCGCGAAATCGCGTACCATGTTATACCCACCTCTCACCCACCTCCTGATGTGAGCGACCCCGACATGTCAGGCCAGCTTTATGGCAATCAACAGCTATCGCAACAGAACTTGGAGGAGGCTTACCTTCAGCAACAACGTCAGAAGGCAAATCACGCCATGGCGCGCGAAATGGTGCTACAAAACCACCAACCTATGTCGAATCATTACTCTGATAATGCCATGTCTCGCGCCCAAAACCAATATGTTCCTCGGGATTCCATGGATCGACGGTCAACCGAACCGCAGCAAGCTCCCGTTGCGACGATCGAAAATCGAACTCAGGTATACGAACAAGGTACAATGGATGATCGAACCAAGCCGACACATGAGGCCCAAGGCACTCAGGTGGCTGTCAAAGAGGACACGAACCCACAAAAGCTCGCAGAGCAGAGAACAGAGGATGTGGATGGATGGAACTTTGATGAGCCGGCGGAGCAAGAACCGGTTATCACCGAGCCCGTTCCACCTCATCGTCCCGATACTGATGCTTTCCCAAACGCCAACTTTGTGCGCACTGAGTCGACTAAGGGCGGGTCTCTGCCGCACCGAAGGAAGAGTTCGGGATCAAGGCGCAAGAGCGATGGTGCAATTGATGTGCGGGAGGCGGGCGCGAGCATTGGGCAACAGCAAGATTCCAACTTTAAAGTCCGGTTTGCGTTGCGTGGCCACTTGGATGTGATCCGGTCTGTCATCTTCACTGGTGGCGGTAGCCCATCAGAGCCCGAGATCTGCACTTGCAGCGATGATGGAACTATAAAGCGATGGATCATCCCAGCTACTTATGGTGGCTTTGGGGCTCACGGCCCAGGCTCCAGTAATGATTTGGATATCACAAGTTACTTCACCCATCGCGGACACGAAGGCGCTGTGACTTCCCTAGCCGCATGCTCACCAGCTCAAAACATATCCAATGGCGGTCGTGTTTTGGGTGATGGATGGGTGTTTTCAGGTGGCCAAGATGCGAGCGTGCGTGTATGGGAACGTGGGCGAGTTGATCCCAAGGCTACCTTAGACGGGCATACAGATGCAGTTTGGGGACTCTGTGTTCTTCCTGGGACCGTGGGTTCTGTCTTCGGTGACTCAAGCGGCCATTATGGTGGATCGGATCGAATTCTACTGGCCTCCGGTGCAGCAGATGGCCGTATTTTGATCTGGGCTGTTAGCGCTCCTCCTCAAGTCTCTTCACCTCCGGCAGGCAATCGCCGTCAAGGTGGAAGTCGGCGGGCGAACTCGATATCCTCCGGTTCCAACTTCCCATCCTCTCCTCAACCCAGTGTCGCTACAACCACAGCTTTCCACTACAGCCTTGTCCATCACATCAGTCGCACGGATTCTCCTTCTCCTACATGTATTAGCCCGTTGTCTCTTGCAGGCGTCAACTTCGTCGTTTCTTACTCGGATGCTTCTATACTCGTCTATGACACGCGAACTGGCGAAGAAATTGCTGGCATGGCCAGTCTTGAGACCTACGACGGCACACCCTCCACCGGGGTGAACTCTGTCGTCGCCACAACTATTGGCTTTGATGGAACAGCCAATCTTGATCCCAATCGCGCAATGACTGAGGAAGAAGTGGTTCACGGAGCTACTGGATCAAGTAGTGTAGAGGGTGTAATCATTAGCGGTTACGAAGACCGATACATCCGCTTCTTCGATGCCAACAGTGGTATGTGGCATCCAAAGCCCCCCCCCATATTCCCCACAATACGCTAATCTTTAATATAGGCCAATGTACATACACAATGCTCGCTCATCCCGCTGCGATAGCCTCGTTGTCGCTGTCTCCGGATGGGCGTGAGCTCGTCTCGGCCGGCCATGATGCAAGCTTGCGCTTTTGGAACCTTGAGAAGCGTAGCTGCACACAGGAGTTGACAAGCCACCGACTGATGCGTGGCGAAGGAGTCTGTGCTGTGGTATGGAGTCGTGATGGCCGCTGGGTTGTCGGCGGTGGCGGAGATGGCGTGGTCAAGGTCTTCTCCCGATGATTGAAACGACGAAATGAAACTCCGTGTATGATTCTTCTTGCGTTATACCTGTGTGTGTATTTCTTCGCGTTTGCTCGTCGTTTCCTGTATGATCCCATGAACTGGATGAGCGATTGGTCGGCCCAGTTCTTTCGAGCATTTGCAATGGTGTTCTTTCAAGCTGTCTGGCATATGATACTCTCCTACATGACTTTGCTCTTTTTCTTTTTGTTATTTCCCTTCCAACATGTGTACTTTTTCGCTGATAACATGTCGTTTGACAAAGATTCCCTGGGGTGCGTGGATGTTTTGTTCTCTTCAACTCTTTGATACATGTTCAATCCTTCGAACAGATCCTGATCGAATGCTGCTTCATCTACTCTTCTGATAAACTCTAGTGCAGTCTGAGATGCTTTCAATTGCTTGCCTGGGGATGGCTTTTCTTTCTACTCAAATGTGTCTGGACTCTGCCTCGGACACTGATGGCTCATGTTGTGTGTACAACGTTCGAATTCAAATCGTACATCAAGCCAACCCCCTTCTCAGGCCGAAATAGCAAATGGAATGTGTTGTACAATTAGTAGATGGAGGCATACTTCGGAATTATCATTATTTCTGACATTGTGCTGTGCTGTGAACATACTCTCACTTAGCTGAGCTCCACGCCTCCTTGAATACAGACCTCAATCGTTTTGCTTCTGCCTCGTCCTTCAATCTCTGCTGGAGATAGCCCTGCAGGTCGTCCCAAAAAGCTTCTGTACGCAATACCTCTTCACCACTCGGACCTACAGCGACCTTGGGCGACGATTGATCTGGCTTCTCCGTCACCTCTGATTGAGCGACAGTAGGCTCAACCACCTGGGCGCCACCGATAATCATCACCCCGATTTCAACTTCTTTGCCGCCTGCCAGAATCGCCGGCTCATCTGCCAATAGCTCGGCCAATGTCTTCGCAGTTCCAGTCACTGGCTTTCGTTTATACAGGACCTTGATCTTGTCTAGCGGAACTTGGCCTCCCTGCGCATCGGTGATGCGCACGCGTACGGCATCCCGAATATCCTGGATCGAGGTGGTCGAGAGAGGGGTATTCGAGATGGAGAATTCCAGGGCAGGATTGCGAGCAGACTTGACACGGACGGTGATTGATTTGGATGAGCCTGGTGCATGTGTTGATTTCACCTTCTTGGGCATCGGGGGGTGCGGGGCTGAAAGGCGGGGGAGAGTGTACTGTAGTTGATGAAGGATTCTTATTAGGACGAGATTTGTGTGTCATTGATGTCATACTATGCTCTCATCAGGACTTACAGGAACTCGTAGTCCGATCTGCTCTGGATCGAAGACATGATCAGCACGAAGCTTGATAGGGCGCGAGTCCAACGTGGACAGGAATGACTTGGTAAAAGTGAGTTCTGACATGACGAATGATTAGAGAACTCGATGCTAGAGATCTTGAGGACAAAGAAGATGAGAGAGAAAATGACCCCAGGCAATCGCTGTTGGAGTAGTGGATGTTGGAGCTTGTCCACGAGGTGGGTTCCTGAGGCCGATAAGATATCGACACCTGGTTGATGAGGCACCAAGGTACATAGTACACCGCCTTCTGCTCTCCTGGTAATGCCATCCGATACCGCCTGAAGAAAAAAAAAAGAACGAAAGAAATCGTAGCTCCGAAGAAAGCAAACACCATAAACATCCCCATACACACCACTTTTTCACAATGGGTGTTGGTCGCCGTATGAAGAAGCAGGGCCCTCCGGCCCCGCTCGACGAGTCAAAAATCACTATGCTCAAGAAACGCAAGGCTGGCGTGGCAGAGGCGCCTCCGAAGCCTGCACCAGCAAAGCGTCGCAGATCCGATGCCGATGAGGCTGGCTCGAAGAAGGAAGCCCCTAAGAAGAAGAAGGTCAATGATGCACCTCCAAAGCCCCAGCCGAAGAAGCAGCCATCGGCCTCAAAGAAGCCCATTCCTGTGCCTATGTCTGATGATGACGAAGATATGGAGGATGACGATGAGTTCGATGATCTTGATGGGATCAGTGAAGGCTCAATGGATAGCGATGATGAAGTCGAAGGATTGTCGGATCTGGAGGATGATAACTCAGTTGTTGATTCTGACGAGGAGCGCCAAACTCGTGGAGCCATGTTTTCTGACGACGAGGATTCCGAGGCCGAGGAGAGGTTGACCGCCGCAAACATCGAGGGTCTGTCGCGGAAATTGGATGCCGAGCAGGAGCAGGAGAACGAAGAGGCCGAGCAGGAATTGCAGGAGGCCGCCCTGCAGACCAACATCGCTGCACCCGACGTGTTCGCCGACCAAAACCAGCAGGGACTCGCTCCTGACCTGCAGCTGCTTCGCCAGCGTATCACAGACACCATTCGAATTCTGGGTGATCTGAAGACCCTCGGCCAACCCGGAAAGTCACGTACTGATTACATCGATCTCCTTCTTGACGATATCTGCACTTACTATGGTTATACCCGATTCTTGGCCGAGAAGCTGTTCAACCTGTTCACTCCTATGGAAGCCTTTGCGTTCTTCGAGGCCAACGAGACCCCTCGCCCTGTCGTTATCCGTACCAATACCCTGCGAACCAACCGCCGATCACTCGCCCAAGCCCTTATCAACCGTGGTGTTGTCCTTGAGCCCGTTGGTAAATGGTCCAAGGTTGGCCTACAGGTTTTCGAGTCCCCGGTCCCCCTGGGTGCCACTCCCGAGTACCTCGCCGGCCACTACATTCTCCAGGCAGCCTCCTCTTTCCTTCCCGTCATGGCTCTCGCTCCCCAGCCTAATGAGCGTGTCCTCGATATGGCATCTGCCCCCGGTGGTAAGACAACATACATGTCTGCTTTGATGCGCAATACTGGATGCGTTGTCGCGAACGATGCCAGTAAGCCTCGTGCCAAGGGTTTGATTGGTAACATCCACCGTCTTGGCTGCAAGAATACTATTGTGACGAACATGGATGCCCGCACTGCCTTCCCCAAGGCTATGGGTGGCTTCGATCGTGTTCTGCTTGATGCTCCCTGCACTGGTACTGGTGTTATCTCGAAGGATCCCGGTGTCAAGACTTCCAAGAATGAGCGTGATTTCCTTGCTATTCCCCACATGCAGCGCCAGCTTCTTTTGGCTGCAATTGACTCCGTGGATCACGCCTCCAAGACCGGTGGATACGTTGTCTACTCTACTTGCAGTGTGACGGTCGAAGAGAACGAGGCTGTCGTGCAGTATGTGCTTCGTAAGCGTCCCAATGTCAAAATTGTGGACACTGGTCTCGGTAGCTTCGGCAGCCCTGGATTCCTCAGCTACATGGGCAAGACTTTCGATCCTAAGATGGCGCTCACCCGCCGTTACTTCCCGCACCGCGAGAACGTCGATGGTTTCTATGTCTGCAAGCTCAAGAAGACTGCCGTGACCCCTGTTGCCAAGTCAGAGGATAAAGAGTCCCGATCTAAGGGCCCCAAGAAGGCTCGCACTGCTTCCTCAGCCGCGTCCTCGGATGATGAGGAGGTCGTTGACCGTACTCCCATTGTTGATGAGAACGGACATGCCGCTGATTTCGAGGGGGGTGCATTCACCGCGTTCGAGGATCCCGAGGACGTCGAGCGCATTGCTCGTGCCGAGCGCAACCGTCTACGCCGCAAGGGTCTCAACCCCAAGGGTGTTCTGAACAAGCCTAAGAAGACCAAGGCACAGGTGTCAGAGGAGACAAGCGAAACATCGGCTCCAATCCAGGGAGAAGAGCCTAAGCCAACTACCTCAAAGAAGTCCACTAATGAGCCAAAAGGCGAGAAGAAGACTGTGACCAAGGAAGTTAAGGCCAAGGAAGAAAAGAAGCCAATCACAGCGGAAAAGGAAGAGAAGAAGACCAAGGAAGAGAAGAAGACCGTGGCCAAGGGCAACGGGGCGAAGAAGGATAAGAAGCCGGCCAAGAAAGCCAGCAAATGATCACGGATTTGATCATTCCTCTTTTTTTGTGTATAACTCTTTCGTTCTTCGGGCAAGTCAAAAGCATCATGTATTAGGTCCGGGGCCCGGCGCAATGGATATATACCTTTAGTTCAATCAAGGTCAAGCTGTGTTTCAAAATTTGCAAAGAACGAGTATCCAAGCAATTTAAGATCAGACGACTGTGCTAGATGAACCAGTGAACCACCAACCCATGTATATCCATCACAATTGATATGCGGCTATAAGCAAAACGAAACTATCAACTCAAAACCGCATGAGTAGCCTCCAAAATAGGTAACCATTCGCTAAAATCAATGAATGTAAGTGCTCCCAAAAACCCAGAAAACCTATTCAAATGCAACTTCCCATCTATACTCCAATGATGATCCCACTCTATGCGCGATAAATCTTGATCACCTTTTTGACCTCCTTGCGGCACATCGGACACAGGCTTACAAGATTCGCACATGTCACGCAGGAACACAGATGGCCACATTCGGCGAACACAGCATCCATTTCCTCGGTGTAGCAAATTTGGCAGAGATCCAATTCTGCGTCGGCCACCTCCCAGTAGCTGATGCCTTTGCCGTGTCGTTTGCCATCCTTGAAGCCACCGACATACTTGTTACCAGTGGTTTTTTCGATGTAGGTACCTTGTCCGTGGCATACATCCTCGATCCAGTCACCATCGTATGAGTCGCCAGTGGGGTACTTCAGCTTGCCTTGGCCATGACGTCGGCCGAAGACGAAGTCACCTTCGTACACCATGCCTGTGCCGGATATATGCGTGCCTCTTCCGTGATGATAGCCCTTGAGGAAGTCACCACTGTAGTAGTCGTTGGTAAAGGTGGCTTCAATAGTCTTAGTCCCAGTGAAACCATGGATTGGATGGCCTCGAGAACCGGCCCACAGGTACTGAACTAGACGGTCGGGACTGGTGAACAAACCCGAAGAGGCAAGCTCAGACCGCCTGTATTTTGCGTTAGAACCGAACATCTTAAAATCCATAGAGATGTTTACTTACTTATCCTTGGCTAACTTATCTCCGACAATGAAGCATGCCCCGTGCGGAGCAACCACATCATCAAAGCTGTCAGCGGGCGACACTGTAGTAACGGCGGCACCATCGACGCGCTTCCACATGAGGAAGTCCTGGCGAAGGGGTCGTTGCAAATGGCGCCGAATAGAAGCTTTGACGTTGGCATCAAGCTTAGAAAAAAACGACCCCACTGTGCGTAGTACTTGATTGTCCGCGTCAAACATCTGAATGAAGTAGTATGTGTGTCCAACAGGCAGCTTGACTTCAGCTTCGGCCTGCGTTTGAGATATAGCCTGTAGTATCGACGCGTCGTTGCGAGATGCTTCAGGAACAGAGGTTAGGCCTTCTGTTGATGAGGTTGATGTGGTGGCCGCCGTGTTCTGTTGGTCGTGGACCGAGATAGCAGGTGACAACGCTCCTGGTGCGTCCCCTTCAGCAGAGACAGTGTCATTCTCTGGGGCTAGTGTTGATAGTGCGGGCAGTGAACCATCATCGATGGTAGTATCCACAATGGGATTCACGATGTCGGAAGGAGCGGAAGGTTCATCCAAAGCAGTTCCCGATGAGCTGGCCACAGCATCGCCTTCGGCTGTAGATGAGACACCCTCAGATGCCTGGGTTATTGGATCTTCTGCAACTTCGTCTGGCTTATCCTCCGAAGTGGCGACTGTAGGAGGGTCGGGAATGGCGAAAAATTGAGCGTCCTCTGTTATAGAATAAGTAGGGTATCATTAAATTTGGAAACGAACATAGTTCCATACCTTCCGAAATAATTTCCATCCAAAACCGTATGGTACTCAATGAAGGATCGAGAGGTACATTCAGATCGGTAGTGCGATCGAAGGCCAAAGAGGATCCAGGTTGAGCAAAGGAGTTCCCGATTTGCCAGAAGCGAACTCGCTCAGGACCAATGATTTCGGAGCCTTCAGACTTCCAGATGGCGATTCTTTTGCGTAGCTCGACCAAGCGTGATGAGCGGGGCAAAGTTATGTACATGACACTATTTGCTGCTCTGGCCTGTGCCATAAGGTCATAGGAATCGAACAGACTAGTCAGCTGGTCATATTGGGGAAGCGAATACACCTCAACCTGGACATTATCGACGGGCTTATCACCAGTATGATACACGCCCGTTTCATAGTATTGCTTCAATGGCTCAGGGACCTCCCAAGGCCCCTGGGGACCTGGCAGAAACTCTGAAACCACATCGTGACGGACATACATGGCCATAACGGGCACATCATGGCCTTTCTTGTGATCTATGGTCTGGGAAGAATCGATGCCAAGGTGGGGACCCATGGCTGTTTTCTGTGTCAGACACTCCACACGGTTGTCGCTGCCATCATCGAAAGCCAACCACGTGGTGCCCGGGCCCGCTGGGCGAAGAATACTGAAGAACTTGCCTGAGGTGCGGCGGCCGCGATGAACAATGTAGCCATAAAGGACATACTTGCTACCCTGACCATCAACCACCCACGGTGCCAGATCCAACTCCTCGTCTAGCTCGATCTTGTCATACCGCAGCTGCCAGCGCTTGGCCTTGTCCAGGGCATGACGGCCAATATCAACATGAAGAAGCGGCGGAAGAGACCAGCGGCCGGGCTTAGCACTCAAGTATCCACCGACAGCTTCAGAGATAGATTTGGCTAGATCAATTGGCACGTAAAGACGCGAATTGAAGTCAGTCGGTAGCATGTTTACGGTGATTTCGCCATCGGTAGTGGGAGCATGAACTGCCGGGCTGTCAAACAATTTGGTGAATTGCTTGCCAGCCTCCGACCCATCCAGCTCGAGCTCCAAGGTACGACGTAAGCGCTCCCAAAATTCGGACACATCATTTGAAAACTCGTGCAGATTACGCAAAGTGGTGGTCACGGTATCAGTATCGACATAGCTTGGCGAAAGTGTTTGGCGACGAAGTTGCCACAAAAGCTTTTGCAGAGCATCGCATAGAGGCTTAGGCCGAGCATCGGCATTGGTGAGATGTTCAAGTACATCGATACTTTGAATGATCTTGCAGAATGGCGCAATGTGCAGCCACGATGCTAATCCAGCTACCTCTGGGCTATGGTTGATGACAGAGTCACCCAGAGGTCGGTAGCCGGTCAAGGCCATGCTGTCCCAGGTTGGTTCGGAGTCACTTGGGTGCCACCAAAGGGATTTGGTTGGGTCGTTGACGACACGGATATATGCATCGAATGATAGTGTATCGTCGTTTAAAAGGGCGCGATGTTGACCACGCCGACGGGAATGAATTTGATCCCATGGGCCATGGAAATAGGTCCATCCCCAATCCAAATTGTGAGGATTGAATTGATGACAAGAAGACTGCATCCACCCTGTACGTGGCTCTTGTGGATTGTACACAATGACACCTACCTGTGCGGGCACACGCCAGGAGCTTGAGGTTCTGTTATTGTCAGATTGGGGGGCGTTCCTGGCCGCAGCATATTGAGCTTTGTAATTTTCTAGCCATGCTGCCGTATCCTCTGTGGCTGTGGTCTTGATATGTATATCGGGGGTGCTGTCATCTAGTGAGGTATCAGGCTCACCACGGCGGACAGTGAACTCCATCTCGGGAAGCTTGTCATCTGGAGTGGGCATCGTGGTGGAGCATTCCAGGTAGACACTCAGGGCATTAACATTGTTTCCCCTAGGATAGAACTTGATTCGCCACCAATATCCCCCAACAAACGCTGGTGGAGAGCGAACGACTTTGGCACGATTGGGCTTCTCGGGAGTGCCTCGAACACCCTTGAACGTCCACGTGAGACGGGCCTTCTCCGTGGGAATGTATTCGGGATCTCCCAAGTCGCGGAAGAAGTTGGTTTCCCAGTATTTATCTGCCGAGTGGTCAGTCAATTCCAGATCCCGGGTGATCCCATACGAGGTAGAAACTTACGGTCACCAGCGCTATAGTCGGAGTCGCCGCCATCTATCTCTTTCATCTCATCCTCATCTGGAGTTGTCGTGTCTTCCTCATACTCTGCCCAATATGCATGTTCCAGTTCTTCTGAGGGTAGGATTGGGGCGGGTTGAGGAATTGGAGGGGATGATTCAGATGATTGGTTTGGTGACTCGGGCTCTGGAGAACCATCTGGACGATTCACCATCGGAGTCTCTGCATTGCCCGGGACATCCGAATTGGGTGGCAGATCCATGTTCCCTCTGGCAAAGAGCAAATGCTTCGAGCGAATGTGGGTTGGGCAACAACGCGATATATAGAACGGTATACTCGATTCCCTAAATAAGGACTGATAAGGGCTTATCGGCTGAGTGGGGCGAGAGGTGGAGAGAAAGGAGACAGGATGGAGCAGAGGGAGAAGCGAGGGAAAACGAGGGAACAAAGAACGAAGGTCCTGAAGAGTGGATGCAGAGAGACGAAGAGAAGAAGAGAAAAAAGGAACAGAAAAAGAAAAGTCGGGTGCAAAGAAAACCAAAACGCAAGAGAATGAGTCCGGGGGAAGAGTGCCGAGTGGGTCGACGGTTATTGTTCCAGGGGGACTCCCATCTACCCACTTACCTACTCCGTACTTGGTAGATGAACTCAGGCCAGGTTGAAGGGAAGAGGTTATTGTTCCAGGGGGACTCCCATCTACCCACTTACCTACTCCGTACTTGGTAGATGAACTCAGGCCAGGTTGAAGGGAAGATCTGAATTGATTTCCTGACTGCCATTGAATCTTCTATAATCTTCTATCCAAAGACACGTACGATCCCAACGGAAAATGTTGCCTATCACAAAAGTCCATCCAGCGGTGTGCCGATCCAGATCTCCACTCATCCTTCAATGCCGAGTTTCATTCGGTGGCGATTCGGCTCGAGTTTTCTCCGGTTTGCCACTCTTTCAACTGAGTACGCCACGCAGTCCCATAGGGAAACCATTGCTGGAATAGCGAATCGCCCTGCATCGTAAGGTGGTCGAGGCGGTCTACCCAGTTGACACGGAGTCCAATCTCCATCTTGAAACAATAGGGCCAAGGGCCTGGAGGTGGAGCGCTGCGTCGATCGACACTGATTGGTCCCAAGAGAAACCACTTTGACCTAGACTGCGGGTGCCCGCATTGCTTGGTATTTGATCTCGTACCGATTACTCCGTACGGAGTACAAGACTCGATCGTCAGACCATTCAATTTTGTGGCTCCAAATTTTGTGGCTCGGCGCGCGCAAACGAAGCAGCCACGATCATGGGGAATACTGCCGTTGCCTCCGCATACACCTAAAATATGACAGTTAGCTGGGAATCCGGAGGGCATCGTGTCGAAAACATACCTTGACAGACTTGGCATCCGCCTTGATCTTGCCCCAGCTCACCGCTTCATCTGGTCGCGCGCCCGCATCACTCCCATCGAACTCCTGCGCGGTATTCACATAAACTGCGTGCTCGGCCCCATTGCGCATCAAGCATGCATTTGCGATATGATGCTTGACCACACCACCGCCCAAAATGATCATGCCCGCGCGCACCGCCCGGACAGCCATGGTGTTGATGCGGCGCACATCGTCCACAATATCCACTCGGAGTCGTTGCGGGGAAGACTTGAAGGTGTGGAAGTAAAGCATGTCGCCCAGAGACCCATCCGTCAGGGCTGGGCAGAAGACAGGGATTTGGTTCCGGGCCGCCCAGTACAGGACCGAATCCTCGTGGTTGATCTCACGACCCAATCGCTCGGTGATGCGGCTGGGCGTCCAGTGAAGCTCGTGTTCCTCGTCCCCAGTCTCCCGAGCCTTGATCTTGGCAGTCTCCTGCTCCTCCAACATCTTGTCCAGGATGGGCACCACCCAATCCTCGAAGGCACAATAGTTATTGTTGGGTACAAGTAGGTTGCCGATGCGATTGAGACCCTTGGCACGAAGTCCAGCCCCAGGAGTCGAGAAGGACCCGAGATATGTGGGTGCCAAACATTTGATCAAATCCTCTTCCACTCCACCGGCAGTGGTCACAATGGCTGACACATGTTTATGTTTCACGAGATAACGCAGCGTGTCCCGTAGACCGGATGAAATCAGATTCGATGTATAGCCGAGGAAGATGGTGGTTTTGTCTCCAGTTTCGGGGTGACGGAAGGCGCGCTAGGAAAGACTGAACGTTAGACAGAATATTCATGGCTTATAATCATATTAATATTTGAGGGTCTACCATTTCATTGATGATGTGCGCAGCCTCCGCAACCGCACTGCCCTGGAAGCCGGTGTGGGCTAGGTTGTCCACCATTTCGGCAACCGTAATGTCTCGTCCCTGAAACTTATCGAAATCCACACCAGTCACTACGTGAGACCCCTCCGGGACAGGTTGCGAGCTCTGCAAAACGGACTCGGTCGCCGAGGCGGGGACTGCCGAGGGCTGTTGAGCGCTCATATCTGCGGTGAGGAAAGTGGAATGGAATAAAAAAGTGACAGCGAAATACGATGTGAATGAACCCGCTTTGACTGCAGATTTCCCGAGAGGATAATGAGGAAGAGAGAAATGATCGAATTATCAAAGAGGGGCAATTGGTGATCTTTTTTTTTTGTTCGGCGGGGACATTGCATCAGTCTGGGCCTTGATGCCTTGGTGCCTTGTGGCCTGAGAAATCACAAGACTTCGAGTCATTCTACATTGAGACTTCGAGTCATTCTACATTTTGAGACTGATCTCGCCCTGATGGCTCAAGAATCCTGATTTCTGATTTCTGATTTCTATTCTGTAGGCAGAGAAAAAACTCATCCGATTTAATTGAAACAGATCTATAGTATCCGACCTCCATAGAGGTGTTATATATGCGCATCGTGTAGCTAAAGCCCAGGGAAGATAGAGTTTAGGGGCAGTAGCCCCATCTACTAGCCTTCAATCGGCTTAGTGCCAAACCCCCTTGAAGTCACAACTCATCTTCTCCAACTCGGCTCACGTTTGACGACACTCTCCCCCCTGATTCATAGTGTTCAGTGCACATGATCCGGCGCAAGGAGCTCGCATGATTTCTCCGATCTTCCAACGTGCCCGTGTTTCTTGTTTTCCACATCAAATCCAGTCACATCAACGTTATCGCGACGCGTGCGCGATAGTCTGCCAACTTGTGGTCTAGCTTGAATCTTACATTCGATCTGATTGATGCAATTCGTCGGATTTCATACTTAACAACAAAGAAAACGAAAAACAAAAACAAAAAAATAAAAAAAAACCAACGGACTTGTTATACAGCATTTGTTGGATCTTTGTGTTCTCCCCCGAAAGTGGAAAGCCACGCCTTACCCGATCGGGGACTCTTCAATTCTTCATATGGTCCGTGCATTGACTGTCACGTGCAAACTCTCCCGACTGTCGGTCTTCATCTGAGTATGTGATGGATTCTGCATTCCAACCGGCTTTAGTTTATTTGCACTATACTCGAACGTGCTGGAGCGCTAACCAGTCCATAGCTGCATGATAGCATGACGCGATAATGTCCTCCCGATTTCCCCCTTCGTCCGGGTTCAATTCCCGTGACCGTTCTCCGCAGCGATTTGGAGACCGTCGCCCCCCGGTCGGTCCCCGTGGCCCTGACGACGGCCCTGCACCATTTGGTAGAGATCCACCGCGTGGTCCTCGGGCTCTTGTCGACTCTCCTAGGGGTGGCCATTTCGGAGGCCGTGGCAGAGGTTATGGCCGTGGTGACTTTCGTGACCGTGACAGAGATCCACGAGATCGTGACCGAGACCGCGACTTTCGAGACAACCGCGATGGACCCCCATTTCGCCGAGATATGGACCGTGACTGGGTTCGCCGTGACCGCGATTTCGACCTTCGCGACAACCGGATTGGCTTTGGCCGAGGCCGCTCAAGGTCGCCGACGCGTGACTTTAGGGATATAAGGGAGCCTCCGACGCGAGACTTTGATCTAGTTCGGATGCGACGAAATTCGAGAGATAGTATCCTATCGGCGTCTTCAGGAGGCCCAGAAGGTCCACCACCAAATGGTGGTCATATACCTCGAGGGGCTATGCGAGGAGGGCGCGGCCGTGGAGATTGGGAAGGAGGTCGTGGTCGCGGTCGTCCACCATTTTTTGATGATCGTGACCTTTTCCGCCGCCGCAGTCGATCCCGAGAACCATGGCGTGGACGTGATCGACTCATGGATCGTGATAGAGATCGAGACTTGGATCGAGATCGGGTCCTAGATCGCGATCGACTGATGGACCGAGACCGTGACCGAGACCCTCCACGTCCCAGAGATCGAGACCGAGAACCAGACCGCGATTTGGACCGCCGAGATCGCTTTGATCGTCGTGAAGACTGGGACAACCGACGACCTGATCGAGAAGATCGTGATCGCCCGGTGGAATTCTGGAAACGAGACCGTCCCCCCAGCCGTGCAGATAGCCGCGCAGCCAGCGGCTCAACTACTTCCTCACACCCTCCTACAGCATCTGGACCTGGACCAATCCTAGCAGATCGCTTGTCTGACCATTCCCAAGTGGATTCAGGTCGAAAATCAGCAATCATTGCCAGCGCTGGCGCTCCAGAGACTACACAAGATACCGTACGGAGCGACTCCATTGCTGCTCGACCTGGTGTTGTTAGAACAGATGGTCTGCGACCTGATGTTATTCGACCAGATATTCCTCGACCGGAAATTCTTCGAGCAGATATTTCTCGACCGGATGTTCCTCGAGCAGAGATTTCTCGACCGGATGTACCTCGAACAGATATTTCTCGACCTGGTGCTACTCGCCCAGACGTCTCTCGACCTGGCGCTGCTAGATCGGATGCTGTTAAATCTGATGTAACTCGGCCTAGTGCTACTCGATTGGATGCCGTTAAGAATGCTGGTCCTATTCTTCGAAATTCACCTCCCCCAGCTGCTCCTCAAGTACCCGCATTTGGCTCTATGACCACGGGCATTGCCCCAGATTCACACCCAAATAAAGATACATACGACCAAGGTGCGGCCCCCGCTTCCACCTTGCCCACAGAGAAGGACAGCAATGAAGTCCCGCAACGAACATCAACCCAACCTCCGACGGGGCCCAAGGCAGAAAGAACAGAAAGAACAGAAACAACACAGCCGATCGAGCCTCGAAACCGCCCAGAAGGTACTCGAGAGACTAGCAAGCACCAAGCAGTGCCTCCTCGGCCTCCAAAACCATCTACTAATCTTCCCAATTCAACACCGCCAACCGCTCCCGCTGCCATGACTCGACCAGATCCGTTGTTGGGACCCAACGAACCATTTGGGCCTGGGATGTCGAATTCACTGACTTCTTCTCCTACTTTCGCGCGAATCCCACCTGCCCCACGCGCAGTATCCCGCGAGCCCTCTATGTCACCACGAATGCAACCATCTGGCATTCCAACTGGCCCTCGAGCACTGCAATGGCAGGCTCAGGCTCCCTCCCCGCGGGGCCGCAAGGGCAGCAAGCAATGGGTACGACCTGGTTATGGCCGAACACCTTCTATTCCCAATGCACCACCGAAACAAGAACTTGTCGATGATCGTGAAGGTGCTTCCCAGGCCAATGAGACCAAGCGGCAAGATGATCGGCCTCCATCTCCACCTGATATCGACGAACCTGAGAGCGGCGAGATTCTCCCCCATGAATCCGCCAAGGAACTGTCTCCTGTCTCTCCATCCATGAAGCTGCCATTCCGACGTAGTTCATCGGCGGTTGATATTCAAAAAGGAGACGTTGTCCAACTCCCTGAGCAGAATGAGGTTGACAAAACCACCTTGATACCAGACTTTGAAGGTTCCAGTGACGAGGAAGATGGCGAGAATGTTATCTTTACCAAGGAGTACCTCGATGAGAGAGAACGGATGTTTGAAAAGGATATGGAGTCGCTTCGAGCAGAACTGCCTCCATCTCCTCTTGAAGATCCCGAAATTGTCGGCCTTTTGCTCAAAATTCAACTACTTGGCATGGTGGCCAACGAAGAGAGGGTTCAACAACCAAGCGAAGGACTTGTCGAAGGCGCATCGGAACAACCGGTGAGCCCCGTGCCTGCAGTAGAGAAGGAAGTGTCAACAGATCACCCAAGCAGCGACCAAGTGGTTCCTCTTGCTCCTACACTGTCCGACTCCGAACCAGCGCCAGTTACAGATACTGTGATTCCACCCTTGGCCTCCAGTGATGAGGTTACTGTGCACCATCTTCCTTTCTTACAAACCGGCCCCCCAACACCTATCTCGGATATGAATGTATACCATCAGAACATTGCTACCCAAGATCGTCTCAGAGATACTTTCAGCGCGGAACTTTCCAAGATTCAAGGGGAAACTTTCAAGAAGAATGCAATCCTCCGGGACGAATATGTGTCTCACTACAAGCTTTGGCGAATGGCTATTTGGGAGCTCGATCGTATGAAGGACAAAAAGTTGGAGACCCCTGGACCGTCTTCTCCCCCGGGTTCTACAGGTCCAACTACTCCCGCACCTATGCCGGAAGGTCGTGAAGGCCGCCGATACAAGGGAAATAGTGAGCTTGATTTCCTCAATGCTTTAAAGGCCTCCGAAATCTCCGCTCAAGAAGAGATTGAACGCCGAAGGATCAAGATGGCCACTGCTCGGCCCGACTTGGGCCGTGAAGCTGTCATTCCGAACATGCTTGAACCGCGGGAGGTGAAGGCTTCCGTCTATAAAGACGTGAACAACACTATTGAGTGCACTCAAGCTTTCGATGTCTTTGGCTTCGCGCCACCTCCCAATGACTTCTCACCGGAGGAGCACACGATCTTTACGGATGCCTTTATGGCACACCCAAAACGATGGGGCAAAATTGCCGAGTCTTTACCTGGTCGAAATTTCCAACAGTGTATTGTCCACTATTATCTCACGAAGGAAGAGATCAAGTATAAGGCCAAGCTCAACAAACGCTGGAGTAAACGTGGAAAAGGTTCTCGAAAAGGCCCAAGACCGAAGTCCAATGCTCTCATCGCCGATTTAGGTGTGGTGAAACCTGACTTCGTTGGCGAGGACGAGCCACCTGCTGTCACTGATACTGGCCGCCCACGACGTGCAGCAGCGCCCACCTTCGGTGATTCTACCGAGGCAGAGGGTGTGCCAATTGGCCGCCGCGGTCAGCTTGGAAAAGATGGTGAACCGGTGGAAAGATCAACCACTCGACGCGGTGGAAGGGGTGGAGGTACTCGTGGTGGACGGCGCGTGAAGAACACCCAAGTTGAGCCGAAAGCACCGGTGGTGGTGCCACAAGGCAATCCGCCTCAAACAGCACCACAAGCACCTCATCCCGGAAGTGAAATGGAGATGGTTTCGGAGAACGTGTTGGAAGGATACGAGGCTCGGGAAAGAGAGCGCACTGAAAAAGAATCCTTGCCGCCAATGCCACGGGGCAGGGCCGGACGCGGGCGAGCCAAAGAAGGAGTCTATGTCTTTGAGTCCACTGAAGTTGAATCTCCTCTGGCAAGTAAACAGCCTGAGACCGGGTATGGATCTGCACAACCGACAAGTTACTGGTCTGTACCAGAGCAGCGTGATTTCCCAGCCTTGCTGGGCCATTATGGTCGTGATTTTGAGGGTATATCGGGCTGGATGAAGACTAAGACAACAGTAATGGTATGTATTAAGTCCTTTTATCTGATGTCTTTCGTCCGATGTCTTTTTTACGGTCCCATATTTCTGCTTTTTGTATTGTTTAACCAGCTAATATGTATGTTTCAGGTCAAAAATTTCTACCAACGCCGTCTCGACTCGGGGCAGAAAGATTTTGAGTTGATAGTTACAGATGCAGAGGAAAAGAAGGCGCGCGGTGAGCCGACAGGGCCGCTTCCTATCCCAAGTGTTGCTCCCAAACGGCGATATGAGGCGACTCCGTCCTCTATTATCCCTCGTCCGCTTGCTCCCCATGGTGACGGTATGGTTGAGGTTGAAGATATACGATATCCCTCCAAAGGCAAGCCTGTTGGCCTCTCACCACAACCAATGCCTCTACATGCGCGACCTTTGTCCGAGAAAGAGCGGAATGTCGGTCGTTACCAGCCACTCGCCCAAGCTTCAGCTGCTTCCCCAGTCCCTTCAACCGCGACTCTTATCGAAGAATCAACTCGGGCAATTCGCGCGCAACGAGGGCCATCCCACCGCATCCAGGGCCCACCCCTCGGTTACTTTACAGAAGATAGACGAGATTCTTCCGTATTGCCCCATTCGAGCACCCGTGGGCAAGAATTGCCAATGTCTTCACGTCACCCGAGCTCAATGCCATCTTTGGAGCCTCTGTCGGCACAGGCCTATATGACGGCACAGCAACCGTCGTCTCTCCCCTCATCCAGCCACTCGCGTCATCCCAGCCTGGTACAACCACCCAACTCTCCTACCCAGCAGCTTAGACCGGAGCATGACATGTCATCTGTGCACCGCGATCCATTCGCCCAACGCCCGTATTATCCCCTTGCAGGCCAACCTATTGGTATATCCCAGTCGCCTCGTCCTGGTTTGTCCCCGGTGAAGGATGCCCCTCATCCCAGTGCCACTCCTGCCCCTGATGCAACCCGTCAGATACCCGCCAAGCGGTCTAACATCATGAGTATTCTAAATGATGAACCAGAAGATCCTCAGCCACGCAAACGATTTGCCAGCGAGCAGGCTGCATCTGCATCTGCTGCGACCACAGGTATTACATCAAGGCCGGTATACCAGACAAGTGGATCCTCTCGCCATGAAGACACCGTTATATCAGGCATGTCGCATAAATCCTCTGGGTACGCTCAACCAAGCCAATATCAACCATCGTCATCTCGCAGCTACTCAGAGTATCCTGGATATGGATCCTCTCATGGTGGCAGCTCAGGCACATCGGCGAACAATGAGTGGATGGCACGGTTTGACCCACGCGCGCAACAAACTCCACCGCAGCCTCAAGCCCAATCACTGCCATCACAGCAACAGCGAACCAGTCGTCAGGGTTCCTATTCATCCTATGCGGCAACACCAAGCCAGTCTTCGATGCCTCCGACGAATCTTCCGGCGCCTTCCCCAGCCCCGACTCCCCCGCCAACAAATCCTACCCAGCGATCGGCTTATCCCAATGTTTTCTCCCAATCATCGTCAACCCAGCCGCCTGTGACGTCTGGATCCCGAGAAATGACATCGCAACCCGCATCCTATCGACCAGGTTCCCCTGGCCCGCGTTCCAGTATAACTTACGGTTCTCGACCAGATCCGCCAACACCAGCACAATCTTCTGCTAGCCTGTATGGTATGCACCCCCGCCAGTCCGCAACTCCAGCGTCGTACTCAGCCGCGCCGCCTACGCCAAATCCAATACAACAACACAGCTATCAGCAACACGTGCAGACAATGGTCAGTGGAACGCATCAGCCGCAATCCCACCGCTCAACACCTGTCAATTTGGCTGGTGCATCTTCGCAATATGGCCACAATACTCCTCCTCAGTCCCAGGCTGGTCGGTCAATGGCATCGCTGGCGAGCCTTGGGCGTTCATACACTCCTCCATCAGCTTTGCACCCTTCCATCAGTGGGGGTGCTATGGGTACCTATGCTTCCACTCAGCCATCCGTGCCGGGATCTATACCGCCACTTCATCAACGACCTCCCGGATCGCTGGGGGACACTGTCTCTGCGCCAACACATCATCGTGTATACAGCCATGGCTCGGCTCAAGGCGGACTGCCGGGGCCGTTACCACCGCCTTCACAACCTCGCTAGAGTCACCTACGATTGATTTGAATGAACTCATGCGGTGTCGGACCGTAATGGGATCGGTTGTACATTAACGTGGTCCATAGCTTTTTCTTTCTGTTGTTCAGCGTCCTGGTTACTTTACCAGCCACAATTTCCATTTGATTATGGCTCATATGTATAACTAGATGAATGATTTTATGTTCAAATCTTGATGTACTTTGATCCAAATATGTACAAGTTTGCGGTAACATGAGGTCCAAAAAGTAGACTCCATACCTAGATAGGTTGGCTTCATACCCTCGTAAGACGGGTCTCACCGGTCCATCTGGTTCATGTGGCTAGGCAAGTTCCACTCGTAGTAGTCCAAGTGTACAAATGCACGGTCGACAGTAGGCACACTCTCGAGGATGTACTGTAAGCTCTCACCAACGTCATGGCTATCCCGCAAACTAGTTCTTTCATCCACCACTAGATCTACCTCAACATTCAGCTTGTCACTCGCATAGTAGGCTTTCAAATCCTGGATCTTGTGAATCACTCGAGAGAACCGCATGGTCATGTACAGCAAAATGCTGTGATCGTCAGCAGAGGCCGCTGCACCCGTTAAACGCCGGATATATTCTGCAGCTGTCTGACCCCAGTTCCACATGATGTAGATAGAGAGGAACAGGCCACCTAGGGGATCCAAGTACCAGAGGTTTGCGAAAGTGCCCACTGCGATTATTGTCTGTTAGATCGTGTGCTAGTAGCAAACAAGAATGAGACTTACTCAGTGGAAAGATGATACTAAAAGTATTGAAAACGACGTCAGTCATAGCATCCTGGGCCAGTAGCTGAACACTCGGACTCGGAATCAACCGGCACCACATCCAGCAAAGCAGTTTCACCAACACTGTGCCACCCATTAGGGCGAGAGATGGGGTGGAGAGCTCAACAACCGTGCGGTCGTCTCCAGTCAGCTGTCTCATCGACGTTATAGCGACTTGGAAAAATGAAGTCACCATGATAACCGAGAAAATCAGGACACTGATGGGTTCTAACCGCCGCCGACTGATGGGATACCGATTGCGATCTTCTCGACGGATGATGATAGTGGTCACCCAGACGATCACGGTGCTGAGAAAGTCCAAAACTCCGTCAACCAGGCCGGCCAGCATAGACATGGAGCTAGTCATCGCCATGATAGCGATCTTCGATCCAAGAAGAGCCACGTTGGCAACGAAGTTAAGGCGAATCGCCACGTTGATAACGTGCTCCTCCTCAATTGGCGACATCCCACCATTCGATTCCAGATCGAGGAATGGGTCTGGTGGGCTGTCAACTGCCACAGGGGATTGGACCAATGGAGTTGTCTCGTCGGGGATTCGATAGAGATTATGCGGAGTGCGTTTGATCCTTCCGCTTTTGGGATGTGGTTCCAATGTCTCGGCTTCGTTCTCTTCTTGAGAGTTCAGCGAATTGCTCCATTTTCCTGCAGGGCCGTAGTGATTGCATTCGTTGTATTCCTCAATCAGATTATGAGGTAACGAAGAGTCCAGCAGTCGGTCAATATAGAGATATTGGGAAATTAATCCATTATTTCGTTCATGATATTTCCGGCTAGTTTGATGTCAGTTTATAAGGACATGTCATTGAGAGGCGCAACCAACTAACATAGCTTCGGGGAGATCCTTTAATGACTCAGGGGGCTTGTAATATCTTTGCCTGCGGTGATTAGATTCGGCACGATTGCGTCACGGGAATAGCAGTACCATTCATAACGAGGATTACTGCGTCCAATCAACAAAGATCCACGACGCAGGAAAAGACGCCGCTCAGAGGTTTCATCGTCGAGGTCGGGTGGAGCCAAGCTGGAGGTGCGAGAAGGCAAAAGGTTCATTAAGCGCTGGCCTCGGGTGGAGAGAATTTCGCGCTCTGGATCTAGGCTGGGACGCCGGGGTCGTAGAATGGGGGATTCAGGAGAGCAAAGTGGGAGAAAGGACGGAGAAGACATGGCTGAACATGAGGTTCATGAGACCTTGGTCAAGTCCATAAAAGTCCAATGTCTCGGGAGACGAGAGACGAGAAATGACGAGAGAAGAGAATTGCGACGCGTCGATGTGCTGGCCTGATCTGTGAGGTGTCTACGTGGATTCATGGTGAATTCACACTCGAGTCCTGTTGATATGTGTACGGAGTACAACATACATCCCACGTTGCTAGGTGTGCCTGTATATCCAGACCAACTGCAGACCTCCAGCCTCCTGAAGCGTTCTCCGTGTACTCCGTACGGAGTACTGTATTCGCGCATTTGCAACGACACTAAGCTTGGCGAGCTTGCGAGCATGAGTCTAGGACAATCCCAAGTGAATAGCGCGGCTGAGTCTGAACTTCACTTCCTGTAGCCTCATGTTCAGATTCTTGATGACACGGACGTCACGAACAGATCAACAGATCAATCAACACTCGACAATGTCCAAGACGGTCGCGGGAATGGCGGCTCGTCGTTCCGCCGGCCGTTGCCCAAGCGCGGGCGTGCGGAATGTTGATTCCGCAAGTTGGGGAAGCTGTTCCTCCCCGCGGATTGGCGACGAAGCACTGCAAAGGACCGGGTTCTGCTGATTCACGGACCTCTCACTGGCCAATGCAGGATGTCGCCCCGAATTTTGCAGCCGGGCATACCCATGTGTGTCTACACATTCCGGAAATATGCCGTAGTTGATACGGGCCCGGCAGCTATAAGAGTTGCATGCTCCCAGGAATGGAGGGTTGTGTGTCAAGTCCCCTCGCCATGACAGTCCAAACACTTGCAATCGCCGTCATTGCGGTGATCTATCTCATTATCCGTTACTTCAACCGAACGGATATCCCTAAAATCAAGGGCCTCCCCGAGATACCCGGTGTCCCCATCTTTGGCAACTTACTACAACTGGGAGACCAGCATGCGACAGTCGCTGGAAAATGGGCCAAGAAATTCGGCCCCGTGTTTCAAGTCCGCATGGGAAACAAGGTAGGCGCCTCGCACGTGCCTATACTGATCTGATGCAGCTGACACGTATGCTAGCGAATCGTCTTTGCCAACAGCTTCGACTCCGTTCGTCAACTATGGATTAAGGATTCGTCGGCCTTGATCTCCCGCCCAACATTCCACACCTTCCATAGCGTCGTCTCCAGCTCCCAAGGCTTCACGATTGGCACCTCCCCTTGGGATGAGTCCTGCAAGCAACGTCGCAAGGCCGCGGCCACCGCCCTTAACCGACCGGCAGTGCAATCGTACATGCCCATCATCGATCTCGAATCCAACTCCAGCATCAAGGAACTCTATCGGGATAGCCAGAACGGTAAACTGGACGTGAATCCCACGGCATACTTCCAAAAATTCGCGCTCAACACCAGTCTGACTCTCAACTATGGTTTCCGTATCGAGGGCAACGTGGATGATACACTGCTGCACGAGATTGTGGACGTAGAGCGTGGAGTGTCAAACTTCCGCAGCACTTCCAACAACTGGCAGGATTACATTCCTCTGTTGCGCATCTTCCCCAAAATGAACAACGAGGCCGAAGACTTCCGCGGTCGCCGCGATAAATATTTGACCTACCTGCTCGACATGCTCAAAGATCAGATCGCAAAGGGAACCGATAAGCCTTGTATTACTGGAAATATCTTGAAAGATCCCGAGGCCAAGCTGAATGACGGTAAGTCGCAATTGCCCGGTAGTTGCTCAGGTGATTACTGATTCATTCCCTAGCCGAGGTAAAATCGATTTGTTTGACCATGGTGTCCGCTGGTCTTGACACTGTTCCGGGTAACTTGATCATGGGAATCGCCTATCTAGCCTCTGAAGATGGCCAGAGGATTCAGCAGAAGGCCTATGATGCAATCATGGAGGTCTATCCGAACGGTGATGCTTGGGAGAGATGCTTGGTGGAAGAAAAGGTCCCTTATGTAACTGCACTGGTCAAGGAGATCTTGCGGTTCTGGACAGTCATTCCAATCTGTCTGCCACGCGAAAGCACCAAGGATATCGAGTGGAATGGAGCTACAATCCCCGCTGGTACTACTTTCTTCATGGTATGTGCTATTGCCCCCTTCCGATTTGATCAGGACTTTGCTAATGACCATTAGAATGCCTGGGCTGCCGATTATGACGAAGATCACTTCAAGGACGCTGATAAGTTCATTCCCGAGCGTTATATGGGACTCAATGAGGGCTCGGGCACTCCACACTACGGATATGGAGCAGGATCCCGCATGTGTGCAGGCTCACACCTCGCTAATCGCGAACTGTTCACGGCTTTTATTCGTCTCATCACTGCTTTCCGCATGCACACAGCCAAGGAAGCTTCCGACCGGCCAATTCTAAACGCAATTGATTGCAATGCGATTGCCACTGCGCTGACCACCGAACCCAAGCCATTCAAGGTTGGATTTAGCGCACGCGATCCCAAGAAGCTTGAGCAATGGATTGCCGAGAGCGATGAACGTACAAAGTATCTATGAAACGGTTTGGAAATCGTGGATATTGACTTATGACATGACCCCCCATTCACCATTTTTGTATACGTATATATTTACCCCATAGTCCTGAGACAATCAAGAGGCATGCATACATGTATTGATGTACCGACTTCAGCCTCCTGGCAGTATTTAGATTCCTAGAGGCACGAGATACCATCAAGCAAGACCCGTAAGACCAAGTAAATTGGCAAAAATAGCTGTTCGATCGTCGGCCGGACATCCCGTGAGCATCTCCCTGGTCTTAGCGCTCGGCTACACGGGGGCGAATGAAGAAACCTGGCTAGACCATTTGTTCCCATTGTATTTATTGGTCCCAATACCCCATACGTTTGCCAATCATTGCAGATGCTGATCTCATTTCTGAAATCGACTCCCGGATTCTTCGTTCCAGTCGCCGGGTCTCGTTGAGGCCCGAGGGACGGAATCCCCCGCTATTTGTCGCCTCGCTTTTCTTCCTCTTCACACCCCTGTTCCCCTGACACACGAATACCTCCAATGCCACCGTATCGTACTCAATCGAATACATTGTGAGGATGAATGCCCTGCAGATGTATACTGCCCCCGTGGATGGGGATAGGCCTGTGGATGCGAATGATGATCGCCCGAAGAAACGCCGCAAATACATCGCCAAAGCTTGGTCAGTTTGGAACTTTCATTCCCCACGATCGCAAGCTAATATTACCGAGAAGCAATGAATGTAAGCGTCGCAAGATCAAATGTAATGGCCAATCACCCTGTCAGCGCTGCGGACGCCAGCATATAGAATGCGTTTACGTTGAGAACACACATCGCGACAGTCACGGTGAACAGGAGTATGTGCATTGAAGCTCGCTGAGATCGCGACTAATTTTACCTCTCAGAAATTTCGAGCGACTATTTGACCAGATGAGGGCTATGCAGGATCAGATCACCCTGCTGTCTGCTAGTGTCCGGTCAATAGCCCGCAGTGAATACCATTCTCCCGTCGGGATTTCCACCGCAGGCACCTATGGATTGATATCCACCCAACGGTCACTAAGGCGCGCGTCAACAGCAAAGGAGGCGCCATTCCAAGGCCCAACCACGTCCGCCTTCAGTTTTGACCTCGCTAAATCAAGCTTGCAGGAACGTGGGATTGTGGAACGGGTGGAAACTGGCGACGAGGGTGATATGACCCGAGAGCCTTCACCGTTGGCATCGCCATCGGCACCAATGGTGGAACCTGAAATGCGCCGGACGGTTGATCCACTATGGTCTCTTTCCAAAACAGAGGCGCTCCGCCTTTGCCGTGTCTATGAGGAGGAAATGGGAATTATGTACCCGATCCTGGAACTTCCAGAGCTCTTGGAGCACGTACACCTACTCTACGGCCCCACGGATCGCGTGGTTGGACCCTTTGTTCAGCACGATGGGCATAACGGACTTGCCCATGAAGATGTCTTCATTCTGCGTATTGTATTTGCGTGTGCGTTGACCGCAGAGGCCAGTGGTCGTAGTGAACAAGCCATCGCACTCTTCGACAGTGTGCGGGAGGTCCAGGACAATTGCGTCTGGGGTCCGCCGGAAATTCAAAACATCATATTTTTGACTCTCGTGGTTGGTCATCCCCAATCAATCATGAATCGTCAGGATGCTAATTCCATCCATAGTCGATTTTCTATTTTCAAACGGACGAGGAAACTTTGGCATGGCGCACCGTTGGTATTGTTGAGCGCATGTGTCTCGAGAAGGGTCTTCACCGACGAGAATCTTTGAATCAGCCAACCATCATCGCAGCAGGGAAGGATCGCGTCCTTCGACTTTTCTGGTGTATCTATATTCTGGACATGCGCTGGAGCTTTGGAACTGGAATGCCATTTGCCCTGGAAGATACCGATATCGACCCTTGGCTGCCAGAACCTGCCGAAAAGACCCCCTACCTGCGAGTGATGATCCGGTATAGCCGAATAGCGGGAAAAGTGTGGAAATTCATCTCAGCGTTCAATAATACGAACGAAATTAAGAAGGAAGAGATGAACTATCTGGACTGGCAAGTGCTGCGTTGGGTGCATGCCATTCCCGACTCGTTGCGACTCGATCATCCGACTGCCACAGAGTGTGAGCCAGCGACGGATGGCCCACGAAGCCTGCGCAGACTGCGTGCTCTTCTCTACCTCCGTGCTAATCAACTACGTATGCTCATTCATCGACCTGTCCTCCACACTTCGGCACATGTTACGCGGTATCCCGGCGAGTCCGAGACCGTGGTGGAGATTGCTAAAGATACAATTCGTTTCATTACCAACCTGAACGATACATCAGACATCTATCAGTTACAACAAGTTGCATTCAATTGGTTCCTCGTTTCGGCCCTTGCAGCTCTATTCCTTGCAGTGGCGCAGGCTCCTTCGCAATTCAGTGGATCATGCAAAGAAGAATTCTACCGGGCACTGCAGCTTGTCAAAGGGTTTTCGGCCCAGTCATACATCTCTCGGCGATTGTGGAAATCTATTCGAACCCTCCGTAAACTTGGTCCTCAACTGGGCCTGGGCATTCAGAAAAAGCGTGTGAATGATCAAGCCGGAGAGGAGGGTGACCAGCCAAATGACAATGATACTCCTGCCTTGGCCCAGACCGCAAGCAACCAAAGTCAAACACCACAGGATGGCGAACAGATGACCCAGGAATTAATGGAGTGGTTTGAAGCAGTGGGCAATCTAGAAGATCAAATCATGGGAGTAGGGACGGGTCCAGTGGCGGATGGAGGTCCTTACCAGCAGTTGCCCAACGGATACTTCACGTTTGATTATGGGGAACAATTGTCAAGCGTAATGAGGGATTTCTTTTAGTTCTGTACAAAATACATTGAGGTGTCAGCATACGTGTGCAGTTTATTCAGTACGAAAACATAGAAGAGACTGACCACAGGTTAGCAAACGTTGAGAACGACAAAATTGCTCGATGTGGGAGATTGACAGCTACTATTTAATGCAGCAGGCTCCTCTTATTTCGCAAGTTAGTGTAAGTAGTATGTGGTCTAATACTCGTCTCACAAAAGGTGTTCAAAGAAATACTGGCTGGTACTAGCTATTAGGCCAAGAGAACTATAATATCATCGGCTATATACATCACAATCAGACAGACCGAGGGTAGCTAAACACGGGGATAGCGCGTTATGCGGCAGTGAGTGTTTCCCTTCCCAAATGAAGGGGCATCTCGACACCCCAAATATAGACACCTAGTAAATATATTTGAAGTCCAGTGCTCCATCACCGGTTTGAACCCGTCGAGTCTCTTCCTTCTCACCATTAAGAATTTGGTCCTTCATTTTATTCTCCCGCCGCAAGTAATAGGCAAACCCAGTCACCGTGAATTGTGCTAATACGAGGGATCCCAAGGAGAAGGCGTTGCCAAGTACGTATGGCTTGGTGCGATACACTTGGCCCGCCACAATACCGGCACAGTTGCCCATTGTCTGTTGGAGACCAATCTCTAGGGCACGGCGATATTGCGGGGCAGTGTTCACATTCAGCCAAGCAACGTTAAGACTGACAGATGTATAGGTAGTAACACCGATCAGGAAAGTGGCGAAGTATTGAACAGCGGTGTTCCCAACAGCGAGGAGAAGAATATAACCGACAAAGCCGAAGATATTCGCGGCGAAAATGGCCTGCGAAAAGGCGTTAGGAGGGGCATGGTGGAATTAGGGATTGCAAGGTAGAATGCAGTGGGAACTACGTACCAATGCAAAGCTCGACTTTCGGTCGGACCAGACTGCAACCGCAATAGCAACTATAGCAGCCCAGACATAGACTGGAACGGTCAAGACATTACTCATGAGGGAGCTGTAGCCCATGCCGCCGAGAATAGTGGGTAAGAAAGTGCTGAATCCGTACAGGAGAATATCCTGACAGAACTGGATGACGCCGCTGAAATACAGTTTCGGATCTCTCAGGGCAATGCGCATTTCTTCCCAGCTAAATTCCTCGCTTCCCATATACTTGCGACGCTGCTCGTTGCGCACCCGCATCATCCATTTCTCTTCCTCAGTGAGGAAGTAGGACTCAGCCGGGTTGTTTGGTAGACCGAACCAGATCAGAAAAGCGCAGAAGATACTGAAGAGACCTTCAATGATATATACCCATCTAGACAATCATCAGTCAGAAAGGGAGTCTTGGACCATTCTAAACAGAAGGTAAGAAAGCAAAAATAAGGCAAAACATACCTCCATCCCGCTTTGCCTGCAACGCCGTCCATGTGCAGTAAGCCGTAGGCTAAGAGGCCACCCACGGCTCCTGCGATGGCAGCACAGCTCATTAGATAGGATACACGCTTTGCTTGCTCCTCCCGACGGTAGACCATGGTCAGGTAGAGATTGAGGCATGGGAACAGCCCGGCTTCGCAAGCACCCAAAATGAGCCGAGTCGCATAGAGAGCGCCTACTGACTCGATGAATCCGGTAAAGACAGTTGTCAGAGACCACACGATACAGAGCCCCGTCAGAATGTTGCGAGGAGTCAACTTCTTCATCGAGACCGCCCATGGGGCCTCGAATATAACGTATGTTACATAGAAGATGGACACCGCGGTCGCAAACTGGCTTGGGGAAGCACCGATGTCTTCGGGCATATTGGCCACCTTGACATTTCCTGGGGAGTTGGTAAGCTTGATGCCTCTGCTTTTGCTCGTGACTCAACACAGCCTACCAATGTTTGATCTGTCCAGGAAGCAAGTGAGGTAAGTCAGCGTGATGACAGGGACAAAGGCGAGATCCAGCTTGGCGAGCAGCTTCTTCTCCTTCTTTGGATCAAGTACCACATCCAAGTTCTCGCCGATGACGGCCTCGCTGGCAATTTCGGCACCCTCCTTTTGCAGGGAGTCCTTCAGCTCCAAGGGCTCATCGTGAACGGTGTCGTGTGACATAGTAGACTCTAGCAGTTGACAACTCTCAGTCGACAGGGGAGGAATAGGGTGGTATTTGAGCTGAGGAATGTCACATTAAACGATGTAATGGATCGTCAATGGGCTCCTATCTTCGGCTATACCATGCCTGTGGATGGGCAGTGGGTCATCGGGCCGATGAAGCCCTGATAAGACGCGACAGGAAACCAAATTGGGGGCCAAGAAAGAGGGTGATTAGGGCCATTTTTGCCACTTAGGAGAGACCAAACCGATTGGACCACCGATCCTAACCGCAACAGGCAAGTCAACAAGGATCATTCAGGATGGAGGAGCAATTTGGGTCGTCAACGTGGGGAAAACGTGGGAATGCCCCAACCTTTTCCCCAGGATGTCGGGATGTGGATTCCGATATCTTTGTTCTGCCGAGGCTATCTGCTGCGTAATGAGGCGATATGGTCCAATATTAAATGCTTATCCGTTTGACTTGGCTCGGATTCCTTTGAGGAGCTTCCAAAAATGGGGAGTATCGCGACTGCATCGCAGGAGGCACGTCTGCTCTGTCGCCAGAACACACTCACCAACACCGCAGGGGTGGCGCCAGGATATTTACAAGCCAATCTGCTGGTGCTTCCTGTTCAATATGCGGCTGATTTCCACGATTTATGTTTGCGCAATCCAGTGCCATGTCCACTGTTGGGAATGACCGCAGTTCCCGGTAGCCCAAGTGCCATTCGCCCGGCCGAGTGTATTCAGTCGGAGGATTTCGATATTCGCACGGATTTTCCCAAGTATCGAGTATATTCAAAAGGGAAATATATTGAGAGCCGTCGGGACCTGCTGGATGTGTGGACCAAGGATCATGTTGGCTTTCTGATTGGGTGTTCGTTCTCATTCGAGGATGCCCTCACGGCAGCTGGTCTGCCACCGCGTCACCAGAAGACTGGCACGATAGTTGCCATGTACCGATCGACCATTCCCTTATTACCCGCCGGGATATTCACCGGGGGAAGTTGCATTGTATCAATGCGACCGTATCGCCCGGAACAGATCGAGAAAGTCCGGGAGATCACACGCGCCTATCTATCAACACATGGAGAACCCGTCGCCTGGGGATGGGAGGGCGCAAAGCAACTGGGGATTCTGGATGTCGCAAAGCCTGACTTTGGCGAGCCACAGCAATTTGAGGAGGGTGAAGTGCCGGTCTTCTGGGTCAGTTCTACACTAACCCTTGGTGATGCCTTGTGTCTGACTTCCTTCTAGGCGTGTGGAGTAACACCACAGATAGCTGTGGAGGCAGCAAGAGATAGAATCGACGGTCTGGTCTTTTCCCATGAGCCAGGCCATATGCTGGTGACAGATTGGACAGCAGGTGATTTGCAGAAACTCAAGCCTGGAAGCATCTAGAAGATCAATACCCCCGATGGACCAAGCAGGAAAAGTATACATAATATATGCTCGAAGATGTTAACTGCGTGCTTCATTGCAAATCCCAATGTTGACCCTATCGGTAATGCTGCGCTATACAATATCAACTTGAAAGCTTCCAAATTTCACTGCGACATCGTTCCCAATCGCGAAAACCCCAACAACTGGACCAGTGAAGTCGTAATCCGTGAGAATTGCAGTGTCAAGGGTCGATAACTCGTGCCAGTCTTGTCCATTTGCTTGGAAGAAGAACTGCAGAGCTGTTTCGGTGTAACTGATTTTGAAAGACAGAGAATCTTGGACTTCAACAATTTCGCTGGTGCTGCTCGAAAAGCGTTTTGCTTGATTCAGTCCCCTGAGAATGACCTGCTTCATCTGGGTGTCGTATCCAATGGTCACAAAACGGTGTTCATCTTTATACAGAGCCAAGCCTGCATGCACCGACGTAGAACTCTGCGGTTTGTACAGAGTCACTATCGCGGCGCCTTCAAGTCTTCGTACTCGCTGGCCGACAAAAGAAGTGGACTCATCTGGGCTGGTCATGTCCGCGACGTCGGCTTGTACCGTGATCAGGCCGTCTTGTATACGGTACCGATCTAGTTTGACATCTCTCAAATAGACCCAGGAGGCAGTAGCGAGGGGCTCTTGATGCTGGAGGTTGTCTGCCCCCAAATCCCCATCGGCAATAACGGGCTCAATCTTCGGCCACCCGTTAGAAGGCCAATCAACTGCTGTCAAAAACGTCTCTCGTCCCATGATACATCTCCCATCCTTGCTGCGAATCCCAATCATGACGACCCACCATTGATCATGTTGGTCTTGAAACAGATCGCCGTGACCGGTATTTTGGACATATTGCTCAGTTCCGCTGGCCGTATACAGCGGATTCATCTCATAGGCCTCGTATGGACCCCATATTGACTTTGATCGCGCCATACTCAACATGTGGTATCGAAATGTGCCCCCCTCAGCACATAACAGATAATACCAACCATCCTTCTTGTATACATGTGGACCTTCTGTGTATCCTTTCTCCCAACCCTCCCAGATCAGCGCAGGCTCCGTGATCTTGGTCCCAGTTTCAATATCGATCTCGAAATTGTAAATGTGGAACTCAGGTCCCGTCTTGCACAGCTGGACGTAGACCCGATCATCGTCAAAGAGCAGAGATGGGTCGATTCCGGGAAATTCAAAGATGATCGGATCCGACCAATTTCCCGAGCGGATGTCTGTCGTGTGAATGATGAACTGTTCATTTCGCTCATCGCCCAGTTCATTAGACGGGCCATGAATGACATTGGTGCATATGATGTAAGTAATCCCATTGTGGTGTCGGATCGTGGGCGCGTATAAGCCGCCTGTTCCCACCATGGTTGTGCCATCGTCCCACGGTGCGAGAAAGGTAGTCGCTCGAGCCAGTGACAGTTGTCCTGGTTTGTTAATGGCATTTCCTAGAATGTATTAACGTCCCAACTTATAAGTAAGGGGATACTTCGGGTCATACCAATGTGCTTCCATGCAATCAAATCATCTGACATGTAAATGGGCAACCCGGGATACAGATGGAAGCTTGAATTCACTAAAAAGAATGTGTCATCGATCAAGCAGATCGAAGGATCGGGTGCAAACCCTGGGATGATTGGATTATGATGAGCAGCTGCCATGGGGGAGTGGAACATGTGTGCTGTGGTGAATGACTGGAGAAGGTAGGATGGCGAGGTCATCTCATCATCACGACTGCATTTATGTGGCGCCTATTTAGCCGGTTGAGACACGGTGTGGCATCCGACAACATCCCTGGGATATAACCCTCACCCCCGCATTCAATCTCATTAGGCTGAAAGGAGTGAATCAAGAGCTTTGTACCGGGCTACAAGTCGGTTTCTTCGTATTTTCACCAAAGAAAAAAGACTCTCATTGGACCGGCTATATCAAGTCAAGCTTCCACCGTGAGTGCATGGCAATATACATCCAGCATCTCGGGCCATATATCTCCCTCAGTGTCTCGCGAATTGCCACTAATTCTCTGAACTAGGCCAATCCAACATGGGAGAAGCGTACGAGACAGTCAAACCCCCCAAGGGGCATTTCTACCTAGCAGGGCGACTATTTCCACGGGTGAAATGGTGGAAACTACCCAACATGCGAATCCTGTACTTTTATATTTTAGTACTGATCGCAACGAATACAGCCAATGGATTCGACAATTCCATGATGTAAGCCCTGCTTCATCTCTTCCATTCTTCTGCCTCTTACCGTCTTGGCTAGGAACGGCCTCCAGGCATTGTCCTACTGGCAGGACTACTTCCACCACCCTAAAGGGCCAACACTGGGTCTGTTCAACTGTGTTATGAGCGTGGGTGCGCTGGCTGGCTTGTTAATCTTGCCCTACATGCTGGATCGTCTTGGCCGTAAGATATGCCTGGTCTTTGGCTCTTTCTTCATGTTGCTCGGTGTGGCCTTACAATCAGGCTCCATCAACTTCTCTATGTTCGTCGGCGCTCGATTCATTCTCGGATTTGGCGATATTATTGTGATTTGTACTGCTCCGCTCCTTATCACCGAGATTGCACCCGCACAAGACCGGGCAATCCTGGTCACCATTGCAGGCGCCACATATCATTCTGGAGCCTTTATCGCGGCATGGACTACATACGGAACACTGAAGATCAAGGTATGGATTGATGTTGGAGATCTAAGGGATTCCCAATAACGATTTGACAGAGTGAATGGTCATGGAGAGCTCCAAGCTTAATCCAAGGGTTGTTCACATTGATGATGCTGGCAGTTGTGTGGTGGATACCGGAGAGTCCGCGGTATTATATCTCCAAAGACAAACCAGAGAAAGCGCTGCATATATTGGCCCATTACCATGCCGAAGGGGACGAGACCGATGAGATTGTACGGCTCGAGTTCACGGAAATCAACACGGCGATCACGATGGAGAAGAATGCTGACCATTCCGGCTCTTACGTCGATTTTTTGCGAACTCCAGGAAACCGCAGGCGACTGCTCATTATTATAACCTTTGGGCTGTTTGCCCAATGGTCTGGCAACGGGTTGGTGTCATACTATTTGAACATGATCATGGATAGCATTGGGATCAAGGACCCGAACCAGCAATTGTTAATTAATGGGGCTTTGACTTCTTTCAATCTCGCCACCAACCTTTTCTTCAGTTTCTTTGTGGACAAATGGGGGCGTCGTCCAATTATGATCACCAGCTCCGCTGGCATGCTAGTTGCCTTTATAGCATGGACAGTCCTATCGGCGAGGTATGATCAGCATGAAAGCTCAGCCCTTGGGTCCGGAGTACTGGGGATGATTTTTATATATTATTTCTTCTACAACCTGAAGTGCGTTGAGTATACTATCCCAGTGAGCCATGGCTGTCGCTGACACGCTTAAGGTCGGGTTTGATTGCGAGTTATACCACGGAGATTCTTCCATATTCAATGCGCGCCAAGGGATACACAATCATGGAGTTTGCCATGTATATCGCGCTATTTTTCAACCAGTATGTGAATCCGATCGCGCTTGAGAATATTCACTGGCGCTATTACATTTTCTACTGCTGTTTCTTGGCGGCGGAGATTGTGGTCATCTGGTTGTTTTACGTTGAGACACGTTACATGCCCCTGGAGGAGATAACTAAAATTTTCGACGGGGATGACATTGCAACAGCTACAAATTTGGAGTTGGAGAAGATCGGAGAGAATAGCAAAGGTATGAGCACAGGAATTGAAATTGAGGAGACTGGTGTTTGAATCGATCGAATGTCTGAAGATCGCTCATGGATGAAAACTAGGCTGGTGATATGACAGCATACTTCAATTGTATCGAGGATCTCGTTTGTGTTTGTTCAGTATAGCAGTCGCTTACGTGCTATGCTCATCTCATCCTTTCAGACAAGGGTCCTCCTTATATGACGGCTCACGTATCTCTTCGTCGAATACCTTTTTCCCTTTATACCATGTTTGACATACACGGGCTTCTAAAAGAGCCTCCGGGGCCCATTCCATGTCCAAGACGACGAAATTAGCTTGAAGCCCCGGTAGTAGTCTCCCGGTCCATGAATCAGCAAAGGACGCGTAGGCAGCCCCTGCAGTGGCTGCTGAGACTGCCGTTGCAAGGGAAACAGCAAATTTGGGGTTGATGGTATCTGTCAAGGTGGGATCCAGGGCCGACCGTCGAGTTGTGGCAATGTAAAGATTGGGCAATGCAAGATGTTCTGCAGTGGGGGCATCGGTCCCAAATGCCAGATGAGCACCACCATCCACAAATTCTTGGTAGGCAAAGGCCCGTTCGCACCGGCGTGCTCCCAGTATCTCTGGCCATGCACCAAAAGTTGCTGGATCGAGGTGTACTGGTTGAACGGAGGCTACTATTCCAAGTTCACCAAGCCTTTTAGCGTCCTCAGGTGCTGTGATCTCTAAGTGCTCAATGCGATGACGACAGCTTGGCAAGTTGTGGACTTCGGATAAGCAGTCAATAGCCAACTGCACGGTTCGATCTCCGATTGCATGAATAGCACATTGTAGTCCAGCATCTGTAGCACGGCGAATAGCTGCCCTAAGGGCATTGCCCGGCCAGATAGGGTCCACAATGTTGGTCAGTCCACCATACGGTTGGTGTAGTCCTGCGGTGCAGCCGTCCACTGTCCCATCGCAGAGGAGCTTGATGCCATTGATGCAAAAGTCCGGAGAGATGGTGCGATTGAAATCTCGATGAAGAGCCACCGCACGGTCAATATGATCCACAATGTCACGATCGCATTCTGAGTAAGGAACCAACCAGTGTGCTGCCACATGCATTGGAAGCCCACCCTGCTGATTCCGATAGATATTCAACGCTGTCCATTCAGCTTCACCCATAGCCATGTCTACAAGGCCGGTATATCCAGCTCGTCGATGGGCCCCCAGTGCAGCATCGATAGCGGTCAACTTCTTTTCCAATGATGCGGCACGGTCTAGAAATGGCCAAACGATGTTGAACTGCACAGCTTCCTCGAGCAATCCAGATGGAGAGCCGTTACTGCAACGACAAATTCTTCCCCCTGGAGGGTCAGGCATAGAATCAACCTTGAGCTCTGAAAGAGCTGCACTATTGCACCACGTAGAGTGAAGGTCCAATGCCTCGATATAGATAGGTCGGGGGTCTAGGTCGTCCAAGTCGGTTGCCAGAGCGTCACCGTTCGTCACCGATTGAATCCAGCCTCGGCATAAGATGCGTGGCTCAGATGGATGGGTGATTGCATAGGAGGTAATTGCTTGTCGGATAGCTAAGAGGGACTTGCAAGGTAGAAGGTCGACCTTCTGTAGTGACAGACCGAAGTTGAGGATATGTACGTGACCATCAATAAAACCCGGGAGCACTACGCGATTCTTCAAGTCCACTCTTGAGACCGTTTCTTGGATCTGTGATACTGCTTTATCCTTTTCCCAGCCAACATGCACGATATGCTCTCCTCTCACCACCATAGTTGAAACAAACCCATCCGTCTCAGGGGAGAAGATGCGACCATTGGTAAATATTGTGGCCATTTTGGAAGACGCACGGGAAGAATTAGGTAGTTGAAACATCAGATGGCGACCGTGAAGATTGGATTGTTGCTGTAGGGGTGATGTGTCGGAGATGCAGAGACGAGACAACGCGCGGTGACGGCAGTGGCTGGCTTCATTGCCATGTAGTACCTCCAAAAAATGGTGAAACAGCGATTGGCAGGACTGTGCGGAATATGAAGTTGAAGACTTCCTCTCACGTTTTCTTAATACTGCGTCGTAAGTCACTCTCTTTCCCTTGTTCATTGTTCATTGGCAATTCTGCTTTGACTATGGGCAACGCCAACAGACTCGGATACCATTGTTTCTCTACGCACAGTACGTGATATATCTATGATATATCTATGATATATCTACGGTATACCTGGGTATTTCCACTTGTGTTTTCATCGGGACTGAGTCAACCCCTGTTGTGAGACGCTGGTCACCACTCACTTCATAGTGCGGGACAAGAGACTGAGACGTAGAGCCAACCAAAGCCGTCGCTCTTCAGCCCACTCCGGAAAATCGAAAACAGACAACAATTCCGGGCTAACTGCACACGATCTTGTTCTTTTCTTATGCGTGGAATGTGGAAAGTATTATATAGAGACGTACTTGCCACTGTCAGTTGATCGGCTCCATCCGTTTGTCGTCAAGTACTCGTGCCCGGCCTTTGTCACAGGAGTATCATTCCACCCCGAATGATATTCAAGGTATCTTGGTCAACCCGGTTCTGGGGTAGACATGGCCGAGTGTCAATTTGAATATAGATGTGCCTACTTGAAGTACTGGTTGAGATGTCTGATATTTCAGACAGAGTGCTGTGTAACAGACTGCGTCCTTTGACAGACTGACTCTTTCGTTTACTAGTTTGAATCGGCGAGGTCCATAAAGTCCCAGCTTTTTCTGGCTCTGAGAGTCATAGTTTCTCTTCCTCCTCTCTCCCGAAATCTCCTTTTCTCAGTAGCCTCAACAGTACTGGATCACACTGGGCCCCATGGAGGGCCATTTCTGGATTCGTGAGCTGGAGAAATGCTTTATGACGCAGTGCCTAGGTGCGTTCTTCAGCTATCTTCATCCATTGAAAAAAAGCATCATTCCTCATTCGAAAGAGTGGCCTATGTCAATTACTTCCGACCGGGTTACGCGAGGATCCCCAGTCTGTGCCAAGCGTGTCGAGATGGGAATGCAAGTTGGGAAGATCCTTATTGACTTGCTGCCAATTCCGCATTCTATTGACGTGTAATCGCAAACTTGCCCCGGCACTTGGACAGCTGCATATTGCGAGATGTGATATCCATGGTCTTTTCCCAGGGAGAAGGATGTTTGATGGTCACGAGGAGCTCTGGACACCAACCTGCCTGTCTGACATGAAGGGGCCGATTGAGCTACCTGCCTAGCTATCCGTGTGTTGAGTGGCCTGGCGGATGAACCTCTCTCCGGAGTACTGGAAGGAGATCGTGAGGGAGATTGACCAACAGGAACAACGTCACGAGGCATCTGTCGGGATCAACTTTGGCCCGGTGCAGGCGGGGAGAACAGGCAGAATGGGGAATGACACTTCATCATTCTTACCTGCATGGATCATGATTTTACCACTATCTTTCTAGAAACTGATCTATGCTCGTACGAGCCTGTCTAGGCCCGATTTTTCCAACGCCCGGTAATTGCTCATTTCGAGTTAGGTCACCATCTGTGCACTCCCAACTCTACAATGAATTGAGCCGAAGTACCGGTGTTTCCGGGCGGGGGTGCCATTTGTCAGCCGATGGGCCGCGAATACCTAATAAAAGAAGGTCCATCCTTCATCAATTGGTATGATCATCGTACGTACAATGGGGTCGACTTCGTTTTGCTCGCCGTCGGTCCAACAGGCTCAGAATGCTCCTTATTTCACCCCCGCCAACGATGCGGGAGCCGCTGTGAACCCGCAAGACCCCCAAACCCCAACACTCTTCCGTCCTTTGCAGATTCGCGATGTCACACTCAAAAACCGGATCATGGTAGCGCCAATGTGCATGTATTCTGCTGAGTCTGACCCTCAATCGCCTGCTGTCGGCGCACTCACAGACTATCATATCGCACATCTTGGCCATTTGGCTACCAAGGGTGTCGGGTTGATCTTCATCGAAGCCACTTCCGTCCAGCCTAATGGTCGGATTACACCCAACGATGCCGGCCTATGGCAAGAGGGGACAGACTCCGAGCAGTTTAAGGGCCTGCGTCGCGTGGTAGAGTTTGCTCACAGCCAAGGTGCCAAAATTGGCATCCAGCTTGCGCACGCTGGCCGGAAGGCCAGTACCGTTGCGCCCTGGCTCGCATCGCAAGCGAAGCAACGCAGCGTCAAAGCCGATGAGAATGTTGGTGGCTGGCCATCCGACGTGGTTGCCCCTTCCGGTGGTGAAGAGCATATCTGGGCGCCCGGGGACCAATACTGGGCCCCTCGCGAACTTGCAACTGCCGAGGTCGAAGAACTTGTACGGGCCTTCGCACGGAGTGCGCAACTTGCAGCCGAGGCAGGAGTGGATGTTATTGAGATTCATGGTGCCCATGGATACCTGCTACATCAATTCCTAAGCCCCGTCACCAATCGACGGACGGATCAATACGGCGGTAGCTTTGAAAACCGCACGCGACTTGTACGGGAGATAGCTACTGCAATCCGTGCGGTCGTCCCAGTGGGAATGCCCTTGTTTCTTCGTATCAGTGCCACAGAATGGCTTGAGAACCAACCTGTCGCCGAACAAACTGGAAGCTGGGACATGCCATCTTCAATCCAGTTGGCGAAGATGCTGCCGGCTCTCGGTATCGACTTCCTAGATGTCAGCTCGGGTGGTAATCATAGAAACCAGCGGATTGAACCCCATACCAACTATCAAATCGAACTCGCCGGCCAAATTCGCCAGGAAATCCACGCCGCGAATCAACGAACACTGGTTGGGGCTGTTGGCTTGATTACGGAGGCCGAGTCCGCTCGCAATATCGTGGAAGGCGCAGACTTGGAAGCCCAGGCGACCGAGGAAATTCTTTCTGGCCAAGAGCCTAAAGCTGATGCTGTGCTGATGGCCCGTCAATTTTTGCGTGAACCCGAATGGGTGCTTATTGCAGCCAAGAAGTTGGGTGTGAAGGTGTCTCTTCCGTGGCAGTTTACGCGAGGTCTGATGTGAGGAATTGTATGGAGTGGATATTCGCATATTCAGATATTCAGATATTTACATATTGTTCATAGCATTTTCGCGGATTGCAACCGCTTTGGGGATTTCCTTTTTTTTATTGGACAGCAATCTAATTAAGGAGTCTTCCCATGTCCCCATGTTATACTCCGTACAGTCTAGGTAACGACCTGCAACACGGAGATAATGGTCGTGACGCGCCCCTAAGGCCCGAAAAGGGGCATGTGGCCGATCATTTCTGCATTAAAGACCCCCACTGTGACCTTCCATGCAGAGTCAGTCCTGTTTCAACATTTCTACTTTCAGACATTTTGTCCCGTCGAAGTGTCATGTCGAATGACAATCTGGGGGGCATAGGGGTGACCTTATCAGTGACAACTCGTCCACTGTGCTGTCCCGCGATGGACCAATGAGTCCTCAACGTGCGACACAAAGCTCCGGGCCAAGACTCGGGCGCCGATGTTACAATGCATGAGATAGATGGATATGGAGTACTGCCATTCGGTACTCTCATTTGATTCAAAGAGGGGCATGTTTCCATTGTGACCGAGATGTGGTATAAGAGCCACAGCTGCAGGATCTCAATATTGTGCATTCCTTGCATAGGAGACATTGCTTATTTGACGCACTCCGGATTAAATTCTGGGCTCAAATTGAATCATTCATATCTTCGATCTTGACCAAAGACAACATGGGCATCTCTCACGGTGTCTGGCTCTTGGCCTTCGCGGTTCAGCCGTTTCTGAGTGGAGCTTTGCCTGCCCCCCTGGAATCCCTTCTGGATCAACGGCCAAGACAGAGCTGGCAGGATTGACCGTCGCTGCACAGGGATCACAGACTGGATATGATCGCGATCTATTTCCGCACTGGATCACCATAAGCGGGTGAGTTCCTTTCATTGAATGCGACCTCTGGAGGCAATGGTAACCAAATCCGTACCACTAGAACGTGCAACACACGCGAAACCGTTCTCAAACGCGATGGAACCAACGTAGTCACTGGTTCTGACTGCGCTCCTACGAGTGGAACCTGGGTTTCTCCCTATGATGGCGCAACCTGGACTGATAAAAGCGATGTCGATATCGATCATGTCGTCCCACTGTCAAATGCATGGAAGGTGAGTTCCATTCCTCCGACAATGGTCATAGTTTCGTATACTGATTGTTCCACATAGTCCGGTGCATCTAAGTGGACTACAGACGAGCGTGAATCGTTCGCCAACGACTTGGCCAATCCCCAGCTCGTGGCAGTCACGGACAATGTGAACCAGTCTAAGAGTGACAAGGGGCCTGAAGACTGGAAGCCTCCTCTGAGTACGTCTTAATATGCGTGCTTTTATTATTCATTGGGTTTCTGACGTCAAAACAGAGTCATATTACTGCACATACGCTAAGATGTGGGTGAGGGTGAAATCTGTTTATAAACTTACTGTCACCGAAAATGAGAAGGCGGCTCTGGTGGACATGTTGGCCACTTGTTAAATTGTTCATTGATGGGATACCCGGGTCAAATTTGAGACCCAAAGGCAATCCGTCCGTTCTGAGACGAAAGCCGATTTTCTGTCACTGACTCGTCATGATGGCCTGGATTATAGAATACATCGAGGCTAGATATTCAAAGAAACCTGTAACCTAGGAAGGGCGAAGAATCAATCGGGTTGACAGAGAACATCTGGCACTATTGCCCCAAGTCGAACACTGATGTGGCGGGTCAAGCTAACAATTTCCATATAATAGCACATCAAGTGGTTGATAGATAGGTCCTGAAGCTCTGCATTCCAAGGTTGGACCTAATTTTCTTGACTGTGCACTTACTAAGGTCTATCATAGTAAATCACAGGTATTCTACCTCTTTAGTCTTCTGTCAGCTTGAAACTAGGCATTTCCAGCCAGCAAATCCCATTTTAAGCCAAAGTGACCCTTCAGCGGTAGAGACTTTCGCACGTGTCTTAGCAAGTGCCTCCCAGTATTCGGACTTGGTGCAGTAGTGAGAACTGGGGTCCTCATGGGTGACCGTAACGGCGACTATACTCCGTGATGGACTTATTTATTCAAAATTCAATAATATACAAAAAATAAGATAAATGGGCAGTCAAAGCTTGGGCCGTTTGGGTAAGGGTCCAATGTTATCTTCCCACTGCTTGTCGATAGTTACGCGTTCGTCCTGCGGAATGCATTCCCAGGCTTTGCGAAACGCCGAAGTTTGGGATTCCCAGTACGATAATTCAGAATCAATGAAATCACCACTTGCTTGGGCACTTTCTCGAACCAGTTCCATAGGGACTAGGTGACCGCAGGGAAGGACAACTTCCTGCACTCGACCACGAGATACACCACCGCTTCCCCCCACACCTGTACCGGTGATTCGTAGCTTGTCTTGACGGGCAGTGGGAGAGGAAAGATCAGAACTGCTTCCGAATAGATACATGACCGCAGGTTTCAGTTCAGGCAGTCGGCGGAAAATGTGTGGGGGCTCAGGTCGATAGAATGGGCTGTTATCTATGTCATCTGGGTGCATTTCCTCCTGGGGTGATCCTCGGGGCAAGCCTGATCTCCTATCAACATATGAAGATCGCAGGAAAGTAAATAGCTCTTGCGTTTTGGGTGTGGTTAGAGTGACAGCTGGTTGCTGGGTTCCAGTTTCGTGGCAAATGGGATACACCTTTGTCGGCAGATCTCGAAGTCCATATTCAATCCACTTCTCGAGAACACGAGGGTCCCACGCTCGGTAAAAGCTGCTAGACCTGAACTTGTTCGCAGCTTCGACGCGAGAGGGCCAATGATCCCGCCTGTAGGTAGAGGGTAATGCATATTTAAGGCTTGGATTCTCTAGCTGGATGACGGGATCGATTAATATCAGTCCCTGGAAGAGTGACGGATGCATCAACGAAAGATGAGTTCTGAGACCGGTCAGCAGTCTGAGTGACACATAAGCAAGTACCAGTCACTTACAATTGCATGCCTCCCATACTGTGGCCCACTCCTATTATGGGCTGGGTAATCTGATCCTGGAACTGATTTAACACAAAGAGCAAGTCTCGCCCGTGATCAAACCAGCTCGCTGAATATGAATCGTTAGGTATCAATTACTTAGACTATAGCGTGTGGAAGACTCACGATCGTCTCCCAAAATCGCTTCGTTCAAAACACCGCTTTGTCCTTGTTGAACAACATCTGCAATCCAGATTGCTCGAATACGCCGGTTGTGAGCACGCAAATTTTCGTAGATATCATCCCAGAGGGGCTCGTAAAGCTCCTGATCAACCTTAGCATCGAGTATTAGGACTTCGAAAGGCAATTTATACAACCTTTGGAAATCCGTTCGCATGGGCCCCAATGATCGTTAGATCGCCCTCTGTGGGAAAGGGATTGTCCCGTGGAATATATTGCTTGACTTCAAGTCGAAGCTCCCGTTCATGGCCGAATTTTACAGCTCCAGGACGTTCTCGTACATTCTGAGCGCGAACCTCATGCTTGATTACGCGAAAATGGGACATTTTCCTAACGCGAGTGGACAGTGAGGGGCGACTTGGTAGAACTCGAGTTGACTGTAACATCTGCAGCATAGCGAGATTGGCACTGAAGATATCGGTGGAGAGATGTGGAATTAGGTATCCTTCTATAAAGTGATTTATGCCGAGGTTGGCAGGCAACGGGGCTTTTCGCCAGGTTCTCTCCAACTTAGAACCAACGTAAGTGGGGAATTCCCCGAAAACGGCTTGGCTTTTCAAGGTGAGTGGGCGACCTAGATACCGTGTCTACAGAACGGATGATTTGTGACAAGGACTAGAATAATGAACGAGCACCGACCTCACTTTCGGTGTGAGATTCCTACGTGGTGCGACGCCATAGTTTCATTCCATCTCTAGCTTTCGTAGCGCGCGTAACGGGATCTAATACCATCTTATGACGGCAGAGAGAGAACGTATTGTACAGAGGGTTACTCTGAAACTTCACCCTAGGTATCTATTATGGACAAGGACAGGAATAAATGTGTATTCGCGTGTTGCATGTGGGTGAAACCAACCAAAGTCTCTTCCCCAATTTGGGGAAGATAGGTATAGACCTCCGCAAAGCCCATAAAGCCCAAAGCCCGAAGCCCAGCCTAGCCCAACCCGCAAATAGGTTAGGCTTTAGGCCCGGTCCTTAGGCCCATCGATAGGCTATACTCGGACCGCAAAAGTTTCTACGGAGTCGCCCGACTATGAGTACAGTTCTACCGCAAAAGTTTCCGTACGACCCGCACCCCATCAAATATATATCTCCCATTTTTGATTTTAGCAAATCGAACCTGCTAACTTGAATTAAATACTATACCCCTAATTTATATAGTAAAATTACATAAGAATATACATTAGATAGGCAATTAGATATAATATTTAATTCATATTTTTAATATTTAGTATACCGCCCATTTGCCTTAATTACTGCCTTAACCCTACGCCCTATGTTAAGGTAACTGTTTGTCAAGGCAGTACTTATTGACTAGGTAAATAATGATACGAGAAGGATACGAAGTTAGAACGAAGGGGATTCGATTCTATATTATTCGTAAGACTAAATCTTTGTTACGACCCTCTGCTAGGAGAGTGCCTCACAGGCTGGATCCCGCCTGGTCCTATGACCCAGAACCCGTGACCCAGCAGGGGTAGCATGACCCCCCGCCAGAGACCGCACCAGGGAGACTGAGTCCTGCCGGGTCAGGTGACCTAGTCCCGTGACCCGCCAAAGGTCATCCATATAGAGACTGCTAGGGGAACTTAGCTCTTTAGCGATTAGTTTATGAATATACTAGCACCCTGCTATTCCTTTACTCTAGTTCTATATTACCTACTAGGACCCGCTAGCACGCCGGTCCTAACATTCTAATCGCTAAATCTTAATTAAACTAGACCGTTAGAATACGTAATATCGACGACTCGACGTATAAGCGACCGCCTAAGGGGAACCTTAGCCCCGATCGCGGAAACGAACGACGTCCTAGGACCCCTATAACCCCTACTAGAAGAGGTAGAGATATAGGGAGTCGACGATAACCCTTAGAGAGGAAACCCGCCGGATCCGATAACCCCGACTAAGGTAGACAAGGAGGCGGAACTCCGAGAGTTAGAGACCCTTAAAAGACGTCTAGCTCTAGTAAAGGAGAAAAATAGGATCCGCGCGGAGCTATAGGATAAAGAAGAAAACGTAGTAATCTTATAGGCGAGAATATAAGGATTTAGGATCTATTAGGGTTCGCTAGGTAGTACTACTAGCTAAACTACTTACTAACTACCCGATACTACTTATACGAACTTAATTATATCGTAAGAAAGTACCGGAGGCTACCTATCCTATTAGAAGGAAGTGAGGGAACTATATATACCTTATAATATAATAATATATAGAGCTAAGAGTTTAGGTAAATATAATCTCTTTAAGTCGAACTAGGAAACCTTCTAGAATAGATACCCTAACTAGTTCGCTAGTAATATACGTAAAGTAGACTAAGTAACTAAGTTCCTAGCGCTAAAGGTTAATATAATATAGATAGAATACTATAGGAATAATCTAGATATAACGTTTATCTAATTAGTCTTTAAAATATAAGCGTTTATTTAGATTACTAACCCTATCGAGATATAGCGAGAAGCTAAATACGACTAATAGTAGATAATATAAGCTAAGTATTAGGATATATACTAATACGCCTTAAAGCTTACCGGACTCTATAACCGCCTAAAAGATACGCTAACTAGATAGATAAGAATCGACTATTTAGAGACGGGTATTATTAAGGAGATATAAGATAAAGTAAGGAGGTTTATAACCCCTATTATAGATTAATAGGATAACTAAGTAGCCTTCTATAACTAAATTAAGAAAGTAATACTAGGTAGGATATTATATCTTAAAGAGACTAGGAAGATAGCGCTAAGAAATACTATAGACTTATAAGGATCTAGTAGAAGACCCTTTAAGGGAAATAGCGCCTTTCCTATATAGTAAGCTACGACTATTACGGAGGGTAGAAAAGCTACTATAAGGTCTAAACGAGACTAGAGTAGAGATAGTAAATTCTATAACTTCTATAGTAAGCTAGGCTACTATATAAAGGACTACTATAAGAAAGCTATAGTAAACGTTATAGCCGCGGAAGAGTTAAAAAAATAAATAATCTTATACTATAGACTCCTATAGTATTAGGGATAGTTCTCTTCGGAGAATATAAAGGAGTATACTAAGTATTTATTTATAACGTACTAATATTAGACGTTAAGACTAGAGCCCCGATAAGGGTAGCTAAGACGCTAATAAATAGTAGCGTAACCTAGAGCTTTATAAGCTAGAAATAGATAAAAGAGAACCTAGAAGAGATATATATAATAAGTACCTATTTAGTAGAAGCTATAAATAGGTATAAGATCCTTTTATATAGAAGCTAAGAAGTATAGCTTAGTCTAATAGACCGGAATAGAATCTATAGAGTTATTAAAATAATTTATAAAGCTATAGATATAACGATCTATAATATAATCCTAAAAATAGATTAGCTTAGACTAGTAAATCCGGATATTAACTAGATAACTAGTAAGTAGACGTATAGAAATATAGCCCCGCTAAAGGTTAAAACCCTCCTATTAGAAGACTTCGAGGAAAAAGTAAGACTATAAGGTATACTTAGAGAGCTATATTTAGATATCGATAAGGTTACCGGGGAGTTTATAGTAATATTAGGGGTAATATAAAGCTCGGATAGGACCTTCTATCTAGTATAACCCCTAACTAAACTCCCGCTAGAATACTAAGATCTAGCTATTATAGTAAGTAAAGAAGGTATTATAGCCTTTCTAATCTATATAAAGTATAATTACGTAATTAAGCTAATATTAGGTAAGATACCCTTTTAGAGGCTAATATACGTACTATCCGCTAAGGAGTTAGAAGTCCTCCGCTAATATATTAAGAAGAACCTCGAAAAAAGCTAGATCCGATACTTAAAGAGTTAATCGGGTATATCTATCCTCTTTATACCGAAGAAAGATAGTAAGCTTAGACTCTATATAGACTATAGAGGGTTAAATACGATTACTATTAAGAACCGCTACCCTCTACTACTAATTAATAAGTCCTTAGTAAGATTATTAGGAGTATAGATCTATACTAAACTAGATCTATAAGATACCTACTATAAGATCTATATAAAATAGGGAGATAAGTAGAAAATAGCGTTTAGATACTACTATAGATATTTTAAATATATAGTAATACCGTTTAGACTCGCGAATACTCCTACTACCTTCTAGGCGTATATTAATAGAGCCTTAATAGGACTTATTAATATCTATTTAGTAGTATATCTTAATAATATACTAATCTTCTTAAAGGATAAGGAGACCTATATATACTATATCTAAGAAGTACTAGAACGCCTAATTAAGTAGAGATTATTTATTAAACCTAGTAAATATATATTCTATATAGAGAGAGTCGACTTCTTAGGCTTTATTATCTCTTACTACGGAGTTACTATAGACTCTACCCGAGTAGAGACGATAAGCTAATAGCTAGAGCCGACCTATATCTTCGATATATAGTAGTTTATAGGTTTCGCTAACTTCTACTAACGTTTTATTAGGAAATAGTCGATAATTAGCGTCCCCTTTAACGATCTAATTAAGGGGCTAGACGTATAGAAAAAGAGGAGAAATAAACGCTAGGAAAGGTTTATCTTTATAGAAGAAGCGTAAGAAGCTTTTAAAAGGACTAAGACCGCTTTCTAGACTATACTAATACTTATATATTTCGACGCTATATTAAAAACTATAATAGAAACAGATACGTTAGGAGCTACTATCTATATAATTATATTATAGCTCTATAAAGATAGATACTAGTACCCTATCGCCTTTTACTCTTAGAAGATACTAATAGTAGAGAGAAATTACTAGATTAGCGACTAAGAAATACTAGTAATCTTTATAGGGTTTAAGGAATAGCGCTACTTCTTTAAAGGAAATAAGTACCTAATTATAGTAATAACGGATTACACTAATCTTATCTAATTTATAACGACTAAGGAGCTTATAAGACGCTAGATATACTAAGTAGAATACCTTATAGGTTTTAACTTTATTATTATATTCCGCTTAGGGAAAACGAACTCTATAGACGCTCCTAATAAACGACCCGACTATATAGTAGATAAGCTACCGGACGCTATAAGTTATAATATCTTTATATAGAGACTTAAGGAGACTATCGGTAAAAGCGCTAATTACTAAAGGGATCTATAGGATATAATATATCTAGGCGCTATAATAACTATAATATATATAGAGATCCCTACTAAGCCTATAATAAATAGACTACTAAGTTAAAAGGAGGTACGCGAAGTAACTAAAGAAGAAACTATATATACCTATAAGCCGCTAGAAACTATAGTAGAACTTATACTTAAGATATAGGCGAAGAATAAGTTCTATAGGAATACGCTTAGAAGGGTATAGGAAACCGGTAACTTTAAATAACCCCTAAAGATATAATAGAGTATAAGAAGCTAGGATAGACTACTAAGATATAATAACTATATCTATATTCCTAAAGACGAACCCGTAATCTACTAGGAAATTATAAGGATCTACTACGATAATCTATAGGTAGGCTATTATATAAGGAAAAGAACGCTATAGGTTATTAGACGTAAATACTAATAGAGAACCCTTATTAAGGATATATAGGACTATATCTTTATATACTAGATTTACTAGTCTAATACTATTAAACGCTATAAGCTATATAGACTACTTAAACTACTACTAGTACTAGAGAGACTAGGCTAGTAGATAAGTATAGACTTTATTATAGGCCTACTACTCTTAAAATAAAAGGGGAAGGCCTATAATATAATTATAGTTATAGTTAATCTATTCTTAAAATATTCCCTCTATATTTCCTATACTAAGGACGTAGACTCGCTAGAACTCGTAACCTTATTTTACGAAAAGGTTATACCCCTATAAGGAATACTAAAAAACCTTATTAGTAATAGAGATACTATCTTTATATTAAAATTCTAAAGCTATTTCTACTACTTTCTCGCTATAAGATATAGACTATTAATAGCTTATTACCTATAAACTAATAGATAGATAGAGAGATAAAACTAGAGTATTAAGTATTATTTATATAATATAGTAAGCTAGTATTAGGATAACTAGATAAAATAGATTCCCCTTATATAAATTATTTATAATACTATTATCTATAGCGTACTAAAAATATCCCTAGCCGAAGTATTATTAGGATTCCGACCGGAACTAAGAACGTTAGTACTAGATAGGAAGATAGAAACTTATAACGACGCTAAAAGCCGCGTAGAGGAAATACTAAAGATATAAGAAATACTAAGAAAGCGCCTAAAAGAGTTAAAAACTATAATAAAGCGAGCCTATAATAGGAAATATATAAAGAAGTCTTTTATAATCGGATAATAGATTATACTAAGAAATAAGTATATTAACTTAGGATAACTATATAAAAAGCTAGATAACCGCTATATAGGACCCTTCGCGATAATAGGTATAGTAAGATAATAAGTATACTAGCTAATCCTTATACTAAGATACTATAAGATCTACCCTATATAATATACTTTAATACTAGAGCTATATTATAGAGATCCGTTAAAAGCTTAAGAGCGGCCCGATCCTATACTAGTAGATAACTAACCTAAATAGGAGATCGAGGAGATCCTTACTAATAACCGTAAGGGCGCCGAATACCTTATTAAATAGAGAGGATATAGGTATAAGGAAAATACTTAGAAGCTAAGAGAAAACGTAGAAAATATATTAGTATTTAAGAGCTACTATAATAAGAAGAAAGAATAGCTAGAGTATATAATACGCTAAGGAAGATCTATAAAGAAGAAGTTAATATAACCTAGGATCTACCGCTAGATACGTTCTAGGAAGGTTAGAAGAACCGGAGTAGGCTTAAGAACGCCGAACCTAATAGCTAACTACCGAACGGACCCCTAGAAAATAACTAGTTACGCTAATATATATTATAGATAGGTTAGGGGAGGATCTAGAATATTAGTAAAGATAAGGAGCGGACGAAAAATATCCTAAAGAGACTATAGACGTATAATAAGAATACGTAGGAGTTTATTACTAAAAAATAAGATAAAAAGTAATATAGCTAATACTCTCTAAGGGTATAATATAATAACTACCTATACTAAATAAGTAATCTCTAAAATACGCCTATATCCTTACCGCTATATATATAACCTAGCCTAAGGAGGCGCCTAAAGCTAATCTATAACCCGATTTATTAATAAAACCTATATTAAAGGGAGTAGAGGGGGTAAGGGAGGTAGAGAGGGCGTAGCGCGAGAAGGACTAAAAGGCGTAACTATACTTATATAGATATCTTAAGTTAAAGTATTCCGCGTACTTTAAAACCCCTATATAATCGTAAGGAACGATATATTCTACGTAGGGGTAGTATAGGACGCTAGGATATAAGTATTAGCTTAAGCGTTAAGCCTAGAATTAACCTAAGGAACGTTAATAACCGCTAATATAAGCGGAGATCTATACTTACTATTATATAAGACTACCGCTTTCTTATATAATAGTTATATTAGGGAGTATTAACGTTAATCCCGCTAGATAGAGGGATATATATATACCCCGGGTTATATCTAAAATAGTCTATATAACGCCGATACTACGTACTCGTAGGGTTAGTAGGGGAGATAATAGCCGGAGGGGCGTAATTATTAATAGAGGTATATATCGTACTCGCGACTAAAGGAAAGGGAGCTACTATAATAAGTCGAAATAACCTATAGTAAGAAAAGCGAGATAACGAAAAGCTATAAGAAGAAAAGCGAAGCGACAAAAAGCTATAAGAAGAAAAAGTGAAAGGATAAGGAAGCGTAGAAAGAAGAAAGCTATAACTCGAAAAGAGATAAGTGAAAAATATATAAAGAACTTAGATTATATACGACGAAGAGAGATAACGCTTAAAGCTCTAAGTCTATCTACACCTTCTACTATAAAGATAAATTACCCTCTTTTAGATAGCTAGATATATATACTATTTTCGAACCCTCCCTATCTCGACTATAAGAGACCCTCGACCCCCGACCCTTAGCTACGAGGACATAGCTCTTTAAGGAGGGGGAAAATGTTACGACCCTCTACTAGGAGAGTGCCTTATAGGCTAGATCCCGCCTAGTCCTATAACCTAGAACCCGTGACCTAGTAGGGGTAGTATAACCCCCG